>NC_059076.1:83595978-84267228 GCF_020497125.1 Mauremys mutica
CATTTTTATTTTCAAACATCTCCATTTGCTGCCTGCACGCTTCAGGTTCCACTGAAAACTATCCTTAGATGTAAAACCCTTCATGACGTTACTCCAGCCTCTCTCATTGACCTGGTCTTTCTACTTCCCTCACGGCTCCCACATAATCTCTCCCCTATGGGTGCATAAGCTTCCTTCCTCCACAGTTCCTGATCCTTGGAACACTCTTGTGTGTCTTTTCTGCCTCAGCAACTCTTCATCACACTTCAGATCACATTGGAAAACATCCTTCCACTTTTCTATCTAAAGTAATGCTATAATTGTATTGTTTAATTCTGTGAAGCTCTTTGGAACCAGCTAAAAAAAATGAAAGATGTTGTAAATAAAGTTGTATTATGGTTGCCTGATACTTAGGCTCAGCAGAGACTGCAGAAGAGAGAAGGAACCAAAATTCATTGCAATGGCTTGGTTCTGTGTGACTTACAAATCAGAAGCAGGAAATCCATGTGTGTGGGGACTGGTGGCAATCAGAATGTTCACTTCCTATTGGGGGGGAGGGGTTGAGTTCTACAAAGGAGGAATGGGAATATACTTTAACTTGTATCTGACCTCTAGTCTTAGCTCCTTCTCAGGCAGGGCTGAGAAAACTGAAATTTCTCCATTGTCCTGGTCATTCCTGTCTCTCGTCACAGCAGGTCTCTGATTTCTAATGTGGCCCTTAGCAGCTGGTTGGATGCTACAAGGATTTAGCTAGATTGTAAATTCTTTGGGATAGGGGCTATTTTTGTGTCATCTCTGTCTATAGTCTTAACACAATGGGGCCCCAACCCTGACTGGTGCTACTTCAATACAATATATAAATAATAATGACATATTCATCCTTTAGCGGGACCAGTGAGTGAGGTAATATCTTTTATTGGATCAACCTCTGCTGGTGAAAAAGACAAGCTTTCGAGATTACACAGAGCTCTTCTTCAGGTCTGGGAAATATACTCAGAGTGTCACAGTTAAATACAAGGTGGAACAGATTGTTTAGCATAAGTTGTTAACACATACTTCAAGGACCATTCAAGGTGAAATGGCCCATTAACACCCCTCTAGTCACGGGGGGCATTGTTAGTGGGTCACAGATTGTAGTAATAAGCCATAAATCCAGTGTCTCTATTCAGTCCATGATTTTTAGTGTCTAGCAAAGTTATGAATTTAAGCTCCCAGGCTCGTCTTTTGAAAGTGTTGTGCCAGTTTCCTTTGAAAATGAGGACTAAGTAAGAAAGATATAGAGTGATCGCTTTGTGAAAACTGTTCATCTACAGGTGATGTGTTTTTGTCTTATCATTTTCCTGTGCGAGTTCATTCAAGAGTGTAGTGATTGTCTGGTTTCACCCACATATAGTTGTTATTGGGGCATTTAGTGCACTGCATGAGGTGATAGGCATGTGTAGGACCCATAGATCTTGAAAGGTGTGTTGTGGGAGGCATTGATCATTGTAGCATTGATATGTTTGCAGGTTTTGCATCTGTTGTTCTGGCGAGGTCTGATGCCACTTTGAGTTGGTGTGTCTTTCCTTTTCCCCCGTGACTGGATGGGTGTCACCTTGAATGGTTCCTTGAAATATGTAACTACTTATGCTAAACAATCTGTTCCATCTTGTATTTAGCTATGACACTGTGAGCACGTTTCCCAGACCTGAAGAAGAGCTCTGTAGCTAAAAAGCTTGTCTTTCTCAGCAACACAAGCTTGTCCAATACAAGATGTTACCTCACTCACCTTGTACCTCTACCATTCTGAGAGCAGTATGGTGACACCACCACTGCATATCCACCCTTTAAAATAACTCATCTGTGTGGCAAATTAATCAGTCTAAGGAGCAGTGCAGCAGCAACTAATTCATCAACATTTTAAGGAAGACTGCACAATAGTCTATCTTTATACCGTGTGTGTAGAAATAAATTTGACAAGGCAAATTATTTAGGGTGGAAATTTTAAAAGCACTTATGGCCTAACTGTGCCCACTGAAGTGAATGGGAGTTTTACTATTGACTGTAATGACAGCAGGGATATGCCAGTGTTGAGCACTTTTGAAAATCCAACTCTAAATAATTTGCCTGGTCCTAGGCAAATTTATTTCTGTGCACACGGTATAAAGATAGACTATAGCACAATCTCTCAAAAGATTACGAGTCAGTTTCAGCTGTGCTGCTCATTAGGGGACAGTGACACTGAGTCACCACTGTGAAAGGCAGTTAGCTAAAACGACCATAAATAAATGTGAAATAATAAACCGCAAACCATGGACTAGATTCATTCCTCCACTAACTCAAGGGGAGGGGTGCAAGATCTGGGTAAGGAGCATGGAACAGGTGTAACAGTCATTGCCTCCATGGCCTAACACACCCTCCCTCCTGTGCCTTCAAAAGACCTTATGCCTGCAAAGTTGGGGATTTGCAGGTTGAGGCTGAACATATATGCCAGGGCCAGGGAAGAAGCTACTTTCTCTGGTATAAAGAACAGGAGTACTTGTGGCACCTTAGAGACTAACAAATTTATTTCAGCATGAGCTTTCGTGAGCTACAGCTCACTTCTTCAGATGCACAGAATGGAACACACAGACAGGAGATATTTATACATACAGAGAACATGAAAAGGTGGAAGTATGCATACCAACAGGAAGAGTCTAATCAATTGAGATGAGCTATCATCAGCAGGAAAAAAAAACTTTTGAAGTGATAATTAAGATGACCCATAGAAGGTGTGAGGAGAACTTAACATAGGGAAATAGATTTAATTAGTGTAATGACCCAACCATTCCCAGTCTCTGTTTAAGCCTGAGTTAACTGTATCTAATTTGCATATTAATTCGAGTTCAGCAGTCTCTCTTTGGAGTCTGTTTTTGAAGTTTTTTTGTTGCAAAATTGCCACCTTCAAGTCTGTCACTGAGTGGTTAGAGAGGTTGAAGTGTTCTCCCACTGGTTTTTGAATGTTACGATTCCTGATGTCAGATTTGTATCCATTTATTCTTTTGCGTAGAGATAGTCCGGTTTGGCCAATGTACATTGCAGAGGGGCATTGCTGGCACATGATGGCATATATCACATTGGTAGATGTGCAGGTGAATGAGCCCCTGATGGCATGGCTGATGTGATTAGGTCCTATGATGGTGTCACTTGAATAGATATGTGGACAGAGCTGGCATCGGGCTTTGTTGCAAGGATAGGTTCCTGGGTTAGTGTTTATGTTGTATGGTGTGCGGTTGCTGGTGAGTATTTGCTTCAGGTTGGGAGGCTGTCTATAAGCGAGGACTGGCCTGTCTCCCAAGATCTGTGAGAGTGAGGGATCATCTTTAAGGATAGGTTGTAGATCTTTGATGATGCGCTGGAGAGGTTTTAGTTGAGGGCTGTAGGTGATGGCTAGTGGCGTTCTGTTATTTTCTTTGTTGGGCCTGTCCTGTAGTAGGTGGCTTCTGGGTACTCTTCTGGCTCTGTCAATCTGTTTTTTCACTTCAGCAGGTGGGTATTGTAGTTTTAAGAATGCTTGATAGAGATCTTGTAGGCGTTTATCTCTGTCTGAGGGATTGGAGCAAATACGGTTGTATCTTAGAGCTTGGCTGTAGACAATGGATTGTGTGGTGTGTCCTGGATGGAAGCTGGAGGCATGTAGGTAAGTATAGCAGTCAGTGGGTTTCCGGTATAGGGTGGTGTTTATGTGACCATCGCTTATTAGCACAGTAGTATCTAGGAAATGGACCGCTTGTGTGGATTGGTCTAGGCTGAGGTTGATGGTGGGATGGAAATTGTTAAAATCACGGTGGAATTCCTCGAGGGCTTCTTTTCCATGAGTCCAGATGACGATGTCATCAATGTAGCGCAAGTAGAGTAGGGGCGTTAGGGAACGAGAGCTAAGGAAGCGTTGTTTTAAGTCAGCCATAAAGATGTTAAAAGCAGCAAAAAGTCTTGTGGCACCTTATAGATTAACAGACGTTTTGGAGCATGAGCTTTCGTGGGTGAATACCCACTTCGTCGGATGCATGTAAAGATGTTGGCATACTGTGGGGCCATGTGGGTACCCATAGCAGTGCCACTGACTTGAAGGCATATATTGTCCCCAAATGTGAAATAGTTGTGGGTGAGGACAAAGTCACAAAGTTCAGCCACCAGGTTAACCATGACATTATCGGGGATACTATTCTTGACGGCTTGTAGTCCATCTTTGTGTGGAATGTTGGTGTGGAGGGCTTCCACATCCATAGTGGCCAGGATGGTGTTTTCTCCTGCTGATGATAGCTCATCTCAATTGATTAGGCTCTTCCTGTTGGTATGCATACTTCCACCTTTTCATGTTCTCTGTATGTATAAATATCTCCTGTCTGTGTGTTCCATTCTATGCATCCGAAGAAGCGAGCTGTAGCTCACGAAAGCTCATGCTGAAATAAATTTGTTAGTCTCTAAGGTGCCACAAGTACTCCTGTTCTTTTTGCGGATACAGACTAACATGGCTGCTACTCTGAAACCTTTCTCTGGTATATTCTCCTCTGATACTGGTGTCCATCTACTGAGGAGTACATGCTACTCTAATGTAGCTAATTACTAGCTAATGATAAATATCAAATATACACATAATAATATATAATGCTGCTCTGCTATACCTAACTTTGACATATTAGATCCTTAGCTACTTTTCAGTCTATATAGTGCACAAGCAATACACACTAATATCAAATGTCATTATGGGGAAGTAAAAAAGACAGTTAGTTACAACTTTTCTTGCTACGTAACACCTTTATGTTCCATCTCCAACTAGGTGCTTGATTTCCCATCCCCCCCACTCTCCCATAGTGGCTATATCCCTCAGGTTCACATTTGACTATATTCTTGTATATGTCACACTCTGAAATAATCCATTAAATTCTTCTCTCATTGCTAGCTATAGGACTGTTTTAACTGACAATTTCCAAATCGCACTATTCAGAAGTTCACTCTTTTTGGGACTCATTGCATAGCTGATCAATGCCATAATTTTAGGGTTTGCATCAGGCATGCCTGGAACAATTGAGAAGCAATGGGGAGTGAAGGAGGGAAGCAGACAGGAGGAAAAATTCTAATGCAAAGCAGTTTTTCAGACAACCCAATACTAAAATTCATTAGAAAAAAAAGTTCTTTTGGAAATAAAATTACATTGCATTGGAAAATATATAATTTAATTTGTAGTAAATTGAATTCCCAGTGAAAATATTACTTGTACAAAAAAAAAATCTACGTTTCATAGAACTATTGAAAAAACAGGGTTGGAAGGGACCTCAAGGGTTATCTAGTCTAACCCCCTGATGTCAGCTTAACTTTTTCTAACTGCTTTTTTTAACACAGAAGTTACTTTAATAAAAGCAGGTAACAAATGAAGATCCAGATCATCCCTTGCTGAGGGGAAACCTGCAGGAAAGAGCTACAGAGAGTATGTCTATGCTGCATTGTAAACCTGTGTCTGTAGGACCCGTGTTTGTGAACTTAGTATTTCCAAGCCCGCACTGCACTGTAAACCTAGGTTTACTATTGCTGGACCTGGGTCTCACAACCATGCTAATATGTCCAGGCTGTACTACAGATCTTCTGACTCAGGTCTGCAGTTTGACCTATGTCCACACTGCAAAACGAAAGGGCTTGGACCCAACTTAGAGGGGAACTTGGGCTTGGAACCACCCTCCCAACTGGGTCTACCCTTCTGAATCCAAAGGGCTTTCTGGCCCAAGTCAGACTGATTTGTGTGTGGACAGAAACGGGGCTTAGGCTTAAACCTGAGTCAGAGTCCATGCTTACTATGCAATGTATACATACCCAGAACAGGAAAGCTCTCTAAGGTTTTCCTAATGGAGTTTCCTTAAATTATCCCTTCAAGGGGGAAGATTCCAGAGAAAGTGAGGTGCCACGGATCTGTGGGAAAGGGACCCACCAGATGATTAAAGGCAGGAGTGTCTACGAGGATAGCTGCCCCTCTGCCCTGTCCCATGGCTGCTGCGCATTGGCAGGGTCCCCTTGTGCATGCTAAATAGCAGCTGCAGAAGGCACCCAGAGGGAGTTAATACTGTTTCAAGAAGCATTAACTCTTGCTAGGATATCAGCTTAGATAACTGTGCCACTAGTAAAGGATGGTGATATAGAGAGCAGCAAGTCCTCTGCTACCCTCCCTCCTGCACCCTGTCCCTGCACCTAAATCCCTACAAAGTACCTTCTGCACAAAGCCACAGAAGAGAGGAATCCAATGTGTTACAGTGGGTACATGATCTGCGACTAGGATGAAAGAAGACCCCAGGGGATAACTGGAATGCCCCTCTGGCCAGGGAATCAACAGGTATTTTTATTTCATAGCAAATTATTTGCTTTCCTGAGGTAAGAGTCTCCTACTGAAGTAGAGGACTGTGTGTTCCTGACGCTGGTATGACTGCAAGAGGATCCTGGAGGCATCTGTTTGTGAATTAAATACTCTATTAAAAAGAACAGGAGAACTTGTGGCACCTTAGAGGCTAACAAATTTATTTGAGCATAAGCTTTGTGGGCTACAGCCCACTTCATCGGATCCATAGAATGGAACATACAGTAAGAAGATATTTATACATACAGAGAACATGAAAAGGTGGAAGTACCCATACCAACTGTAAGAGGCTAATTAATTAAGAGAAGCTATTATCAGCGGGGGAGAAAAACTTTTGAAGTGATAATCAAGATGGCCCATTTCGGACAGTTGACACGAAGGTGTGAGGATACTTTAACATGGGGAAATAGATTCAATTAGTGTAAAGACCGAGCCATTCCCAGTCTCTGTTCAAACCTAAGTTAATGGTATCTAGTTTGCATATTAATTCAAGTTCAGCAGCTTCTGGTTGGAGTCTGTTTCTGAAGATTTTCTGTTGCAAAATTGCCACCTTAACGTCTGTCACTGAGTGATTAGAGAGGTAGGAACAGTGGATCTGCTTAGAGACTGGTTCTTTTTTAGTAAATCCATTAGTGGCACAAGTCACTGACAGCCACAAGATCCAAATGAATTTTGTTCAAAGGATTTTTCCCCCCCTGAGGCTTTGACTTTTTTGAATAACTTCAGATATGTCTATTCTTATGTCCCCTCGTAGCACGGGTCCAGTAAGGTCCCAGGCATCTGGATCAGGGTAGTACTTTTAAGGTTACCTTCTGTCTAATAACTCAATGGGGAAAGCCAGTGAAGGCTTGTGGGGCGGGGGGTCTTCCTTCACTGTTAAGGGTAGATATGGCAAAATCTTGTCCCACTCTTTAACATCAAACTCTTCATTCTTCCTAACATGGTTTTAAGGGTTCTGTTAAAACATTCCACCAGCTCATCAGCCTGGGAGTGGCACATCCGTTCCTGGGTCATTTCACATATCCAGACAGAGTTCTGTGTGGCATCTACTGAGTCCTTGGACTCCTCTGCAGAGCATTGGGCATTGTCTGGGGCTCTCTGCTCAGTGTCCCCATCTCGTACCCTGGTTTTACACCTCTGACCCTCACTTTCATTTTGTTTTTTTTCTCTTTTTCTTTTGTCCCACAGAATCACTTGATTCCCAGTCCTGGAACACCTCTCCCCCTCATCTGAGGGGAGGGGCTTTGAGTTCCTGGCAGGCTCTGCCCACCCTTTTGGAATATCAAATAGCTGGGTATGGCAAATTGAGGTTTGCACAGGCTTGATTTTCAGCAAGTACAAAAACTGTCAGAATAAGTGTCATGTAAATTTAGCATCCTGGGCTGTAAGACTCAGAGGGCAACCCCACTGGTTAAAATATCTGAATTAATTATCTAGCTATGTTTCTTGCTGTGGTGGCTTGTAGTGGGATGGCTTTGGGATATTGTATAACAATCTGTTATTACTAAAATATAATATTCTTTTTTACTGGCCCTACTACATCCATCCCAATCTTTTCAAGGGCTACTGTGGTTAAGTGCATGGGGCTACCTTGAAGAGGCAAAAGAAGATGGTGGTTTCTTGGTCAATGCCAGGCCAGTAAAACTGCAGAAGCAGCCTTTCAAGGGCCATTTCACTTCCGAAGTGTCCAGCTGACAGTATGGCATAGGTAAGCCTGGAAGTAGCTTCTGTGGTGGTTTAGGCACCAACACCTGGACTCAGAGTTTCCCTGCCAACTGCAGATTATCTTGTTACAAAATTACATTCCGTAACTCAGAATGGGGAAACTAAGTAATTATCTCTGAGTTCTGACCCTGTTTACGACTGCCAATATGCTTCCTAGTGTTCCTCATCTTCACTGATCCACAACCATGCCATACAAATTCCCTGGTTCTGAAGCACAGAATTTGTCAGAAAGCCTTGATCTTTTGGACCTAGAGGATGACTGGTTCAAATTGCTCTCACCTCCTGTGGCTCAGAGAGCCTGTCTGGGCTAGGAGAGACTGTCTGACTTTCCTCCTCTGGGTTCCATTCGAGATAGGTCAAACTTTCTCCACTTTTATCTCATTTAGACTTGAGAAACATGGAAGAAGTTTCAAGGAAGTCAGAGTAGACCATGGGGAAGAGCTCCCAGGCATCCTCAGCATTCCTTATCCAGCTTCCCTTGCTCTCCTAGACACAATTTGCCAAGCTGTGTCTCCAGAAGGGCTCAGAAGTGTTTCCAGTCCCACACTATGATAGCTTGTCCACAACTCCCAACCAAACCCAGTCTATCCCACTCTCAGCGGATGATTACAATTCCAGCAACTAATTAAGTCCAAAATATGAACAGGATGGTGAGCTCACAAGGACTCAGTGGGGATCAGATCCCACTTGACCAGGATCTAACCACATCCAAAGCCTACAAGTCCCTTCATCCTCTGCCCTCTTCTTCAGCTCATTACCACAAAACCAGCTCATTACCACAAAACCAAGTCCGGCCCAGGCGGGGAAGGGGCAAGTGGGGCAATTTGCCCCAGGCCCCGGGCCCTGCAGGGCCTCCCCCGAGAATATAGTCTTCTATAGTATTGCAGCGTTTTCCTATGGAAGGGGCCCCCAAAATTGCTTTGCCCCAGCCCCCCTGAGTCCTCTGGGTGGCCCTGCACAAAACTCCCAGGACTACAATTCTTCTGGACCTGAGAAACACCACAAATCTTAGCAACACTGAAACCAAGGTAGTCATATCCCACTAGAGGCATAATCTTTTGATGTGCTTCAGTTTCCCACATTAGAAGCAGAGAATTGAGACTTGCCCTGTAACACCTGGAAACTTTCTGTGAAGATAAAAAGGGAAGGGAAAAAACCCAATTAGAGAGACACTCCAGAGATGTCAGGTAACTGACTGATAGCTTAGCCTCCCTCTCAACAGAGGGGACAAAGCAAGGTGATGATCTATTAAGCATCTAGTCCTTATAAGTAGACAGAGGGAGCTCAGAGGGGGAAAAAGACTGCAGAGGAGGCTGGATTCTCCTGCTTAGAAGGCCAGTCTGTAGGCTGGCTGTGGCTGGAGAACTGACCCACAGTAATAGAGCTAATTCCTTTAGTGGGCCCCTGGAGTCGTGGTCTGGAGACAACCCAGAGGCCAGAACCAGGAGTTAGGAATCAGGAGGCAGGGAGGGAATAGAGTTGGACAGGAAGCAGGCCTGGTGCAGCTGTGGGCATGGAAAGCACTGAGCAGCCACTATGCTGCTGTTGATACAGGGCTCAAATGATAATCTGTTGGCTCTTCTGATCAATCAGGGAGCACAGTCACTTTGTGTGAGTTTATTGGGCCCAGCTGAACTCAGTGAGTTACTAGGCAACCAAGACCATTGAGATATCCTCCTAGGGGCCTTCAACACTAGTTTGTCACAGCACCTTTCATGAAATTCCTACGGGAGATCACAAGGGTGAATATTTCTTTCTGGTTCTCTTCTGGCCCATACTCCTTCTAGTCTATTAGAAACTGGGGCTTCCCCCAATGCGTTAGGAGTCGAGGACCTGATGGACTACATATTCCCCCTGCCTGTGGACAATTACTGGGGAGAGAGGTGGATCTACCCAGTTGAGAAAAGGGTTGTCAATAAATGATTTGAGGAGAGAAACATAAAAGATGGGGTGAATCTTGAGTGATTCTGGGAATTGAAGCCTGTAGGCCGTTGGGTTTATTTGTTCAGTGATCCAAAAAGGACCCAGGTATTGATGGTCAAGCTTGGATCACATATTGTCTGATTTCAGGTTTTGAGTCGAGAGGCAAATCTTGTCCCCAAATATAAGGAAGGCTGGCGGGGGCTTGTATGTTTCTTTAGTGGCAAGTAAATGCTCTTTGAGCTCCTGGTGTATTTGCTGGATGTGCCATACCAGTTCCACGGCCCCCTGGTATGGCTGAACCTTTGAGCAGCTCCAGATGGAATTAGGGGTGAAAACCAAAGTTTGCAAAGAATGGAGTCCATTCAGTTGAAGTGTGGCTTGAGTTGTTGCACACAAACTCAGCTAAATGTTTCAATCATCCTGATGGAAATTCAGGCAACAGCAAAGGTACTGCTCCAGGATCTCAATGACCCCTTTCAGTGTGGCCAACTGTCTGCAGATGATAGGCTGTTGAGGTGAGGGGAGAAAAATTCTTGCCAGAACCGAACTGGGGACTTGATCTGAAATGATGCATGTGCTGATTCTGTGCTCCAGGAAGGCTTGTGTGGTTTCACAGGCAGATGGAACAGTGAGCCAGGGAATAAAATGGACCATATTGTCAGGATAACTGAGGGCTTGGCTACACTGGAGAGTTGCAGCGCTGGTGGAGGCTTTACAGCGCTGCAACTTAGTAACTGTCCACACCTGCAAGGCACATCCAGTGCTGCAACTCCCTGGCTGCAGCGCTGGCTGTACACCTGGTCTGCTTGGGGTATAACGAGTGCAGCGCTGGTGATGCAGTGCTGCTCGTCAAGTGTGGCCACACACCAGCGCTGTTATTGGCCTCCAGGGTATTAGGAGATATCCCAGAATGCTTTTAACTAAATTACTCTCTTTGTTTTGTTATGATGCCTCTCTTTGTTTTGTTGTGAACTCGGAGCTCCGGGAGCTGCTTATCTAAAAAACAAACACAGTTCTTGTTTGCTGTGATCAATCTGTAACTGACTGTGAACAATCAACTGAGATAACCCACTACCTTGCTGTGAATGAGGCAGGCAGGGGGAAATGAGTGTTTGCTTGAGGAGAGAAACAGCGGGAGCGGGGGGGGGGGGGGGGGGAAAGGGAGTCCGTTGGCGCAGCTGCTTATCTGGTCTGCAGGCTATTTGCAGTTAAGAGTAAATGAGGGGTTGAGGAAATTTTCAGATTTTGCAAGGCAGGGAGCTGACACAGAATTTGCAAGGCAGGGAGCTGACACACAGTGTCAGCTCCAAAAATTCACTCTCTCTCTCTCCCCCGCTCCCTGTCACACTGCACCCCACCCCCCTCTTTTGAAAAGCACGTTGCTGACACTTGAACGCTGGGATAGCTGCCCATAATGCACCGCTCCCAACAGCGCTGCAAATGTGGCCACACTGCAGCGCTGGTAGCTGTGACTGTGGCCACACACCAGCGCTTTCCCTACACAGCTGTACGAACACAGCTGTAACTCCCAGCGCTGCACATCTGCAAGTGTAGCCAAGCCCTGAGTGTCTTTGGGAGCACAGTAACGCAACAATAAAGTCCATTGAGAGGTCTGAGAAGATGGGGCCTTTCTAGAGGGGAATTCCCTGTCGTGAGGTAAAGTCCCCTCTTATCTTCTAGTGAGCTCCTCCAACTGTCACACACCAAGGTGTAGGCAGTGCAACCTAGTGGTTGGAGCAGAAGTCTTGCCTAGTGGTCAGAGTAGAATGAGAGGATAGAAACTGAGGAACGGTCAAGAGACAAGCCAAGGGTTAGAGCCAGGAGTCAGAACAGAGCCAAAGGGCAAAGCCACAGCTGTGGTCAGGAGACAAGCCAAGAGTTAGGAATCAGACGTTCAGAGGCAGGCAGGGATTAGGGCTGGAGCAGAGCAGGCAAGGGTTCGAGCAAGGGCTGGGCAGGTTGCAGGTCTGGTACAGCTGTGGGTATGGAACACATTGAGCGGCCATTGTGTTGCTGTTGCTACAGGGCTCAAATGATGATCTGTTGGCTCTTCTGATCAATCAGGGAGCAGAGTCACTTATTGCGAGATATTGGGCCCAGCCGACCCCGGAGGCAGCTGAGTTCCTGACAAGCCCAGGAAGAACTGTGAGCTGAGCCCAGAAGGGGCAAAAGACCTTTTGTTTATGTTGGGACTTTAGTACCCCACTGTCAGGAAGTCCCATTATCAGACAGGCAGTCTCAATCCAACTGAGCTCCCTCAGTCTACAGTCTGTAACCTTGTTTCATGGTTCACAGGGCAACTAGTGCCCATTTGAGCTACTGCTGACAATTCTTTTCATATGCCAGATCTAGCCTTACCCAGATTAATTCTTGCTCTTGTTTTGCTGCCTCCTCTGTTTTCTGTTGTGAGGCTTTCACTTCTTCCAGCTCCCGTCCCTGTTTGCCTTGTGTAACTGTGTCTCCAGGGCTTGTAAGCTAACTTGACATCTTCTGTTCAACTCTCTCAACCAGTTCCATCTGACCCATCAACCCCTCACTCCTCCTCACCACTGGGCCACCCAGCCGAACACCATGTCCCGGCGAGGGTTGCCTTATGGCCAGCTAGGTCAGGCATTACCTTTTCTCATAATGGGGCTGGGAAATTAGGCCAGCCACTGCCTACAGTTATGGCCAGAGAAGATCTCTCACCACACCAACCCTCAGCTTGCTCGTCCATCCTTTTTGTTCTATTTCTATCTTCGCTGTTGAGTAGACCCGTGTCTCTCCATGTACACACAAAATGTACACCAGCAAATGCTGATCTCTTCTCATCATTGAGAGGCTACTCCCCTGAATTAGCATTTGCCTGCACCCAGAGTTAATTAGTCCTCTCATTTCCCATCCAACTACTTTAGCAGTTACCTGGTAGGCTGGAGTGCACCCTTACCAAGGGAACATCCCAAGCCAGACTTGACTGAAGTAGCAGTCCAAACAGCTGCACTCCATTCTTATATGAACCAGTTGGCCAAGTCGGAAACACACAATTGGTTTCTCCTGACCAACTCCCAGGTGCCTGTCCCAGGTACCCGTCCCAGGTACCCAGTAGCAACTGAGATGACACTATCACCTCTGTTCTCCTAGCTACAGAACTATCTAAGAATTTATCTCTCGGGTGTCCCCTTTTCTATTGCTGTGTCAGACTTCTCTGTCACTTTGCTTTCCTCGGAGTGGTCCCTTTGATCCAATCCCTCTTTCAGGTGGTTCAGCACCATCAGCTTCCATAAAGGCCTCCACCCTCCCTCAGCCTGATCAGTAGAAGTTGGCAGAAACATTTGGACCCAACTTTGAGCTCTGGTAGGCAAGACCCTTAGGAACTGTTCTAGGATTATAAGGTTCACCATCAAACTAATGAGTTTGTGTCAGGCTGCAACCATCATGTTACCGGATATCAAACGTAGTGCTGCTGCTATGGGACACCCCACCTCTGAGAAAAGATCTGTCCTAACTGGTGGCAGTATGCTTCTGGGGTCAGCCCAGAATAGCCGCTTCTACAATTCTGTAGGACCATGCCCGCTCACTGGACAAAGCTCGGTAGGCTGCCTGAGCTTCTCCCAAGAGGAGCAGAGCCATTTGAGCTGCCCAGGAGGATTTGGTCCACCTTGCTGCAGTCTTTACCCTCTTGAAGGTAAATGCCTCAGGGTCATCACCTGGGCCCAATTTTGCCAGGTCTGGTACTGGTCTGCCAGAATTCTCTTCTCCTGAAACTATATGGGTTCCTGGAGTCCACTTCTCTAGGTACTGCAGGAGATGTTCTAGTGGGTGCAACAACAGAACATGCATCTGCCCCTGTTGGGCTGCCAGCATACGGAACGAGTCCTCCATCTTCCCCCCAAAAGTGAGTCAGTCCCTCTAAACCTCACCTTTAAGGTAGTTGGTATGTTCCTCCTTCCTCAGGAGGTCTCAAATCCCACGTCTAGTAGCATATGTAATAGCCCATCTTTACCTCGTGGGTGCCCCCTTGTCTCTGGTGCCCCCCATGAGGCTCTCCCTTGGCCTTTCCCAGCCTTCACCATCTCCCTCGGGGTGTTCTCTGGCTTGGCCCTTCAGCCAAGTCAGATGAAAGTCTAAACCGCTTCAAGGATAACATGTACAAGTCCAAATGAAAGTCCAAATCTTCAACTACCCCTTCTGCCCCTCTCAGGCTACGATGTAGTTCTCTGGTTGGCCCTACCTAAGGGCTTCCCCTGTAGGAGCCTAGCCTGCTCTTGTGATAGTATTCTTCCATTGTTTCCTGACTGTTAAACCCTATTTTAGCCAGGGCATCTCTCCCCACCAGAGAGACCTACTCCTCTGCAGTCTCAATCCAACTGAGCTCCCTCAGTCTACTTATAAGGCCTAGCTCCACCTCCTCTGGCCAGAAGGAAATTAGTTAATTACCCACCCAGATGCTTTGTAGGTGATAGGCGTTAAGCCCATCACAGTGACCGTGGGAAAAGAATTTTTGAGTCTGTTGGCTAAGGAATCTTGGGGCTGTAACTTAAGAATCTGCTCCTGAAAAATGAACAGGCTGTAGGATGTAAAGCCATGTGAGGAAACTTTAAAAAGGGGGTGGGGGGGCTAGTCTGATTCCACAATCCTAGAAGAAAAAAGCGTACAAGCTCTAAACTGGATCAATCTTGGGAGGGACCCTACACAACACTGACCCAAATAACTGAGGTGGTGTAAAAGATACAGTTGGGTCCCAGGACTAAACACAAGGTTGTCCATAAGGACTATCTAAGGTGGCATAAGGGGAAGAGAATTTCAGCTTGGCTGCCCATTGAATCTGAGAATATAGCCATGGAAGTTGAGACTGGAAAAGCTGTTACAGAGATGAATCCACTGCTCAGATAAGAATGGGCAGGGTCTGCCTCAGCCAGCAAATTCTACAGAAACAACAGATGCTCCTCAGAGCCTGATTGGTAAGTGAATGGAAACCCAGCAAGAGAAAAGTCCCAAAGGTATTTTGGTGTGAATAAAATTATTTTAGGTTGGTGATGTGAAATTATCATGATAGACGTACATATGTAAATACTTAAACATTTGTCACATCTGTTTGGGATAGGTTATTGCCAATTTAGGTCTCATCAGGATGATGAGCAAAGCTGAGGTTGTTCTAAGCTGACAAAAACTTGTTATAGGTTAAGTTTAAGCCCTATTGAGATTGATAGGTGTGAACTCACCCCTTGATTGTGAAGATGATGGACAGAGATCAGAAACAGGATTTGGTGAGAGCCTGGATGTGAGGAACAGAGCTGGGTAAAAATTTTCAGACCAAACTTTTTTTGTTTTTATTTTATTTTTTGGCCAAAAAATTCAGATTTACATCGTTCTGAAAATCTTTGTTAAAACATTGAGAATTCATATTAAATTCACTGTTTTGAGTGGAAAAAGGAATACTGAAAATGAAATGAATCAAGACATTTCATTTAGACATTACTAAAAATTTTGATTTTTCAATTTGAAGCCATTTTTATTTTGAAAGTAAATTTCAATTGTATTAAAAATATGTAAAAATATCAAACCTAAATGTTTCTTTTCAGGTTGAACATAATGTTTCATCTGACCTGAAATGAATGGGTTTAAAACTTTTAAAATAAACTGATTGTTAAACATTTTGGGTTATTTATTTCTTAAATTTTTGGTAGGACCAGCAAACCGGAAAAAACAAATCAATTATTTGGACAGCTCTTGTGAAGAGTGGAGGAAAGTTAAGAGTCAAAGATGACCCTAGGTTGTAGCTTAAGTGGCTAGAGAGAGAGAGAGAGGTTATTGTTAACAGAGACAGAGAAATAGGGGGAAGAAATAAAGTCTCTTTTTAGACATATTTAATTCCCCTGAGGAAATACCAAAGATACAAGAGGTGATAGAAGCATAGATGGAGCAGGAGAAATCTGGGGTAGAGAAATAGATTTGAGAGTCATGAACATGTAAGTGGAAACTAAAACAAGAGTAGTACATCAGTTCACACTAGAGGTAAATGAAGAGAAAGTATCAAAGAAAGACCACTAGGGGACAGCTACCAAAAGGGAAGGGAGGAAGGTGAGAAGGCAATGCTAATAGACAGGGCCGGCTCCAGACCCCAGCGCGGCAAGCACGCGGGTGGGGCGGCCCTTTCCCGGGGGGGCGGCAGGCTGGACCGGCGGACCTGCCGCAGTCATGCCTGCGGGAGGTCCACCGGAGCCCCGGGACGACCTCGCGCAGGCATGACTGCAGCAGCTCAAGCGGAGCCGCCGGACCTGCGAACCGTCCGCAGCTGCGGGAGGTCCAGCCGAGCCGCACGACCAGCGGACCCTCCGTAGTCATGCCCGCGGGAGGTCTGCTGCTCCTGCGGCTCCGGGGCGCCTCCCGCGCATGACTGCTTGGGGCGGCCAAAAAGGTAGAGCCGCCCCTGCTAATAGAGCAGTAAAATAAATACATTAATTAAAAGAGGAGAACCAAGAGAGGCAAGAGTTCCAGAAGTCTGGAAAGGAGACTTGAGGGGAAAGTGTTGGTCCACTGTATGAAAGACCTCAAAGATAACAAGGAGGATTAAAAATGAAGATGAGGCCTCTGGAAGTCAATAAGAAGTGACCATTAATTACTTTGGTGGGAAAAGATTCAGTGGAATGGCATGAACTGACACTAGACTGAAGGATATATATGACTGGGAACTGGAGAGGAAGACTTGGCAACAGGAGTAAACAATATGCTAAAGAATTTTTCTGTTGACCTAACTACTGACTCTTGAGGGGGTGGATTAACTACAGCAACAGAAAAACCCCTTTCGTCACTGCAGCAAGCGTCTATACTATGGTGCTACAGTGGCAAAGCTGCAGCACCATAGCTGTGCTGCTGTAGTGTCTGTGGTGTAGACTTACTCTAAGTAGGGAGGAGGAGGTGGGATCAAAGAGATGTGAAAATTGGCCAAGTCTGCAGTGTATAAATTGCATTTTATAGTAAGATAAATTCTCACCAAAACCTTAGACCTGGCCTTCATGTGTATGTTCACAAAACTGGGTGTATCCTGACTTGCACTTGAAGTATGCAGGTGTAAACACCTGCTAAAACTTGAATAATAGGGCATTACTTTTAAATAGTTCTAACATATACACATGCATGCAAGTGTTAGAATTTTCACCTCCAAATCCTATGGCCTCAATGGATATTGTGGGAACAAATTCTAATAATGGCCTGTGCATATTTCAGATTATTTAAATGGTACAAACAAGTGTTAACATCCATATAAATTTTTGTGAAATGTGAGCACAAATGCCCAACATGTAGTATGCGCAAGTGAGGTTGTAATTTATAAGTTTACCCCCACATACACAACTTTTCATTAAAAAAATATGGGAAATCCATATTTATTGTCTGAATATAAAAGGCACCTTTAATAATTGGCCCAGTACAGGGTCTCAATCCTGCGGACTTTGCACATCCAAAATTTAGGATTTTGATGTACGCCAGGACTGCAGGGTTGGATCTTAACCTTTTAAGCAATTCATTGAAAATAAGTCTTGCTTTTCCCATCCTTAGTGTCAAGTTGTGCTCACTTTCTATTCCAATTTAAGGACTAGTTCATTCAAAATTTTACTCCAACAAATAGTCCTCACTTGAGTAATCCCATTAATTTCTACAGTACTACTCACATGATTAATGGTTTTCAGGATCAGGCCCTAATTTTCAACAATAAAATATCACCATATGTCTCAAATGTCATTTTTAACCTAAACTTGATCCATATCTGGGCCTTAAGAGATTGAATAGAAAAAAAAAATCTCCATAAAGCAACTACCCCGCTCAAAAGCATTCCAAGCTATATATAGTATCTGCAAATGCAACATGTTCTTACCTAGGTATTAAAAGCATCTATGACTGTTTTTAGAAGTCATTAGTTTGTACTTACAAGTTTATCATATTCCTTAGCACTAGATATATCACATGCAATTATTTACCTCAATGGTGTATTCTTCATAGTACAATAACTAATTAAGTATTTAAGTATTTAAAGAGCATTTAAGTTATAAATAAAATGTGATGATAGTATCACCTAGTCTTAAGTGTTATCAGCATATTATATATATGAAATACAAATGAATGAAATAAAGGAGCACATTTACAAAATCCAAGCCTGTTTAGCAATGTTATGTAAGCCTCTTAGATTAAACAAAAAAAATCTACTAACAAATGAGAAATAAAATGTATAAGCTGAGTACCGAGAATCAAACATGGCCATGAACTGGGGGTATCTGACATTTCCATCTTCATCAAGGGGGATTCTGTCAAGTAGCAGCTCAAACTCTTCATCAGTAATCTCCACGCCAAACCTGAAACAAACAGCAGTTAGCAGCAGTCACTCACGGAGTTCACATTTGGGTCAACAGTACCCACAATACCCTAAGCATATGGCTGCCATTAACTCTTTGTTATTGCTTCGGTCCTCAAGATCAAGAGCACCACGTGAATATCAGAGGTTAATCAGGGTTTTGATCGCTTCAGCTTTCTCAAAGAAAGAAATTCTACCACAGAATCCTGCATTGGTGGGGCACAGAAATAGAAATACTAGCATATTGAACTCTGTGCAATTGTCCTCTATAAAAAGTTATTCATTACACTAAAACACTGGTATTGCTTAAACTAGTTAACTCTGAAAGGCCTTTCATTTGGACTGTTTAGCATGAAAGAAAATGTAGAGAAAAAGTGGCTTTTCGAAAAACAGCTTCTTAATGCTTTTGGAAAGCATTTCATAATGGCTTTAAAGACATTTTGCATACAAATATTTAAAAAGTGGCAGTGTTTATTCATCAGCAAGAAAGTGTTTTCATCTCTCAAGAACAATCAAAACATAATCCTCGAAATACTGGCATAAATAGGAATGACTTAAGCAATAGTAATGAACAAGGCATTCATTCATCATTTTGCAAAGCTGATAAGACACAGCTGACTTTTTGGGGGGATATACTTTCCTTTTGCAAAGGCAATGAAAGCATACACTAAACGTAGCATTTATTTGTTGTTCTGATTTCCATCATCACCCTCTGCCACTTTACATACCTTCATTTCTTGAGATATCATTTGTTCTAAAATCCACAGAGTTTATTTTTAGGGAGTTCTGACTCACAAACATTTGGAGCAAGGAGAAAATGCACAGTACAAAATCAACCTATTTGACCTGGTTTATTTGTCAGGAAGTCCATGGAGAGGGGCAGAGTCAGTTGTTTCTTGCACTTGCTCTAAGAAGATTTAGTTGTTCTTTAGTGTCACTTAGTTTCATTTACACCTCAGTATTGTTGATGCAATGTCAATCTGAGAAAAAACAACGCACTCTCTCAGACTTTTTTCCAAATGAAACCTAACCTGGCTAGGGTGCTCCAATAAGCTAGCTCCCAGGGAATCCACTGTTGTAGTTAAATAATGCTGCCATGCCATAAATTATTGGGCTATGTCAGTGGTCCCCATCTTTTTGTGGCCAGTAGCACATTCATGTTTTCAGAAGAGCGTGGCTGGCGCCAACAATTTTTCAAGGCTTATTTTGTATTTGTACATTAAATAATACAAAAAACAGAGAAGCCGGAGAGAAGCCGCTTCTCTCCCATGCTGGGCACTAGGCGGGCCCCGCATCTGCCGGGGACAGAGAACACCAGCGCCCACAGCCCCAGAGTTCTCTGTCCCCAGCAGGGGCGGTGCCGCAGCTTCTCTCTGGCTTCGAAGCCGCGGCCCTGCCCCTGCCGGGGACAGAGAACTGCGCCTGCAGCCCTGGAGTTCTCTGTCCCCGGCAGGCACGGGGCCACGGCTTCTCTCCCCTGCTGGGCATTATGTGGGCACACAAATGCCCCGGCGGGCACCATGGCACCCCCAGGCACCGCGTTGGGGACCACTGGGTTATGTGATCAAAGGTAAGCATTGGTTGCTGCTGTGCCCACACACTAGGACTCTGTGGGGACCAAAGGGTTGACCCGCAGGACTGGGAACTTGGTATATTTGTGCCACTACTTATTTAAAAGTGAGAACCAACCATCTTCAAGAAGATGGATAATCTCCAAACAAAACAAAACATACAAAATAAACAAAGTCTGCTCCCCGCTGACTGGCGGGGGGGGAAGAGAGAGAGAGAGAAATAGATCAGCTGTGTCTCTTATCATTTTAGTGGGCGCTAAGATACCTCAGTAATGAGAGCCACATAAGATAAGACACAGATAGGCGCAGGAATGTCTCCCATTCAAGGCAGCATAGAGACACAAGGAGAGAAAGAACAGCAATTTTCCTGTAAACTTGATATAGGAACTTATCCTACTTTATATAAGTGCATTACGGCTTTGGGAAAAGCAAAGTAGAATGCATAGTATTATTGAAGTCACCTAAGCAGCAGGACAACAAAACATCCATGATCTGTTCAAAATAAATGGTGATCAGAATCTCTCCACTTGGACTTTGTTAATAGCAGTGGAACAAACTGACTGTGGGTCAGTTAAAAACTAGGAATGATACTTGGCACTCCCTTTCCGCAAGTGTAAAGTACTGCTGTGTTGGGGGTTCTCTTCTATGGCAGTTAGTGCCAAACTCCCATCCTTTGTCTTGGGGTGTGGAAACTTCCAACAGCCTTTGGGGAGGCAGGGATTCATCCAGAAATCAGTCCAGCCCCTTTGTCAGCAAACAACTATCCAAGAGCCCCTGAAATGTCAGTCCCTCAGTCATCAACCAGGGGCACCTCCTTCACTTTCAGCTCTGGTTGATTCTCACGTGCAGTGCAGCATGGTGCAAGCTCATAGTCACCTGCAGACAGGCTGCCCCCAGTCCTGAGCCCAGACTCTCTGCCTGCTGTGTCCCTGCTGGAATGCCATTCCCTCGTGGAATCAGAGGATTGCTGGCAGCAGGAAGTGGCAATAGATTTCCTTCCAGCTCTCTAGACAACCAGACAGTCTTTAATTTGTAATGAAAGATGTGCTGGGGCTCAAGCAATTTTTTAATGTCATAACTGATGCAGCAAGCCTAGAGGTGCTGGGGCTCAGTCCTGCAAACCCTGGCACTAAGTAAGCACTGAAAGGCTAGCCCTCTCACATTGTTGAACCACTGGGTGGGGATGCCACGGTACACAACATACAACCTAAGCTGTTCTGTAGGAATGCTGTGCAGCTATTCATAGAACCATAGCCAGATCCTCAGATGGTGAAAACTGACTTCAGTTGAGCGACAACTGTTTACACAGGTTGAGGATCTGCAAAAATCAGGCCAACTATCCAAAATAATATTCCTGATATCAGTAGAGTTAGCCTGAATTTAGGCTAATGTAATTGAGATCAGAATAGTGTATATTGGACAAAGCATCAAAGACTGGGGGATACTGAGGGATGGATGACTTGATGATTACCTGTTCTGTTCATTCCCTCTGAAGCACCTGACACTGGCCACTGTTGGAAGACAAGATAGTGGGCTAGATGGACCATTGGTCTGACCCAGTATGGCTGTTCTTATGTTCTTATGACTGGAGTTGGCACAAAAATATCTTTGGAAGATTTCTGGACCAGACAAACAACCACCCAGGGACATACACAAAAGATCTGTATCCATGTCTTCAGATGAACTGTGAAACCAGTCTCTAGAGTTCCTGCTGTCGCATGCAACTTAGAATAGCTCCAAGTTCCCCAAACATGACTGGACACAAAGGAGCTGGTCCTGAACATCTGGTCTACTGATGTGTCCAGAGTTTTTCTTCTGATGAAGGAATGATGTGTTGTATGTGTGACCCTCAAGGAGGAAGATGGGGCTATGCAGGTTTCTGAAATGTGCCTTATCCTCCTGCCTTAATGACTACATCTGAGAATTAAGGAAATATAAGAGAAAGGTCTGGAGAAAGCAAGCAATAGGAAAAAGAGGTGTAGTGATTCTACATCAACATTGTATTCTGACATTGTGTCACTTATTAAAATTCCAGAGACCTATTTAACATTACTGATCCAAGGATTTCAGGGAACATGCTGTGACTACTTTACATCCTTTATGCCAATTGGTGTGGAAACAGAAAGAACCTTTATTGAAGTGGGCATTTTGCATCTACCAAATTGTGCTAAATTACAATATGGTACCTTTTGTCCAAAAAAGATCCTGAATGCTTTACAAATTTAACCAATGCATACAAACCCAGTAAACACAGGGATCACATCATCCAGCACTCAAATGCAGCCACTATTTAGTAACACACAGCAGCACTGCACAACAGATGAATCACTGAATTCTCTGGGGCATATTTTCAAAGGCAGGTGCAATGGGCAGAGCTTGAGAAACAGATATCTGCTAGCCGGAGGGCTAAGCCCATTTAGATAGAAGCTGATAAAAAACATGAGATTTGTTAACAGAGAGGTGCAGGGGAAATTATGAAGTAATGAATCATCCCTGAATTAGAGCCTAATTAAACCACACATGGTGATGAGTCATTCCAGTGCAAGGCTCCAGCCAATCCACAAGCCAGAAGCAGGTCTGGTGATATATGTCTCGCAGGAGAGAGGACAGGCAGGATCTATTTGAAGAGAGGGGAAATGGCTGAAGTGTGCTGCACTCTACCAATCTCCAGCTGGCAGAGAGCCTGTGGAGGGCATGATCTAAACTGATATAGGTCAGATTTAAACAGATGTAAGTGTCGCCATATAGAATTGCTCTGGTTCAACATCACATCTTTAGTTGAACCAATGCAACTTCTATGTTTAGACAAACCCTAAGAATCTGACCACGAAAAAAGACCTGTTAGTGTATTTACTATCTCTTTCCGCTTATACAGCAGTGTTCCTCATAGTACTTTTTATAGTGCTTTATGCAGCCTAGTTTTAAATGACTCAAGCGACTACACTTCACTTATCAGTTTGTTCTGCAACCTAAAACATCTCGCTGGCAGGAAATTTTTCCTGATAGCCTAAACTTTCCCTTTCTAAATTTCATCCCATTGATATTAGTTATCCCCCCACATACCATATTAACCAATTCCTCTCCTTCCGTGGTGCTTACAAACTGAAATACTTGAAGGCTTGTTGTGACCCTGTTTAGAAATTGCAAAGCTCCTTTAATCTTTCCTCGTCAGTTAATCCCTCTAGCCACCAGTGATTTTGTTGCTCTTTTTCATACTCCTTTCAGGTTGTCACCAACTCTCTGTCTAGAATAGTGCACAACTTGGTTGTATAGATAGGGACTTAAGTCAATGCTCTGTGTGAGGTGATACCTTTGCAGCCCAAAACTGCATTAACCCTTTCTGCAACCAGATTACATTGGTCCTGTATATTTAAAAAAGCAGTCATGGCTACTGCTTCACACTGTGCATGGGTGTGTGGAGTCTTCACAGCCTGACATCAACCCCATCACAGAATTCAAGGCCTAACACAATGTGTAGGAGAGACCTCAATATTGATGCAAAAATTACATGAATAAAATTATTATAACTCAATGTCTTTTAAGTCATTACAAACTTGTTTGCACTTTTATTGAATACTAAGATATAGCTACAAGAATGTTATAGCCAGGATGCTTGGAAATATAATGATACATATGCTTAGCTAATTAGCTTACAAAATGTTAACGCTATTCAGAGACATTTCATAAGGTTTCTGCTTCTGTCTTCCAAGGACAAGCAACCAACAAGCAGACAAACCTAGAAAACACTTTTAGGAAGAAGCCTGATTGTGAAAGGAATGAAGGGTTGTGTTATCAAAGCAATAAATATAGAGGTAAAGTGGCCTATACCAACCCCTCTAACCCCTTCGCAAAGAAAAACCTGAGTTTAAACCCACATAAAATAAATTGGTTATTTCCAACTCATGTTTCCACTTAAGGGTGAAAACCTTTATTGTATCTCAAATGCTTAAGGCAGCATAACCTTCTTTCAGTATTTATATTTGCAAATATTTTGTATCTAAATATAAACCTTCATTTAATAACTGTCTGATATTATTGTTATACAAATAGTAAGGTGTGTTATATACAACTATAGCAACATCATTTGATGCTAGACTAATTACAAATGTAAGAAGTTATTTAAGTATAGAATATTTATATTAATGGGGAATTAATCAATCACTGGTGTTCTACAAGCAAACCCTCTCTCCTAAAAGCAGGAAGACAAGAAAATCTTTGTTTCTAAAATTGTCAGGTAGAATCAAGAACTTAAGCTAAAGACTTTCTAAGAGTTGTTTAATTTAAAAAAAGACTGTTTTGAGAATTAAAGACTCATGTAAACAGGAATGTTTTGACTTTTCAAAAACAGAATTTCAGTTTCTGTCAAACGTTCATAGATGTTTAAAAAAAATCACAGAAAATGGACTGAATAAAAAGAAAACTTTTAAAGTTAGTTTTAACGCTCTGGATCTTTCCTGCCACAAGAAAAACAAAGGTAAAGAAAGAAATGTTGACTATTCGTTAAACAGGCTGCATATTCAGCATCTGGAAGTGTCACCTAAGCCAACCGCAAAGGCAGGGAGCCAATGAAAGAGTGACAACAATCAATTTGAATCTAAACAAGCATGAAGGAGGTGTAATTCTCTATAATTTAATGAAAATAAGGTGAGCACCCCACATCGCACCCCCTGCTACTCTGCTAAGTCTGCTTAGACAGCAATCACTTCACAACTCATCCTGGCCATTTCTACAAGCAAGCTGCCACAGACAGATAAAAAAATAAGAAAAACAGAAGTCTCAAGAAAAAAAAAACAACCCAAGGAAACCTCCCCAAGACAGCAACATGGATTTGTGAGAGGTAGTTAACTAAAACACTGCCAAGGGACTGGATTAAAAACTCTTGTAATTATTTTGTTGAAATATATAAAAACAGTTGTAATTTAAAAGACCAATAATTTTGGGAAACAATATAGTTGGGTCTGAACTTACCAGCTTATATGTCCTTCAACTAGACACCTTAAACAACTAATGTGTGGGTCGCTGATGGGCACAGGCCACTTACAACCATCGCATGGCTTAAAGCCTGGGGACCGGGGCATGTCTGTCCCTAGGCTGAGTCCTGTGCGGGACCAACTACCTAGAACTAACACTAAGGGTAACCTAATGATATACAACTATTTTACAGGAAAAAACGTTCGTGAGACACACTGAACGAAGCTAGAAAAGCTACCCAAAGCAACAGACATTCAGCACCGTCACTGGTGGCAAGAAGGAACAGAAGGTGGGGGGAGCCAGTGGTGCCTGTTATACTGCGGCATGTGTGCACCGCTCCAGGGGGCGCCACAGCCAGTCCTCTACATGTACCACCGAGGGAAAAACTTCTGGCACGGGTGAAGGTGGCAAGCACACACGCCTAATATGGAATGGACATGAGCAAGCACTCGAAGAAGAATTATACCTTCTAGATGCTGGGTAGACATATCCTAAATTTTAGTGTGATTGGCCTGTGACTCAGTTTAGAGACCGAGGGTTCTGCTGGGGCTTTGAGAGTCAGTGGTGAGCTGCAAGAGGGGAATGTCTGGAGATGCAGCATATGAGCAGTAGCAGTAGGAAGAAAGCAGGGTGTAGTGGCACTGGCTGGGGATGCAGGGTGTGTGTGTGTGGATGGGTGGTACAGAGGGACAATGCCCAAGCACCAGCCACTGGAGGCTTTCTGCCTACATGAGACAAAGGCACACAAACTTTCAATCAGGGTAAGGGAAGCAGGCTCCAAAGCAGTATTACAGCATCATTTAAAAGGTGGTAGCATGCACTCTCCTAAGTGTCAGCCTCCAGCTGTTAGCTAGTGTGAAGGATGATCAAGTCATGCCTTCTCTGGGATGAGTAGTAGCTCTGGCCCCCATTAGTCCTCCCTTTTTGGTATGAGTGTAGCTTAGATCTTTCAGCTGCTCCACAGTGCTTGATATGGACTGATTTTAGGACTAGCCATAGCGTACAAGCTTAAAAAATAAAATATTTCTAGAAACACTACCATCTATTTAAAAAAAACAAACAAATGAACTTGCACACACATAAAACTTCACTGTGCTGCACAAACATAATCCCTTGTGTTCAGTGACTGCAAGCACCAATAGTCTAGATAATTTTGTATGTGCCAGGTGGGTGAGAGAGTCACCTTGTACACCCGCTCCCAAGCACATTCATACGATGCAGCCAGAATCTAGTCCTAAATTAGAATCAGGTTTGTTTTGTTTCTGTTTCAGGGAGGATTATAGTCAATCCTGGGGGATCTAAACAGAATAGAAGGGAGTGAACAAGCTGGCATGTGATCTTGAATTCAAAGAGTCTCCCTTACTACTGTAACAGAAGTAGAGCAGCACAGAAATGCTGTGATCAGATTGAAATTACATTTGAACTGTTCACTACAGTACAAGTGTCTTGTCATTTTTACTAATTAATAGTAACGAAAGCAATGAAAAATGCATTCCAGTGAAGCAGTGTGAAAAGAAAGGCATGAAGACAGGAGGATTTAGAGTCCCTTTGTATCCCCATTGGAAGGAATATAAACATTTAGCTTAGTATACAATAGTGTTGGGCTGGGGGAGGTGATGAGGCTCACAGAGACTATTGTATTTTGAGGCTAAACAAAAGACCATCAGATTTGTTTCTGTTGTGTCCCTGTCTCAGTTTCAAACACAAATCCCTAGAGGCTCATAGTTCTCTGCAAAAACCATTAGTAACTTTGCGAGAGAAGGACTTTTAAACATTCCTGGTAAAGATTTCTGGGACTCCTCATCCGATTTTTATTTTAATAAGAAAGAAAAACTTCAAATTAAAACACTGATGTTTCTATCACCTTTTTCCCCACACAGATATTCAGACACGTTTGCTCACCAAATATTTGCAGAGAATAAAAATCTTGTGACTACTTGGCAACTATGTATTCACTCACAGGTGAATACCCAGAGTGTCTTGTTCAAGCCCTTCTTCTGCGTATCAAAGTTTCAGTTATTCAACCAAAGAAGCATGAACGATACCAGGAGACTAATCACACAGTGAGTACTCTAGTGTACAGTCACAATTAACAGTTTGGAGGCTTATTGACAGGCTGAAAGTTATCAGTATTAAGGCCAGAAGGGACCCTCACGGCCATCTAGTCTGACCTCCAGATATGTTCACATAAAACCATTCACGGAATAATTTGGAATAATGAACATATCAATTTTTTTTAAATCATTCAATTTGTGAGTAATTCACAAACAGAAAAAAGGGCAAACACACACACACACACAAAAACTTAGGCAGTGCCCTCTCAAGAGCACCAGGAAGCTTTACAAAGTCCTTTATAGTTCAAAGCAGCCTCTAATAACAATGACAGCAGAAAACTTACTAATGGGAATCACACATTAGTTACTAAAGTACAGGACCAGATCTTGAGCCCCCATTCCATCTCTTTGGAGCAGCACAAAGCAAGTGGAAAGCCAGCTTAATAGGCCAGTAGGGGATTTGCTCAGAGCAGAGGAATCCCTGGACAGTGCAGAACTGGCAGAAATGACTTTGTCATCCTCCTTCACAGGCCCTGCATAGGAGGAGTGTCTGGGATGCAGCCAGGGGAAGGTGAGTGGCTGGACCACTGCTGTGGCCCAGAGATCCCCAGCGGGCAGAAAGGCCAGTTGGGGGCAGTTACTAATCAGCATGATTTAGGAGAAGACTTGAGGCCCCGAGCGCTGATCTGGCCCCCACCAAGAGTGCCATGGGTGGAAATGCACCCCACAATAGTATGGGGCCGAAAAGTATGTTCTCAAAAGGAATGAGAAATACTTGTTGAGAGTGGAATCCTCTTAAGGAACAATTTCCAAAACCAGGAAGAATTTCTGGGTTTGCCAGCTGAAGTTTGCAGTAGGGACCATTGCCACTAACCTGGAGAAGCAATAGCAGAGGGTTTGGGTGGGGTTTTAACAGTTAGACCTAGGAATACTTTGTAGTTATGGGATAAACAGGTAATTAGGAAACAAGGGGTGTGCTCACAGATAGCAAAGCTGAGGAGCCACACAAAAGAGCAGGCAAAGGAAAGGATTTTGCCCTGTGAAAAATGTTTTCTCTGGAAAAGGATTGAAAAATTTATTTAATTTGCCTGACTTTATTTATGTGCGTGAGAGATAGGAGTATGATATAATATGGACTAAAGCTTGCAGGTGTACAAGGCAGAAAATATGGCAACAAGCAAAAAAACAGCCCAATAGCCAAAGTGCATGCGGTGCAGGCAGCCTGAGCGAATTTCACCCTGGCACAATCGACTGTGCTACTGGATACATCCTGCCAATGAGAACAGATGTGTGCTATTACCACAAAGGGTGTGTGTTTCCAAGAACATGGGCAGGGCTGGGACAAAATTATTATTAATTATTGACACAACAGTGATGCCTAAAGGCCCCAATCATGATCCAACAAGTGTGTATGCTGCCATCCCTAACAAGATCAAGCTGGTAGCGATTACTATGAGCAGGCTGCTCCTGAAAAAAGGAGCAGCAAACAGCATTGCACAAATTGTGCCATGGGTGATACTGTAACATGCAATAGAAGGAACTCCCTGGCACCATAAATATTTTGCAGTGCAACTCACCATGCAATGCTACCCAGCTTTCCCCCTCACCCATTATAACAGAATTTTCCCCTGTATAATTTAGTACAGACCAACATTAAAAAAAGAATTAATAATGTGATGGAGCAAAATTGCTTACATGTTTTATAAAATGTAATGCAATTTTTTAGCTAATTATGTTCAGTTGATTTTTCAAGTCCTCAGAAAATGCCATTGCAAAGTGTTGAGGCCTCAAAAAAAAGTTTTTCCAGCACTATGTTTTCGTCTTCCAAAATTTTGTATATTCAAAATGCTCATGGAGAAGTGCCTCAGCAGAAAGCTTGGGCAACTTCAGCTTGTGGAGAGAATACAGGGAGGGACAGAGCACAACAGTCACACACTCACTGACAATCAGAGCAGGTCAAAACTTTTTGCATGAAAAATTTGTCAAAAAATAGCCTCTCTTCTCAAAAAAAAAATTTTCAAAAAGAGTTGAAGTTACTGATTTTGTTTTTTTACAGTTTTTTTCTACCACACTTTAAAAAAAATCAAAATAATTTTTAAACCATTATCAACATTTTTCATTTACCAGACACCTAATTTTCAGTAAAAAGAAAAATCCCCTGGATTTTGGTAAATTGAACATGTTGACCACGATTTTGTTAGAAAGTTTCATTAAATATTGTTTAAAAATGGTTAAAATACCACGAAAAATTTAGTAAAAAAAATGGGAAATGGGTCCATTTTAAACCCTGCAAAATAGATACTTCAAAAGGTTGAAATCTTTCTCCTGTTTTTTGAACAGCTGTATTTGGAATGTTACATACCCAGACAAAATCTTTGTTAATTTTTACATGTGCTTTTTAAGGGAGCCAACTCTTTCGTACCTAAACATTAGACTTCCAAAAACATACAAGTACAGAAGTTTCTAGTTAAGGTTGTCTACCTAGAGGTAAAATCCTGGTCCCACTAAAGTCAATGGCAAAATTCCCAGAGACTTCAATTTTGTCTGCATTTCACCCTTGATTCCCATTCAGTTACAGTTTCAACAATTAAAAATACGATGCCTACAAAATCACAGTGCAGCCATTTACACCTGGTCAGAGTCAGTCACAGTGGACTTGTAATGCTACCAATTCACAATGGAGATGTTTTACATCCACTTTGCACAGGTGTACGTAAGTCACAAGGCAGTGAAGAATCCTTCCTACTCCTTAACAGCCTTAAGACTCCATAATAACCCCAACAAATGCACCCCAACATAAATAACCCCAACATCGATCAGGTCTTGGGGCCTGATTCTCCATGTGATTATATCAGTTTTACACCAGTGCTACAGTACTGAAATCAGTGGAGGTACAGTCAGGTGAAACTGATGTAACCGAATGGAGAATCAGACCCATTGCCTCTTTTGAGACGCTAACAGGGTCTTTAGACTGAGCAGAAATTGCCAGTATAAAGTATCCTGGGTCAAATTCAGAAGTCTTCACTTAGCCCAGTACTCAAAACTTTTTTCTCCTCTTTATCTGAAGGCCTGATCAAGTATTTCAGGATTTGGCGTAGTTTGTGTGTGGGTTGTGCACCGGAGCAAAGATTCTCTGAAGAAATCGCAGCCACTGAGTTGTGATTTAGTTGCAGTCAAAATGGATCCAGCTTTTCTTCTGTTTAAACTTTATTATCTTTGCCAAACTCTATCTCATGTCCTTTTATAAGCTGAATTTAGTTAAGATATCTATTGTGCTAGGGAATATTTAAGGTAAAAATACATGTTAGCACTGTAAGAGCTATATACTTTCTGACAGTACTCTTTACCCTCTCTTCACTCAAGCAAATCAGTGGGAATTTTGCCTGATTGAGCATAGATAAGGAACGCTGAATCCAGCCAAACATTTGCAAGCAAGACTGATGGCTTCCAAACAAAGGGTACTCCGCCATCTAGTGGCAAAGATGTTTCAACATTAACGAAACTTGCTTTAAAAAAATCAAAGTGAAATCTTTGCACATATGACTCATTGTGGTTCATTTCTCAAAACTAATTATAGTGAAGCAGCAATATTATACTGGTGATGGACACAGTATAAAAACCTAGCGAAATGGAATATAAATAGGTAGCCTTGCTGACAGTACGAGGTGGAAACAGGAATCACACAGCAAGAAAACTACTACATGCATTGGATTGAGATGCGTTGCCAATTTTTATCTCTGAGTCCATAGCCCACATTAATTTTCTGGCCACAGTCATGTCTCTTTTTGTAGTGTGGTGCCAGGCTGTCCCAATGAGAGGATCATGGAGCACATCTTCAGAGAACCAAAGACTAGCCATTTTGTTTTTCACATAAACGTTCCCTTTCCATCATTTTGTTTAAAAGAAGCAGACCATATGCCCAATGATAACAGAATTTAATTTAGAAGCAAATAAGTAGAACTAAAGGAGAAACCATGGTATCTAAGAATGGTCAAATAAAATAAAGGGATAATCAACAACAAACCACCTGGTCTAGGTTTTCAATACACTATGAACTGTGACTGATCATTTCAAGGCACAAGGCATGTTTGTTTGGCCTGTTTGGGAGTGATTTTATATTACGGATTGGAGATTCTGTTAAAGCCTGATCCTGTGAGAAGCCAAGTACCTCACTCCCATTGACTTCAAAGAGAAATGAAGGTGCTCAGGACCTTGCAGGATCAGGCCTTTGTTTTGTCATTTATCAGTTTGAATTGGTGTAAGGCACCAAGAGGGCCTGATTCTCTGCTCCATTACACCAGTTTTATAGTGGTGCCACTCCAATGAAAACACCGGGGTTGCACTAGCATAAAACCAATGGAACAGAGTGGAGCGTCAGATCCAGTTATTTTTTATGTAACACACCCCCTTTTTCTATCTTAAGAAGATTCAAACTGCTCTTTTCACACAATTGTAGTTTGAAAGAGAAAAAAAAAGTGACTGAACAAAATCCATTATTTCCCTGCCTTCTCAACACCTTTGGTCATTTCACATGGCCTCACCGACACTGAAATGCAATGTGTTCATGCCACGGACACATGCAGTGGCAGGCAATGTGAAAAGCTGAGTATTAAGGAAACATCCCTACGAAATTAAAACTTGTCTACAACAACTTCATGATCATAATTGAAGGGAACAAAAGAAACTCATTCTTACCGGCTCTCAACTGCTGCTTGAAACTCCTGCTGACTAATGACCTCTCTCTGCAACCTGTCAATTTTTCTGAGAAATACAGAAAAAGGGATCAGACCCCATGATGTTCAGAAAACATGTTATCCTGCATATTGAAAACAAGTGAGCCCTAGATTAGTGAAAGGACACAGCTAGAAGATCATTTTGGCCCATTCCAAGGTTTCTTCTATGTCATCTACCTTGTGCAATAAGGGGCAAACCTTGCCTCTTCTTCCACAAGTGTACAAGGCCCTGCCACAGGAGAAGTGGTCTGGCTGCACTGTGCAAAAATGGGGCATGACTTGAGGAGTCCATCTTTCAGGGGGTTCCTTTATGCACAGCTGCTACACAGAGAGGAGCAGACAGTGGGTCAGTTGGCAAGTGAAAAGAACCAGTGAATTTGCTGATTCCTGAATCCATTGGTCAGGGAGGGTGCAGGCACCAGGAAGACTACTCCCCATGTGAGGCTGTATGGGAGAATTCCTATTTCCTTTGCCCCTCAGCTCTCAAGGAATTCCCCAGTGCATAATCAGACTAGTCCGACTTTGCTGGAGACAGGATTTAGGGCAATGACTACTTTTCATGTATAGTTGAGGTAGTCAGTTATTTTTTTGTCAAGGTCCAAATTTCATGGTCAAGGTATAGTCAAGGGTCAGACGCCACAGGAAAAACCCCCAACAATAATGATAATAATAAGTAAATAAAAAGATTTGGGGGTTCAAAAGCATCTGGCTATCTGGATTTGGCCCGCAGTCTGTCTATTGATTACCCGAGTATATGGCATATCAGTTGCAAACCTTCAATGACTTGCATCTTAACAGAACACACCAGTGAATCATTTAAAAGGCGCACTGTCAAGAGTTACAGGCTAAACTGTGATTTTAACGGTCTGTCTATGACTGAACACAAATCCATCAGCTCCCTCAAAACTCAAGGGCTGTAACACTGAGAGAGTCCCAGTTTCTAGCTGAGCTCCTGCAGCAATAAATGCAGGGCCTGCGATCTATTTGTAGCTGTTGGCAAATCCCGAGGGACACCACAGCCTCACGTAGCTAAGGAGAGAGTGGGCATAGTTGGCTTTCCAGCACCCTCCTTGCCCCTAGGGGCCACCAGCACAAGTTCTAGCAGCCTGAGGGAGTAATGGGGAAAGCTCTTCAGAACACAGAGCACTCCAGCCACGCACCCTACAGCCGGGGTGCCAGGAGTCGGTGATGCATAGCCAGCTACCCCAGTTCTACACCACCCAGGGGTTCACCTCCATAAGGAGCATCCCCAACTGGCATTTAAGCCACCTTTCTGTCATCTTTACACTGCAGGAGCAGGCAACAGTGACAAAGCGGGGCTGAGGATCTGGCACTTCAGGTTTGCCTGCTCTCATGGAGACTGAGGGCACTCTGCACTTTGCAGGGTCAGGCCCTATGGAACAACTCTCACTACGAGGCAGAAAGGTCTACCAAATATATGTTTTAATGAAATAAACTAAGAGTGGTCATTTCTTCACAATCACTCACACTTCTCTGAAAAGGAGGTCGGTGATGATGCCACCTTCTCAATAATATAGAGGCTAGCGAGGGGTCATTGACTTTTAATGAGATCTTGATTAACATCTGGAACCCTTGCTAAGGCTCCAGGCCTGCAAAGGGATCTTATCTGTACAGAACCTCACTGGAGAGTCCAACTGATATCAACCTATTCAACAACAATGGAACTCTGCAGGGGGATCCACACAGTTCCACCCCACCGCAGGATCAGGGCCTAAAACACTGTCGCTTGTAAAAACTCCTTTTCTTTCATTCTAAATTTGTATTTCCAGTGTTCGTGGATTCTCTCTATTTTAGCACCTTCAATAGTTCTAGCTCACAATCTGTCATAAACAGAACAAGAAAAAATTTCATCAGACACTTACTGGAACGTGGCCAAGAGTGAAAGGAAATCAGATTGAAACAAATTTGCCAACTTTGCCTCAACTGCAGTCAGAGTGGAAGCTGGACTGATGCTCCCTTCACGATGAAATCTACAAAGGATGCAATTTAAAAGCAAGGATTAATACAGATATCACACATACCTTCTCTATTCTATTGATATTCTTGTGCTGCAGCTAGAGCTGGTCAAGAGATTTCTGACAGAACAGTGTTCCACTCAAAAATCCAGATTCAATGGAACTAAAATGTTCGCTGACTAGCTGGCTCCCAGCTCTGGAAGGTGCCGAGAGAGAATAAACATGGAACAACACAGTGCCATAACTACAATCACTTTCCAAAGTATAACCATGCTTTTGAAAATAATGTACTAGCCCGCACCTCTCCACACACACGTTATGGCTAGACGGTTTGGTCTGTGCTATTGTTCAGAAACTCGCTGCAGATATGAATTACTACAAACGCACCCTTGGTGTGTTTTATAATAACTCCATTCAACAGCTTACAGGCTGCCATGACTAGGATACCATCAGCGACAGACCACCGATGGATGGTCTGTTGGAATGTTATTTCTAGATGTTAGTTGGAGAGGTAGAAGATAAGATACTCCTCTGTGCTCAGGCATTCCTGCACACCCGCGGGTTCTCTAAATCATGCTAATATCATTTTAGTGATGGCCTTCTGCAGCTTGCATGACTGAGGAACAGAAAGCAAGACAACAATTACAAAAGTTATACACGACAATCATGTTTTAAGAGAAAAATATTAAGGCCAAATCCTGGCCTTACTATGATGATGTGCATTCTTGGGCAGATGAGTGATGATGGCTAAGCAAAGAGCCCTGAAGTCATTATGCTAAAGCAGAGCAAAATGGGATTAGTACAATGGGCTTAAACCAAACCCCACTGACATCAGAGAGAGTTTTTCCCATTTACTTCCATGGGCTTTGGATCAGCCCAGGGTGCTCAGCTACGCCCCCTCCTGCTGTTCCAAAGCAGAGCCATGTGCACTTCTCTCAATGCCCGCTGACAGGGTGTGCACGTGTGCAAGGGCTCAGGCTTTGTGCCATGCTCCCATTCGAGTAGACCACACCACTTTAGGGCTATGGAGTGCCTCCAGATATGTCAGCCAACTCCTTCAACTGCTCACGGAAATACTAGGTGTCTTCTGTCCTGCTCCTGCACAGGTGAGAATAGGATCACCAGTCCTCTTCCCCAACCCAGTGTTCCAACACAACAAGACACATCAGAATTTTGCTCTGAGCAACAGAACATGACAGTACCTTTCTAAGAATTTATACAAACTTCAGATGAATCTGATGCAAGGACCAAAGGTCCAAGTGTTCGTAACCAATGAGAAGAGTAATAGCTCCACATATGAAAAAATACAAAATAAAATCTGAATTAACTATGGTAGCTCCTTCCTAGGGGTCTCCAACACACCTTGTCTTATTTGTTTATATTTTAGCTTGTTACATCTCTGGGCCACAGCATCGAGCATATTATTGGTGCTTAGCAAATAACGAACAACAGTAATGACAGCACTGGCCACATTATTTTGTTGTAAATAAATGGCATTGAAGACCTTTTAAAAATATGAAGATTTGAAAAGGAAAATGGTATTATCTATTTCTGAAAAATAAACATCATTTCTATGGATTAAATATTTCATTAAATAGGATCATGAAATAATTTATTTACTCCTGGACTGTTACTTTTCTGTTCACATTTTGTTAATGTTCAGCTGAATTTTGTGACAGTCTTTAAAGTTCTTCTGGTACTGAAACTCCCACAGCAGAGGGCAGGAGAACAGCACAGAGGAAGTATGGCTCAGACTGAAAAGGGAGTCTCTCCAAAGACAAAATGGATAGTTTTATTGTTTGTTAACAGGGTTATTTCAGGTTACTTATCTTGTCATGGAGGCAGATTCAGTCTTTAGAGGCCCGATCTAGTAGTAGTTATCTCCAGCTTTCTAAGTCATGCAAGCTGCGGAAGGCCATGGCTTATGGCTCTGTACCAAGCCACTTATTCAGGGGAAAAGTCATCCTGCTTCAGAAGGCCAATGTTAAAATAAACTTGTGCTTGCTTGAGAACTGCTCTGGGGAAAATGAGCCCAAGCAAATTTGCACATCTCCCACTGTGGTACAATATTCCCTAATGGTCTATATTCCACTACCCCTACTCCAAATGGGAACCAGGCAGCACATGAAAATTTCTATGGGCCAAGGTTCAGAATAACCTCTAGCCCTCAGTGGTGCACAAGATGAGGAACGTGCATTGTCCTGATTTAAGGGACTTTTTAAAAAAAAAACACAAATCAACAAAAACCTTTGCATTGAGGAGAACTTTCCCACTTACCAGAAGGGAGAGGTTCTCTTTTAGGGATGTGGAGGGAAAGGGGAGCCCTGCCCTAATTCCATCTGCCATTTTTCCAGGAGCATTGTAGGGAGAGAGGGTACAGTGTAGGCTTGATGAGCCCCACTGGATGACAGAAACAATGCTGTCGGCCAGAAATGCAACATATTAGACTTTTAACTCTTTCCTGGTTGTCATTGTTAGTTGGGCAAGAAAGCCTCCACTTCACAAAGCACTCCATGAAAATTAGGTGCAGCCTCCACAGATGCAGAGCATAGGAGGCCCAAGGAAATCACAGAGGCAGCTTTCAACTGGATAAGGGGCCGTTAGATTGTATTATCACTTCTCTCTCTGGTCTGAGTCACTGGGCTTCCTTCTACCTTGGGAAATTGGGTGCAGCTCTACCAAGCCATATAATCAGAGAAAGCAATGATAAATAAGCAACGACTTCATACGAACTTATGCTTGGGATTAGAGAGAATTTTGCGTGTGATCCCTCTGTCACTACGATCCTGGAAGTTCCTTAAAAGATCCAAATAATTGATCCCAGTTTGGCTGTTTTCAAGACCACATCTTGCCAGGAAAAGGTTAAAATGCTCCTTTTTGAGATGCATGCCAAATTTTTGTAGGATTGACAAGAAGGATTCTTTTCCCACCTTCCAAAGAAAGAAAGAAAGAAAGAAAGAAGCAAATCAGACTTCACTTTATTTAAATAAAACTTTAATATGCAGAATGTCACTGATGAGCTTTCTCATTACTTATTCTGTTGCATGATCACTGTATTTATTCAGTGTTCAAGGGCTACATTCAGCCACCTTACTTATAATGGGCAAAAATCCCAACTCCACTGAAGTCAATGGCAACGTTCATATTGGCTTCGGTGGAGCCAGGGTTTTATCCAATGAACAGTACTTTACTCCATGAGCAGTCCCATTGATAGGAGTTCTCCCCTCCACTGTGGCTCTTTTATCCTGCTGTGGATCAAGCCCTGGAGCAGGCTTAGCTTAAGGCCTATCTGCAAGCCCCAGCATTGGTGGCATGTCAGGAATGCACTGAGTAACCATTATTTAATAAATCTTCATATAGTTTATTATAGGTCTGGCTACAAGCATTGTCTTTGGTGCAAGGAAAAACTGACCTGGGGTAAGTGATTGGTCCTTTGTGATGAGGAATAACCTGAATCTTGTTGTGATTTTTGGTCTTAAAGGCCATCTACCACAGAGATGTGCTCCCCTGGGTGGCAAGATAAGCTGGAATGTCCGAGGGGACTGTCTGGGACCCCGTTTAAGGCTGTTAATGTGCCTGAACAGTTTGTACTCGGTGCAGTTGATTGGTTGTGAATTCTGAACTTACATTTCACCAATTTGGAGTTTGTGCCCTAGTTTTTAAAAGTCTGCCCTGAGTTGGAACTTATACTCTTGGGCCACCATTGGGAACTTAATAAAAAAAGTGTCAAGAAAGAAAGTATAATGAAGAGAGATTGCAAACACTTGGGGCTTGTTTGTTTGGTCCTCTCCTTTATACATAATCAGTCTTGCTAAACTGCTTGCCTTGGTCCTGATTTTCTAAATGTTTGGAATAAACACTTGCTACTCAAATTGTTAGTGCCTATTAATATAAAAGGGACCATTTTCTTATTAGAAGCATCACATCCGCCAAAGCTATGGATATAAACAATATTAATGGATAAATTTTCCAGCAATTCAGCAACAAATGTGGAGATTATTGCTATACTGATAAACACAAAGGACCAAATAATGCTCTTCTCGCTTATCTAAGTAACCCTACTGAGTAATACCAGCTGGCTGGTTACTGTATTGGAGTTTGGATTCAACAGTCCTTGCTTCACATCTCATTATAGCCCACACAATGCCTCCAGATCATTTGCTGTGGGCGCTTCCCCATTTAGAATAGATTCACAGACTAAAAAGCATTTTACCTTGCCTGTTTTTTGTGGGTCATGTTTTTCAAATTCTTCTTTCATATTTCTAAATCCTTCTCTGAATTTATCTTTCAGCCACCTTTCTATGTCAAGTGAAGCTCTGCGTTCCCACTCTGCTTTTGAGATTTCTCTGCTTTGCCCTTCAGTTGTGATATAGAAAGAAAAATTTAAAAATTATTTATTTAATATAAACAAAAAGAAGACAGGCAATATGGTGAGAAAAATAATACGAGTCTAATGCACTGAAACTGTATAGTACTGAAGGAGTCAAAGGATGGGAAGACAGCAGTAACTCTCCATGATCTAGTTACTGATAAGCCCTAACAGTGGTGAAACAGCCATCTTTCTTCAATCAGTCATGCCTTCTGTTAGTTAGAGCACAGCCCAAGACTCAGTTTCCAGGTACTTTTTTTATCCAATTAAACTTAAAGACATCACTTCTCTGCATCCTGTACAACTCCTTTGTTGCTTTCTTCGCAAAGTATTTCTTGGGTGTAAATTTAACCAGGATCAAATTTGCAAATGACACAAAATTTTGAGGGGTAACAAACACACAGGAGGAGTGAACTAAACTGCAAAGTGAGATGGAAAGATTAGAGCAGTGGGGGCTGCAGGGAACAAGCAGAGACCTACATCTGGTTGCATTTAAGTGAAATTATTTTCATCTTGTCTCCAGTAGAGTGAATATGCGGAATCATAACCAGACAGTAAGGAGGGGAGGTGTCCTAAAAAAGGATCTCAAGAAGTGGTGTACAGAATGAAAAAGTTTGATGACACCTGTTCTACAGTGCAAGCCAGCATCAGTGCAAGCTTCCGCACACTGCACCACCAATGTGCTTTAACCCTGACTTTGAGGGACCACCCTGAGATGTAAGAGAACAATTCCTCCTCCACAGCCATTCAGTCTCTGCTCATTGGGGAAATTCAAGGCAGAGCCTTCATACACCAAGCCACACATCTGTATGCATTTCTGAAACTGAACGCAGAGAGCATTAGGCTCCCCAGGTCTACCCTTAAGCTAGAAGGTTGGACCCTATGACAGAGACTTACATTACAGGTACTCTCACTGCAGGTTTGTTTGCTGTATTTGTAATATATTTGCTAACGTATGTGTTACTTGATCAACTGTCAGACCTGTTCATGATTACATTGTCCTCTTGTGAGTATTGTATAAAGAGAATAAAAGCCTTACAGATATTTGTAACAAAGGTTTTTCTTTAACTCAAGTAGTAGATGCCTATGTTTTTGGAACCAAAAGTCCTTGATGATTCTATCTCTGATGTTGCAGACAGGCAATGAGCAGGTAACCATGGTGTCTGTGCATAGGTAACATCATATAGTGCAGGGTATTTAAGTAACATTGACACAAAGAAGAAAAACTCCAAGAACCTAGGAAAGGCAACCAGCATAATCAACTATAAGCATTCTATAGACAATACTTGGAGGATCTAAATTACTTGTTGTGTTTAGATGCTATTCTGATAAGTACTATAGAAAAACCTCAGATAGAGAGAGTGGTGGAGAATGGTAACAGTAAACAACAAATGCGGTGGAAGATTTGTGATGTGGATACTTAGTCCAATAATAGCTGAACTAAAACCACAACATTCATTTCACAGAGGCTATCAGACAGCCAACAGACAGAGAGTAACTATTTTAAGACTTGACTACTTCTGAGCCAGTTGTCTAGAGGTGTATCCATAACCTATCCCACAAGTGATTCACTTTCCATGACCCTTTTTTTCTGATTGCCATGAAGGTTACTGAAAGCTATGGATTCAATTAACCAATATATATATATTTTTTTACCAGAAGCTTTAGCATTGTTTGAAGATCCATTTTGGAGCTCAGCTCCTAGTTTTTTAAGTAGCATATCTCCTTTCAGAACCCCTGTTCCTTCTGTGTCATACCTGCAAAGAGCAAGAGGAGAAAGTCATTATCAGATTTAGCTTCCTTTCTTAGAGAATAGTTCATGCTTCCTCTGCATTTGTCACCTTCCTGTGAACATCAAGCACTGACAAAATGTCAGCAGAGTCAACCCAATGGACCAGGTTTTTCCAACAAACCAAAATTGAACAAGAGAGAGAACACTCCCAGCTATCCCCATAATATTAGATAAAATAGAGGCAGTGGTACCTAGTGGTAAGCACATTAGCCTTCTATTGTAATATATAAAAGAATAAAATCAATAGGCCAAATCCTGAGTCCTCAACTGACCCCCATTCCTCTGCTTCCACTGCGAGCATGGAGCAGCAGATGGGCTCTGCACCTCATGTTCAGGTGTCATGATTTGACCTAATACCATATACTCCCAATTATCTGAAACCCTATTATCTGCATTATCACTCACTCCCATGACGGCAAGGCTGCAAAGGGACACCAATGTGGTCACAGGGCCAGTGACACCCAATCCTGGCAGGCACAAGGGGCAAGGAAGGCTGCAGTCCTGGAAGGGCAAAGCAGAGTCCTCAGCAGGGAGGGCAGCACAGGAAGCCCTTGGCAGCCCCGCTGTCACAGGAGTGAGTGAGCAGGTCCACGACTGCAGAGGGCTCCCTGCACTGCCCTTTCGATTAGCCAGACTCCCAATTATCTGAATAAAATCTGTGTTCCCCAGGCTATTTGGATAATTGGGAGCATGCTGTTATAACAATACTTGCACTTACATAGCCCCTTCCATCCAAGGATCTCATAGCACTTTACAAACACTGATAATTCTATAAATCAGGTTTATAATGGAAACTACAGTATGAATGATCCTTCCTTGTAGAAGACCTGCTGTTATAACTATAGCGAACTACTGAAAATTAATGTGACCAGTATTTCTATGGAAAGCATCACCAGTTAAGAAACTTTGGTGTTTGCCTATTGGATGCGCTAACTGGTTACCACATACCGGAGCAGACCCTGTTCTGCAGCTACTTTATGTGTGGAACTCCCATTGGCTTCACTTAGAGTTCTGTGTGCAGAGCAGCTGCAGATTAGGGCCCATGAGTGGTCAGTGAAGTCCTCTACCCTGTGCCTGGACTAAACATCTTCCCTGGCTAATATGACAGATGAAAGTGGCTATTTGTATATCTTACACTGTCCAGGTTCTCTCCATTTACCTTGTCCTCCCTTTATCTGGCCCCACACCAGCATCACACACACATACCCTCACAAGTCCACCATCTAACACCAGAGGGGTGCTCTTTATTTTTTTAAAATGGGAATGAGAATATTATCTAAAACTTGAATCAGATATTACCTTCTCCAAAGCTTTTCAAACTCCTCATTTCCAATGTGAAAACCTAGTTTGTTAAGTATGTTCTTAAACTCAGGCATCAGAATCCTGATGTCATCATCTGGGTTCTTCTCGGGCATCAGATCAGCAATATTCAGGGACCTATTTTCCAACAGAAGACAATATGATCCTTGCCTTATGAAACTTACCCTATGCCTGCTACACAGAAATACCTCATTCTCTTACAAAGACAGAATTATTACATTTTGATTTAAAAGAAAAAAAATAAATAAATCCCGCTATATACTTGGGGGTTTCTCTACAGTTGCGTCATCCCTTAGCAGTGGAAAAGAATCAAGAAGGTAGGTTTGGTTTGGGTTTTTTTAATATGGTCCACTTTGTAAAAGGATGCTTCCCCCTCCCTCCTGATCCCATTATAAGACTTGGATGCTGCCAGGGTCAAGCCTGATAAATCCTGAACCTTTTACTAATGAGAGCATTTAACATTAGAAGAAACACATCAAGGGATGTGGTAAATTCTCCATCACTTGGAATCTTTAAATCAAGATTAGGTGGCTTTCTAAAAGATATACTCTTGTTCAGCCACAAATGGTTGGGTTTAATCACTGGGGAAAGTTTCTGGGATCAGTGTTACACAGGAGGTCAGACTAGATGATCACAATGGTCCCTTCTGGCCATAAAAATCTATGATTGCTGCAGAAGTGCTTATACCTTTGTTTTGCTTTTTCTTTTAGTTGTGCATGCACCTGTGATGCAGTCATCATGATTCTGTCCCCCCGTCTGTGGTTGATGGGATCAAGCCAGGCTGGAGCCCCAGAAGTAGCAGGATCACGAATGGCTGCATATAACTCTTCAAACTTGATAATGGCTTTGTCCTGTAGTTTAAGCCTGTTATAATGCAGGATTGTGAATGTTTGTTTTCAGTTTGCATTCTCTTCAGTGACATAAAAGAGAGAGAGATCACTTACTGATGGAGGAGCAGACCATACAAACCAAACCTCTTCCTTTCAACACTTCTTTCCTCCACTACCTCAGCTCACATACAAAGGAGAAAGCCATTAAGTGGTAATGACATATATATTAATACTTGCATTAAATGCATGAAAATGTGTTGGTATTAACTCCATTAACATTCAACTAGTGATTAACTATGGCTGAGCTGCATGCAACACAACAGTGGAGCCTGGGGACATCTCAAAGTTGGCTGGCAAAAGATCGTATTGTATATGACTCAAAACTGCAGATGCAGAGCCTATCCAGCCTAGTCTGAGGAGTTCCCACTGCCCTATGATTAAATGCATCACCACCACCAGAGTAAGATTTTATTCTTTGACAGATGTCTTCAAGTTGCAGCTAATCCCCAGGTTGCCAGGCAGCAAGCACATCCCAACTGCCACCCCAGCAGCTGTAATCAGCTTGCCCTTCCCTGCACAGGCCATAGGAAGTTCCACATCAAGGAGTTCAACAGACAGTAGCCTCATGGTGCCTGCCATGCTCTCTGCCCTACATAAACCCAGGAGGCATTCCAGGAAGTGTCCAGGCAACAATGTGGATCATTAGCTAGCTGCCATGTCCACACTGCATTCTCTGTTCCTGAACTCCTGGTATTGACCTTGGCTTTGACCTGGACCTCAATTACCACTCAGACCGCAGAACACCCACACAGATCCTGATATCAGGTACTGACCTTTGGCCTGATCCTTGACCGGTCTCTGTCTCTGCCCGTCAGCCTGATTACTGCCCCTAATACTGACTCTGAACCCCAGTGGGTGTTCCTCCCTACTGAGCTCCTGCACTAGTCTCGCCTACCTTTGCACAGAATCATGACACACTCTTAATTTGTTAGTCTCTAAGGTGCCACAAGTACTCCTACTCTTTCTTCTGTACAGTTTGTAACAAGAATGATCATCTATAGTAGATGTAAGAGAACAGCCTTAATACAAATGCTGTTAGAATACCATGATCTGATCCTTCATGAATAATAACTCCACATGGCTCTAAACCAGGGTGAGGAAAATTCAAGTTGATATGGCCCACCCAAGAATAATTCTGAATGCTGCTGTTGCTGCTGCATCTACACTTACTTTTAAAAGGGAGATTTTTACTAGGGACTAGGGGTCTGATCCAACAGCAATAAAAGACTCCCACTGACTTCAGTGGGTGGGGTTTCAAGCACTATGTTCTTCAGTGCCCTATTTATAATATTCAATGAAACTCTTGTAAGATGCCACTTCAATCCAGTTTGCCACTGTACACTTTTAATATGGATTTTTGATCAGTTAAACAAAAATAAGTTGTCTAATTTGATCGGGCATGTCTTAATCTGCCTTTTCCCTGCAAAATACAGACAAGTCATATTGCATTATACTGTGCTTAAATAATGCAAACTTAAATAAGAACATAAGAATGGCCATACTGGGTCAGACCAAAGGTCCATCAAGCCCAGTATCCTATCTTCCGACAGTGGCCAATGGCAGGTGCCTCAAAGGGAATGAACAGACAGGTTATCATCAAGTGATTCATGCCCTGTCACCCAATTCCAGCTTCTGGCAAACAGTGTGTTGCATGAAAAAATACTTTCTTGTGTTTGTTTTAAACCTGCTACCTATTAATTTCATTTGGTGGCCCTTTGTTCTTGTATTATGAGAAGGAGTAAATAACACTTCCTTATTTACTTTCTCTATACCACTCATGATTTTATAGACCTCTATCGTATCCCCCTAGTCACCTCTTTTCCAAGCTGAAAAGTCCCAGTCTTATTAATCTCTTCTCATATGGAAGCCGTTCCATAACCCTAATCATTTTTGTTGCCCTTTTCTGAATCTTTTCCAATTCCAACATATCTTTTTTGAGATGGGGCCACCACATCCGCACGCAGTATTCAAGATGTGGGCGTACCATGGATTTATATAGAGGCAATGAGATATTTTCTGTCTTATCCCTTTCTTAATGATTCCCAACATTCTGTTCACTTTTTTGAATGCCGCTGCACATTGAGTGGACGTTTTCAGAGAACTATCCACAATGACTCCAAGATCTCTTTCTTGAGTGGTAACAGCTAATTTAGACCCCATCACTGTATATGTATTATTAGGATTATGTTTTCCAATATGCATTATTTTGCATTTACCAATATTAAATTTCATCTGCCATTTTGTTGCCCAGTCACCCAGTTTTGTGAGATCCTTTTGTAGCTCTTCACAGTCTGCCTGCGACTTAACTATCTTGAGTAGTTTTGTATCATCTGCAAATTTTGCCACCTCACTGTTTACCCCTTTTTCCAGATTGTTTATGAATATGTTAAATAGGACTGGGCCCAGTACAGATCCCTGGGGGACACCACTATTTACCTCTCTCCGTTCTGAAAATTGACCATTTATTCCTACCCTTTGTTTCCTATCTTTTAACCAGTTACCAATCCATGAGAGAACCTTCCCTCTTATCCCATGACTACTTATTTTGCTTAAGAGCCTTTGATGAGGAACCTTGTCAAAGGCTTTCTGAAAATATAAATACACTATTATCCACTGAATCTCCTCTGTTCGCATGCTTGTTGACCCCCTCAAAGAATTCTAGTAGATTGGCGAGTCACGATTTCCCTTTACAAAAACCATGTTGACTATTTCCCAACAAATTATGTTCATCTATGTGTCTGACAATTTTGTTCTTTATGATCATTTCAAACCAATTTGCCCAGTACTGAAGTGAGGCTTACTGGCCTGTAGTTGCCAGGGTCTGGAGCCCTTTTTAAAAATTGGCATCACATTAGCTATCCTCCAATGATTTCGCACAGAAGCTGATTTAAGTGATAGGTTACAGATGACAGTTAGTAGTCCCACAATTTCACATTTGAGTTCCTTCAGAACTCTTGGGTGAATACCATCAGGTCCTGGAGACTTATTACTGTTTAATTTATCAATTTGTTCCAAAAATATTTTAAAATGGAGCTACTCAAATAATCAAAACATGTATTTGTGACTCATTTATACACTGGTTGATAGCAGAGGTGGAGGGAATTATTAATCAACCATTAACCCCTATTATTTGCTCAGTTCTAATTGCAAGTAAACCTGAAATTACATCCATAGTGAAGCAGACATTACAGTGCTATGGGATATGCACAGCTATGAATGGATGTAAGACAACAAAATTCACACACAGTGCCTGAAATCGTTAATATAACACACAAATATTATTTCTCAGTAACTATGAACTTATTTCACTAGTGTAATGCAGGTTATTTGCCTGAGTACAAAGCTATGACTCAGGGAAGGGATTATATTACTGTCATAAATCACATCAGGGTCCTTAACCAATTTACAAATGGTGCAAAACAAAAGAATAAAATGAGATTCGAAAAGATAACTGTGATGAAGCTCACGTAGTGAGGAATAATGTGAAGCAAAAATCATAGGCTTGGGAATTATGGACCAGGCAGTAAAAATATAGAGAAGGCTGTGAAGGTTATGGTGTGTAATACATTGAAGAGGAGCCAAAAGTGTGATGAAGTCATTAAAAAGGAAACAGCAATAGTACAATAGCAGGAATAATTCAAGCAAATTATTGAGGAAATTATTCCACTTTACTTCATGCTTGTTAGGCTTCCAGTTGAATTACTGCTCTCAGTCTGGCATATCATTTTTTGTAAAGAAAAATCAATTGAGAAGAATAAAGAAGATGTTTAGAAAATAAGATCCAGGAGAAAATATTAAGAAAAACTTACAGAAAAATCCAACTCAGTTTTCTCACACCCTGAGGGTATTTTAGCTGCCAGAACTCTTAGAACAGTTAGGTAATTGAACAAAATGTCAAGGTTGCTTATAGAATCACCATCACTGGAGGTACTGAAAGCTCAACTTGACACCCATCCATCACAGCTAGCGTGGAATAATAAAATCCAACTTTCAGGGAGACAGACAGATGACCAACTAGAAGTCCTTTTCAACCCAAAGGACTGTCTGAAGAAGAATGAGTTGCAGGATTGGCATCAGGAAATCTACTTTTAATAATTTTGCTTTTTAAATACAAAACTGCGCTCTCCCTCTTATAGTACAATATTTTTCAGACCATGTGATTTAGAAAGGTACATCTGTGCTTTATAGTCACATCATCGTATTGTTTCCAGTTTGAAAATACCGTACTATGCTGGCAAGTGAAGGATGAATTTCTTGAATAGGGAACAAAATTGGGAGAGGGGGCTATTGCAGGAAAGCCAGGTCTGCCATAGTCAAAATGGAAAATTTGACCATATTTATATTCTAGGTTATGAATAGTGGAAATCTTTTGCTACCTTCTTTAGCTTTTATCTGATCACATACCTTAGAAGAAGTTGCTGATACTGCTTGAAGCTGATATACCTTCCCAGAAATTTGGTCAGCATCATTAGTAGCACATCTCTATGAATGAATAAAAGTAAGAAATATATCTATAGTGTGATTTGATCCAGTCCACCTCCATACATTGATAAAAGACAAAAGTGAGGGAATTGGGAGGAAGTATAAAGTATTTCATGGTACTAAATATATGGGAAAAGACCACTGGCTTTGATTCATACCTTTAGTGATACACATGCATGTGTCAAAGTTAAGTAACAGGTCCCAGACAATGCAAACTGCTGTGTGAGACACATACCTATTGACCTGCCCCTTGCCCTCAGGGTCATTGTTTTTGAACAGTTGTCTCATAGTAAAATAGCCACCAGATCTCATTTTTTCACACAAAATGTGCTCCAGCTTAAAAAGAATAAATAAATTTGATACACATTCAGTAGTAAATATACAAATAAAAGTACATATTAGAGGTGTGTGTTAACTCATTTTTTTCCTTAAAGTACAAGAAGAGGATGTCAACTGTCACTGACAAGATGATAAGAAATCAAAAAAAAATAAATGTTCCACAAAGAAATGATGTATCTTTAATAACCACCTGGAGGGGCGGGGGGAGAAGTACTTTCTGTAGAGTCTTGAGCAGGAAAAGAAAAATGCAATTTTTTTTTCTGCTCAGCTATAATATAGGCTTTCAAGTACTGTTGCGCGACTGAACTGAGTGAACCTTATTGGCATTGCCAAAATAAATATGGCCTTTGCTTTCTGTGTTATCGTTAAACCATGTGTTGCCAAGTTACATTTTGAGAAAACTACGAGCCCAATCCTGAAACCTTTACTCAGTCTGTATTCAGACAAAGTTTCCATTGTCTTCAATGGGAGTTTTTCCCCACGAATGACATCATCATGAGGATGCCATTCAACATAGGTAAATTCATTCTGGAATAATGGTGAAGGAGTGTGTACAATGTTTCAGAGTTTAATTAATACGTATAGAGGATGTTACTAGGTAACTGAATTATACAGACTTATGCTGACTGTTCTTTTCTGTTTGACAGAGACCTTCTAAAAATCATATCTTTTTAAAGGACTGGAGCTAGAATTTCCTGTCGAAAATATTAACTTATACTACAGTGTTCAATTTTAAGTTAGGATATACAGTTATAACCTATCACTGTGCTTGGTTTTCAGGGCAAAAGGAGGAGATGTATGTGTACTTCCTTCATGCCAGTTCACAGGGATTGCTGACTGAAACCTTCCTTGGTACCAATATAGCCTCTGAGTCAAATTTTATTCTACCCATTTATTTATATGGACTGTGTTTGATTAAAATCATACCTCATCAGCTTCAATCCTGAGCTGTGTCCCAGGCTGAGACAGTAAACTGGTCCTGCTGCTAGCAAAACTTGCTCTGCTTGCTGCTGGGTTTCCAATGTCGGCTCGTTGGCCTGGGTCATTAAAAAAAAAATCACGTTTCAGGAACTATGAACAATGTATACAGGTAAAGAGAGCTAGTAGTCACAGAGGGACCACCACATCATCTAGTTGGACCTCCTGTATATCACAAGCCACCAATAGCACCCAGCACCTGCACACTAAACCCAACAACTGAAATTACACCAAAGTATTACAGCTCAAAGGAGACATCATTTGCCACAAGGAGAGAACAGGAGGTACCGAAGTGCACCAGTTCCCAAGGTCTCTGCAATGGCAGGGAAATGATTAAGTGAGATATGCCCAGATAATCCTGACAAGGGACCTGCACCCACACGCTGCAGAGGAAGGCGCAAACCCCTCTAGGGAAAATTCTTTCCTGACCCCATATATTGCAATCTGTTAAACCCTAAGCATGTGATCAAGAACCATCCAGCCAAGCATCTGAGAGAAAGAAAGCTCAGTGCTACCTCAGAGCCCTGGTCCTTCATGTCCAATGTCAGTTCTCCAGCTGTGGACATCTCCAATGCTTCACAGGAAGGAAATAATACATTGGAGCAGGAGGGGGAATACCTCCCTAGCCCCTGAAGCATGAGCTTTAGGAACACAAGATACAAACTGGAAGTGAGCCCCAGGGCTGTTGAGCCTTGACCCCTACCATCACAAGCAACCCTGACAGACAACCGCATTCATAAATTTGTCCAGCTCTCTCATAAAACTAATTAACTTGTTTGCCCCACAGCTCCTATTGGGAGGCTCAGAACCTCACCCTTCTGCTGGTTAGAACAGTCTTCTAGTTTCCAGCCTGAATTTGTTCATGGCCAGTTTATACCTATTTGTTCTTGTGCCAACACTGTCCTTTAGCTTAAATAGCTTTTCATCCTCGCTAGTATTTATCCCCTAATGTATTTATAGAGAGCAATTATATCCCATCTTCACCTTCTTTCTGCTACACTAATCAAGCCAAGCTCTTCCAGTCTCCTGTCATAAGATAGGCCTTCCATTCTCCTGATCATCCTTGTAGCTGTTCTCTATACCTGCTCCAGTTTAAATTCATCTTTCTTGAACAGGGTAACCATAACAGTATGCAGTATTCCAGATGAGGTCTTACAATAGCATTAATGCTTCTCAACCTCTACTGGAAAGGGCAATCAGGAGACCTCAGTTCTAGTCCCACCTCTGCTACTGGTTTGCCGAGCGGCCTTGGGCAAGTCACTTATTCTCTTGGTTTTATATTCCCTAAGCATATTCTACAGATAATGTGTTGCATTTTGCATTATAGGTATGTTAATAAATAGAATCGTAGATAAAAATGGAGGGCTCAAAAGGACCTGAAAAGGTTATCTAGTCTACCTCCCCATGCTGAGGACAGATCCCCACTAAATACATCTTCCCAGTATAACAGCTAACCATTGATAACTATGCTTTCAGTATGGTTTTTCAAACAGTTGTGCATCCACTTCATAGTAATTGCATCTAGACCACATTTCCTTAGTTTGCTTATGAGAATGTCATGTGGGACATGCCAAAAAGCCTTACTAAAATCAAGTTATATCATGTTTATTGTTTTCCCCCATCCACTAGGCCAGTAATCCCGTCAAAACCCAAAATTAGGTTGGTTTGGCATGATTTGTTCTTGACAAAGCCATGTTGGTTATTATTTATCAACCTGTTAGCCTCTACATGCTTACAAATTGATTGTTTGATAATTTGTTCCAGTACCTTTCCAAATATCTAAGTTAGGCTGACATATCTATAATTCTATACTATGTTTGCCCATTGCTAATCCTTTGAGTCCTCACCCATCCTCCATGAGTTTTCAGAGATAATTGCAAACAGATACAGAATGAGCTGAAGGAATCTTGGAAGTACTCTAGGATGAATTTCATCAGGTCCTGCAAATTTGAATACATCTAACATATCCAAATATGTTTAACACATTCTTTCCCTGTTCTGGCTTGTGATCCTTCCCCATTGTTGTCAATATTCAACATTAACTTTTTTAGTGAAGGAGACTAAAGTAAAATAGACTTCAAATACTTCTGTTCTCTTGGTGTCATCCATTATTAGCTTCCTTCATCTTTCTCTTTCTCCTAAAGCATTTAAAGAACCTTTTCTTATTGCCTTTTATGCTACTTGCTAGGTGTAACTCATTTTTGTCTCTTAGCTTTTCTGATTTTTTCCCTACAAGCTTGTGCTATACTTTCTTACTTGTTATTAGCAATTTGTCTATGTTTCCACTTTTGTAGGATTCCTTTTTGATTTTCAAGTCATTGAGCTCCTGATGGAGCCATATTTAGCCAGCTCTCCTGAACTCCTTTTTCCCTTAGATTTTCTTCCCATGGGACCTCACCTAACAGAGTCAGAGAATTTGTAAAGTCTGCTTTTTTTAAGTCCATTGACCTTATTCTGCTGGTTTCACTCCTTCCTTTCCTTAGCATCATGAAATCTATCATTTCATGATCACTTTCACTCAAATTGCCTTCAGCCTTTATATTTGCAAACAATTCCACAGGGTTAGTCATAATCAAGTCCCAGATGGCTAACCCCTGCTTACTTCCTCCATCTTCTGAAACAAGAAGTTGTTCCCACACATTCCAAGAACCAACTGGAGATTTTTTGTTTTGCCATATTACTTTTCCAACAGATGTCTGGGTAGCTACTAAAATCCATTACTTTCTGGTTTTGGATTTTTCAGTTATTTGTTCTAGAAATACCTCCTCCACCTCCCCCTTGGATTTGGTGATCTGTCACAGACACCTACCATGAGGTCACCCCTGTTTTTTTCCCCTTTTACCTTCACCCAGAGACTTTCATCTGGTCTGCCACTCATCTCCTCACAGATTCATAGACTTTATGGTCAGAAGGGATCATCATGATCATCTAGTCTGACCTCCTGCATATCCTTCTGGACCACAGAACAAGTGAATACATTCTTCATGTACAATGCTGATACTCCTCCCTTTTCTCGCTGCCTGTCCTTCCTGAACAAGCTATACCCTCTATACCAATATTCCAGTCAAGAGATTTATTCAACCAATTCTCTGTGATGTCAACTGCATCATAATGTTGCTTGTGCACTAAGACTTCTAGTTCTTCTTGTTTATTCCCAATATTGCTTGCATTTGTGTATAGAGAACTAAGATGCTGAACAGATTCTCCAACTCATTTCCATTTTGTTGCTTCTATATAGGGCTCTCACTTATAAACAGTCTATAAAGAGTTAATAAATTATTAACAGATGTTTTAACAAAGGGTAAATCAATGGTGATAGATTGTTATGGAACCTAACAGGTCAACAGGTTGCTTGTATCCATCTATAATGACTTATACTGATGTGCTTATAACCATCTATAACACTTAGTACTCATGTCTATAATGTGCTTATAATAGCCATTATTTATTAATCCATTATAAACTATAATACTACCAAAAGGTGACCACATAGGGATTCTTCCCCTCCTTTATAAGGGTCTATGGATTAAAAGTTCTAGATCTGAACACTGTTGTGATTTTATTATTAACAGCTACATGTTATCAAATGTTTTACCGTACATTATACTTAGGGACAAGAAGGAGTGAAGTTCTGGAACAGCCTTTCAAGGGGAGTAGTGGGGGCAAAAGACATATCTGGCTTCAAGACTAAGCTTGATAAGTTTGTGGAGGGGATGGTATGATGGGATAGCATAATTTTGGCAATTAATTGATCTTTGATTATTAGCAGGTAAATATGCCCAATGGTCTGTGATGGGATGTTAGATGAGGTAGGATCTGAGTTACTACAGAGAATTCTTTCCTGGGTGCTGGCTGGTGAGTCTTGCCCACATGCTCAGGATTTAACTGATCGCCATATTTGGGGTCGGGAAGGAATTTTCCTCCAGGGAAGATTGGCAGAGGTCCTGGAGGTTTTTCGCCTTCCTCTGCAGCGTGGGGCACGGGTCACTGGCTGGAGGATTCTCTGCACCTTGAGGTCTTTAAACCACAATTTGAGGACTTCAATAACTCAGACATAGGTTATGGGTTTGTTACAGGAGTGGGTGGGTGAGATTCTGTGGCCTGCATTGTGCAGGAGGTCAGACTAGATGACCATAATGGTCCCTTCTGACCTTAAGTTTATGAATCTATGAATAACCTAAAAACAAAGACTATTCATGCTAATCTAATTATTCAAATAGCTGATGTAGAAGAAATAAATGACTAGCAATTTCTATAGTTTTTCCACCAAAATACGAACCACATTTGAGATGTCACAAAAGAATAGAAACAGGGAAGTGAAACTTTGAAAAATGTATGAAAAAAACCTGAAGATGTGGAACAAACTATTGTCCTCAAATGCTGCACATAGGATTCAGGGGACATTATTCACAACACAGGAGTATTCCTAATGGGATGGCAAAGCAGCAGCAGTGGAGCACTAGTGCTCTTTTCAGGTCAATTCTCTTCAGGTTCTTATATCATGTTCCTTACTCTTTTCTTGCTCTCTCCTCCCCTGTCTCATGTAGCTCAGCCACAAATGAAATAACTGAAGTACTGAAAAAAATGAACCATTTTATTAGCCTAGATTCAGTTGCTTTGGTGAGGGTAATCCTTAAACACAACAGAACATGTTCAGTCAAGCCATTTGCTCAGATTATTGGTTCAGCCAAAAGGGAATGTCAAAAGAATAATGTGTATAACCAACAACAAAACGACACGTACATAACTGTGAAAGACAATACTAAGATATTTGGAAACAGGCCTTTCCCATGCTTTTAGATCCTTACTTTATGCTAAGCCTGTCAAGATTTGGTCACTTTGGGGATCATACTTGTCTCAAGGCATTGGTCAATATGCTGCATTTAGAATATTGAAATGTCAAAGGCACAATTTTGCACATGTATACCCTGATTTGCATGCACTGAGAGTATGACTTTACTTATGTGCTATTGTAGGCTGATTTAACTGAATGTTACCCTCCCTTGCAGCCTATACCACCCACTGAAGTCAATGGGAGGCCAGAATTTGGACTGTGGAGATTAGAAAAAGCCCAACACATATTTATTATGTTATCTTTTGGCTTTCTCTTGCCTTTGCAAGATTGTGCCTAGAGCGTGTGTGTGTGTGTATTCTCATGTGTTTTTAGGTAAAACTGTAAATTAGTCAAAAAGAGAGGTATGTAGATACAATAAGAAATATGAAAAATCTTCAGAAATAAACTTTAAATATTTCTAAGTCAATATCTTATTACTTGGGGCTCAAACTCAAGAACACACAGACATATTCCCTGTTCTTTGCTGTGAAAGGCCATGCTGGCATTTCTATGACCATCTGAAGTCATCTTTTTCCCCCCTCTCCAATCAAACTGAAATCAATCACAAATTATTATCGATATTTGTAAGTAAGTTATACACCTGCACATTTTTAAGGCACCAGATGGGACCATATACAGCCACAGACAATCAGCAAGATTTTTCAAATGGGTGCCTAAAGTTGGACTGCTACATATACAGCACTTTTAAGTCAGGCCATTTTTCAGGTGCCTAAATATGGATTCAGGAGTCTACCTTCTTCAAAAACAAGTGCCTAATCTTGACTAATATGATTAGAAATAAAAAAAGGAATACATGTTCCACATTTTAAATCTCTAGTAATAACCAGTGTAATGTTTTCTAGACAATGCATTATGTTGGACCATTTGGGCATGATTGCTGCATTCACTGTACAAGAACTTGCGTAGTATTTGGTCACTTTTGTTTTGCAACCAATTTTAAACAACTGTAATATTTACCCCTAACATAATAACCTCTAATAACCAATGTATGGCAAAATCCTCTTTACCTTACTCACACAGGGCTCAACTGTGCCACCCTTATGGTGACTAGAACCTTACTACATGAATAGTCCCACTGAAATCAATGGGACTGTGTATGTAGTAAGGCATCATTCAGTGTGAGTAGGCATTGTACAACTGAGCCAACAATCATTACTGTACACATATCTTACTGACTTCAAATGAGACTCCTTGTGAAGTAAGGTACTTCTCAGTGCAAGAGTAAGAATGGCAGAATCTAACCTTCTGTGAGGAAGGTGAACATTACTTACAAAATATGGAACAAATAGAAGGAACATGAATTACATGTATTTTCCAGAAACAATTACTATTTGTGTATTTAAGTTTGTCAGATTCCTTGTTTCATTCATATACTGCACTTATGCATAGTTCATGGGGCCAGTATTCTATTAACTCAATTTTCAAACATTCTAAATTTAGGATACTCTTCCGCATTTGGGCACTGAAATTAACACTTAAGTATCTGGCTTCCTAGGGTATATTTGCATGCCAGGGATCTGAAATTAATCAGTCCATTTTAGACAGACAAGTTTAAAAACTGGGTCATGATAGTCAATGAATCACACAATAAATAAATGTCATTATATATCATAAGACTGTACTAATTTAAGTGTCTGCTGAATACCTAAATATTAAATACAATCTATTTGGAGACATAATTTAAAGTATTACTTTTTATTGATTGCAAAGTAGAATTCTTACTTGGCTTTGTAATTGGCAGGAGCTCATCAAACATTACTTTGAGAAAATGGTCTTACAATTTCATTTGTTTAGTTTTTACTTTAGAAAAAACAAGTATATAATAAAATGAAACAGTAATGTTTTATTATATGCATTTATGATGTCTATCCAAGCAGTTTTAATTCTGGTTTCAAAAGAGATATTTCTAATACACTACAGAACTTCTCGGCTCTATGAGCTAAGGTGTGAAAAAAATTATCTAATATTCTTGGCCACCATCACTTCTTTATTTAAATAAGTGGGAGTGCTCTAGTTTGCCCATTTAGGAACAAATGTTGCAAGGGTCTCTAATGTGCACATACAAACATTTATACATGTAAATTGTGTGACTAGCTGATTTATGCACACAACTGCAGTTTTACACATGCACGTGGGTATGTACAAGCAGAGTTTGCAGGTGGAGTTTTAAAAGCCCATTTGAAAATGTGGCTCTCATTCAGCCTTTCGAATATGGTTGACATTAACACACAACTCAGGAATGACTCAGGATTGACATCACCACCAAATCCTCAGGACAGAACTTCAGTCTTATTTTGTACAGTTAAAGTGTACATCATCGTACTATATAAATGTGCAATTCAAGTGTGGAAAGAGGTCACTATGGTAGGTTCTTGCACCACTTCCACTCCACGGTGAGGCTGCACAGGAAGTTATAGGCACATTGGCTATACAAGGAAGCCTCTGCAACTCCTGTCTACTACAAGAGAACCCCAGTTGTCTAGCGTGTAGAAGCATTTTCAGGGTAGGCCAGAGAGGGGTCACAGGATCCATGACTATATGGAGGCCCGGATTACAGACAGACAGCTACTGCTACAATATCCCTTACCAGCTGGAGTCATGGTCTTGAAGGAGCAGCAGTTTGCCCACAGGTTAGGAGGGGCAATCTCCAACCCCTACTTCCCCTCCTGTTCTTCAAACTGTGCCCCAACAAAGCCCATTTGTTTGGGCTGGAGATAGGGGCACATTTAACAGAACACCAGTAAACACATTTCTTTTTCTACTTGAGTTATAAAAAGAACAGATAAAAGCCAAGTGTTCATCACTTACAAAACACCACTTCCAAACATTCTCTCTAGGTTGGCACTTTATAATCCAGCTAGGAATTAAACAAAATGACCCCTTTCCATCAATAATTGCCCAAAGGTTAGCTTTTTTGTGTTGCTAACTGTGCATCATGTAAGGCAGGGGTGGGCAAACTACGGCTCGTGGGCTGGATCCGGCCACCCCCGTGGCACTGCAGGCCCTGCACTGCTCCCGAAAGCGGCCAGCACCATGTATCTGCGGCCCCTGGTGGAGGGGAGCAGAGAGATGTGCATGCTGCCCTCGCCTGCAGGCACCGCCCCCACAGCTCCCACTGGCCGGGTACTCGCAGGCGAGGACAGCGCACAGAGCCCTCTGCCCCCCATTCCCCAGAGACCGTAGGGATGTGGTGCCGGCCGCTTCCGGGAGCGGCGCGGGGCCAGGGCAGGGAGAGAACCTGTCTTAGCCCTGCTGCGCAGCACTGCCACCCCGGAGCCACTCCAGGTAAGAGGCGCCAGGCCGGAGCCTGCACCCTGGAGCCCTCCTGCACCCCAACCCCCTGCCCTGAGCCCCCTTCCACACCCCTCCCTGCACCCCTACCATGAGCTCCCTCCTGCACCCCGCACCTCTCCTGCACCCCAAGCCCCTGCCACACTCCTCCTGCATCCCAACCCCCTGCCCTGAGCCCCTAACCCCCCTGCCCTGAGCCTCCACCTCACCCTGCACCCCAACCCCATGCTTTGAGCCCCCTCATACACTCCACACCCCTCCTACACCCCAAACCCCTGCCCTGACTCCCCACTGCACCCCAACCGCCTGCCCTGAGCCCACTTCCACACTCCGCATCCCTCCCTGCACCCCTACCATGAGCCCCTTCCTGCACCCTGCACCCTTCCTGCGCCCCAACCCCCTGCCCTGCCACACCCCTCCTGCATCCCAACCTCCTGCCCTGAGCCTCAACCTCACCCTGCACCCCATCTGCACCCCAATCCTCTGCTTTGAGCCCCCTCATACACCCTGCACTCCTCCTCTGCCCCAACCCCTTGCCCTGAGCTCCTTCCTGCACCCCACACCCCCTCCCACACCCCACACCCCCTGCCTCAGCCCTACATTCATGGCCATGCATGCAATTTCACCTACGGCTGCCCAGGGAGGGCAAGTAGGGCAATTTGCCCCAGGCCCCGGGCCCCACAGGGGCCCCCACAAGAGTTTTTAGGGGCCCTCGGAGCGGGGTCCTTCACTCGCTCCAGGGGCCCCCAAAAACTCTCACGGGGCCCGGGCCCCCAGAGTTTCTTCCACTCCGGGTCTGCGGCGGCAATTCAGTGGCAGGGGGTCCTTCCGCTCCGAGACCCACCACCTAAGTGCCCCAAAGACCCATGGCAGGTGGTCCTTCCACCCCGGGACCCGCCACCTAAGTGCCAGGTCTTTGGTGGCAATTCAGCAGCGGGGAGCCCCCACTGCGGGTCTTTGGGGCACTTCAGCGGCAGGTCCCAGAGCGGAAGGACCCACCGCCGCCAAATTACCGCCAGAGCGGGGACTCCCCGCCGCCAAAGACCCCAGGCCCCCTGAATCCTCTGGGTGGCCCCGATTTTGCCACCCAAATGTAGCCCTTGGGCCAAAAAGTTTGCCCACCCCGATGTAAGGAAAGGATAGTCAAAACAAATGATGCCTTGGATACATCATAAACCTTAAACACTTTAAACCAAAAATAAATACTAAGTTTACACTTGCTGCAGACCACAGATGCATATCATGGGCCAAGTTCTGCTCTTAATTACACTTCCAACGTAACTCCAGTAAATCAACTGAGTTATCTGGATTTACACCACTGTAACCTGAATCAGAACTTAAAACCTGTGACTGTTTAAGAAAATTCACCATTTCATAGAACAAGTTTTCACTTAGTCACCTAAAAGCAAACCCTGATGTGGTATGGCCAGGGCCAGATTAAGGCAGGGGCTTTAGGGGCTGCAGCCAAGGGCCCCGGCTCAAGGCAGGTCCCACAAAAATAAATCACAGGCAGCAATCTCCAACTCTGGGGAGCCACTAAAAGTCACGCGGCTCAGCGGGGCACTCAGGCAGACTGCCTGCATGCCATGGCTCCACGCCGCTCCTGGAAGCGGCCGGCTGCTAGCATGTCTCTGCAGCCCCTGGCGGGGTGGGAGAGGCAGCTCCGCACACTTCTCCCGCCTCCAGCGCCCACTGGCCAGGAACCAGCTAATGGGAACTACAGGGGTGGTGCTTGCAGGCGCAGGCAGTGCATGGAGACATGCTGTCCCCCTCCCCGCAGTGAGCTCCTTCCAGGAGCAGCATGGGACCAGAGCATGCAGGCAGCCTGCCTGAGCCCTGCTGTTCCACCAGCCGGGAGCTACCTATGGTAAGCACCTCCCGGCCAGAGCCTACACCTCGCACCTCCTCCTCCACCCCAACCCCCTGTCCCAGATCAGAATCCCCATCCTGCACCCAAACTCCCTCCCAGACCCCAAACCGCCTCCTGCACCCTAATCCCCTACACCAAACTCCCTCCCAGGAAAAAGAGTTGTATGCAGGGGCCCCACAAAATCTAATAGCCCCAGGCCCACAGGAGAGTTCATCTGGGTCTGGGTATGGCATACATACTAGCATCTGAAAGCTAAAAATTTGGATAGTTGAGGACATAAATAGTCTTAATGCTATAGATCAGGGGTCAGCAACCTTTCAGAAGTGGTGTGTCAAGTCTTCATTTATTCACTCTGATTTAAGGTTTTGCGTGCCGGTAATACATTTTAACGTTTTTAGAAGGTCTCTTTCTATAAGTCTATAATATATAACTAAACTATTGTTGTATGTAAAGTAAATAGGTTTTAAAAATGTTTAAGAAGCTTCATTTAAAATTAAATTAAAATGCAGAGCCCCCCGGACCGGTGGCCAGGACCTGGGCAGTGTGAGTGCCACTGAAAATCAGCTCTCGTGCTGCCTTCGGTACACATGCCATAGGTTGCATACCCCTGCTATAGATATAGTATTGCTGCACTCAAAAAAAAAATCCTCTAGTCCTATATACAACAACTTTCCTAACAAAGACCTAACCAGAACACTATTTGGAAATAAAAATGCAATTAAAATGCACTTAAATTGTAATTAAAAACATTTCCATTCAAATTCAAACAAACAAACTCAGCTGAGGACTTCTGATACGTAAACAGGGGAACAGAAAGGATGGTGAGCTGGTAAATATTTTGCTTACGGATGGGAACTATCCCTCCAACATAGGGGCAGTTAATTCATATGTCTCTCTCTCACACACACACACACACTTACTCAATTATATCTTCCCTTATAGCTGCTGTGCGTATTGCGAAAAAGAACTAGATAAGAGGATAGATCCATCAGTGGTTATTAGCCAGGATGGTCAGGGAGGGTGTCCCTAGTCTCTGTTTGCCAGAAGCTGGGAATGGGTGACGGGGGATGGAGCACTTCATGATTACCTGTTCTGTTCATTTCCCTCCAGGGCACCTGGCACTGGCCACTGTTGGAAGATACTGGGAAAGATGGACCTTTGGTCTGACCCAATCTGACCTTTCTTATATTCTTAGCGAATCCCCAAATCTATCACATACACCTGGTGCTTATGTTGCCTCCCTCTCAGCGGCCCCTTATGTCCCATCCCCACGCCCCCCAGGCAGGCTGCATCCTCCGCCAGCAGAGATGCATGTTACGTGTGCTCTCCTCACGCGGCAGCGCTGCCAGCCCGGGGGCTCCCTCGCCCCCTCCCCAGGTCATTCTACCCCGCGCGGGCCCCTCCCTGCCCTGCCCTGCCCTGCCAGCACTTACCGAACAGCGGGAGCTTGGGCTGGCCCGGGGACGCGCGGGCGGAGGTCTCCTGCGGCTGCTGTGGGGCCAGGAGGGAGCGAGCCCCGCGGAAGGGGGGCAGCAGCTCCGGCTCCGGCGGCTGCTGCTGCGGCGGGGCCCGGGTGCCGCCGCCGCCGCTGCCCCCTGCAGGCTGCTGTCCGCAAGGCGCGTACCCGCGCAGAGCCAGGCGCCCCGGGTCGCCGAGCCGGGAGAGCGGGTGCTGGATCACAGGCGGCAGCCGGGGCGAAGCGGCGCTGGGAGCCGGCTGCGGGCGGCTGGGGGGCACCTCGCCGCGGGCAGCCATCCTGGCCGAAAGGAGGCAAGAGAAGGCCGATCCGGCGCCAGGGGTTAACGCCCCCCCCCCCCAGCACAGACCACCAGGGGCTGTACCTCGCTGGGTGCGGGGAGGGGAGCCCAACGTGCCCGCCCCTCCCCCTCTTTTAAAAGGCTGCGTGGGGGAAGTTTCCAGCCTCCCGTACCTGGGCCCCGTGCTGAGAGCCCGGGGTGCTGCTGAGCCGAAGCAGCCCTGCCCGTGCCCCGTGCTCGCCCTGGCCTTTCCCCCAGCAGCCCCAGACTGCTTGGAGCTGCTGGTGTTTCTCTTCTGGAACAAGGGGAGGTTGCTACAGGCAACAGAAAACGCCTGGATCCCTTTTCAACAACATTTCTGCCAGAGTGAGAGCCAGACGCACCCCTGGGAGGTCCGGCTGCATTCCCAGCCCCGCCACAGAAGCCATGGGAGGAAGGGAACCCCCCGCCTCCCCAGCTTAACCACTGGACTCTACTCCCTACACAGCTACCGGAGGAGCGTTACCACCAAGAAACGGATTCTTGCATGCTGCACGGAGCCTGGACTTGTGAGCATATGTGGGGCTCCCCTTTGTAACAGGCAGCCAGTCCCTTGGCACATGTACGGAAATTAAAATAAAATATAGACTTGAGCCACAGATATCAACCGGACTCCCATCCCCAGGATGCAGCTGTCTACAAATCCGGGACTAAAGCCTGAGTAAATAGATCTACTTTACACTGCATCCTGAAGGTCAATAAATTTGGACTCTCTCCGGCCAACAAGGAGACAAAGCTGAGGCACTTCAGCTGGGACTCGGGAGTGTCCAGCTCCCATACCTTCAAACCCAGGGACTGGAAAAATGCCCTAGCTGTCAGCTATTGGAGGAAAAGGGGCTGTCTATTAGATGGCCAGGACAAACCATAGGGCTTTACAGAGATGAATATCAGGTCAACATCTTTAAATGCACCCAGAAGTGAACGGAAAGTCAATGCAGATCTTATAGACCTGGTATAATGTGTTCCATAGCCAACACCATCAAGTAAATAAGCAGCCATCTGCATTTTGCACCAGCTGCAGCTTCTAAGTGATCTTCAACGATAAACTTATGTAAAGCATATTACAGTAATCCAGTCCTGAGGTGACAAAGGCATGGATAATTTATGAGGTGGACATCAGAAAACCAGGGTCATAATCATCTTCATAGATGCCTGGGGAAAGACCCTCTGATCATATTATGTGGGGATTCAGAATCAAAATTAATGATGTACACTAAGGGAATATGAAATTAAAAATGATGGCCTAGATCCACAGAGGGATTTAGCCTGCACACCTAATTTTTAGACACTTTGAAAGTCACTGGAATCCAAAAACCCTGAATTAAGCACCTAATATCCCTATACAATGCATGGGTGCCTGAGAATGGGATCCATAAAAAACAGCATGCTAGTGGGTAGCCAATTAAATTAGCCAGTGGGAGATGCCAACTAGATGAGTGTATCCTAAACCCACCCCTCATACCGAGTTAGGCACCCAAGTCTGGGTTGCAGGGAGGTGCTAGCCTATCTCCACTAGCTCTCCACACCTCGGATCCCCTCTCCTGAACTCAGGTGCCTAAACTGTTTTTACAAGAAATAGCAGAGAAGGTGGTACCACCCTTATGACTTTTAGCCCAGTGGTTGGCTCATTCACCCAGGATGTGGGAGACCCAGGTTCAATTCCCCTACCTAAATTGAAGAAATTATTTTAAGAAGAGTCTCCCACTCTCAGGAGCATGTGCAAACCACTGGGCTATGGGATATTCTGGTCTGAGTATCTTTCATTCTCTCCAGCTGAAGCTGTTCAATTGTGCATAAAAACTTAAATAGTCACTGAGCCAGAGGGAGAGAGTGGACATGATTCCACACTGGTGGTTAGTCCCTCTAATTTATTTAATCCAAAGTGGAACAGTTTCAACAGGAGAGATTAAGGGAGACCCACATTGGAATATCTCAGAGAAAAAGGAGTTGAAAAGGGATCTCCCTATCTGGTAGAGAGGGGACTTGGACTCAGATTTCCAGCATAGTGGTGAGTGCTCTAACCAGGGGGTTAAAAGTTATAGGAGAGACAATGTCTCCTGATGCTGGATTTTGAATGGGCCTAAGTCTGGTAGCTGTGATCTGAGGACCCCTACTTGATAAGTGTCCCCTGACCTATTGTCCCCAATTTTCACCTGGTTTGAGAATACCGCTGGGATTAGGTATGAGCTAGGCATCTGGACACCTACAGCAAGACATAAATTTAGACCACTAAGGGACATTTGTAGAGATAATTTAGGCACCGAGTGAGTTTAGGTGAGTACAGGGGCAGGCAGCAGATGCACACTGGTATTGTGGATCACAGTAGCATCTAAATCTGGGATTTAAGTGCCTAAATCTTGGATTTAGGCACCTAAATCCCCTTGTGGATTTGGGCTTCTGGCCCCAGTCCTGCAGTGAGAATTGCATATGGGTCTCTGTGCCTGAAAATGTCAGCTGGTAATCTCCGACTGTCTGAATGATTCAAGGATATCCAAAATATTTGGATAATCAGAGTTTCAGATGAAACAAAATGTGACTAATTGGAGTATGAGGAAGGTTGACCTGTATGTGGTAATTGCTTTTTGTTATGACTGTATAAACTGTGGGGCTTATTTAACTTTTCGTGCTCATACAAGGTACTGGATTGACAGCACTGAATGATTATTTGTTACTTTTCTTAAAACAAACTCAATAGTTTTCAAAGATTTCCTAAGATGAAATGTAAAGATCAAACTACATATATGTACCAGTTTGGAGGTTTAAAAGTGTATCAGGGCACATCTCTTTTTCATAATACAAACAACAAAAGGATTGTGTCTTGTCTTTTAGATTGTAAACTCTGGGGGCACGGACTGTTGTTTAGTATGTGTTTGTATAGCACTTAGCACCCTGGGGTCCAAGCCAGTTGTGGACTTTAGGGCTACCACAGTATAAATGTTAAATAATCCATAATAATTAACAATTGATTCAATTAAAGTGAATGGGAGCAAGTTTAGAATTGATAAAAAGAAATACATAATGCACACTTAGCCTGTGGATCTAATTGCCACAAAATATTATTTGGATAAACCAAAAATCACACCACATCAGCTGAGGATCTGAAGCAGAGTACTGGGACCATGCCCCAAACTGAAGAGAGAACAGGCTGGTCTATTGTATCAGCTAAAAGGAATCTGAGATTCTTCTCACCTCTTTACCCCCTAGGCTGGGGGAATCCCCCACCCTAGACTTCCCTCCTCCTCTGGCCAGCTGAAAGAATGGGGAAAAATCATGGACTGTAACTTGGCCACCAAGCCCCCAGGGCGTTCAGGAAGTCCTTCCCAAGACTCTGGGAGGCTGTTGAGCTGTGGCCTTCCCACTAGGCCTGTTGGGCCCCACATAAAGCCTGTTACAACAACTCATGTGCATAAAGTTTTATACACACACACAGCTACCTCGATATAACGCCAACCGATATAACACGAATTTGGATATAACACAGTAAAGCAGTGCTCCGGGGGGGGAGGGGGACGCGGGGGGCTGTGCACTCCAGTGGATCAAAGCAAGTTCAATATAACACGGTTTCACTTATAACGTGGTAAGATTTGTTGGCTCCCAAGGACAGTGTTATATCAAGGTAGGAGGTGTATACAAGTGTTGGCAAGACCAGGGTCTCTGATGAGAAAAAAAAGTCCAGAGTTACAATAAAGATTTTTAAGATGTTGGAAGAGATATAAACTCTAGGCTGAAGCTTTCCCTGTGGGCAGATTATTTCATAATTACTCTTTTCAGGGTTTTTGTTGGTTTTACACCTTCTGAAGCATATGATGGGGGACAGCGTCAGAGATAGAATACTAGAATAAATGGACCAATGGCTTGATCTATTATGTCAGTCCCTAGGTTCCCATGTTGAGGAAACTGCAGTAAAATTTTGAAAGTGGAAATTGTACATTAACAACTACATAAAAATCCTATTGCCATGCTATCTAGAGTGGCTCACAACTGAGTGCTAATCTCATGTCAGACTCTCAGAAAACAGGGCAGACACCCCAAACCGGTGGTATATTCTCTAAATAGATTTCACCAAGCCAGTAACAATTGTGTACTTCTGGATCACTATACTAGTCTTACCATGGAGTCACAAACAGTCCCCTTAGGTTCTCCAGCCTATTCTGCCACCCAGACAAAGGGGATTTAGCGATAATAGTCACAAACCAAAAATCACACCAAAGCAGGTTACTCTCAATCCCAAAGGATGAGTCACTTACTACAGATCAATTGGTACTTTGGGTCTCATGCCAAAGACAATGCTGACAGCCAATTCTATAGTAAATTAGCTATAGGTTTATATCTAAGAGAAAGGAATGAGAGTTATTGAGAAGATAAAGCAGGTAAAATATAACAAGTGAGTCAAAGTTGGTAAGTCCAAAATGATAGAAGTTGATCTAATACACTGCTAGTTTCCCCAAAAGTCTTTTCAGGGAACCCAGATGTGTCTAGGGATATCCACTTTGCATTTGGTATTTTCTCTAAGAATCCAAAAAGTCAGAGATAAGGATTATTCCTTTGAATCAGTATTTATAGTTTCTGCTCGCAGAAGGCAATCTAAACCATGTCTTCACACCCATGGGCCAGTGAATTTCCATTGTCGAACATAATGGCCCTTGCTTTTAAGTTAGCACTTTTACACAGTAAAAATCATGGAAGACGGGTGAGATTCCAGAGGACTGGAAAAGAACAAATATCATTCCAATCTATAAAAAGGGAAATAAGACAACCCAAGAAATTACAGACCAGTCATCTTAACTTCAGTACCCAAAAAGATAATGGAGCAAATAATTAAGCAATCAATTGTTCATAGTCAAGCTGGAAGGGCATATCAAGTGTGATCCCGCAGGGATCAGCTTTGGGTCCAGTTCTGTTCAATATCTTCATCAATGATTTCAATAATGGCAGAGAGAGTACAATTATACAGTTTGCAGATGATACAAAGTTGGGAGGGATTGCAAGTGCTTTGGTGGGTTGAATTAAAATTCAAAGTGATCTGGAAATTAATAATTAAGTTTTTTGTTCTACAAATAAAAGCACACAACTCACATTTTCATTTCAGTAGTTTTAACCTTCTAATGTGATGAATGTACACACTCTCCCCCACCACAGCAGCCCCCAAGATGGGGCTGGGAAGGAGGACCATCTCTCCTAGGCAGCCACAGCCCTGGAGCTGGGGAAAGTCACCTCTTTCTCTGGCCACTGCAGCCCTGCACACCCCAAATTCCCTCTCCCTTCACCCCACTGCCCCCTTTCCCCAAAGCCCACCACCTCACCTTATATGTGCATCTTGTCCAGGCAGCTAATTAATGGAGGCACACCTGCACGGCTCTATTAATTAAATGGGTGGCCCTTCATTCGCTTGTGTGTGTCCACCCAGGTGCGCACTTTAGAGGGAACTATCTGTAGACCTAGAGCTCACGGACCACTGGTGGTCTATGGACAACAGTTTGAGAACCTCTTGCCTAGAGTGAGGCAGTGATGTGCATGTTCATAGGCAGAAACAGAGGGAGTTTTTACAGTGAAAACTTAAGCAGCAGGTGAGCTTAGGTACTTACAGAGTTAGGTAGTAGCTAAGCAGGGGTTTGTTGATCTGGGGTTTAGGCACCTAGGTAGCTTTCTGGATCTAGGCCATTAAACTGTCTACAAAAAGTCAGCAGGATCTCAGCTCTTACTGTTAAGTTCCAAAACATTCTTAGTTTAATTCCACAGCTCAGCAAGTTCTTGGGTGTTAAAAGGGAGATTAATGATGACTGAGGTACCAGAGAAAGAAAAAATGAAGGTTAAAAGACCAGCACTGAAAACCAATAGTGGTTGCCTAAAGTTTTCCTTCACCAGCTGTGCAGAAACTAGTTAACTCCACCCGTGGAGTATCACTATGCTTTCTAGTTATACAATTATCTGACATAGCACACCTGTGGGCTTCTGTGCTCAGGTACTCACAACTGTGTCTCTCTGCTCTGTATCAGGGCTTTTACTTGTGGTGGCTGATAGTCTTTGATAGGAGTCTATTCTTCCCATTGTCCAGTAACTGGGGAAAAAATTCAAGTCAGTTCAGTTGGGGGCCCATGCTGGGTGGGATGCAAGATGCTTCCAAAGAAGTGGTTCTGTTTGGAGTTAGAGGTCTAACAAATATCTTAGCTCTTCTCACAATTATAAGTTCTATCTTTACCTTCTGAGTGTGTTGCTGTATGTTCTTCAACCCTTGACAGTATTAACACCTCAGGATTTCAGCCAGCCACCTGAAGGGAATAGGAAGGGATTTCCCCCCAGGTATTCTGGGTTTTTCTTTTAATCTCCTTTGTCTGAAGCAGCTGGAGATGAGACATTGGGCAGGGTGGGTCTGGGCTCTGAGGTGGCACTGAACATTCTGTCTCAGGTGCTTGGGGTCTAACTGATCACCATACATGGGGTCAGGAAGGAGTTTTTCCCCAGGTCAGAGTGGCAGTGACCTTGGAGTTTTCCCACCTTCCTCTGCAGTTGTGAGGGCAGGTCAATTGCCAGGATTATCTGGGTATATGTCACTTAATCATTTCCCTGCTATTGCTGGGGCCTTGATGCACCTCGGTTCCTTCTATTCTCTGCCTGTGGCTAGTGTGGTTTCCTGTGGGCTGTAATACTTCAGTCTAATTCCAGTTTTGAGTTTAGTATATTGGCAGGTGGTGTGGTTGGTGGCCTGTGATATGCAGGAGGTCAGACTAGATGATCTGGTCCCTTCTGACCTTAAACTCTTATTACCTTGGCTAGGGAAACATTCTTAAAGTAGCTGGGGTTAGAGGGAGGGGGATCAGCCACAGGGGCTCACTAATCCAGTTTAGTGTTTCATTGAGGAGAGGAATTTGATTTGCATTAAGAGAATATCACTATGTAGGGAAGGTCAGTCTTTTAGCTGCCAAGTTAAGGTGAAATTCAGTCCTACGAATTATTATTATTTGTATTGCATGAGCATCTGCAAATCCCAACTGAAACTCATATGCCATTGCACTGGTACTCTACAAGCCCTGCAGTGCTTATCACAATCTAAGGCCTCCATTCTGAAAACACACCTGCTTAACTTTACAAGAACAAGTAGTCCATTGATTTCAGTGTGTAAGCCTTTTCAGTTCGGAGTCTAAATAGACAAGTCACACAAGGGATGGGCAAAAGCATTATCCACATTTTATGGATGTAAAAGAGGGGACAGTGAGGCACAGAGAAATTAGTTAAGAATCAGGTACTGAGTGCACAAATTGTTCTGCTGTTTCACATTTGGTTTGGGTCATGCACTTGAATTTCCCAGGGCACATGCTCCCTAGAGCCCCCCTCACTCTTCCCTTCCACGTAAGTGACCCTACTTAGCCCACTCTGCCAGTTATGTTCCTGTCTCATGCAGGGTCATCTGTCCTTAAGGGTACAGTGAGGACACTAGCAGGAAAAGTTTTCTCTTCTCTTTAGGGAATCTAAGAGCAGGGATAACATGTTAGCATTTGAGACCCAAACTTTTAGGACTTTAAGCAATGTGTTAAGTCTTAAGACACTTTTTGTCCTCCAAGTAAAAGGCTCTAATCCAAATTCTGCAACTCATGTCTCAGCAAGCCATTGAGGGTCACTATTATATTTATATCAGTTTCTTTACCCTATCTTACAAAATATCCATAGAACCCAATTAACTAGGCTGCACTGTTGGTGTGCATGAGTAGGTACCATGTCTCTGTACATCAGATGCACTGTGTATGTGTGTCTCAGTATAGACAATAACAGCCGTTAAAATACATGTGCTGGTTTATGATAAGCTTTTATCGGACTCCCAAATTTCCCTTGATCTGGCCGTTATTCTCCGTGGGCAGCACTGGATGTGAACGCAAATGGTTAACACCCTCCGAAGTATTTTTGCAGCCTCCCCAGTCCCATCCTGCGTCTCTGCGGTGCTATTAATACAGCAGGCACATGCTCTGACATAGCGTTCTCCAGCAGGGAGCAGATAACTTTAATTTGCCCTTTAAACGTCCCTAGCACGGGGCAGCCGCCCCGCCCCGGCGGCCTCTCTGGGACAGCATGGCGGCTTTGCCCCTGTGCCCTCTGGTGACTGGGGGGGTCCTAGCCAATGTGTGTGCCCCGGGGGGACCCTCCTCTTATCGCGAGAAGCAGAGGGGCTATAAGTGGGAGAGACGCGCTTCTTCGTTCGGAGCGCGGTGCAAGAGGCTGGCTGGGGGCAGCTGGGTGGGGAGGTGCGCGGCAGCATCTGCTTTTGCAAGGGGGCTGTTGGGGTTTGTCTGAGCGAGTTCCGACATGAGTAACCAAGCGATCAGCTTCCTTAAGGACTTCCTGGCTGGCGGGGTTGCTGCCGCTATTTCCAAGACAGCTGTCGCTCCCATAGAGAGAGTTAAATTGCTGCTGCAGGTAAGGAGCGGGACGATTTCCCTCAAGCCCCTGGCTATGGACTTTGGTAGCGCAAACGGCCAGTTGACTTTGCTTGTCGCTGGCGTGCTTGTCTCCCTTTGCTTTAAAGGCACCATGTAACTCTGAACGCTGCTAGCGAATGTGTGAGTGGAAATTTAGCAGCAGGTTGCCTCTTATCAGTCTCGGGTCGTGATTGTCTAGAGAGTACATTTAAAGGGCCCCGGGGGGAGGGGGGGCACGATGAGTTCAGTGCACTGGGTGGTAATCTACAAAAGGATGCTGTGTATTGCCGTGGGCGCTTGCAAGGAGTCTTCCTTCCCTGGGGGGGTAGGAGTGGGAAGTTTGACTTGGAAGCGGTGCAGGAATCCTAGTGTCATATGGGCACAAGCTTGAAGTGCCTAAATATGGCAACTGGCTTCGGGAGCTCTGGTTACGCAAGAGCAGCACCGCTTCTTTCCCCTGGCGCTGTTTATAGCCGGGATACACGGGGACGCTGAGCAGTGGGGGGAAATGGCCTCAAATCCGTGCTTAATTTGTGCCAGGGCTTGTAAGTTCATAGCCCCAGAAGCTCTGGGCTTGCTCCCTTCGTTATGAAAGTGTTTAAAAAAATTTGCTTGAGCTCTGGCACCTCTTTCGTTACAAATTTAAGCGTCAATGGTCAACATCGTTTTTTCAGGGGTTGGCTGGACGATAAGACTGGGGACCCAAACACGTTAAGAGTGCACTTACTATCTGACTTGCTAAGTAAAATGGAAATGTGAAACTCTAAAGCAAGGCTGTACACTTGTATGAGATGAACACGCTTCTGTGCAATTGGATAAGCTTTCTGGAAGATGTCTTTCTGTTAAAGTTTCAGAATCCTCCTGCAAATGCCCAGCAGGTGTCTCCTCCTGTAGGCAGTTTCCTTTTGATCTAATAATGCAATAGTCCTAAAGAAACTGGGTTAAGCTTGCATAAAATGGGTACAGGTTATTATGTTGAATGGTAAGGTTATGAAAAAAGGCTCCATGTAATCTTCCAGAGTAAATGAAAGATGATAGATCTGGCGGTGAGAAGCAGAATTTTCTAAGAACATAAGAATGGCCATACTGGATCAGACCAATGGTCCAATTAGCCCAGTATCCTGTCTTCCAACAGAGGCTGATGCCAGATGCCTGAGAGGATATGAACAGAACACGGAAATGGAGTGATCCATCCCCTGTTGTCCAGTCCCAGCTTCTGTCAGTCAGAGGCCTAGGGACACCCAGAGCATGGGGTTATGTCCCTAAACATCCTGGCCAATGTCCATTGATGGACATATCCTCCATGAACTTAACTAGTTCTTTTTTGAACCTAGTTATACTTGTTGCTACAGGGGTGTTGTGAAGGCCAAGAGTTCTACAGGTAGCTGTGTTGTGTGAAGAAGTTCTTCGTTATGCTTTTTTTAAACCTGCTGTCTAGTCAATTTACTGGGTGACCCCTGGTACTGGTGTTATGCAAAGGGGTAAATAACACTTCCTTGTTTGCTTTCTCCATGCCATTCATGATTTTATAGACCTCTATCATATCCCCCCTTTGCCAAGCTGAACAGTCTGTCTCTTTAATTTCTCCTCATACGGAAGCTGTTCCATACCTTTAATAATTTTTGTTGCACTTCTCTGTACCTTTTGCAATTCTAATCTTACCTTTTTTTTGAGATGGTCCACCCAGAACTGCATGTAGTATTCAAGGTGTTGGTGTACCATGGGTTTATATAGTGGCATTATGATATTTACTGTTTTATTTTATTCCCCGTTTCTTCACTTTGACAAATTGGGGTTTGTTTGATACATTGTCCAAAGTAACTGTTGCAATCTCGTCTCTGTGCCATCTTCTCTTACTTAACAGGTCCAGCATGCCAGCCAACAGATCACAGTTGAGAAGCAGTACAAGGGGATCATGGACTGCGTGGTGAGGATCCCCAAGGAACAGGGCATCATTTCCTTCTGGAGAGGCAACCTGGCCAATGTCATCCGTTACTTCCCCACCCAGGCCCTCAACTTTGCCTTTAAGGACAAGTACAAGCAGATCTTCTTGGGAGGAGTGGACAGGCACAAGCAGTTTTGGCGCTACTTCGCAGGGAACCTGGCCTCTGGAGGTGCTGCGGGAGCCACCTCCCTCTGCTTCGTTTACCCTCTGGATTTTGCCAGAACCAGGCTGGCTGCCGATGTGGGCAAAGGGCTGAGTGAGAGGCAGTTCACAGGGCTGGGCAACTGCATTGCCAAGATCTTCAAATCTGATGGCCTCAAAGGGCTCTACCAAGGATTCAACGTGTCAGTCCAGGGCATCATTATCTACAGAGCAGCCTATTTTGGGGTCTATGACACAGCCAAGGGTAAGTGGAGGAGGAGGGAGCTGTGATTACTGAGTGATAATCCAGTGAATATAAGGATGGTCTGCTCCAGTGTACCCTGTCTTGGGCATTGGCTTTCAGGACTTAGTTAAACTGCAGCTTTGTTTAAATTTATTTAATGGATTATAAATATTACAGCACACTTTTGAAATTCCGTCCTGTCCGTTTTGGTTGATTCCCTCACGTCAGGCTCAGAGCAAACTCAGAGCCTCCTAAAACTAAGTTTGTAACTTCACTCTCTTTCCAGCATGGCCATTTGTGTCTTTTGTTATTGAATTAGATTATAAGAAGTTTAAATCCTCCATACTGCTACTGTTAAGGTCAAGGTTAAATGGTCTAAAAGCTAACGCTTGATTGACTTTTAAGTGGCTGGACTGAGCGAAGACTGGATGATGCTGAGCAAGATGTGGCCGAAGGAATTGGCTGTGGGGAAAAGTCCCCTCGACTTACCCTTGATCAGGCTCTGTGAATGAATGGAGTCTGGGGTAGGAATAATTCTCTCTTCCTCTCTCCACCCCTGTGTACTGACATTGTTGATTTACTTTTGACAGGTATGATGCCTGATCCCAAGAACGTGCACATCGTAGTGAGTTGGATGATTGCCCAGTCAGTCACCGCTGTAGCGGGACTGGTATCCTATCCTTTTGACACTGTCCGACGTAGGATGATGATGCAGTCTGGCCGAAAGGGAGGTAAGAACGAGCCTTCACCTGCAGTGGCCTAGCTGCAGAGATTATCTCCCCAGCAGCACAGGGCTGAAATTTAAGGCATTATATAATCTACAGAAAATCTATGGCCTTTTCTACTAAAATAACATATTGGAATAAATTGGTCCTCACTATATTTGATTGGTCTTTCAGATGGTTGTGAAGAACTTTGCTAGAGCTGTGTTTTTTGTTGTAAATATATCTGTATTAATTTCAAATCCTCTAGGGAGCACACTTCTGATTAATTGAACTGCCTGTATGATTCAAGACTTTCTCATATGTACCTTCTTGTCCCCACAGCTGATATTATGTACAAGGGCACAATTGATTGTTGGAAGAAGATAGCTAAAGATGAAGGAGCCAAAGCTTTCTTCAAAGGCGCCTGGTCCAATGTGTTGAGAGGCATGGGTGGTGCTTTTGTATTAGTATTGTATGATGAGATCAAGAAAATTGTCTAAAGTAAATAAAACTATTCTCTTCAGTTGTGTAATATACTACTTGTGGTTTAATGGACAACAAAATATTTCCTAGGGACATGAAGATGGCTGTCATGGGGCAAATCCAGTTCAGAGAAGGATACATAATTGTTTTAATGGTTGTCCATTGGATCATAGTTAAATTTTGAATGAAATGTCCTCCAATACTTATATTGGAACCTGTGTATATATTAAATATCTGCACAATATCACTAATATACTTATTCCTATGACGAGTGCATTGCTTGATGATTTGGTGGCTTACATGCTAGCTATTAAAATAGTTCACATTAGATTTTAAAACAAGTCAAGATCAAGTACTTATTTGTATTAAAGTGAATGTCTCTATTGCTACCCAACAGCATCAGGGCATTCAAAACATATGGATGAAGAGCATGCTTCTCCTATGAGGCTGGATTTAAAAATCTGAGATTAAAGTGAAAAAAGCATGTTTACAGATTAACTTGGATACTATCTGTAAGCACCAGGAAATAGGTTCTCAACCACTGCTGTCTCCCTGAATAACCCCTCCCTTAAGGTAAACGAGGTCCTAAATTCCTCCTAATATTCCAACGAACAGAGTATTTCAGTCTTTCAAAGTTTAAGTGCCATACAAACTTTTGCTTTTTGTAAAGATATTAGTTGTCTGGATTATACTTAATGTTCAGTTGAATCAAAACAGAAAAAATAAATTAGTGTACTAATCATATTCAGTTACTTTTTCTCCTGTTTCAATACTGCTCCATTTTTTAAATAATCCATGCTTGCAATAAGTGTTCTGCATGTACAGGATATGTACTCTGTATTTTAGTATACAAGTACACTTCAGATAGTAATATCCACACACATTATTAATAAATGTAAAAAAACCTGTTTTAGTATGAAGCATTGGTATGACTAACCCTAAAACACCTTACTAGTAATGATTCTGGAGATAGTGACAATTTAAGTCACTAGTTTCAGTAGCTTATAATTTACCCTGAAATGCAATTCTCTCAGGATTATTCTCAACTAATTGTAACACTTTTGCAGGGGAGGTGAGACGGAAGTGGTGGTGCAGAAATCTGGCAGTCTGCGTTATCATTAAGAAACTTAGAATTTGTATGTGTTGAAGTGGTATATAGATACTGCTCAGTAAGAATAAGCTGTGTTCTGCATTTGAAAATAAGTGCCTGGGCAAGGATTAATAATTTAAGACTGTGTACCTTGTGCATATTCTAGTGATCCAAATGCATGGTCTGATATAGCCACCTAGCAAGATCAGGATTAGACTTTCCAGGAGAGGGCTTTTTTTTTAATTGCCAAGTGAGGCAAAAAGACTGGCATACTTGATTTGTACTTTTTCACATCTTAAAATTGGGACACTGACTACAATGTTCAATGGACCTTTTTGTGTGAAATTTAAATGCAAAAAGTCTACTAGAACTTGCTATGCTACAAAGCTATGTAGCATTGATACCTTTTTGTAATAACAGGTGTATATGAACACAGTGGATTTTAGGTAGGTTTGTTTGATAGAGCTATCTAATCTTGGGAAGCTGGGCATTTCCCTCCTAAATGTAAACTGCAAAGTACAGTAGCTCTCTGATTGTGTGACCTTGAGTAAGTCACCTTACTCTTATGCCTCCATGAACCCTACTGAGAAATGGTTTTCCTCCATTTTTCAGTCAGACTCACCAACTGTATCTGTACTGAACTGGTCTGTATATTTACTCATCAAAAATTCCCTAATTGTTAAGGGTTACTCTTTGACATTTAATGTTCAAACTTTTGGCCATTTGGTGTATTTTATATGACTGACCACCTACAGGTTTTGGTCACTCCGAACGAGTTAGAAATCATTTAAATTTATAATGAACACATTCTGTAGGCAGCAAGTGCTATCAGCTGCTGCTATGATGCTTGCTTAAATGCTCACCATGCTCTTAGAACTAATACTCAAGGCTTGGTGTATTCTTAATTGTGCCCTACAAATTCAACAGATTGCTATTTTTCAGTAGAAAAATAGAACTGATGCTCATTTTTGTTCTAGTTTCTGAAGAATCTGTTTTGAAATCAAGGGAATGTCTTTATCCCTTGATGAGATTTATTCTTAATTAGGAACTGTGGGCATTAACTCATTTCAGAACTGCACTTCAGCTTTTCAAACTTAACTTTGAGTCTGGTTCCTACAGGCCAATATTGGGGAAAAACTGGACCTGCACTTCACTATTGGCATAACTCTGCTGCAGGTTACATGTTGTAGATCCTGCCATCTCATGCTAATCCCCCCAAGTGGGTGATGCTTAGACCACCACCACTTTTCTCAAATCTTGCCTCTAGACATAAAAAGCTAGTGGGGAGAAACAGAACAGAGGGATAGCTGCACCCTACTAAGAGTGAGCAGCTCCTGCAGCACCCACTTGAGCATCTAGACACCCCTTGGTCACCAGTCCCCCTACCCCTCATCTTGTGTCCAGAGCAATGAAGACCTATACACTCTGGCTGGTGTCAACAAGAGGGCTTCCCTTCCTCCTCTGCTCTAGTGTTTGCTAGTCCCCCGCCCCCCCGCTGGAGACTGGCTGCAGACTCAGACAACCATCTCTGGTTTGGTTACACGGGTCATTTTCAAGCTTTAAACTAGAAATGAGGACATTTTATTCAAAATGAAAGTTGAGGATTCTGACATTCTCAAATAAGTCTGGAAGCAGAGACCAGGTTTCATGTATTTGCACATTTTAATTTGCCTGAAGCTATAGTTTATAAGCAACACTTGTTTCCCAAATGGTCAGATAGGTCTTCAGTTTTTGCAGGAGAGTATTAACAGGAAAGACTGAAGATACAGTCTTGAAAATATTTAGACTTCAAGCAGTGTATTCATAATTTTGGGAGGTGCTGTGAGTTCTGCATAGGTACCAAACAAAAAATGTTGTTTTGGCTTCTGTTGAATAAAAATGCATTGTGCATACAGTTCAAGTTTCAGATGCTCCACACTCCTACAGAAAGTCTAAAATTATTAGAATACTCACCTTTATGCTATATATAAACAAAATGGTAGTGTGGAGAGAAGCACATGTCTCAGGCACTTTACCTTTAATTCATATTTTGAGAACAAGACAGGAAATGTTTGGCAAGTGGTTTCTCACATTCTTAAAAGTAATAGGGAAAGAATCTGCTTTTGAAAGAAAAAACAGCTTTCTTCCAAAAGGAAAACAGGGAAGATTTTCTGTGGAGATAAAGTGAAAGAGACTAATAAAGAACACTGAAAATGAGGTGAAAGTTTGAAGTGGGACTATTACTATAAATATCCCAAGGCAAAAGGATTTCAACCAATGACCCAGGGCAACAGATGTCTGAGTCATAGCTGAAGATTTCAAGTTTAAAAAAAAAATCCATAACAATCTCAGAGAAGTCTAAGCAGAACATATGGTTTCCTTCATCAATGAATGAAGGGAAGTTATATGGAGAGGTACTGAGAAAGTGTTCATCATGAGGAAAAATTCCCTTTAGGATAAAAAGGGAATTACATTTAAACTGCCTGACAGACTATTACCCAGGACCTGCCAATAAACCTGGCTTTAAAAACAATCATCCGTGAGTGAAAGAAAGAATCACAAAGCTCACATTTGATGCATTTTTACACTCATTTCACTAGTTAAGCTGTGATAAACAGCCAATTTCTCAGTGTCCTTTACAGTTGCTGGATAATTAACATAAAATGCTTTAAGAATCTTATGCAATGATGAACACACATATAATTCATGTTAAATATTTTACTTCTTACAATTTACAAAAGGAGTGACATACAAAACTGACAAGTTCCCCATACCAAATTAAATCTAAGCAGCTGGGATGATTAAAACTAAGCCCATTTTGTTAGTATCTTCAGAAAAAAGAATTGCTATAGGAACACTCAAAAGTGCCTAGTGTAACCTTGATATTGTAGTTTAACTGTCTCTCATTCAAAAACAAAGACTTTAAATAGTGAATAATTTTAATCACAGTTATACAAATAATTACAGCAATACTATTCAAAGAACACATTACAGTAACAATGAAAGAACAATAATTTCAATTATAGCTTTTTTCCATACTACTGTTTAAAGTTAAAAACTGTTAAAACATTGTCAAGCATATAAAAATTTAATCCACAAAAGTCAGCAGGTTCAGAGGTAAAACTTCTTTAACCCATACAGTTCTGTCAAGTTATCAGAGAGGACCAAAGAAACTAGATGATCCTGTGTGCCAAGTGTATCACAATATTAAATATTCAAAAACTTATGCCATTGTGCTAAACACGGAGGGAGAAAATGGATCTGACTGGTCTCGATACTATTTAACAAAGCTTTTTCTTTATGTTTAATAGAAAGACCCCCAGTAGTTCTGCCATAAGGGAATCAGGACAACAAGCAAAAGTACAGTAGTAACTATGGATAGCAGATCATAATTCATGCTCTTTATGAAAGAAAATCCTGCGGCCAGTGACCAAAATGCCTGCTGCAGTTTAGATATGGAAATAAACAACATCACATACTGCCTTCCATTACCACTTACATAATAAATGTAAGATTTTTATGGAACTGGAAACTGGTGCTAAGGTTGGTCTGAAACTACTTAAGAGATCTAGTATAAAACATAATATTAAAAATATAAGTTAAAGATGCAAAACTTCAGATTTATCCTTATATACTCTACTTTGTCCTCTTTTCTAATCCTGGTTGACAGTATCTCTCAAAACTTGAATGTTATACTTCTAAATTTGTGTCCCACAGCTCCATCTGTTCCCACCAGTGAGCCAGGGCAGAGGTCTGCAAGTAGTGCCATCACTAAAGGCAATGGCTATTAACCCAGTTTGGGGAATAGTTGAATTTTCTGTTTTTATTGGACCTCACATTAGAATTTCATTTCACATTTATTCTCCTATCCAACAAACATTTCCACCCAGTACAGCAGGTTCTTTTTTCCTCATGTGTAGGTCCATAAGTCAGGAAAAGACATCACCTCTGACCCAGAATGAACACCACTTCTTTATTCAGCTAGAATGCTCTGCAATAGTTGCAGAACAAGACACTTCCTGCATCCTCAACATTTTAGCTCACTCACATGAAAGGACGTGCTACTGCTGTGCAACCAGAATGGCTTTGTTGCTGCTACAAGGTAGATTTCCTCCACTATTCTGCACAACATTCAGATATTTATATACTCTCTTCCTGCATCAATAAGAAAAACAAAACATATAGATCTACTTTTTATCAAAAACATTTCCACAAACTGTAATAAAAAGAAAACCCTTTGAGCCATTATTGCATGATCTAGAAGTTCTGAAGATCAAACAAGGATGAAAAATTAGGACCGTTTACAAACTAAGCACATGCTTGAAAGTTTATTGCAAATTAAAAAGATTTAATTAAAAACTTAAATTTTTACATCTTGGAACCAAAGCACAGCATTTCCATCCTTCACAAGTGTGAACTTCATTTGTGCTTTGCAAATAAAAATAATTTGCTATTTCAATTTTCACCTCTCTTTTATAAATACATCCTCTCTCAGGAAACACTGATTAAAGTGAAATTGTCCATTTAAAACCAAATTACAAGAAATTACACCACATAGCAGTGCACTTTAATCAGCAAACAACGATGACAATATTCTTGCACAGAGATAATCTACAAAAGCAATAGAAATATAAGTCTGGCGATCAAGTAAGAACTTTGGGCAAAGTACAAACAATTTATAACCAAGCAGCACGAACATTAGTGGGCTTTGGTCTCTGTAACGCCCCACTAGATGCATCAGAAACTGGTCTCTCAGTCCTATGACTGACTGTACTGGATGCACTAGATGCTCTTGAAGCTCCTCCTGTTAGAGAGTATAAGGAGAACATATATTAACAAATGATCTTGTTATCTTGGATCAGGGGTCGGCAACCTTTCAGAAGTGGTGTGCCGAGTCTTCGTTTATTTACTCTAATTTAAGGTTTTGCGTGCCAGCAATACATTTTAACATTTGTAGAAGGTCTCTTTCTATAAGTCTATAATATATAACTAAACTATTGTTGTATGTAAAGTAAATAAGGTTTTAAAAATGTTTAAGAAGCTTCATTTAAAATTAAATTAAAATGCAGAGCCCCCCCGGACCGGTGGCCAGGACCTGGGCAGTGAGAGTGCCGCTGAAAATCAGCTCGCGGGCCGCCTTCAGCACTCGTGCCATAGGTTGCCTACCCGTCTTGGATGCTTGGATAAGGTAGGAGGCCCTATTGCTTCCTTTCCCCCCATACTATCCCAAAGAACTGTTGTCATGGTTGTTTAGGGTTTGTCATGGTTGTTTAGGGTTTGGGGGCCAATCCAGACCAATGAGGGGATGTGTCACTGCCTGGTCTGTAAACCTGGGTGCCTCAAAATGCTTTACTGCTATAGCTCCAAACCTGGGCTGCTCACAGTCAGCCTACTAGCACGCAGGTCACACCCTAAGCATCTGTGTGCTATACAGCCCTAGTTCAGCAGCTCTGACCCCAGCATCCTCTCTACAGCCCCACTCTGGTTTCCACCAGACTTGGTTACAACCAACAAGAATACGACCCCAATGTACTCCCAGTTCCAAATTTCCCCAAATTGCCCTTGCCTGGACAACTCAGAGAAATAAGGATTGTTGCTCTTGTAAAGAGACAAAACTACATCATATCTTATTAACGTAACTAGGGCCAAGTATACTCCTTCCTTTAAAACACAGCACTATGTTGGTTTATGGTAAAAATGAAATACATTTATTAACAAAATATACATAGGATTAAGTGAGTTCAAGTAAAAGGAATGAAGATAGAAAGAGTTACAAGTAAAACAAAACAAACACACTTCTAACAGTCTAAAACTTAATCTGGCAAGATACACGCTTTCTTCAAGATGGTTTCTCTCATCAGTCATTCTTTTTCCCACCCACGGCTCACTTTCCCTCAGTCAGAACTTTCCATAAGAGTACAAGGTGCTGGCTTCCCTTGTTGTCTTAGGTAAAAGATCTTTGCTGAAGCAGGTTGCTTACCTATATTCAGTTTCCAGAGACTTCAACTCCTTCACGGTTGAAGGACCCATCTTTCTCAGATCACAAGAGCTCTGTTCCCTTGTGTTTGTTTAGTGATGGATGCCAAAGATGGCTTCTATCTTTGCTTATATCTTTCAAAATTCAATGACTATTTCAAGAGGCAGGATAACCTCATACGATTCATCCCTTCCTGTGGGCTTCCCATTCCCTTGTATGATTTCAATGAAAATGGACCTTCCATTGTTTCTGATTCCACCAGGCTTAATTTACATAAGATAAGTAAATATAGCTGACATTTCCTCCTGTCTGGGCAGACTATACTGTTTAATATCAATGAATACCCATAATTCCTTACACAGTGTTAATACATACCTTTCACAATGCTATTTATCACACGTGTAATTAGTTTTCAAGAAAAGACCTTGCTCTATACACTTTTATAATACAGTAATATTGTATGCAATCAGTTAGTTCAATTGCTTATCACTTGAGATTCAGCCCCCTCTCTCTCTTCATAGCTCAGATAAAAGTTCCTCTTCCCTGCTGGGGGTGCAGCTATGCTGTCTCTTCCCCCACTTGTAAGCTTTGTTTATTTGGTATGCAAATGTGCCTCCATTGTGTTTGCCTGACAATCAATCTGGAATAGACATGCTGACCCCCAACCACCTGTGAGCTTTGATGGTTGTTTATTGCACATGTAAATTGCAATCCCACTGTCTCTGGTCAACCCTTCTTCATTTGTATTCAAGACCTGGGCAGACCTATTTACAATTCCCCTGAACTGCCTCATTTAAACACACTTTAATCATAAATCCAGCAGCGATGCCAACCCTCACCACTGGAAAATCATGTGTCAGACCCCCTCCCCAAAATCATGAGATTAAAAAATATCCTCATGATTTTTAAGCCAATGAAATATGGGTTCTCTTTATTTTCCTTTTGGTTTCTGAGCCTTTAACGTGCTCTCAGGTCACACATCTGGCTGACAGTAGGAGCCCCAACCACCCGGGTCTGAAAGCAGGAGCCTCTCCTTGCAGGAGTCCTGGGGTGGGCTGACAGTGGGAGCTCCGGCTGCCCGGGGAGCGGGCTGGCAGCAATTTCTAAGTAAAATTATTAAGGCTGATTCATGATCTTGAGCTAGAACTCTCAAATGTCAGGGTTTTTTTTTCTCTCCCCAGCTCTAGCTGACATCCCCCAAAAAAACAAAACAAAAAACACCCCTGACATTTGAGAGTTCTATTGCGAGATCATGAGTCAGGCTTAATTTTACTTAGAAATCACATCTCTTGCGATTAATTTGTGAGAGTTGGCATGTCTGATACCCCATCCCATACATACACCATAGAAAAGAATTAATGATCAGTAAGTTATTTGTTTTCAAATTATACTCCAACAAGCCATATTTTGTACAAAGATTATTACAAGCATGTGCAGGGTATGAATACAGGGGTTCTTAGTGTCACAAATGTCATTGCCATGTTTGCTGCAGACCCTCACAATAAATTAAAAACAAACCTAAAATGGTTTGAATAGTTTAAAAGTAGTCTGGACAAACCATTCAAGAATAGTGTAGAACCTCAGGAGTTACAAACACCTCAGGAATGGAGGTTGTTTGTAATTCTGAAATGTTCATAACTGAACAAAACGTTATGGTTGTTCTTTGAAAAGTTTATAACGGACCATTGACTTAATATAGATTTGAAACTCCACTATGCAGAAGAAAAATGCTGCTTTCCCTTTATTTTTTTAGAAGTTTATGTTTAACATAGCATTGTACTGTATTTGCCTTTTTTTTTTTTTCCTCTGCTGCTGCCTGATTGCATACTTCCAGTTCCAAATGAGGTCTGCGGTTGACTGGTCAGTTCATAACTCTGGTGTTCGTAACACTGAGGTTCTACTGTGTTGTAGATAATCTTGTTAATGCAGAATTGTTTAACAAGATGAATTCTTAGAAATTAGATATGGTAAAGAGTAATCATACAGATAATGCATAGTTCATTTATTTTTATATATGAAGAAAATGATTTATTGTTCTTAAAGAAAACTACTAAGATTCTTCCATTCTAACACAAGGGAGAAAAATGGCTCTGGGTGCAAAAATGAAGTATAATGCACACAAATGCCATACCAGGTCCACTTACTTGAAGAGCTAAGCTGGCTTAGAGCAGACTTTCCTCGTCTTGTGGATGGTGAAGAACTTAGATAACCCATATGACGCTGATAGTCCATGAGCTGTTCAGAACGCTTCATACCAACTGTTGGTTTCACTGCTTCCAGTCTCTTTAGAAGAGCCTTAATTTTAAAAAAGCCAGTTTTGGTTAAAGAAGCTATAAAGAAAATATTCACAAATTAATTTATATTTGTATAAATCACAACACCCCACAACTGAAGTGTGATCTACAACTCTACACTCAATAAAAGTTAATTACCAGTGAAGTGATTCAATCTTATTCCACCCATGGGTCCATTCTTTCCCCCTCGCTCTTTTTGTTACGCATGTATTAAACTCAACTTATTTAAGTCCCTAAATTGTGTTTTTCACTGCACACTATATACAAAATGTGTGTCTGTATAGCCATTTAACTGTACTTTGTGTTTCTCAAAAACAAAATTAAATAAACCTATCCCTACATGGGGAGAGGGTAAAAAGAGTGTGATTTTCAGACTAGTTTTCCAGTGAGTGGCATAAGCAAATCATGGAATAAACTGACATACCTAACAAGTGCAATAAATCTATGAACATACTAGAGTTTGCATATGGGAACCTGGAAATGTGCATTGAGAGAGCACAAGAGAGAAAAGACAAGTAGTTTTGGCTTAGATGTAGTATGTCATGTGTTTGCATCAAGTGCCAGTCTGTTCATCATCAAATGGAAATACCTAGGTAAGCAAAAGTTATTGGAAGATCTTTGGCTCGAAATAGCAACTGCTTAAAGCCAGTTGCAAAACGTGAAATGTTAGACTAGTCTCTAAATGTTAGATCCAACTTTGTACATATGATTTTATCACCATCTCCTACACAGCTGCATAATTTTTGACCTGTGACAGGAATTATAAAATTGATCATTCACTAATCCTGAAACTTTGAACTGTAAATTCTCAAAACATTTAATGAAACAGACTACACAGGCAGGCTAATATAATGAACTGATATTCTTCTGTTAAAAGACAAACGTATGAATTTACATTCCAATAACTGTATAAGGTTTTTGTACAATTTAAATACCAGGAACATCACAGTAACTTCAAGTATGACTTACATTTCATAATGACTGTTTATCTACCGGATATGCCCACATTACTCACGAAACATTAAGGGAAACATAGGTTTGTTTTTAACATTACATTTTTATGTGTCAAATGTATTTCAAGCTGTTATGCATGTGTTCAGACAGGGAGCAAAAAAGCTAACAATTTTAAAACATGCATCTTTCACAAGAAAGAAAGATGTTATTTTCCAAAAAAATTAAAATGAAGACAGATAAACATTATTGAAAATATTAACCCTTATTTATTGAGAGATCAGATACAGATTTTAAAGTGGTACTGGCAGGTTCTACCCTGCCATAAGGGACCCTCCTGTAAGAGATGAGAGGGTAGCCTTCATCTCTGTCCTTACTCTCTGCTGAGAATTTAATCAAGGGGCATTATCTGGGGTTTTACAATCTGGACAGCAGTCTTCTGCATATGAAAATGAACCCACCCAAACATTTGAAATGGCAGTCCTGACCTACTGAATCAATGAAGAACTAAGACTCCTTATATTTGATGACCAACAGTGTAAGCCTTCTAGCCCCTTACTAAACAGTTATTTCAAACAGTAATTTTAAGCTGAGTTTACTTTCAATTATTAATTTGAATATCTCCTGATTTTTAAAGTTAATATTTTCTTTAACACAATATCTTAAAATGTTCACTGAATAATGTTATTACTATTCTTACTTCTTCCCCACCCTTTAGTCTCTATGGCTCTGATCACACACCATTCAAGTCAATGGTTGTAGGATCAAGCGCTATAAAATAAGCTTTTGTTGGTATAAGAGATATTTCACTGAATAGGATTTGAGATAAAAACATGGGGCCTCTTCATCCCTCATATTTTAAAATACATCAACACCACTCCTTACTCTTAAGAACTTGTATTGCAGCTCTTGTATTAGCCAAGATGGACTTTAGAAACAAAGCTAAATCAATTAAAAAAAAAAAAAAAATTAGGTCAGTGCTCAGCAAATCAAGGCACCACGCTGTTTTCCCCTCATCTCTGAAAAACAATGTTAATGTAGTACATCTGTTACTGTCCCAGCCTGTGCTAGCCCAGGAAGCAAGAGATCTGAAAAGGTTATAAAATGGAATTTTTTTCTCCCCCATCACCATGTAAGATTAAGTAGATTTCAGATACTGGATTTAACATAACAGGAGAAGAAAACAAGTGAAAGTTTTGTTATCTTCCAGCATCACTGCACCTTCCTGTTCACAAAGCCTTACACTGATGAGTAAGACTCTTCCCTTTAGGAACAAGGTCTAGAGATTTCTGAAGAATTTCAAAGCACAAACTGTAAACAGTGGAAGCAAGCACTGGATCACTGACATTTGGAAAAACGAAACAAAACAGAAGCAGTATAAAAGATTGGTGCTGCTTAGTGGCTTAAAATGAATGGCGTTAATTCAACTTCCACCACAGTAAGTGAGCACTAAAACTAGTCTGGGCACTTTCTTTTTTCAAAAATTCAGTATATGTTCTTCTAAAGCCATTCCGGAGGGGGGAGGGAGAAGTCACAAGTAAAATTGAGTATCTAGCTCCATAAAGTTCAGTTTAGAGGAAAGGTTAACCTACTACTTTCTCTTGTCTTATGTTGCTCTTTGGATCTGTGTAGGCTTCAGTTTCACCATCCATTGAACTCCAAACAGCTGACTGTTGTGCCTCAACAGCTGTTCAAGTGTATTTATATTATGACGTCTCAAATTTCGTTCTTATTAGAACTACACTATTACTTTGCAGAGCAGAGAAAGAACAGAAGGTGCATTTGAGGACAGCTTCTTTTTGTTCCTCTGCGTAGACTAATTTCTAATTTTCTTCCATTGTTAAAGTGGCATTAATTGGCTCTATACTTGTCAGTTAGTTGTAAGTAACTGAACAGCTTCAGAGTTCTTTCATCTATGACAAAGACTTAACGGAACTTTGCTAATTATTTCTGTGAGTAGGAGCCACGTGCAGCTCAATGAAAGAAAGCTGAGAAGATAAACAGCAGCATGAGCGAAAAGGACACAGTTTGAATATCACAAGGAACCATTATTTACAGTATCTTCTCTAGCTTCAGTGAGTCTAGCCAGTCTATATTCATTGTTTTTATTACTGTAGCATCTAGAATCCCCCATCCTGGACCAAAGACCCCACTGTGCTAGATAGGCACTGTACATACACAGAACAAAAAGACAAAAGCCTACAATCTAAGTACATGCTATGATCACAGTTATCCTATTTCATGTCATACCTATTTGCATGGCACAAGCAATAGTGCTAATATCTGTGTAACAATCCAAGCAGCGCTGTAACTATGATATTTTAGCACCCAGGATGAACAAGCATATTTGTCCCCCCTCTACTTCCCTCCCCTTCATTTCTCTGCCCCATTTTTCTACCCTCACAGCTTTGCGCCCTGGGTGTCTGTCCCACCCTGGTTATGGCCCTGAATCCAAGAGCCTGATGTTCTCTCCTAGTGAGAGAAAAGTTACTACAGGAACTTCTCTATGTGGCAGGATTTCTAATGTTGGGAACTGCTGCCTGGATCTACACTTGACCTTGGGCTAGATCTGGACTCCTATCACAAGGTTGCCTTTAGACATAGGTTTTTATTACAGTACCAGATTAAAGGAAAACCTAAATATTTTATTTTAGAAAAACAACTATGAAGCACAAAGCCCTAGGAAGTATCTCCCTTTGCTCCAGCCTCTGAGATTCTGCCTGCAGCTCAGCTTCTGAGCTCCTGCTGTATTCCACATTCCAGGAGACTTTGTCCTACAGCAATTGCATTCGGTTGATCTTTTTCCTTCGGACAAATGGGCTAGTGAGTTAACAGAACACCCTCAGCATTGTTCCTGCTGCCCCTTAAATGTAATCACCAAGGCTAACACTAACAAACAGCCTTAAAAATCTATAGTCCTCAATTTGACATCTATTCCCTCTCCAGCCTACCCAAAATGCTGCTGCTAAAATCATCTCCCACTTCAACCCCATCACCTCAAGTCCTTTCACTAGTTTCCTATCTATTTCTTAGCAAAGGTCAAACTCTTCATCCCTACCTAAAGGGCTCTACACACCTCATCTCAGTTTCTAGCTTCTTGCACACCACATTTTGGTTGCTCCTCTCTAATAATCCTCATGACCTTGTGCCTTTTTCAGGATGCCCTCAGCAGCTGGGACTACCTCCTTCTTGTGCATCAAGCAATCCAACTTTCCTTCAGAAAACACTTCCTCAAAACTCAGTCTTCAGCTGGCTTTCCAACACTTTTCTGCTCTAGCACTATCTACTCACACTCTATCTACTAGAAAAAGTAAATAAAAAGTATCTTACCTACCTTGTCTCTCTCATAAAGCAGTGCAGCATTTACAAAAAAAGCCAGATTGTATAAAAACACTCTCTCAGCACCTGCTTCTCAAGGCCATCATCTCTCCTCACCTGCTCTACCTTCTAACCATCATAGACTATTGTCATCAAGTTATCTACAGTAGAACCTCAGCGTTATGAACACTCTGGGAATGGAGGGTGTTCGTAACTCTAAACAAAACGTTATGGGCTGTTCTTTCAAAAGTTCACAATTGAACATTGCATAGTAACATTTCAAAGCTGTATTAAGTCAGAAAAAAATGGTGTTTTTAATCATCTTAATTTAAATAAAACAAGCACAGAGAGAGTTACCTTATCTTGTCAAAAAAAATTTTAAACTTTCCCTTTACTTTTTCAGTAGTTTACATTTAACACAGTACTGTATAGTATTTGCTTTTTTTCCTTTTGTCTCTGCTGCCTGATTGTGTACTTCTGCTTCCAAATGACATGTGTGGGTGACTGGTCAGGTCATAACTCTGAAGTTTGTAATTCTGAGGGTCTACTGTACCTAATTTAGACTGTAAGCATCTCAAGACAGGGACTCTGAGTTATGTGTTTATAAAGTGCTATGCACATTAACTGTACTGTAAAAATAAGGATTCTTACATATCAACAATCAGCATCAGTGCAAGCTTCCCTGAACTGCTCTCCTCACCCAATATACTGTAACTGTTCTGGAAGGCATCACCTCCAAAGCTGAGAGGATGGCTCTGACTAGGCCCATTCAGTTTCCTCCAAGGGTTCCAAATGGGCAAACTGATGCAAATTGTGATGGCCATTTATCTACCAGGAACTGGGCTGAGTAAACCAGCTCATTTCATGCAGGTCACCTAACAAGTGCCAGATGGTCATGATTAGAAATCATGACCAAACAGAGACACATTTAAAGTAGTGAACTGTGTGTTTATCCCATTACTTTAGAGAACGTGAACTGATTCAGGGACTAGACAGTTAAGTATCTGTATGCTGGTGTTTTAAGGTCTCTGATTTATAGCAGGGGCTGGTAGCACTGCCTAGTAAGATTGCCCCACATTTCCCATTATAAGACCTTGTTCCAGTTGCACGTTGCCAGATTTTAACCATTCAGGCTGAAATTTCCCATGACAGGAGTTGGTCTCTGGCTGAATCTTTTTGGAAACTTGCAGCCAAAATGTCTCAGCCATTTCTGAGAATGAGGCTCAGGAAAATACATATTTTTCCAGTGTTAAAAAAATGGGACCACCTTTTCTTTGGAAACCTTTAGCAATCTCCTGCTTTGGAGCAGGGATTTGAAATTTGGCAGGTGGTGGCCTTTGTGTCAGGGACAGACCTTGTGCTGTCCCTAAAAAAATCCACCAACATTTGGCCAAGTTATAAACTTTTTTTTGGGGGGGGGGGGGAGAAAAATCACAGTTTGAACATACTCAGAGACATGTTAGAGCTTAACAGCTAAAATCTGAAGATTTCATCTTCTGAGGATGCTCAAGCTTCTCACAGCTCCTAATGCTGACCAGACTGCAGCTGCACTATCCTCAGAGAGCCTGAAGATGCTCCCGTCAATCAAGGGCTACAGGGACTCAGGACTTTTCTGTAATTGCTGCTCGAGGCCAGGGATGGGCCAGGCAGAAGAACCTAGAGCAGGGAGCCTCTCGGTCCTGTGCACTCAGTGACCGCTGCCCCTCAGGCAACATGCAGGGAGAAGGCATCTGATTCAAATGCAGAGAGCCAGGAGCCAGATCTAGGCTATTGCAGGACAGCAGATTGGGACAACGCAGCTGTGTGGCAGAGTCTGGGACTTGCTAGGCAAGGAGACTAGTTCTAGGTACTGTGGTGGGAAATGGTAGAATCAGGAAACCAGCGAGTGGAGGGAAAACAGATCAGATGAAGAGCCATGGGGGAGACTGGGACTGGCAGGGCAAGATGCCTGAGGGGTGGAGGAGGGAAAGTTGGGCAAGGAGACTGGGAGCAGGAACAGAGGTGAAACCTGCTCTAGGAGTGGGGGAATCTGGAGGAGTCAGATTAAGACAAAGGAGGCAAGGAGACTGATTGGGTTGAGAAGCCTGAAGACTGGGATGAACTAGGTGCAGAGAATGGGACTGGACTGAGGAGCAAGTGGTATAGTAGAGACAGGACTGGGACAAGGAAGAAGGGATGTGTGTCAAGCTTGGTGGGGAAATGGGTAGAAAGTCTGTGCCCACTAGAGAACACTCCCTTACAGAGCCTGGAATGGAACCAAACATTCCTGATTCATCATTCCTCTGCTGTCAGCAAATACCTGCGAAATCCACTGGTAAAGAAGTGTCCCATCCCCCTCTGGTGCTGGTCCATATGAGTCTATGAGGTGAACCTAAAGGTTCCAACCCTGCTGATGACCCATGTCAATATCAATATGATGCCACATGATGGAATCGGGGGGGGGAGGGGGCAGATGTCTGCTTTTAAAGCCTAGGAAATTATATACAAAAAGCTATGTTAAAAGGGACATTATGAAGGTTACGAAGTCAAACACTCAAAAGTTAGGATGTGCCAGAATTAAGGTTGCCTGTGCAACCTTTATTTGGCTCCCATGTGCATATGCATTATGATACAGTCTTTAATTGCATGATCATATACTATTTTTCCCCCACCTGCTCTAGGGATGAATCAGGGTTGAGTACTGAAGAAGACTGTCTGTGGGACCCCCGCAGAAGTTGGAAAATGTGTAGTGAATGAGGCAGGAGATTGCAGGGAGAGAGGGAATGGTCCCACGGTTAAGGCAGTTGAATGTGACCTGTAGAACTGGATTCTACCCCTGCCTCTGCCACACAGTGATGCTAGGCAAATCACTTAAACCAAACTTTTCACAAGTGATCACTAGCTGTGTGTTCGTCATTTTCTGGGTGTCTGACTTGAGACCTGGGGTCTGATTTGCTTAAGTGCTGAGCACTTACAGCTGCAACTGAAGTCAATGAGAGCAGTGCTGTGAATATCTGAAATGCTATATAATGCTAAACACTCTAAAAAATCTGGTCCTAGGTATCTCAAATTGAGCACCCAAAATTAGTGGATACTTTAGACCTTAATCTCTTTATGATTCAGTTTGCCATTTGTAAAATGGAATAATAAACCCCCTCGACTCCAGCATGTGTTCTGAAAATAAATTCATTAATGCTTGTGAAGCATTCAGATGCGAGAGTGATGAGTACCATAGAAAAGCCTATGAGGAAATTAATAATTTGGTCTTCAGAGCAGGGTTTGAAAAATGTGCAGTAAGCACATGGGGCCAAACACCCCGAACAATGAGGAGAAAAAAAATATTGAAAAGTTGCTCATTAAGTGAGCACCATCCATTCTGTGCACTGATTGAGCTAAAGGTCCTGTACAAAAAGAAACCAAAACCAATATCTCATAATGCATACATATAAGGAGGCTGCATTAAGGTTGCACAGGCAACCTTGATTCTGGCATTTCCTAGTTTTTGATGCTTGACTTTGGAACCTTAAAAATGTTCCTTTAACATAGTTTATGCAGACTAGTAGTTTGCATAGTAAAATAAACTTCCAGCACATAAGGTACTTTAGGATACATTCCAGCCTATAAGCTTTAGCATGTTGACAATTGTGTACTATGATTATATTCACACCACATCTGGTTTAATCTGTGTCAATACAGACTGAGATATATACCTTCAGAATTTAAAAACAAAAAAAACAAAAAAACAAAAACATAGCAGCAACATTTGTTCCTCATTCCATTAGGAAAAAATAGGTTGGCAGAAAAAAGAATATGCCAGACTTATTTTAGAAGGATAAAACATTTTGTGACTCAATAGTATCCTCTACTGGTCAGTTACCTTTTGTTCTTGCTATTCAGATAACAGCCTATAACCTAAACAAAATGATCAAACTTTCCTGCTTACAAAAACAAAAATTAAAAGAAATAGCCAATGGGAAAAGTTTGACATCTATGAAGAATCAAATTGGAAAGAGGTAGTCATAAAAATGTCCACAGTAAGAAAGATCGGAGGGCTGTATTAGTGACTGTGATGAAGTGGGACTGTTCTTAATGTTTCCTCTGACTACTGTGTGGGTGCCTCAGTTTCCTCTGTGCATTTCTTAAGTCTCTAGTGGGTGAGAGTGTTGCAGAGCAAAGGGTCAGTGCACATAAATGGCCGACACTATCTCCTGGCAACTAACGCCGGGGCCCTTCCCCCCAGCAAGGAGATAGCTAAAGATGTTGGAGAACAAAGATAAGGTGACCTCCTGACCCAGGAAAGGAACAAAGCCCAGAGGAGTGGGGGCTGGAAGGTGCTAGCTGAGGACGAGGAGTGAGTGCAGACGTGGGTGTCTGGCTCACTGCCCCCCAGGATGGACCCAGTTACAGGGAATTTTTTTTTTCGCCAGACAAAAGATTTTATTACATACATACACACATAGTACAAGTTTTAAACAAACAATTTAATACTATACACAGCAATGATTGTGAAGCTTGCTTGAGGTGGTGAAGTCAGAGGGTGGACTATTTCCCAGGGAATGCCTTACTGCTAAATGATGAACTAGCACTCGGCTGAGCCCTCAAGGGTTAACACATTGTTGTTAATGTAGCCTCACACTCTACAAGGCAGCATGAATGGAGGGAGGGGAGACAGCATGGCAAAGAGAGACAGAGGCACGCACTGTGTGTGAAAGAGAGGCACATTGCCCCTTTAAGTATGCTGACTCCACTCTAAGTACATTGCTTTTTTAAGTAAATCAGCAAGTTGAGACAGGAGCTGCTGCCAGCAAGCTCCCTCCGTCCTGAGCCCTGTTGTGTCCCCCACTTTCCCCCTGCTCTATGGAGATGGGATACAGGAGCAGGGGGGAGGAAGACATCCTGAAATTAACCCTCCCCCTCCTCCTCCCCGTGCACAGCAAGCAGGAGGCTCCCGGGAGCAGCTCTAAGGAAGAGGGCAGGAGCAGCACACGGCAGTGGGGGGAGGGACTGCTGAACTGCCCGGCAATTGATAGCCTGCTGGACGGCTGCCACACAAGAAACTTAGGGGAGCGGGGAGCTGATTAGGGGGCTGCCGGTCCACCCTGGTTTCAAGCCCCCACCAGCTAGCTCCAATGGGCTGCTCTTTCTGCAAGCAGTGGACAAAGCGGGCGGCTGCCAAACAACATTATAAGAGAGCATTGCGCAACTTTAAACAAGCATGTTCTCTAATTGATCAGCAACGTAAAAATGTTAACCAGGACAACTAAGTGAGGAGTTACTGTATATAGGTTCAACATAATGGGACAAGCCGAGAGCTACAAATATTGAAAGTGATGGCAGGTTATACACAAAGTTATTTCTGATTCAGTTTATGTCATACAATTTATTCTTTGTATGTTGTCTGTGTAGATATGGTTTCCCCTCCTCTTAAAACCAGGCATGCAGACAGGGCCGGCTCCAGAGCCCAGCGGGGCAAGCACCCGCCTGGGGCGGCCCTTTCCCGGGGGGGGGGGGAGGGGCGGCAGGCTGGGCCGGCGGACCTGCCGCAGTCATGCCTGCGGGAGGTCCACCGGAGCCCCGGGAGCAGCGGACCTGCCGCAGGCATGACTGCGGAGGGGACGCTCGGCCGGCGGCTCCAGTGGACCTCCCGCAGGCATGCCTGCGGCAGCTCAACCGAAGCCGCCGGACCAGTGAACCGCCCGCAGCTGCGGGAGGTCCAGCCGAGCCGCGCGACCAGCGGACCCTCCGCAGTCATGCCCGTGGGAGGTCCGCTGCTCCCGCGGCTCGGGGGCGCCTCCCGCGCATGACTTCTTGGGGCGGCCAAATTTGTAGAGCCGCCCCTGCATGCAGAAAAACTAATATGTGCGGAGTTAGTTTAGTCTACTGAATATGCCACCCAGAATGGAGGGTACATTAACTAGATTTAAACAGAAGCTGTTTCCCTCAAGTGGAACATTTCTACAGGAAAGAAAAGCCATATCGTTTTAAGATGATATATTTTTCTTACAAATATATGTACATACTGTGTGTTCAGATACTATAGAGATTGAGGCATACAAGTACCTAGGATATTAAAGCTGTTTCCGTTTGACTGTTATCAGCACAAGCTAGGCTCCAGGCAGCCAAGAACCTGCTGCTCTGTACCTTCACATACATGCTCCTACACTCCCTTGTCCAGTGATAAAGTATATAGTCAGGGAAGTCCCTTGTGCCTAACTGCATAAGGCTGTCAGTTATTTCAAAAAACATTAATTCTGGCCTTAATATAATAAAGTTTAAAAAACTAAAGAGACACTTCAAGTGCTGTCTTATCAGCTTGGCAACCATTCAATAGTGGCCCATCTGCTACCAAGCAGCCTTTCCCTCTATACTGATCCAAAACAATACTTTTTAAAAAAAACTTACCAGATTCTCTCTTTCAATCCTTTGCTGCTCCTTTTGCCTGTTGAGAGCACTATGGTACAACTTAGGTGGCAGGCCAGCAGGTTTCTTCAGAGTGGCACTTTTGCTCCTTGGCTTTGCAGATTGTCTGGACAATTCTTTTAATAGCCTTTGGTTTTCCCGATCAATTTGTCTTACTTCCTCATTTGTGAAAGAGTAATTTTTCCTTGACCCCGGAGCAGGCTGATCAATGACGAGTTGTTGCTGTTCCTTTTTCTCCAAATGTAGAAAAGCTTTAAAAACATAAAAGCAAAAACAAACAGATGAAAGACACCACATACATATAATTTTATATTACTATGATTTATTGATAGAGCTAGAAAAATAAGTCAGAATTTTTGAACACGTGGGCCTGCAGTTCAGCATTTAGACACCTAAATAAGTGGCCTTATTTCCATTACTGTCAAGCACCATCAACATATTTTAATTGGAGCTGCCTGGTACCTCAGCAAATCATGCCACTTGTTTAGTTAGAAAATGTTAGCCATCATGTTTTCACCCCCTCTGTTTTAAACTGAAGAAGAGTCACACTTAGGACCTGTGCCTGAAAGTTGTTAAGCACCTGTGACTCCTACTGACATGGGGCTGAGGCATGCTGAGTACTTACCTCTCAGGTTCAGGCGTTAAAACATTACCTCAATATTCAAAAGAGCCAGCAGTATGCAAATACATGCAGTATATGCTGTAGAGACTTTAACAAGGTAGAGCAAAGAGCAAAGTAGACTCTGTTATGGACACAAATCAGCAGTGTGCAAAGCTTTTTCCGTTTGACTGCTATCAGCACAAGTTAGGCTCCAGGCAGCCAAGAACCTGCTGCTCTGTACCTTCACATACATGCTCCTACACTCCCTTGTCCAGTGATAAAGTATATAGTCAGGGAAGACTTTAGCTAGAGGAACAACTATCTTCACTATAGTTATTGTGGCACCAACAATCATCACAGATGTCACAGTAATCACATATATGCATGTGTGTCTACTGTTAATAGCATACTACCATAGCACTGAACACAGGTGATTGGTGGCACAGCAGTGCAGTATCATTTGTGATACTAACAATAAGCCTCACAGAATTTTCTAGCAGGTGTAATACAGTTTCAGGAAGGCGAGGGCTAGAAACTGCCCCATGGCACCACTGATTAAGCTAAAATGAAGTTTTAGTTGTTGACAGAGTGTTTGCTCCCAACATGTACAAAGTTCTGTAAAATCTCAGTCCCAAATGTGCAATTGGGCTAGAATCACATTTTGGATACAGGAGCAGTTGCCTTTGTGAGGAATACAGGAACTAGAGAACACAGCACTGAAACAAGGAGACAAAATGTATTTCCGAAGATTACTATGAATTTGGAACAGGACTCCCAAACAGAAGAGTTTTACAAAGGTTCCTTGTTGGAGAGAGAGAAATAAGTAAATAAATGTATGGCCACTTTAAAACAAATAATGGAGAAGAGAGATGAACCTGGCCTGGAAGTATTTAAATAGTCAATAAATAAAGAATTATGGCAGCATAGAGCAAAAGTGAAGCTTGAAAACACAGACAATTTACACCTCAGAGTACTTCAATATGCCAAGGCAGATTTGGCATTTTTAAAATAGGCAATTTCTTGGATGGGAAATATTTGGTTCCAGGTGAAAAGGTAATTAACATTAAAGGCCAAGCCTCTCAAAAGTGATTATTGGATGTCTGGTTCTTGGTGCCATTCCACACAGTTTCAAAGAGCATGATTTTCAGCAAATACTGAGTACCACCTTTGTAAAAAAAAAAATCAGGCTCCTTTAAGGTATTTCAAGTTAGGTTCTCAAAAACTAACGCACTCAAAATCCTTAGTCACTTTTGGAAAACTTGGCATAAGTGTTAACACTCGCAATGAGCCAGAAAAGCGTTCATTCAAATCCAAACAGTTCCCATAGGAACAACTGACCTTGACCAAGCCAGAAGAACCTCCGATAAATGTAAGAACTGAACTTTGGCAACACTAACTGCAAGACAGGTCACATCAGGAAAGACAGTTTAGTCAACTTATCAAGATGGTATGCAAATGACCATGTAATATATACTACAATGCAAAACTAGAGAAGACCAAGTGTGCACATAACACATTAATAAGCTTTGAAAAACATCTTTGCAACTTAGTATTTCATTTATAAATAGAACAAAAGTACAATCATTTACTAAAGTCATTCAAAGAAACAGATCTGGGATGTGACTCATCCAGACAAACCTACAGAAGACAAAAAGGAACAAACTAAGAATACCTAGGCTACATGATTCATGTGGAAAAATAAAGTGGCAGTGCTCTTCCTTAACACAACGATATCAAATATATCCCTGTAGGAACATGCAGCGCAAAGGCTGCAGAACATGAAGGTACTTGGAAAATAGTTTGTAAAGGAGATTTGTTACATATCATGCATGACAAACATACACAATTGCTAACTTTATTACTCCAAAGCTGTTGAAGACAAATGATTTCACCTACTGCTCCTTATCCCCTACAGCCATACTTCTTATGATTTCATAAGGTAGGCAAGGTCAGCACTTGGATGGGATCCAAGAAGGAAAACCAGGTTACTGTGAGAAAAAAGTTTTCAACTGATTCCCAGAAGAGACCATTCAGCCCCTGAATACTTCTTACTGAAGATCCCACACACTTCTCACACAGGAAGGAAGTGTTGTTATTGGTCTACTGCTCAAATTCCACTTTGGTATTTTCAATTCCATCTCTTACCACACTGCTCCAATCATCCTTGCTCAGAGATGAGTGATTACACCTCTAGAGTTGCTGGATAAGGGACGCCTCACTGCTGCTGCTGCTTTCTCTGTGTTGTCTCTCACCACCACACTGTATTCAGCCATGTTGCAGACTCCAGGTTCTGAGGCTCCACTGTCCAGCCCAACTATTAGCAATTTTAGCCAACAGTTATTTTCACTGGGTAAGAGGGGAACTATGCCACAGCCGATTCCTTTGCATCATTTCTCATTGCAACCCCGCTCGTCTCTGATCAGCCCATGATGCTAGCCCAGTGGTCCCCAATCTTTTTGTGTCCAGTAGCACATTCATGTTGCCAGAAGAGTGTAGCGGGCGCCAACAATTTTTCAAGGCTTATTTTGTATTTGTACATTAAATAATATGAAAAACATATTTAATATTACATACTATATGAATCCATAAGATAAAAAGGGTAATTTTACATGTAAAAGGTATTAATTAAATTATTTGGCAATTACTCTTTCACCTTACCATGTGAATTTGCTCTTTTTTATCTACCTGTAAGAAAAATTAAGGAGGTTTTACAAAATAAATATCAAACAGTTTTCATCTTATGTATTTTTAAAAACATTGTATTTTTTTTAAAACATAAAAATGTATTTTTTAAAAACATTGTTGAACTGCTGGTCCAAATATATTTATTATTCTCACTTTAACATAGAATGAAGCCTGCAGCCCTCCGTCCCCAGCAGGCACGGGGCCGCGGTTTCTCTCCGGCTTAAGCCGCGGCCCCGCACCTGCCAGGGACAGAGAACACTGGCGCACGCAGCCCCAGAGAAGCCGCGGCCCCGCACCTGCCAGGGACAGAGAACACTGGCGCTCACAGCCTGCAGCCCTGGAGTACTCTGTCCCCAGCAGACGCAGGGCCCCGGCTTCTCTCCCCTGCTGGGCACTAAGCGGGCCCCGCGCCTGCCAGGGACAGAGAACGCCAGCGCCCGCAGTATGAATTCTCTGTCCCCGTCAGACGCGGGGCCACGGCTTCTCTTCCCTGCTGGGCACTAGGTGGGCACACATAAATGCCCCTGCGGGCGCCATGGTGCCCACGGGCATCGCGTTGGGGACCACTGTGCTAGCCTCTATCACTCACTTGTTAAATTTTCAAAACAAATATCCTTGTGCTTTCTCTCACGCTGCCCCTCCTGCTTGGGAGGGGCTCCCTAAAAGTATCTGCAAAGCTACCTCATTATCAATCTTTATAAAACTCTTCTCAAAACTCTCCTTTGCTGCAATGCCTATAACAAAACCTGAGAACAGTTAGGCTCTTGGTGCGCTGAGACCACGACCTATCACGCCGACCAATACTGTTTCCTTGTACTCCCCTGTCTGTCTGTATCATTGTTTCCTTGTACTCCCCCACTTCTGTCTGTATCCATCTGTTGTCTCTTGTCTTATGTTTAGATTGTATGCTCTTTGAGGCAAGGACCATCTTTTTTTGCTCTGTTGTACACCACCTAGCACAGTGTGATCCTGGCCCATGACTAGAGCTCCTATTATGATAAAACAAGTTATACCATAATTAAACACAGGACTCTTCACTTCATGTCCTAACTGGTATAGCAGAACACAGTAATGCTACATAACATTTGTCACAATTCACCCCAAAGATGGCTGTACTCTAACGGAGAGTAAAGCAATTCCTACATATATAGTTAATAAACTTCATCAAGCTCTTTGAGATCAATATGCATAAGTCTCATTACTTCAGTAAAGAGATCTGTGAAGGCAGAAGATAAGTGCTCTGATAAATCCTTAAAAGCATAAGGAATATAGTGGTGAAAAAAAGTAATGAAGGTATGAGGTGGCGCAAATACCAGTCTTGGTCCTCTTAGTACTGGTCTGCAAATGCTTTCAGGATTGCCTTAGGGGATCCAAAAAGCCTCTCGACCAACAGTTTACATGGAAGTGGTATGCAGGAGCTGCATCACTCTGTATTTATTTCAGAAGTCCTATGGAGGCAATAGTGTGCAACTTCTACAGCACAGAGCTGGACTGGCATCTTGCTAGGAACCCTGGGGCAACTAATACATATTTACATAAATGTACATGCATTGTACCAGTTTGATATCCTCCGATGGATTTATTCATCTATGTTTCATTTACCGGTTCATTTTACAAACTATAAACCCGTTTTTCTTCCTTTTCAGTTTTATTCTCTTTTCTCTTTCTGTCATTTTCTTTTTTGTGCCTTTTTCCCCTCCTCTTCTCTCCCTGCTTCTTCAGCTTCCAGTCACTCCCTGCCTCTTTTCTTCCATTCCTTCCACTGTATCCTCCTTTCATCCTTCTCCATTTACATCATCAATGCCTTGGCCACCATCACTACCTCACCATTAACATGAGCTATTCCACTTGCAACCTGAAGAGAAGCTCTGCTCCACTCCCCCAGGCTATTGGATCTAGGTGGTCTCACTATTATTACTGCTGTAATATGGAGCTCAATTCTGTTACCAGCCTGTTGATGACTCTTAAGGATAATAGGTGGCTGACAGTAGTATAGCAGGTGCACAAACACTGGAAAGGAACAGCTAGTGACCCAGAAAGGGGAAAAGCTGTGGAATCTCACTAGGGAAAAGTTCTGCTATGAAGTGCTCAGTGTTGCCTCTTAATGGCAGACTTTTGGGCTGCCAAAAACAAACCAACCATTTTCCACACCTTGACATGTTGAGCCGCACAAGGTCCATGAGTTTTGCACTAGGATTCAGAGCTGGTAGTGTCTGTGCTGCAATCAGACAAGATTTCCTCAAGGAAATCCCCTGTCTTAAAATCTTTCGCTACTCAGCCATCCTTTTTTCTGTGGAGGATATCATCACAAACTCATGGCTCTTAGTTGTCTATGACCAGTGTACATTTCTTCCCAGTATGGCTTATGGTGTGCCCTGCACAAAGAAACACAACTGGGTTAGAAATTTCAAAGTTAGTTCTCCCATTCATAGTTGCTAAAGAACAGCTTGAGTCACTGTCAGATTGAATGCACAATCTACTTAATTTATTGAGTAATAAAATAACTTCAGAGCTCTTTCCTAATGTAAATTTTGGAACCCACTAATACCATGATAAATGGCACTTACGCATCTCAACCCTTCATTGATTGAAGCCTCTACACAGAGAGCATCTTCTAACTGAGAGTGCCTTAGTTTCTTGAAATGGGTAAATAATCCCAGTCTTGTTCTATTATACAGTCCCTATGGAGCACAGTAAAGATTAAATATTTAGTCAAGGAAAAAATACATACATGTTTCCTCATGAGAGCAAAACATTAGCAACCTTAGCACTACAAATTAAATGGTTGTCCCTACCCAACCAGAAAATACAGCATAATCTCACTAAAAAACAAACAAAAAATACACACCTTACTAAACTACACTGAAAATCAATATGGGGAGGACCTATCTAGTGAAGTACAGGAGGAGGGTTGATAAAGGTGACACAATGTTCCCATGGGTCAACTGGGGTTAGAAGCAACATATCACACTTCCTTTCCCCTCTCCTGGTACCCTGTTCTGCTCTGCACACACTCCCTGAAGGTCTGGTACAGGCCAGGCAGGATACTGTGCTAGATAGACTCTTGGTCTTACCCTGGATGGCAGTTCTTATGACTGTGTTTATTCAACCAGCTGTATAACTGGTTGAATACATTTATCTGAATATTTAATAAGATATTTGCAGTTAACTTGAAATCTCATCTGGTTAAATGTTATTACAAGTTTGTGATATGCCCCGCTCACTACTCTTTTCCGTAACTTCATTCTTTGGATGATTAGAATGACTATCCACTATTTTATACTATACAGACCTGTGCAGTAAAGTCTGATATAGGGCTCAGATCCTTCACACCAATCAAATGGGTGAACCCCTACTTCAAATGGCATTTTGCAAAGGCATAAGGGTTCAGCTGAACTAACTCCATTGCAAGATCAGGGCCTAGGTTATGACCAGAGAAATGTCCTCTGTTATATGACTACCAATAGGCAGAAACATGAAAACCAAGGCTTTGTTCCTTGGGGGTGGAGAGGAAAGAGAAAATATGAAGGGGGGCGGGAAGAAACATTATGGGGCAGATGACGGACTGGCAAGGAGAAACCTGTGGTTGTCAAGGGAGATTCTGACAGAAAAACAAAGGGGTGTTGATTATTATAGGTTTTTTATGGTGCTCATAAAACATTAATTTAATTAACCTTACAATAGTTCTGTGGGGTACTGAACAAAAAAAAACACAAATTAAATTATCTGATCAAGGTCATACAGAAAGTCTGTAGCAGACTCAAATATAGAAACCAGATCTCCTGAATCCCAGTACAGTGCCTTAACCACAAGAATACCCTGCTCTCCATGGGAAGGAGCTGAATGGAAAGGGTGCAAGAAAAGGGAATGGTGAAAAATAAATTACTAATGGTAGAGTGAAAGTGAAAAGGGGATTTAAGGGAAAGGATTTAATTTAAAGACAACACTGTGAAGGTTCATTGAGAGGCTGACATGAATGAGATCATTTTCTCCATAACATGATCCACAGGAAGATTTTTTGATAGGCCTGTTACTGATTAACAAAAAGTGAGCCTATCAAAAAGACATCTAGGTACCACAAGTGGCCAGTCAGCATGGCCTCAAAATGTCAGACTCTCTTCCAATCCCCTGCCAATTAACCAAAAGTTAGGTTAAACAAATTTGCCTTGCATCATGCCCCAAAGGTCATCAAATTTTGGCTTTGATGGACTGTAAACAGGCGTTCCAGAGATAGTATTCCTTTTCATTCACTTCCCTCTCTGAAGTTCACCTCTAGAAACTGACAGGGCTTATCCACAAACAGAAATTGTGCCAGTTTAACTACAGGTGCAATGTTGCATTGATTTAGTTAAATCACTGCAACTTTATTTGAAGATCAGGCTTTACAAAATAATACTAGTGCTCAGACATGAGAAACAGAGCTCCTTAGAGACAAGCCTACTCACCTGATTTCTTAATCTGAATAACTAATGATTGCTTTGAGACCTTTTCTAGACTGAAATGTATTTGTGTAAGATGTGTAAAGGTTAAGGTGGTCTGAAAAGATTTTTCAATTTCTGAAATTTTGATATACCCAGCTTAGTTTCTGATTAACAAATAGCATTATTGCATATATAGAGTCATGCAGAGTACATTTCTAATTTCCTCTTACAGGTGAAACACTGAAAGAGATGTTTTGGTAATAAGTGCCTTCAATGGTTTCCATGAAGAGAAGGCTGACTTTTAAACCTATAAGCACAGATAATGATCACAATAAACAATTCAGCAACTCTTAAACATTTAGATGATCTAGCAGAATAAAAATCCAACCTCTTAAATAAAATATAGGAAATAATTATTGAGTCTAGCGAGTTAGAGTAGGGTGGTAGGGTTGGATTTAGCTGTCTTACGTGATTTAAATTGCCGCCTCAGCACAAGAAAGTATCTCTCCAGTCCAAGTAGGGGATTACGTTGCATCAATGCTTGTACCAACACTTGTACCTCAGGACTTGCCAGGTATTCTATTTTACTCTGTTCCATTGTCATATGTATAATATAAATTAAAGGATATACAAAGATTAAATACATATCCTTCATAAACATTTGATCCTATCAGTCTAAATCCATACTTCTTGTAATAAATCAAACAAAAATATTTTCTAGACAATTGATTTTATATGGATTGTATCAATGAAAAAAAGGAAATGTGTTCAAATGATAAACCTTGCATGATTAAACACCTTCAGAAACAAAGTTGATGTTTATTCATTTATCTTACAAGGAAGACAATAAAAACCCTTCAGACATCAGAAAATATGCATCTTTCCATAGATTTTTAGGGAAGTCTACATTTCCTTCTTTTAAAATTTAAGAAGAGATCCTAAAGTTCTTAGCTTTTCAAAATATTCATAATGTAACCTGATGAATGCCCTTTTGCCTCCAAGCCTGCACAAACCTGATCTGATGAAACTAGTGATTTTTAAATCTAAGAGTATATATTTTTTTAATGGTCTGTTTTAATTTGGATGTAGGAATGCTACTCTTGCTTAACAAACTCAAACCACTAACATCCAGCAAATGTACTTGCTCAGCATGGCTGGGAACATCTATCATATACATGAATGGAGAAGCCCTAGGAATAGGTCTTGAACCTTTGATTATGCAAAGATAAATTCTGTTTTCTGGAGAAGAAACCACAGGAAAGAGTAAACACAGTTGCAATGTGTTCAGCGGAATGTAGTCAAGTTTGCACCACCTTAGTTTTCCATACTAGTTTGTTTGAAACTAGTGGGCTGTTTAGTTACATAGTAATGATACTAAGATCAGATAGTGCATTATGAGTATTGTACATATAATCCCTATTTTACTGATGAAGTATCTGAGGCAGAGGAGAAATTAAATGACTTGCCAAAGGACATGTAGCAGATCAGTGGCAGTACCAAGGATAGAGTCCAGGTCTCCCAACTGCCAGTTCAATACCCTATTCACTGCATCATTCTGTGTCCCATACTAAGTTGATAGAGAATACACAAGAAGGAATTTCTTGATTAATCCTCACCACAACTCAGTTGGTATCAACCTGGTTTAGCAGATGAGGAAACAGATGAGGAAACAAAGGGTCAAATTCTGTAATGTTTTACCTCATTACTATTTCATTCATGAGACTTCAGTGGAGATACACCTGGCATAAGTCAGCACAAACTTTGGCCTATAGAGGATCAAGTGACTTGCCTCAGGCCATAGAGCAAGTCAGTAGTATAGTGGAGGTTAGAACTCTGAAGTTCCTAGCTCCCACTCCTGTGCTCAATTCATCTCTTATCTGTGGAATCTTAGTGCCTTTCATTGACAACTAACACTAGATATAAGTAGGGTCCAGAAAACTAGCACAAGATGATATAATAGGCATCACAGAAACCTGGTGGACTGAGAGCAATCAATGGGACACAATCATTCTGGGATACAAAATATATCGGAAGGACAGAAGAGGTCGTGCAGCGGGAGGAGTGGCACTATATGTGAAAGAAAATGTAGATTCAAATGAAGTAAAAATCTTAAGCGAATCCACATGTTCCATAGAATCTCTATGGATAGAAATGTCATGCTCTAATAAAAATATAACATTAGGGATCTATTATCGACCACCTGACCAGGACAGTAATAGTGATGATGAAATGCTAAGGGAAATTAGAGAGGCTATCAAAATTAAGAACCCAATAATAGTGGGGGATTTCAATTATCCCCATATTGACTGGGAACATTTCACTTCAGGACGAAATGCGGAGATAAAATTTCTCGATACTTTAAATGACTGCTTCACAGAGCAGCTGGTACGGGAACCCACAAGGGGAGAGGCAACTCTAGATTTAATCCTGAGTGGAGCGCAGGAGCTGGTCCAAGAGGTAACTATAGCGGGACCGCTTGGAAATAGTGACCATAATACAATAGCATTCAACATCCCTGTGGTGGGAAGAACACCTCAACAGCCCAACATGGTGGCAATTAATTTCAAAAGGGGGAACTATACAAAAATGAGGGGGTTAGTTAAACAAAAGTTAAAAGGTACAGTGACTAAAGTGAAATCCCTGCAAGTTGTGTGGGCCCTTTTTAAAGGCACCATAATAGAGACTCAACTTCAATGTATACCCCAAATTAAGAAACACAATAAAAGAACTAAAAAAGAGCCACTGTGGCTTAACAACCATGTAAAAGAAGCAGAGAGAGATAAAAAGACTTCCTTTAAAAAGTGGAAGTCAAATCCTAGTGAGGCAAATAGAAAGGACCACAAACACTGCCAACTTAAGTGCAAGAGTGTAATAAGAAAAGCCAAAGAAGAGTTTGAAAAATGGCTAGCCAAAAACTCCAAAGGTAATAACAAAATGTTTTTTAAGTACATCAGAAGCAGGAAGCCTGCTAAACAACCAGTGGGGCCCCTTGACGATCAAAATACAAAAGGAGCACTTAAAGACAATAAAGTCATTGCGGAGAAACTAAATGGATTCTTTGTTTCAGTCTTCACGGCTGAGGATGTTAGGGAGATTCCCAAACCTGAGCTGGCTTTTGTAGGTGACAAATCTGAGGAACTGTCACAGATTGAAGTGTCACTAGAGGAGGTTTTGGAATTAATTGATAAACTCAACATTAACAAGTCACCGGGACCAGATGGCATTCACCCAAGAGTTCTGAAAGAACTCAAATGTGAAGTTGCGGAACTATTAACTAAGGTTTGTAACCTGTCCTTTAAATCGGCTTCGGTACCCAATGATTGGAAGTTAGCTAATGTAACGCCAATATTTAAAAAGGGCTCTAGAGGTGATCCCGGCAATTACAGACCGGTAAGTCCAACGTTGGTACCGGGCAAATTAGTTGAAACAATAGTTAAGAATAAAATTGTCAGACACATAGAAAAACAAACTGTTGAGCAGTAGTCAACATGGTTTCTGTAAAGGGAAATCGTGTCTTACTAATCTATTAGAGTTTTTTGAAGGGGTCAACAAACATGTGGACAAGGGGGATCCGGTGGACATAGTGTACTTAGATTTCCAGAAAGCCTTTGACAAGGTCCCTCACCAAAGGCTCTTATGTAAATTAAGCTGTCATGGGATAAAAGGGAAGGTCCTTTCATGGATTGAGAACTGGTTAAAAACAGGGAACAAAGGGTAGGAATGAATGGTAAATTCTCAGAATAGAGAGGGGTAACTAGTGGTGTTCCCCAAGGGTCAGTCCTAGGACCAATCCTATTCAATTTATTCATAAATGATCTGGAGAAAGGGGTAAACAGTGAGGTGGCAAAGTTTGCAGATGATACTAAACTACTCAAGATGGTTAAGACCAAAGCAGATTGTGAAGAACTTCAAAAAGATCTCACAAAACTAAGTGATTGGGCAACAAACTGGCAAATGAAATTTAATGTGGATAAATGTAAAGTAATGCATATTGGAAAAAATAACCCCAACTATACATACAATATGATGGGGGCTAATTTAGCTACAACGAGTCAGGAAAAAGATCTTGGAGTCATCGTGGATAGTTCTCTGAAGATGTCCACGCAGTGTGCAGAGGCGGTCAAAAAAGCAAACAGAATGTTAGGAATCATTAAAAAGGGGATAGAGAATAAGACTGAGAATATAGTATTGCCCTTATATAAATCCATGGTACGCCCACATCTCGAATACTATGTACAGATGTGGTCTCCTCACCTCAAAAAAGATATTCTAGCACTAGAAAAGGTTCAGAAAAGTGCAACTAAAATGATTAGAGGTTTGGAGAGGGTCCCATACGAGGAAAGATTAAAGAGGCTAGGACTCTTCAGCTTGGAAAAGAGAAGACTTAGGGGGAATATGATAGAGGTATATAAAATCATGAGTGATGTTGAGCAAGTGGATAAGGAAAAGTTATTTACTTATTCCCACAATACAAGAACTAGGAGTCACCAAATGAAATTAATAGGCAGCAGGTTTAAAACCAATAAAAGCAAGTTCTTCTTCACGCAGCGCACAGTCAACTTGTGGAACTCCTTACCTGAGGAGGTTGTGAAGGCTAGGACTATAACAATGTTTAAAAGGGAACTGGATAAATTCATGGTGGCTAAGTCCATAAATGGCTATTAGCCAGGATGGGTAAGAATGGTGTCCCTAGCCTCTGTTCGTCAGAGGATGGAGATGGATGGCAGGAGAGAGATCACTTGATCATTGCCTGTTAGGTTCACTCCCTCTGGGGCACCTGGCATTGGCCATTGTCGGTAGACAGATACTGGGCTAGATGGACCTTTGGTCTGACCCGGTATGGCCGTTCTTATGTTCTCATGTTCTAAGAAAAATCCCCCAAATTCCAGAGCTAGTTGGGGCATGGAGAGTAGATATGCAAATCCTTTTTCAGACAGACAATGCTGAAAGTATTCTTGCCTATCAATTTTGTCCACAGTGTATTTTATTATTTCTGTTTGATAAATTTGTTTACAGATTACTCAGACTACAACAGAAAAGATAATGCATCACACATTTATGGTTTCAAATTTTAAAATTATAGTGTTATTCTTTACATCTTATTCTAATTTTCTATAAAATATTTAAGATTACAGTCTGATACATGAGCAAAACAGAAGTAAAGTCCATGTATGAAACTCTTATACAGGAAAACTATATGTACTATGCACTATGTAATGTTGGAGCGGCGTAACACTATTTGCGGAATCACAAGCACTGTCACAGTGAATACTGCTTCCCCATGGAAAGTGAAGAAAATGACATACACAGAAATTTACTAAGCTAAGATATTAAGTATTTATATCAAGTTAGCCTCAAAAGGCCTCATTATGGAGTGGGTCCCTCTTGGGCTGGCCACTGTGCAAACAGAGGTTGAGAGTTCCTGCCACAGAGTTCACAATCTCTAAATTTGGCCCAAACAATCACAGCCCCATTTTATATTAACATGTAGATGAAGACCACCTGTTTGAACTCCCATATTTCCCCTCCTACCTAGGTTATGGGTTTATTTAAAAATTCTGAAATATGATCAATTTGCTCTCTCACCTATTCTCCTTCAGTAGTGAATGCCTGGGATCTTCCTCATACTGATGTATTTAAAATCTCATACAGTATGGACATGATCTGTCCAGCACTGAAATGCTAATGGTGACTCTTACACTCAGCATGTCATAATGGATAATCCGCATAATGACATCAGCACTGCTTCATAATGGAATGCCATAAGTCATCTCAAATGTGAGCTGAATTTTTTATATTTATATGCTACTATTTAGCATTTATATAGTGCTTAAGAGAGGTGCTGCCAAGTGAAAGTGCACTTGGACTCACTGGAGGGCAGAAGGAGCGTCAAGAAAGGGGCAAAGACTGCCCAAAAAAGTCTTCTGACAAGGTTGGAGTCCTATGTCTCCTTCCACTCCCTGCCATATATAACTTGAGAAAGTGGGTGAGTCTTGAAATTTTACCCAGTTCATCCTTGAAGACATCAAGAAAAAATTTGTTTTTCTTATCAGAATTAATAATCCTGATTTTAGACAGATCCAGCCCTTATTTTTTATATTTATTTTACCCATTTCTATAGTACCTGCTGCAATGGTTACAGAGATTAACACACAAATCAGATGGGCTATCTAAAAAGAATAAAAAAACATTAAACCATACAAACAAGACTCACATAAGATCACTAGACTCTAAAGGCACAGGGTTCTCAAATGAGACAGCCCAGCAGCTAATCACATAGTGTTCATACTTTTAAAAATTAGCTAGAAGATCTTTGCTGACATAGAAATTGGGTACTGTCTCACATAACTGGATTCCAGACCATTCAGGACTAAAGATCAATGACAGAATCTTGAATATAACCTGGAAACTAATAAGAAATCGATGCAGATATTAAGCACAGTTTTTGAATTCACACCGGCCAGCACCACTCAGGAGGTGGACAAAAGCATTCTCCAAACTACAAACTGAAGGTAAGGAGTAGAAACTTAGAGGCAAATTTTATCCTTAGTTGTAACACCAACATTTTTATTTTAAAAAAAAGACTGGTTAAGATCTCTAACCAGTCTTGGTGATTGTAATAACATGAGTCTATTTTAAATTCCATGAGAGGAGCTAGAGAGGGACCAGAATTATTTCTTCTAACTTCTCAGATTTATTAGTATTCTCAGTCTGAGAACAAAGTGATGAACTCTAGTTTGAGCTTGGTTTGCTATTTAAGGTTACAAATTGTTTTGAGGAAAACTATATGTAGCAAGGATTCTTTAACTCTACTAACAGCAGCATTGTTGGTCGAATGAAGCAAGGCCTCACACTCAACTTCATGGCACCTCTGTTTGTCTTTGGCCTTGTCTACTCTACAAGACTATTTCGAATCTACTTAGTTCGAATTTGTGGATTCGACCTTATGAAGTCGAATTTGTGTATCCACAGTAAATACACTAATTCGAATTTCTGAGTCCACAGTAACGGGGCTGGCGTCGACTTTGGAAGCGGTGCACTGTGGGAAGCTATCCCACAGTTCCCGCAGTCCCCGCTGCCCATTGGAATGCTGGGTAGAGCCCCCAATGCCTGCTGGGGGGAAAAATGTGTCGAGGGTGGTTTTGGGTAACTGTCATCATTGAACCGTCAATCACGCCCTCCCTCCCTGAAAGCTCCGGCGGGAAATCTGTTCGCGCCCTTCTCTTATCAGTTACAGCGCGTAAGCCACAGCACTGCGAGCATGGAGCCCGCTGCGATCATCGCTGCACTTATGGCCGTTGTCAACTCCTCGCACCTTATCGTCCACCTCTTCCACAGTCAGCTGCTGAGAAATCGGGCGAGAAGGCTCCGTCAGCGCGGTGAGGACAGGAAGTCACAGAGTGGCGCAGACCTCTCACAAAGCAGGGTACGCCGCGCCGTGGAGATCATGGTGGCAATGGGTCAAGTTCATGGTGTGGAACAGCGATTCTGGGCCCGGGAAACAAGCACGGACTGGTGGGACCGCATAGTGCTGCAGGTCTGGGATGAATCACAGTGGCTGCGAAACTTCAGGATGCGTAAGGGCACTTTCCTTGAACTCTGTGACTTGCTGTCCCCTGCCCTGAAGCGCCAGGACACCCGGATGCAAGCAGCCCTGAGTGTGCAGAAGCGAGTGGCCATAGCCCTCTGGAAACTTGCAACGCCAGACAGCTACCGGTCAGTAGCGAACCACTTTGGCGTCGGCAAATCTACCGTGGGGGTTGCTGTGATTGAAGTAGCCCACGCAATCGTTGAGCAACTTCTCTCAAAAGGTAGTGACTCTGGGAAACGTCCAGGACATCATAGATGGCTTCGCCGCGATGGGATTCCCAAACTGCGGTGGGGCTATAGATGGGACTCACATCCCTATCCTGGCACCAGCCCACCAGGCCAGCGAGTACATTAACCGAAAGGGCTACTTTTCTATGGTGCTGCAAGCACTGGTAGACCATAGGGGACGTTTTACCAACATCTTCGTTGGGTGGGCGGGCAAGGTTCATGACGCGCGTGTGTTCAGGAACTCTGGTCTGTTTAGACGCCTCCAGGCAGGTACTTTCTTCCCGGACCACAAAATAACGGTTGGGGATGTGCAGATGCCTACAGTGATCCTCGGGGACCCAGCCTACCCGCTAATGCCCTGGCTCATGAAGCCCTATACAGGCGCCTTGGACAGAGAGAAGGAACTCTTCAACTACCGGCTGAGCAAGTGCAGAATGGTGGTGGAGTGTGCTTTCGGACGTCTCAAGGGGAGATGGCGGAGCTTACTGACTCGCTCGGACATCAGCGAAAAGAATATCCCCGTAGTTATTGCTGCTTGCTGTGTGCTCCACAATCTCTGTGAGAGCAAGGGCGAGACCTTTTTGTCCGGATGGGAGGTTGAGGCAAATCGCCTGGCTGCAGTTTACGCTCAACCAGACACCCGTGCCGAGAGAATATCCCAGCGGGAAGCGCTGTGTATCCGGGAGGCTTTGAAAGCTAGTTTCCTCGGAGAGCAGGGTAACCTATGACTCTCCACTTGCTTTCAAGAGAAACTGACCCTGGGCCTGTGTCTGTATGTGTCGATTTCGATCTGCGGTTACATACCCCGTTCTCCAAGTTTCCCCCACTTCCAAAGCACGTTTTAAAGCAAATTAATTGTTACACTCATTATTAATAAATCTTTGTTTTACTTTGCATTTCTGTTCAGTTGCTGAAACATGGACGCATACTGTGCTGGGCATGGTGTGCACTGATGTACAGACCGCTTGTTCCATAGAGGAATGACATCCTCCTGCTCCTACATAGGTCTCTGGGGTGGGGGACGGTTGCAAGTGGTTGTGCATCAAGGGGAGGGATTGCAGGAAGGGGTGGGTTTGCAGGAAGGGGCGAGTGGTGCCTTCTTTGGATAGGGGTTTGGATGACGGCAGTGGGCTGCGGGTTTGGGCGTAGGAAGGGGTGAGGGGTGTGGGGGAAGGGTGAGTATCTGTCCGTGGATGAGGGCTCTTGCTGGGGCTCAGGGCAGCGGAGAGGCTCGTTGCTACGGTGGAAGTGCATGGTAAGGGCAGCGTGCCTTAACATTAAGGGGGTGGCAGGCGCTAGGACCCTGGACAAGCATACACATCACAGAATGACACGGGGCAGCATACACCACACAGAGTGACCCTGGTGCCTACTGACTGCAGTGTGTGTGTGCCCTGCAGTTGATCATGCCCCCAAGTCTGTACCCTGGTAATGTAGGCTATATCGTGCAATTATAAATCCCCTCTCCCCCCATACAAAAAAAAATCCTCTGACACGAAAGACGTGACCGAAACAGTGAATAACAGCAAACAGCTTTTAATAATCTAATACACAGTGGGGGGATGAAACTTGGATTTGGGACTGGGTGAGCCTGTAAGGGAAGCACTTCTACAAATGTATAGCGTGAGAGGTGTGTGGTACATTAGCGCTATGCAGTGGTGCAGTGACAGTTCTCACGGCCCCTACCGCCCCTCCGTCTTGTACTTTTGGGTGAGGGGCGGGCAGGACTTCTTGGCGGGGGAGGGCGGTTGCAGATACACTGCAGGGGGGCTCTGTCCTCCTGCCTGCGGTCCTGCAGAACATCAACAAGGCGCCGGAGCGTGTCCGTTTGCTCCCTCATTAGCCCAAGCAGCGTTTGAGTCGCCTGCTGGTCTTCCTGCCGCCACCTATCCTCCCGTTCGATGTGTGTGCGATGTTGTTGACATAGGGTCTCCCTCCACTGTGTCTGCTCTGCCGCCTCGGCTCTGGAGCATGCCATCAGTTCCGCGAACATCTCGTCCCGAGTCTTTTTCTTTCGCCGCCTAATCTGCGCCAGCCTCTGCGAGGGGGATGCCAGGGCAGTCCGGGAAAGAGCCGAAGCTGTGTGATGGGAAAAGTAACTGATTTCCTTGAACAGATACATGTTTGCGAACAGTGAACACAGTCTAGTCAGTTTCTCTGAACAAGACCATACAGGGCAACAAGTCTCACGAGATCTCGGGCCAAGTTCGAGATTTCGGAATACGCTCTCATTGGCTGCGGCATTGCACAGGAGAGCGGACAAGTGGGGAGAGACAGCTGAATCCGTCTAGCAGACAGTCCTGGTAAGCCTTACAGTACATTCTGCTTATTAGTTAATGGATAGCTGTGCCCTCCCGCTAAAGGCAATCTGGAAATCATATACTCTGACCCTTTTCCAGCCACTCCCGCCAGTGCACGGGAAAGATCAATGTATGCTTTTCCTATGTGGCCTACAACACGTGGCTGTTAAGCGAGGGTCATTGTTATGCAAAGTAAAAGTCAACCATTCACAACAGTAACAATACACTAATTGCCCTAATTAGATGCAGCATTTCATGAACGAGATCACCCTGATGCGGGTCCCTCGGAGTCACAAAGAGCGGATGCTAAGGGAAGCCCTGCAGAGACCAGGACCATATGCGGCCATGCTTGTGGAGGCGATGATTCCCATCTACATAAGGATGTCCTGGCGCGGAAGAGTGTGCTTCCACGGAGCACCCAACAAGGCACCTCTCCCCAGGAACCTCCTGCGGAGGCTTTTCGAGGACCTAAATGAGACCTTTCTTGAATTGTCCCTGGAGGATTATTGTTCAATCCCTATATGTGTGGACCTACTTTTCATATAGTTTTTCATTGAAAATTTTATATATAGTATTTCTATTTTTTTATACCTGTTTTATAAAAAATAAATGTTTACATGTTTCTAGCACTTACTGCCTGATCCTTCCCCTGATTCACAGTCCGGGTTAACGGCCGGGGAGGGTTGGTAGGGGATCTCTGTGAGGGTGATGAAGAGATCCTGGCTGTCAGGGAAAGCGGTTTTGTGTTCGCTGTCGCCTGCGCCGTCCTCCACAGACCCTTCCTCATCTTCCCCATCGGCGAACATCGAGGAGGAACTGTCCAGGTTCACTATGCCATCCACTGAGTCCACGGTCACTGGTGGGGCAGTGGTGGCAGACCCACCGAGAATGGCATGCAGTGCCTCGTAGAAGCGGCATGTCTGGGGCTGGGCTCCGGAGCGTCCGTTTGCCGCTCTGACTTTTTGGTAGCCTTGTCTCAGGTCCTTGATTTTCACGCGGCACTGCATTGCATCCCGGCTGCATCCTTTCTCTATCATTGCTTTGGAGACCTTCTCGAAGGTCTTTGCATTCCGCTTGCTGGAGCGCAGCTCCGACAGCACAGACTCCTCGCCCCACACACCGATCAGATCCAGGACTTCCCGGTCTGTCCATGCTGGGCACCTCTTTCTATTCTTGGATTGGCCGGACTCCTCTGCTGGAGAGCTCTGCATCGTTGCAGGTGCTGCGGAGCTCGCCCCGATGTCCAGCCAGGACGTCAGATTCAAAGTGCCCAGACAGGAAAATGAATTCAAATTTTCCCGGGTCATTTCCTGTGTGGCTGGTCAGAGAATCCAAGCTCCGACTGCTGTCCAGAGCGTCAACAGAGTGGTGCACTGTGGGATAGCTCCCGGAGCTACTAAGTTCGATTTGCATCCACACCTAGCCTAATTCGAGCTAGCCATGTCGAATTTAGCGTTACTCCACCTGTCGGGGTGGAGTACCAAATTCGAACTAAAGAGCCCTCTAGTTCGAATTAAATGGCTTCCTGGTGTGGACGGTTGAGCGGTTAGTTCGAATTAACGCTGCTAAATTCGAATTAAAGTCCTAGTGTAGACCAGGCCTTTAAGGAATAACTTTGGAATACCACATCCAAGCAATTCCAGAATTTCATGGAATATTTCAGGTATCATGGAACCAGTTTGATTGAGAGGAAGGTCAGGACCCCCAACTGCCTGGTGATGTCAGTGGAGGAGTTTTTCTGACACCCCCTACTACTGCTTAAACATAGCAAATTGAGCTGTCATCTCTGATGTGTGGGGAGATAGACTCCAGGCTAGAAGACAAACAGAAACAAGAGAGTCTTAGAAGAGGGGAAGGGAATGGGGGGAGACTGGAGAAGAGTGCAAGCATCAGGGACCACAGGGATGTGGCAGTTGTGGTGAGGGCAGCTGTTATAGCAGGGGTAGGCAACCTATGGCATGCGTGCCAAAGGCGGCACACGAACTGATTTTCAGTGGCCATCACACTGCCTTGGCCACTGGTCTGGGGGTTCTGCATTTTAATTTAATTTTAAATGAAGCTTCTTAAACATTTTAAAAACCTTATTTACTTTACATACAACAATAGTTTAGTTATATATTATAGACACAGAAAGAGACCTTCTAAAAACATTAAAATGTATTACTGGCACGCAAAACCTTAAATTAGAATGAATGAATGAAGACTCGGCACACCACTGCTGAAAGGTTGCCGACCCTCATCTTATAGCTAAGTTAAAGAAGAAACTGTCTGTTCCATCTGAAAAGGAAACTATTGTTAGGCTAGTCTGCACCGGGTGCTTTGGATTGCTAATGTACAGAAGCCTGGGTCTACTGAATTTGTTCATAGACTACTCCATTGGAGATGAGAGATAGATTGTCTGGGTTGGTCTTTTTACAGCTGCCAGTAAAATACCAAGATACCTTGCTATCATGAGATCTAATCCTTGCTAAAGCATCTAGAATGAAAAATGCCCATCACACCTTTCTGTTGAAGAAGACAGACCTTTCTAAGGGAAGTCTGGAACATGAAAAACAATTGAATTAAAGTCTAATTTATATTTGGGAGAGAGATGAAGCAGGAATGAACAACAGGACTAACTCCAAAAAAAAAAAAAAAAAAGATTATGCACTAATACACAAAGGTTAAGGCTACATATATCAGAATATATACAATAAAAACTCTGACTGATGGGGCTTTAAACAGGCTACTTCATCTTGAATGGAACCTTGAAATATGTGTTATCTATGCATGTTAAACAATCTGTTTCATATTGTATTTAGCCGTGACACTGATTAAGTTTCCCAGACGTGAAGAAGAGCTTGTGAAAGCTCAAAACTTGTCTCTCTCACCAATAGAAGTTGGTCCAATAAAAGATGAGGTGGGTGAGGTAATAGGTCATTAACAATTTAAACATTTGGGAAATGTATGTTGCTTGGACAACACTTCTACCCAATTTCAAGTAAAATCTTGGTTTACTATAATCCTAATATTGCTGTGGCTTCCACTTATTTAGATCAATTCCATTCCTATCACTTGACAAGCAGCTGACCTTGTTATCCATATGACCACTAGAGGCCGTATCACAGCTTGCCTAGCCATAGGTAGTGCATTTGTCAGCAATAGACTATAGTACTGGAATAAAGTGACTTACAGGGTACATCTACACTGCAATTAAAAACCCATGGCTGGCCTGTACCAGGTGGCTCAGGCTCATGGGTCTCAGGCTAAGGGGCTCTTTAATTGCAGTGCAGATGTGCAAGCTCAGGCTATAGCATGAGCTCTGGCGCCCGAACATCTACAAAGCAATCAAATGGCACCTTAGCCTGAGCCCCAGGAGCATGAGTCAGCTGGCATGGGCCAGCAGCAGCTTTTTAATTGCACAGTAGACATACCCTTAGATGTAGTCACCTGTTATCATCCATCGTTCCGAAGTTCTCTCTCATTCATAATTCTGGCCTCTTATTAAACAACGTTTTTTTTAAACCAGTCATAGAACTGCCCAATAGTACCTGCCTTAAAAAAGTTCAAAAGCAATTGAAACAACGGGGAGAAAGTTGTATTTTCAGTACAAATTATTTTGTTCTGATTTAATTCCAAGTGCATACATTAAGTGGAAGAACTTAAATATTTAACTACTTAAACATTGAAAATTGTGTTCCTATAGCAAAAAACATTACAGATTTGAGAGACTCAAAAGATTTATTTTACTGGATAAGTGTGCTTTAAATTAAAAATTATAAATATTTTTCCAAACTATAATAGTATGGAATGGTCTGCCTGTTTTATATAAGCACATACTAACTCCTCGCTTAACGTTGTAGTTGTGTTCCTGAAAAATGCGACTTTAAGCAAAACGATGTTAAGTGAATCCAATTTCCCCATAAGAATTAATGTAAATGCGGGGGAGGGGGTATGTGTTAGGTTCCAGGGAATTTTTTTTTTTTTGCCAGACAAAAGACATTATATACATATACAGTATAAGTTTAAAATTATTTTAAACAAACTATGTAATACTGTACTCACCAATGAAGACTGTGAAGCTTGGTTGAGGCAGGGCATAGTGGGGTCGGGCATGGGGGCTTGCCCCGCTCCACCCATCCGCTCCCCAGCTGGAACGCCAGGTAGGCAGAATGGGGCAAGCTCCCATTCCCTGGCTGGAACGCCGGGTGGGCGGAGCAGGACAAGCCCCCGCACCCCAGCCCTGCTCTCTGGCAAGAGTGCTGAGTGGGCGGGTGGAGCACGGCAAGTCAAACAACCTTATAATGGAACATTGTGCGACTTTAAACAAGCATATTGCTTAATAGATCAGCAACCTAATAACGAAACAATGTTAACTGGGACGACTTTAAGTGAGGAGTTACTGTATGCTAAAAATCCTTGTCAGCGGCTATAAATTTGTGCCAATAAACACATTGTTCTATATGCTCAAACTGAAATAGAGTCATTTTAAACCATAAAAGTTATTTTACACTTTACATACACACACACACACACACACACCCACCACAGGATGTACACGCCACGCCACTCTCTTCACTTACCATCCAATACAGCTGTTTGTTTCAACACAGTTTACTCTTTGAACGTCATGTTCTTTTTATAGTTTTCTCCCACCTTTTCTCCTTTAGTACTATTACATGCCATTCTATCTTCATTTTCTCCGCATATCAAAAAAGATACTTTCATGTTACCACTCGGCTCAGTTCTGCAAGGTGCACTGTTGAATGCCTCCAGCGAGAGGCAGATCACCCACAACTACAGTATGAGCTGGGGGTACATTCACCTCAGGGAATTGTACTCATGTAATTGTTACATACACTTACTCCCGGGTATACTTGTTTCCAATATTATAGCATCATCCTTTTTATGTTGTATTAGTAAGGTTTAATAAAATTGTATTAAAAGCATCTCTGATAGTCAGATGTCCGATAGTCACACAGCGCTCACATTATGCTCATAATAAAGCAATTCTTATGGTTAAACATTTGTGTTGTCCATTTCTGTTCTCTCAGAAAAATTATTTTCTCCTGCCTCATTTTGTGCATACTGAAAAAGCTGAAAGTGTAAAAATTAATTATGGAATAAAAGTGGCTGTACTCCCAGAGTAGCCACTTTCCAAAGGTCAATATCTTATCTGCTTTAATTTTTGAATTACCCAAAGTAATCACAGCATCTTATGCTTGCCAGTTTAATTGTTCTAGACTGAAGTCATTTGGAAATTATGTAAGTGTTAATGTGCATCATTAACTGGTAAATATACCTAAATTCCACTTCTTGCCTCCTGATTTGTATTATTTAAAGATGGCAATGAGTAATTGCTTTTCAGTTTTGTGGAAACAAACTTGCACCTTATATTCACGTCCTTGGAGAATATTTTTATTAAATTATAGTTCCTATTGTTTTATGCATGTGACAAAGTTTGGGCACCAAACAATTCCAAGGTCCCGTTCCCCGCGAAAAATCCAGTTTGATTTGAACTGAAACAAGTTTTTTTGTTGTTGAATTGAAAAACAAAAGCCAAAAAAAAAATCGTTTCAAAAATTGACCAAAATGTTTTGAGTCAACCTGAAATTATTTTTTTCATTTTTTTTAAATTTTGAATTTTCCGTTTGATTCAGCTATTCCAGGTGCATTTTACCTTTTATTTTTAATTGGCCAAATTTGAAATTAAAAACCAACACCATTTCAAATCGAAAAGCCTAAATGAAATGTTTCAACTGCTTTAAAAAAAAGTTTTTTCAGCTGAAATATTTGCCCAATTTGATGAATAGTTTCATGCCCCTTTTGACCAACAAAAAACAAAAACAAAACAAAAAAAACCCCCTAATGTTAAAAACATTTCACCTGGCTCTACCCAGAAGTTTAGTTACCTACCAATACTATGTACTAACATAATGCTTTCCCAAGTGCATGAAGTCACTATTAAGCAGAGCTGCTAGCGCATAGGAAATAACAGATAAGGGCTAGGGAAAGCCTTCTTTTCTTCCCCACAGTGCAGCTTCCAAACATCTAAAAATTTGGTCCATTACACCGTGAGAGGAAAGGGAGAAGGAATCACTGAGCAAAGAAGCAACTCCTAGTTTATATGTGCTCACTGCCTGATCATCTGATGTTCCCATCCCACTGAGGAATTTTGGGGATAGGACAGCAAATGGGACACCAGGCTCCTTCCCACCAACATTAAAAGACATTTCATAAAGTTACTGGGGAAGGAGACGCTACAGTTTAAATTAAAACCTCTCACTAAAGACTATTTGACTGTTCATTTTTTTGTTGTTAAAATATTTTCATCATTCAATATTTAGAAGGAATTTCAAGTTCATTTGATTTGTTCATTTATCATAAGGGCACCAGAAGTTAAAATGTATTTGTAAAATGTTTGCTCTTTATAGCTGTGTTTAATTCTGAGTTGCATTTTAAAGTTGAGAATGTCCATAATTTGACATGCGTCTCACGAACTGGGTATTCACCCACAAAAACTTATGCTCCAATACTTCTGTTAGTCTATAAGGTGCCACAGGACTCTTTGTCACTTTTTACAGATCCAGACTAACACACCAGCTCCTGTGATACTTGACATAATTTGATAGATTTCCCATATTAAAAGTTTGGGTTTTTTAAAGAAAATTGCTAGTATTTGCTATTTGAGTTATTAAATGGATCATGATTTGACAAATCAAAGTATGATGTCAGTGGATTTGTGAAAATATCAATCCTATTTGGGGATTCATCACATGGCTACTTATCCCTTTACCTATAAGAGTTTAATAAAGGAGCACTTCCATTAGTCTACTGATGTACCAGCGTGCTATTACATAAACAAACAAAACAACAAGGCAGGTTTAAAACTGATGCACCTTGGTCCAAAGCCAATTTTAAAAGAAAAAGCAGCACACACAATGACCCCTAATTTCCATTTGTGCTCAATGCCCTAGCCCCTCTCAACACAGAAAACGTCACACTTTGTAAATAAGTTTGTAAAAATTTTGTTTAAGAAAAATCACCTTTCAAAAGCTGATTCAGGTCCACAGCATCATGCAAGACCTTTTGATTATGTCTGCGATCAAACTCAGCATCTAGTGAGAAAGATACAGATGTAAGACTGGGTCTCAACTTTCCATTTTCTAGTCTGCTAGGCTTTACAAATTTTGTATTGTACTTCAGTTCCTCAAAATTACCCTGTAATTCTTGGCTCACATTTTCTTGTCTTTTTACTTTCAGTTTCTTATCATTTGATGCTGCAAGTTCAAAAGATTGGATAGGACTGATGTCTGGTGTTGACAGAGGTGTTACATCAGTCACTGTATCTTCAGACTCCTCTGTATATTCACCAAGCTTTGGTTTTACTTCCACTGACTTTACTCCTGGCCTGAATTTTTGTCTTGGAGATAGAAGAGCCAAGTTACATATACTTCTCTTTGAGGAAGAGTGTGATGAATCTGATATGCAGCTATCAGAATCCATATCTGAACCATCTGTATCTGAACTTGAGGAGGAAGAAGAGGATGAAGATGAGCTAATATTGGTATACTTTTTGTTAACTTTCTTTATGCTACTGGATTGCTTAGCTGATTTAGGTCTAACCCTTTGTTTTCTGCCATCATCACTACTGTCTTCTTCATCTGTATAATAATCCTCCTCACCTTCTCTAACTATTTTGGGGATCCCAGCTGGAATGTTTACACGTATTCTTCTACTTAGAGCAGAATTTCTACCAGATGTACTTGCATTTTCTGAAACTGACTGTGATGAAGCATTCCCACTATGGTCAGTGCCACCATTTATGGAATGTTCCTTTGGTGACTCTCTCTTTTTCTCTTCACTTTCATCCTCAGCACTGTGTTCTTGCCTCAGTTTCGTTTCCGATTCTGAGTCTGATTTGGAGATGTGTATACCTCCTTTTTCTATGAGCTCACTATGTTCTTCGCCATTGGCTACAACAGGGTTTTCTTCTTTCTTTGGCTCTTCCTCAAAATCACTATCAAAGAAAGAGTGGTCCACTTCACCCTCTGACACATCTTCATACCGGTCCATCCCAAAAGTTATTGTATAAATTCCAACTCCTGGTCCTGCAGGTGTGAAAAAGGGTTTTCAAAATATTAACAAACAGCAGAGGAACATATACCCTCAGTATAATTCTAGGTTATGTTATTATTATACTTCTATGATATAATTAAATAGGTTATGGACCAGGTAAGTTAAATATTTATTTATAATTATATATGGGCCAGATAATATGGTAAGAGGCTGCAGACTTAACAGAAACAAGCTCAAAGAAAGGAGAAGCGGCAGATAATTGGAACTAGGAGAACAGCGCGGGGTGGGGGGGGGAGGAAGACTTGTGAAGTTCATAAATTAGCATAAGTTTGGGGCAAAGCTGGGGAGGAAGGGACACTGTACTGCTTCTGGACTCTACAAGGCAGTTTAATGAGTAGGAGACCAGGGGAAACAATCAACTTTGCATAGTTCTTAAGCTGTGCAAGGCAACAGAACCACAGATCTTTATCAGGGGAAACTTTTACACTTGGCATGACACTATTGATACTAGCACTGAGCGCACTCCTGCCTCAAGTACTTTTTGAAGCACAGAAATTCCACAGGGCCCATCGTTCCCAGTTCCCTCCCCACTTTTCAACTGCTCTGAAGCTTCAGAGTTTTCTAAATCATGCACCACTACATGAAGAGAAATGGACCACATGAAGTTCAAAAGCAACATACAGCAGCTTAAGTAGTAAGAAACCAGGGATTCTACTGAGATCCAAAGCTTCAAAGAGCCAATGAAGCAAAAGGAGACCTAGTGAGCTGGAAACCTTGCAAAGTTCCTAAGCACTGCAGGGCAACAGAAGTGGAAGGAAACCTGGGGAGCCATCAACTCTGCACATCTCCTAAATTCCTCCACAGCTGTAGATATAGGGACAGAGGGAAGCAGGACAAGACATCCTCTTAAAAGTCCAGGGTGGAATTTGAGTTTTGCAGTATTTATCACTTCTTGTGTCAACTGACTTCAAATATCCTGTAGAATCTGACACCCAGCTCTCAGAGGGATTCCTAAAAATAGCCTAAAAGGAAATGTAATGCTAAAAAAGCTTTAGTATACAACTTTATTATAAAGTAAATATTTAAAAGAATGAAAAAAGGCAAAGTTAAAAACATCTATCTATTACATACACTTCCCTTTTTCTTAAAAATGTAAAACTTCATATTAGATATTCCCAGAACAATCTTTCTTGGATTCAGGGTGGATAAAAATCAATGATTTTTCTTTTTAAAAAAAATCTATTTTTTTTAATTTAAATCAGGTTTTTCCTCAAAAAGCATTTTATCAAAAAAATCCATCTAAAGATAGTTTTAATTAAGATACATTATAGCTCAAAGATATCTCATCATGGAATAGGGATTATAAATTCTAATTCTATAGTATGAGACAATATATTCATGTAATGCCTAAGAAAAGTTTTGTAAATGAGTTCCAATAGTTCACGGATTACGGACCCAATTTTATGGGATTCCAGGGGCTTTTTTTAAAAATAGATTATTTAGGTTAATCTTTCTATCTACTCAATGGGGCTCAGTCTAGAAGTTACCAGAGATGCTTAGTTTTGCAGTTCTCAAACTGTGAATTTAGGTCTCCAGAGATAACATGCTTGTTAACAGGAAAAATGTTTTACATAAATATACAGAGGTGAGAAATAACAGACCTCAACTCTATTGTCCCCTCAGCAAATTTGTGTACACAGAGTAAATCCCTTACCTCTCTGTAAAAGTGCAAAGTTCAATGAATAGAAGATTTTGGGGGCGGAACAGATCTGGACAAGGAGAAAAAGTCTGGATATAAATGTGAGAAGAGAGGGATAGGCAGTAGAAACAAAAGTGAAACTGTTTGAGCAGCATATTCCAGAAGTCTTGAAGTCGTTCTGAGTGTAGCCTTCATTGATTTGAAATCTGCCATATCATTCTTTCACACATGCTGAGTACCTTGAAGCCTATTTCTGTAGCCTTGAACATAATGCAGGGAAATAGCTGTTTTATTGCTGACGCTCTTGAGATTTGGAAGGGACTGAGTGAGATCTTAAAAAGGGAAATGTGCAATGACAGAATTAAATTACAAACATTAAAAGAACGAATGGGACAAGCACTATCTCCAGCTCATTTTCTTGCAAATTTTCTCAATACTCTGTACCAGCGTCAAACCTTAACTGCTGAAGAAGAAGAGTTGGCTCTGACAGGGACATCCAGCAATCATCCCTCCATAATGCCAACTATAATAAACTTCAGAATTAAGGGTGAACCATTCAAGAAATATATGTTTGCTCATGATGTTTTAAAGAAAGTCACACCAGTGAACTGGTGGAAGTCACTTAAGCACTTGGATTCAGAGACTGTTGAAGTGATAATCTCACTTTTAGCAGCAGTAGCTTCTTCTGCCGGTGTAGAAAGAATATTTTCTTCCTTAGGACTAATTCATTCCAAATTGAGAAATTGTTTGGGACCTGAAAAAGCAGGAAAGCTTGTTTTTCCTTTTCCAGATTATGAACAAACAGGAAAATGAAGGTGAAGATGATTGAGTTAGCTGCAGAAGCCAATATTTTAAGTTTCTCATGTTGACCTGGCTGACATAAATGAAATATTTTTTTAAAAATCAACTAACTATTTTAGTTAAAAACAACTTTTAACAAAAACAAACCTGATTTTAAAAAACGTGAATGTTTAACTCAAAAATTCATATTTTTTTTGTTAAAATATTATATGTTTGTTGTTTAAGAAAAAAAATCCAGAATACATAACATTGTTGTTTTAGCTAGAGAAAACAATTTAAATGTCTGTCTGGTGATGTTCTCCTCCTAATATAGCATGGCAAGAAAATCCTCCAAATATCAATAATTAACCTGTTGAATTGGAGATAGTTCACCTCTCAATGACTTCATAAATATCAGCTTCAGTTACCTTTGGTAAATGAAATAACCAAACAATCATTCATTTTCTGATATAGCTGTAAAACTAATCTGAAAAGTTTTCAAAATAAATCACTTTAAAAAGGTATAGTGTGTACCTTCCAAAAATGAAACCTACACCTATCTCTGAGTTGTAAAAAATATGTATTAAGATTATAACAACGAACAAGAATGCACTTTTCTGTAGAAATCCATGATTAAATCGAGTCTTCGTGACTAGCAATTTAAATAATTATTTAAATCTATTTGATTTAAATCAAATCCACTCTGCTTGGATTCCTCTTACCTTGGGTTCAGCTTTCAGAAGACCCACAATTATGGAACTACCTGTTTAATAGTTGTCATGCATAGGACATCAGCTTTATAAAGCTAAGTAATAAACTTTAATACTATATGTGTTGTAACTATAAATCCTTTACATGACAGATATAGAAGAGGGTCTTTGTGTCAGTAGTTGGATGACTCTACTTTGTATCTAGATGCGAATGAACCAATAACTAAATGACAGAACAATGTTCTTGCCCCTATTATCAGACCTCAGTATTGTTTGCCACATGGAATTTACTTACATCTGATTTTTTTTAATTGTCTTATATAAATGGAAGAGTGAAATTCTATAGGTCACAGTTAAAGTTGGTTTGGGGCAATTTTACACATTTTTTCTTAGATTAGTTAAAAATGTATATCTATATTACCTTTTCTGATCATTTTCATCCATTAACATTTAAGTGTTAACTGTAACATTCTTGCAAGTTTTTGTATCATTATGTTCTTAGCAACCAAGACTACATTAACAATATTTTAGTGTTACTGGTTATATTGTAACATATGGCCATGCTAGGTCTTCACAGCTATCACTATGCTGCACAGTAATGGCTAGTCACAACTAAGGCTATGGCTACACTTAGCGCTGCACAGCACTGCCGCAGGAGTGCTCCCGCGGCAGCACTTTGAAGCGCGAGTGTGGTCGGAGCGCCAGCGCTGGGAGAGAGCTCTCCCAGCGCTGTCCATACTCCACCTCCCTATAGGGATTAACGTACAGTGCTGGGAGCCGTGCTCCCAGCGCTGGGGCTCTGATCACACTGGCGCTTTGCAGTGCCGCAACTTGCAGCGCTGGAGGGGGTGTTTTTTCACACCCTGCTGCAGTGCTGCAAATCTGCATGTGTAGCCAAGACCTTAATGGCAACAATGGAAACAGAATTCGAGCATCCAAAATACAGGTCTTTTTGAACTACAAAAGAATCATTTGTTAGCACACTCTGTGGCCTCTCAACACACAGTTCAACAACTTTGATTCTGCGCAGCAGATAATGATGGTAACATTAGCCACTTCACTGCAATATTAATATTAATATTTTATTCATAACATTACCTCTTTCATTTTTCAGGCACAGTCCCTTCACTTTGTAATCTTCACATTATTAAAAAACAGATGTGCTGCTTTGGTCAATTTCTCTCAGTGACATTCTTGGTGCTTCACAAACTACACATTGTTTTAATAGTGAGTATGAAAAGAAATTAAACGAGAGGAGTTTGAGTCTCAGTTGGTACTTTTGTATTTTATTCCCTTGTGTGTCTAGGACACGAGACATTTATTTGAAAAGTGGGATTTGCCAAATTATTTGTAGTCAGGGATTTTTCAGGAGAATAGCACACTACATACATGTACAAAATTTTTTATTATACTGTCTGTAGAAAGTACAGATTTTTAGTATTTCAGTTCCTAGAATATGGAATCAACAAATGAGATCATGCAGTCTTAGTAAAAGCTGTCACTGATCCAAAATACCTATGCCTAACTTCTGATTTTAATAACCCTCTTATTTACACATTCAAAGAAAACATGTTTCCTGCTGTATACGCTAACAACTGTCCATCTAGAAAATTCTTACCAAGCATCAGTTACTTACCTAAGCCCCTGTCTTTTCAACACTTACACATATGCTTAACTTTACTAAAATAAGTAATCCCACACTGAGGTCAACAGTAAATTATGAACATAAGTTTCTGCAGGACTGGGACTCTATGGAATATCCTCAAGAATACACTAGCTAGCTGGTGGTAGTAAAACAGTAACTATAGGTATCCACTACCAGCTCCCAAGTTTATTATTATTTGTATTATCACAGCACCTAGTGCTACAGTCATGGACCAGGACTCCACTGTGCTAGGCAATATATAACACAGAAAAGACAGTCTCTTTAAAGAATGAGGACCAAAACCTTGCCAGGCCTAAAGATTTCTTTAACAAAAAACAACAACAACAAGTCATAGTATAAACCACATAAACTTAAAAAAACACCCCACAAAGCTGCTACCAACAGTACCCCCCTGGAGATCAGTTTGGAGATGGGTTGTAGTAACAGGCCCTCTGGACATTATTGTAATATAAATATCAAATAATAAGACAAAGGTAGGATCCCCCACAAAAAAAAAACTTAGGGTGAAGGCACATATTAGTGGTTTGAATGGATGTTAGGATTCAATGTTAAGGTTAAAACAGAGTTAGAAACCCAAAGTGTATAAAGTATGGAAGTACATAGTTAAAGCATCTAGACTAATTTAACCAGTCCCTGGAGTTGTCCTCCTACCATTTCATTGAACATGGAGCACTGAAGCAAACATGCATCCCCAATACCAAATGTGCTGATTTACCACCACACAAACGTCCCATCTTTCATTACAATTACTTCAATTTCATGATTGGGACATATGGTGTTTGTATATGTAGAGTTATTTAGTTAAACCCCTATGTGGACACAAGAATAAATGGCCGTAAACTGGCTATCAACAAATTTAGGCTTGAAATTAGATGAAGGTTTCTAGCCATCAGAGAGTGAAGTTCTGGAACAGCTTTCCAAGGGGAGCAGTGGGGGCAAAAAAACCCACAACCTAACTGGCTTCAAGACTGAGCTTGATAAATTTATGGGATTGCCTACAATGGCATGTAGCCGATCTGCAACTGCTAGCAGCAAATATCTCCAATGGCTAGTGATGGGATACTAGATGGGGAGGGCTCTGAGTTACTACAGAGAATTCTTTCCCAAGTGTCTGGCTAGTTGGTCTTGCTCACATGCTCAGGGCCTAACTGAACACCAAATTTGGGGTTGGAAAGGAGTTTTCCCCCAGGTCAGATTGGCAGAGACCCTCAGACTCACAGACTTTAAGGTCAGAAGGGACCATTAAGATCATCTAGTCTGACCTCCTGCACAATGCAGGTCACAGAATCTCACCCACCCACTCCTGTAACAAACCCCTAACCTATGTCTGAGTCATTGAAGTCCTCAAATTGCGGTTTGAAGACCTCAAGCTGCAGAGAATCTTCCAGCAAGTGACCCGTGACCTGTGCCCCATGCTCTGGGGGTATCCTCTGCAGCATTGGGTACAGGTCTCTTGCAGGTTTAAACTAGTGTAAATGGTGGATTCTCTGTAACTTGAAGTCTTTAAAATCACGATTTGAGGACTTCAGTAAATCAGTCAGAGGTTAGGGATTGGTGGGTGAGGTTTCTGTGGCCTGAAATGTGCAGTCAGACTAGATTACACTAGATGTACAAGGAGACATGCTAACTTTTTGTCTAATGACACTTGAAATAAATTACCAGCAGGCAGAATGATTAGGTCTCATATTGTGAAGTGTCATGCACCTCCTGTAATGCACTGAGTGCTCTCAGTACCTCTCAATATTTGGGACTTTAAACAGAGTTGGGAATGAGTCCCTTCAGTATGTTGCTTGTCATATCAGGAATCTGTAAAATTGTTTTATGTCTATTATGCATCACTAGGCCACAAAGCAGCATAGCCAAGATTTTAGTTTTTGTGGTCCTTATTTTAAAAAAAATGGATAAAGTAGTATAATTTTCTGATTTACTCAGGTCACTGCTAGGGGAAAAACAGTAAATACTGTGTTCGAAAGCTTGGTTGGTTTCTTTCAAGTTTAACTAAGAATTTCTACTGTTTGGATTTTTGGTGTGGCAGTGAGTGCAGGTTATTAAACTAAACCAATGTTCTTCAAGAGTAATATACACAAGCCACTGAACTGTGCCTGTAACGTTAATGGAGATTGTGTGGGAATCTCCTTAGTTTTTTAAATAGCACTAACATGAGACTAAAAAGCTAAGGGGGTTTTTGAAAGAGGGGGGCATGTGGAGTGCTGGGAAAATTACTTGGCTAATACACAGTTCAAGGTACCTTAGGAGGGTACCTTAGGAGGGTACACACGAGTATGGCTTTGCTTGTGTAAGTGAATCAATGCGAGCTAGGTTAGTTAGTTGGTTTATCAGGCCAAAGCCACCTCCAAGCTTAGTTTTCTTCTGACACAGAGGCCCCACAGCAGAGTCCCCTGTTCTTTGCAAACAACTCTCACCACCTCAGATCTCTCAAACTCACTACACCAGACACGTCCTCCAGAATATTTATCCATAAAGAGTAATATGTAAAGTGTTTACAGAAAGCTTGTAACTTGTCAAAATTCATAAGAATTACAGGTAATATTTAAGGAATTATAGAGAAAGAATGCTTTATGGACTTGGAATAAAAGTCACCAGGGGCTAATGCATCTCAGTGATGGCCCATTTGGGTAGTGAGGGAGTTGTCATCCTGCCCTGTGTAGCCAATGACATAATGCAAGGCTCAGCTGTGTGGCCTTGCACAATACTAGGACTTCCAATGGAAAACAATCAGAGGCAACTGAAAAAAAAAATCAAATCCACTTGAAGGTAAAACAGGAACTTTACAACAAGACAGGGGTTTGCCCTGTCTGTGAATTGGGGTGGGGGTGGGTGGCTGTTTTCAGTATAACACAAAGGAGTGAGAAGCACTCTGGATCCATTCGCTGAAGGAACCCCTGTGGTGTGGGGATGTTTTCATGAACATTTGGATCCTGGTTCTGGTAAAACCAGTCTGCTCTGCAACACACTGAAATTTGAGGGGGAAACCTACTTTATTGGATAGGAAAGGTAACTATAAGTCTAGACCAAGGTTTGCATTTGGTGATTGTTTTGTATTGTTACCGTTGCCATCACTCCCTCGTTTCTACTTTAATCTTAATTATTTCTTAAATAAGCCTACTTTTGTTTTATTGTAAGGGCTCATAACTGCTGTGTGGTTTATGGGAGTGGGGTTTTAGGGTAACACCAGTAAAGTGGGGTACACTGCACCTTTGGGTGCAGAGGATTTGGATTTTCTGTGAGTAGTTAGTGTCAGCAGCTGGATATCACAGGGGACTAGGGTGCATCAACTGTTAACCTGCAAGGTGAATACTGGGCTGGTACAGTCCTAAGGAGAGTGATTGAATGGCTAAAAGAATGGCAGAATTAGGTTGCTGATACCGCCCCACCCCACCCCAAGCAAAGGCAAGACTCCCTCATGCTGGAGGCATGGGGTTACAATGTGACTCTCAGTCCTGGTTGCCCCAAGAAAAGTCATAGGCTTCCCTGCTGCGTGGATTTTCAGAAGCTTGTGAAACCCCTCCTCACCGCTACATGTCTTAGAAGACTCTCTGGGAAACTTCTGAATGATCTTCCTGTTAAGCCCTAGATGGCAGCCCTTCCCCAACCATCTCTAGATCGATCAGTCTTCTAATGAATCAAATAGGCTCAGAAGACTAAAAAAAACGCCTACTAAGACTCATGGGATGGAGTGTGTCAGGATGAACCTCCTAAAACGCATGAATGAGGAGGCAATGAGCCACCTAAAATTCACTGAGGGTTCTGCATGTCTCAGGAAATACACAACAAAGGAGAGGAACGGCCCTCTTTATCCCACAAATGCTCTCTTTAGTCCCCATATCTGCAGGTTTTCTAAGGTCCATAGTGAGGGAACCCTACTCCTGGAGACCTCAATGGAAGCACACCTGTGAAGAGAGAGAAGGAAATGGGTTTCTCATGGGCTGGGGCAGACAGCAGAGCAGGGAAACATTCCAAGAGCTGAATCCAAACAACTGAAGGTTTATTTCCCAGTCTCCATTCTGAAGCTAACATCTAGCAAGAAAATGCTTCTAATGTTTAGTATCTGTAACAACCATTTTAGTGCATCTTACCTTACAAGCAGCATATCTGATTAATTTCATTTTTGGTGGAAAGTGCCCCTTTCATATTGACAACTCTTCCTAGTTATTGATTAGCATTTTAAGGCTTTTCTACAGGAAAAGGGATTAGTTTCTCATGAAAGCATACATTTGCACCAGTTGTATGACACCCTATATATGCATCAGAACAGACCACAGAGACTGAAAATAAATAGCCAAAAGAGATTGCTCTGTTTTTTCACTCCATAACAAAATACTTCTCTTGTTGAGTAGTATGCTCTCATGGATACATACATTCAACACTTTATGGAACTATTTATATATCTTTCTATCCATCATTGTCCAAATAAGAACTCTGTACATGTCATAAGAGTGACTAAATTACAGTATTTTTAAATAAATGTAATAAATATAAGTGTATATTTACCTTCTGGTTTGGATGTAGTCATCTTGTAAATGTTTACCTAGTTGATGTTGTGCTGTGGATTGTTTGACAAAGGACTAACAGTTCTGTGATGAGCCCTTTACATGTTACCATTAAGCCAGTTTCAGCAAAACTCTGTTTAACAGAACAACACTGAAGAGGAAAACTTCTAGCAAGGCCTATATGCTATTATGCAACATGCCATAAAACAGTTTCATAGATTCACAGATTCATAGACTTAAGGTCAGAAGGGACCATTATGATCATCTAGTCTGACTCCTGCACAATGCAAGCCACAGAATCTCACCCACCCACTCCTGTAACAAACCCCTAACCTATGTCTGAATTACTGAAGTCCTCAAATTGTGGTTTAAAGACCTCAAGGTGCAGGGAATCCTCCAGCAAGTGACCCAGACCCCATGCTGCAGAGGAAGGTGAAAAACCTCCAGGGCCTCTGCCAATCTGCCCTGGAGGAAAATTCCTTTCCCAACCCCAAACATGGTGATCAGTTAAACTCTGAGTATGTGGGCAAGACTCACCAGCCAGCACCCAGGAAAGAATTCTCTGTAGTATAACATCCCATCACAGACCACTGGGCATATTTACCTGCTAATAATCAAAGATCAATTAATTGCCAAAATTAGGCTATCCCATCATACCATTCCCTCCATAAACTTATCAAGCTTAGTCTTGAAGCCAGATATGTCTTTTGCCCCCACTACTCACCTTGGAAGGCTGTTCCAGAACTTCACTCCTCTAATGGTTAGAAACCTAGTTGTTGCTGTGTGAATTCAAACCATGTTGACCATATTTAAACCATAATAGCTTCCTTAACAGGCTTTGAGAATGTATAGACAGTGCTTCATATGTGTGGTATGCACTGCCTTATATTATGTAATATCCCCTGAGATGCCCAGCAATGCATATCTAAGATCACAATTTGTATTGTTGTTCTTTATTTTGTTTGGTGCAGAAAGAGTATACATACTTCCAATGTATACAAAGTTTGAGCAGGTTACAACTTATTTTAATGGATTTATAGATCCCACACAAAACATGAGTAGTTAGTTGTCATACAGATTTGTATTAATATTGATAACAGGAAAGAAAATATAATTATGTAAAACAAATGGCTAGAATTATTTAATTCCAAGGAAGACACTTTAAAGACCCTGGCCAAATGTATAATATTACTGAGATAGTATAATTCATTCATAAGTATTATATTACAATTGTGTTCTAGTTTGCTGAGTTAAGACATTTTTGCCAAATGTTTAGTACTTGGACCCAATGACCAAACTCCATTACATACAAGCATAATGTTGTAATATGTTTACAACATATTTTACTAAGCACTATTAAAATGTCACTCTTCTGTATTTTCTATCCTATCACTCCTATCTCTTTTTCTAGACCAATTAATTCAGCAATACTGCAGTCCAGTGGCTGACACAAAAAACGGTCAACTATTACATAAAGAATCCTGTTATGGACATTAAACTGAGGTACCAGCAAATGAATAAGGTAGTTGGATGAAACATTATTTAAAGGAAAGGACTTTGATTTCCATACAAATACCTTGCTGATCAACACAGATGGGGAGGGGGAGACACAGAAAGTTGGTTAATATGGATATTTAATTGAAACATGATTTAATTCAGGTTTTCAGTGAAGAAGAAACTCTCCAAATATAGTTCAACCAACCTCCACACTAAACAGACACCTACATAGGTGTCACTCAGGCAAGGACTCAAGTAGCAAACCAGTAAAATCCTTGTCGAGGGTGCAGGGGGGGAAGCAACCTCACTAAAATATAATACAAAATATATAATTAAAATCTCCCATTTTCCAAGGCCTGCTAATTATACGGTGCCTTTGCCTGCCCACTCGGGGGTGCTGGAGAAGAGCACCGCCTGCAGCTATCGTTCGCCCCTGGCAGGGCATGCACACCCGGAGGAACAGCCTGGGTGCATGGGGACAAGGGCAGGGGGGAGGCGGGGCGAGGCGAGGGCCCCCGGGGGCTCTAGCCGCAGGCATCGGCGAGGATGCTCGGGGGAGGCGGGCGTACAGGCGGCAGGTTTACCAGTCCCACACCGCCGCTAGGGCCGCCCCCGTCCGTGCACGCCAGCCCCGCCGCCTCCGGGGAGCCTGACGCCAGGGTGCCCCGGGCAGTGGCCAAGCTCCCGTCGCCGTTACCCTGGGTCTGAGCTTTGTGGTCGGCACAGCCGGAGCCGCCTCTAGCGCCGGGCGGACGGTGCCCAGGAGCCTCCTCCCCCCGGCCCGGGCCCGCGGGCAGATACTCACGGAGATCGCTGCGCTGCAGCAGCTCGGCTCCGGGCCCCGCGCCTTTCCCCCGGCGCCAGCAACAAGCCCGGCCCCTGCGTCGCCGGGGAGGGGGTGGAGCTCCCGCTCGCTGGGCGCCAGGGGGCGGCCTGGAGCCCCTTACTGCTGCCTCCGGCGTGGGGGGAGCTGGGGCAGGGCAGCTCCGCCCTTGGCAACGCGCCTTGTCAACGTGCCGCAAGGCCGGGCCCGGCGCCCTGCGGGGAGATGCTCGCGGGCGGGACTGGCGCTGTGTAAATACCGCAGGGCCCTGCTGCGGCGCGGAGCCGCGGGGCCAGACTGGCCAGCGGCGCCCGTCAGTGCAGAGCGCTGGGAGCGACTTAGCACGACGGGAATCGAGTCTTTTATTAGAGTAATTTTGGCCTTTGTCTTTGTCGCCAAGTAACTACTGCGGGGCTGAGAGCAAGGACTGGATTGACTTTCTGTGGCGCATGGCGCGGGGGTCGGTCCCCGGAGCGAGGGGCCGGCCAGGGGCATGGCAGGGGGGCCCGCAACACCAGCTGCGTCACGTGCGAGGGCACGATTTACAAGCGGGCAGTTGCCAGATGCACAATGGCCCATTCGGCCCTGCTGCCAGCACGTCCCTTTCCCTGGGAGTCGGGTTGCCAACTTTCTAACTGCACAAAATGGAACATCCTAGCCCCGCCCTTCCCTGAGGCCCTGCCCTCGCTCACTTTCACTGTGCTGTGGGCAGGAGCGGTGCCAGGGTTTTTGGTGCCCTAGGCGGGGGTCCTTCCACGCTCCCAGTCTTTGGGGCACTTCGGTGGCAGGTCCCGGAGCGAGTGAAGGACCTGCCGCAGAATTGCCACCGAAGAGCCGGAGTGCGGAAGGACCCCCCCCCCCCGCTGCCAAATTTCTGCCAAGGGCAGCAAAATGACCCCCCCCAAATCCTAGCACCCTAGGCGACCGCCTAGGCCTAGGTCGCCTAAATGGAAGTGCCAGCCCTGGCTGTGGGAGGGGGTGTGGGCTCTAGGGTGGGGCTGGGTATGAAGGGTTTGGGGTGCAGGAGAGGGCCCCAGGCTGGGGGGGGCAAAGGATTTGGAGTGCAGGCGGGGCTGTGGGTTGAGGCGGGGGTTGGGGTGCAGGAGGGGATGAAGACTCGGGTGGAGCTGAAGATGATGGGTTCAGGATGTGGGAGGGGCTCTGGGCTGGGGTAGAAGGTTGGAGTGCAGGGGGGTGAGGGCTCTGAGTGGGAGTCCGGGGTTTCGGATACAGGAGGGGGCTCAGGGCCGGGGCTCGGGGCGCATGCTTACCTTGGGCAGCTCCAGGTCAGCGGTGCAGCTGCCTGTCCTGGCTCCATGCTGTACCTTGGAAGCGGCCAGCAGGTCCAGCACCTAAGCGAGGGGGCCAGAAGGCTCCGCACGCTGCTCTTGCCTGCAGGCGCCGCCCCCCAGCTCCCATTTCTCCCATTTGCTGGGACCGGCACCAGGACAGGTAGAGACTAGCCTGCCTTAGCCCCGCAGCACCACCATCCGGACTTTTATCAACCTGCTCTGCCGTGCTGCCAGGAGCTGCCAGGGTGTTCCCTGTCTTCATTGAGTCGCTTTCTGTTAGTGCATTGTACCGGAGCCGCCAGTAGCGCCGGGCGGACGGTGTTCCCTGTCTTTTTGACCGGTGTTCCCTGTCTTCATTGAGTCGCTTTCTGTTAGTGCATTGTACCATAAACTCACAGGTGATCTCACCCTTCTTCACAGTATTTTAGAACTAGAGAAGGGTAGGACTGCACTCAAGGCAGGACTAAGTATTATCTAGACCAGAGGTGGGCAAACTATGGCCTGCGGGCCACATCTGGCCCGCAGAACCCACCTGCCCGGTCAGTAGCGTAGCTGGGGGTGGGAGCAGGGGGAGCCGCCGCTCCCCCAGTGAGCACAAGTGGCGCCTTTTTAATTTTTACTCTGAACAGGGGGGCGGACCTAAAAAAGGCACCACCCACTGTGGCGCTTGTACTCACTGGGTGGCGCTTTGGATCTTCGGCGGCACTTCGGCGGCAGGTCCTTCAGTGCCACCGAAGACCCGGAGTGCATGAAGGACCCGCCGCCGAAGTGCCCATTGAAGACCCAGAGTGCTGCCTGGTGAGTACAAGCGCTGCAGCGGGTGGCACCTTTTTTTATGTCCGCCTCCCCGTTCTCTCCACCTGGCTACGCCACTGCCCGGCCCCTGAGCTCCTGGCCCAGGAGGCTAGCCCCTGGTCCCTCCCCTGCTGTTCCCCATTCCCCGCAGCCTCAGCTCACTGTGCCACCAGCGCAATGCTCTGGGTGGCGGGGCTGCAAGCTCTTGCCAGGTAGCGCAGCTGCAGAGCCACGGCCTGACCTGATGCTCTGTGCTGCGCAGGGGCATGGCTGGCTCCAGCTAGACGGAACGGCTGCCTGTCCTGGTGCTCTGGGCGGTGCGGCTGTATCACCACCAACCATCAGTGCTCCACGCAGCGTGGTAAGGGAGCACGGAGCAGGGGCCTGGCACAGCCTCCCCTAAGCAGCCCTCCATATAATTTCGTAAACCCAGTGTGGCCAAAAAGTTTGCCCTCTCCTGATCTAGACCATTCCTGACAGGTGTTTAGCCACAGGCACCAGCTTCCTCCAGGCCCTGGGGGTGCTCAGCCCCGCCCCCACTCTTCCACAGGCCCTCCCCACTCCTTTCCCTCAAGACCCCATCCCTGGCCCACCTCTTCCTACCCCACTCTGCCCAGGCTTCGCCCCCACCCCTTCTCCCAAGCCCCCAACCCCACTTCTGCTGCACCCCATCCAACCTCTTCCTGCCCAGTTCCGCCCTATCCCCCTAGTGTGCCCTGTCCCCGCTCCAACCCCACAAGCACCTCCTGCAGGCTACGGAACAGCTGACTGCGGTGAGTAGGATGTGCTGGGAGAAAGGGGAAGAGTTGATCAGCAGGACAGCCAGCGGACAGGAGGTGCTGGTGGGGGAGAGAGGGAGCTGGTTGCCAGTGTGTACTAATCACTCCCTATTTTTTTTACGTGGCTGCTCTAGGCCTGGAGCACCCATGGAGTCGGCTCCTATGTGTTTATCTAACCTACTCTTAAAAACCTACGACAGAGATTCCATAACCTCCCTAGGCAATTTATTCCAGTGCTTAACTATCTTGATGGTTAGTAAGTTTTTTCCTAACATCCTACCTAAACCACCCTTGCTGCGATTTAAGCCCATTGCTTCTTGTATCCTCAAAGGTTAACGAGAACAATTTTTCTCCCTCCTTCTTGTAACAACCTTTTATATACTTGAAAACTGTTATCATGTCCCCCCATCTTCTCTTCTCCAGACTAAACAACCCCGTTTTTTTCAATCATCCCTCATAGGTCATGTTTTCTTGATCTTTAATCATTTTTGTTGCTCTTCTCTGGACTTTCTCCAGTTTGTCCACATCTTTCCTGAAATGTAGCACCCAGAACTGGACACAATACTCTAGTTGAGGCCTTATCAGTGGGGAGCAGAGCGGAAGAATTACTTCCCATGTCTTGCTTACAACACTCTTTCTAATGCATCCCAGAACGATGTTCACTTTTTTTTTTTTTACAAGTGCTACACTATTGATTCATACTTAGCTTGTGATCCATTGTAACCTCCAGATCCCTTTCTGCAGTACTCTTTCCTAGGCAACCATTTCTCATTTTGTATGTGTGCAATTGATTGTCCTTTCCTAAATGGAGTACTTTTCATTTGTTCTTAGTGAATTTCATCCTATTTACTTCAGACCATTTCTCCAGTTTGTCCAGATCATTTTGAATTCTAATCCTATCCTCCAAAGCACTTGCAACCCCTCCCAGCTTGGTATTGTCTGCAAACTTTATAAGTCTACTTTCTATGCCATTATCTAAATATTGATGAAGATATTAAATAGAACTGGACCCAAGAATAATCCCTGTGGGATCTCACTCGATATGCTCTTTCAGCTTGACTATGAACCACTGATACCTACTCTCTGGGAACGGTTTTCCAACCAGTTATGCATCCACCTTATAGTAGCTCCATCTAGGTTGTATTTCTCTAGCAAGTGAAAGACAAAAGTTTTGTCTTTCAGAGGTGTTAAAAAAACGCACCCCCCTGAAAGACAAAAGTTTTGTCACCGACAAGTGCTGATGTGAACAGCACTTTGCCAGCAGGAGTGCTGTCCTGCGGACAACGCTGACAACGCTCGTTGAGGGTGGAAGATTTTTGTCAGCAGGGAGCTCTCTCCTGCTGACAAACAGAGGCTACACTGCATGCCTTTTAGCAGCATGGCTGCAGCGGCACAACCATGTTGCTAAAAGTTGGAACCATGAGAATGGTGAAGATTTAATGACAGTGACATTTTAAAAGGTTTAATGTTTTTTGCTGCTCAATTATATTAGGTCCAGATCCTGCAGGCAGAGTATGTCTTCACTACCAACAGCACTTTAATGTGGCTGTGTAGTCGAGGCACCAGAGTTGGGAGAGAGCTCTCCCAGTGCTGTAAAAAAACCACCCCCATGAGGGGAGTAGCTACCAGCACTTGGAGCTGGTGCATTGTCTACACTGCCACTTTATAGTGCTGAAACTTGTATCGGTCAAGGGGGTGTTTTTTCACACACTAGTCCCATGTGTTTACTCACAGTAGCAGAGTTAAGCATGTGCATGTTTGTAAAATAAGGGCTTAGATTATAAACCTTTTAGGGCAGGGATTGCCTTTTACTCTGTGTGTAACCTTTTTAAAAAACATTATTAGTGATTTATTTATGTTTTATTTTATAACTTTATGATGATAATTAAGGGTGTGACAATAAGGAGACTATGTATTTTGTATTATAATCCTATTTATTGTACAGTGCCCAAAGTGTACTTGGTGGGTTCAGACCTGTAGGAAGTCAAGGTCCTTGCACTGAGTTTACAGACTAAGGGTATGGCTACACTTGCAGCTGTACAGCGCTGCCACGGGAGCACTCCCGCGGCAGCGCTTTGGAGTGCGAGTGTGGTCGCAGTGCCAGCGCTGGGAGAGAGCTCTCCCAGCGCTGCAGGTACTCCACCTCCCCATGGGGATTAGTTTACAGCGCTGGGAGCGCCCAGCGCTGGGGCAATGTTTACACTGGCGCTTTGCAGCGCTGTAACTTGCTGCGCTCGGGTGTGTTTTTTCACACCCCTGAGTGAGAAAGTTGCAGCGCTGTAAAGTGCCAGTGTAGCCAAGGTTTAAGACTCCAATTCTGCAATGAGATGCTCCAGGCTGGACTCCTGTGTCCTTGGTGGCGCTCTATGTCCTCCCTGCTGACAGAGCCATTTGCAGATTAGGGCATTAAGTGCCAAATGATGGCTGTAGTTATACAAATGTAAATCTGGAGTAACCCTACTGATTTCAGTGGATTTATATGAGTGTAAATGAGATCAAAATAGAAAACAATTATGGTGGGGGGGGAGAGAAATATTTTTCTTTTTGGTTCGATTTTATTCATGTATTTACTTGCCTGAAAAAAGAGTTCCATTACAAACAGAGTGTTACGTAAACACCCCACTGAAACACACACACAGCTGCCCAGAGGATTCAAGGGGCCTGGGGCAAAGCAAGTTTGGGGGCCCCTTCCATAAAAAAAGGTTGCAATACTATATTCTGTGGAGGGCCCTGCAGGGCCTGGGGCAAATTGCCCCACTTGCCCCTCCCCCAGGCGGCCCTGAACACACACAGTAAAATCCATCCCCAGCACAGGGCGATGCCTTAAAGCACTCCCCAGGGGGCGAGGCTTTCGGGCTGGGGGGCCAGGCCGCGAGGCCTTGCTGCGTGGAAGCAAAGGGTTGAAGACAGACCCGCTCAGAGTGTGGCTGCCCCTCCTTGCCCGGCGAGAGCACATGGCCCCTGCAGCTGTCACTCAGGCGCCTCCTTCTCCTCCCCCTGCTGGACACGCGCGGGCACGGCGCGGCCTCCCCCTGCTCTCACCGAGCGCTGGGCCACCAGCGGGGAGGAGCAGCCGCTGCTGTCGGCGGGGAGGGTTGGTGAAGAAGCGGCCGGCCCCGCTCTGCTCCTGTGCTGCTGCCGGGCATGAGCCCCGGCTCCCTCTCCTGCCGGTGCGGTGCCAGCAGCCGCGGGGCTCGGGGAGAGGCGACCTTCCGAGGGGGCCGCAGGGGCGGGAGATGCGCTTGTTCCCAGCGGCGCCAGGAGCACTATGTTCCCCGATGCCGACAGCACTAGCAGCAGCGGGCAGCCCGAGTCGGCGGGCGCCGCACTCTCCGGCGCCCCGGGAGCGCACAGCCCCGGCGGCCAGTCCTGCCGCAGCAGCGCCCCCGCAGCAGCCGCCGTCGCCGGCGGGGAGGAGGAGGCGGACGACGAGGAAGAGGAGGAGGATCCCGGCTCGTCCCGCCTGATGCTGGCGGCCGGGCTGGGGCTGCTGGCGGTGTCCGTGTTCCACCTGGGGCGGGCGGAGGCGGGGGACGGGGCGCAGCCGTGCCTGGCCCTGCTGCTGTTGCGGCTGGCCCTCTACCTGGGCTGCGCGGCGGCCGCCTTCCTGCTTGGCACCTTGCTCGCCTTGAGCTGCCCGACGCGCGGCCGCCTCCGCCCCCCGCCGGACTTCCCCGCCGCCTGGAGCCGCGAGCCGAGGGGGGACGCTCCGCTCCTGCGGGCAGCCACGGTAAGTGACACCCCAGCCTCTTCTGGCTGCTGGCCAGCCCCTCCCTCCTCCCGCCGATCCCTTGCCTTGGGCCCGGCAGCACAGAGGCCCGGGCACATTTTGAACTGCGATTTCTTGCTCCCTCCTGCTTTGGATTAAATCCCCTCAAACCGCAACAGGGAGGGGCTGCGATTCCTGTCCCCCTTCCCAGCGCAGACAGACCCCCGGGGGGATTGTGTGTGCCCGAAACCACACGGGGGGGCTGCTGTGGAGTTTGCTGGGTGTTAATCTTACGATTCGTCTCTGACAGATGTTACGTTGCAAATGTTCTGCGTTGACAGCGCTGCTGCAATTCAGTGTTGTTGGCTACAGCTCAGTCAGGGGCTTGCTCCTGATCATGCAAACTTGTCCCCGGTAAACGTTGTATGCTGACCCGTTTTCCTGCAACAGTTGAAAACGATGTTTATTCAGGTCAGTTCAGCTCTGCTTAACTGGCACAAGTTATGCAAGTTGCTAAAGGGTATATTTAAATCGAGAGTGCCCTTAGGTAGCCATCCAGCATTCAGGAACAAATTCGTGACAATGTATTAAAAACACTGGCGCACATGTCAGTCTTCTTGCCATTCCTTTATTTAAAAATATATTAGGTGATGGGGGGGAATAAGATACAAGATATTCATGTTGCTTCAATGCAAATACAGCTGTAGGGAGTGCCAAAGAACTGTCCTTGAGTAAACTTTCTCATAATACCTCCTTGAACTCTTACACACCTGCAAGATGAACTTGGGAAAGACATGCAGCTTTATATTCTGTTTACCCTCCAAGGTTAAGACCCCCAAATATAACAGTTTTCCCTGCTGAACTCCAAAGGCCAGTAGTGTAGAGGCAAATCCTGTGTTAACACATCTGTAGACTGGCAGACTTAGTGAGAAATGTTAGTCAAAGTAACTTATTTTAAGCATTTCCTGCCCCAAATAAAAAATCACAGGACTGAGAAAACTATTGCTTGACAGGAGGAATGTTTTCACTCCAATACTACATACAGATATAAAGGATGTGTAGCCCGCATCTGACATTCCCAGGTAAGCTCAGTATAGCTGATAGGAGACACATGTTTGTGAACTTCATATTTCCATGAAAATATAGTGTAGGTAAGTGAAATACCACAATAATAAATAATGCACTTTGATATAGTGCATTTCATTAATAGATCTCAAAGTGCTTTACAACGAAGGGTAAGCGTTATTAGCCGCATTTTGGTATAAAACGTAATCGTTAATAGGATCGTTAGTCATGTTTAATGCTTTAACTTTGGTGTTAATGGCAACTTGAAAGTGTTGTCATTTCTGAATTTCCAGGGTGATGTCTGATTCAGCTTTTGACACCAAGGGCCTTTGAAAGGGAGAGAGCAGAAAGCTTGTTATAATTCACTCAATAGCATAGTGTGCCATTCTTTCACCTTTCCCATCAAACAAGCTAACACAACTTTTGGGAGAGGACTTGTTTCTTCGACCTATTAGTTGTTAAAGAGGGAGTAGTAGGAAGGAGCTAGTCTGTGACTAGAAATAAATTACCAGGCCTTGTGAAGACAGTTTTTTTTCCCTCTTCTGTACTCTCTTTCTAGTTTCATTAACTTCCATAATGGATGAAAAAAACATGCAGACCATTCATGGCAGTAATACAATAAATAAAAGCAATAGTAAACATTTAGTAATAAGAGCTAATATGTATAGACATACCGTCCTTTCTCACAAATCGTAACATGTATGGTTCTAGGCTGTATTTGGCTTTCAGTCCTTTTAACATAAATAGGAAATATTCCCAACACTTAGCAGGAATTGGTGCTAGACAAGATGCCAAAGGACAACAAAGAAATATAATGTCCTAATTGTACTCTCTTCTAATCAAGTACGTATCAGAGGGGTAGTCTGGATCCGTAAAAAGTGACAAAGAGTCCTGTGGCACCTTATAGACTAACAGACGTATTGGAGCATAAGCTTTTGTGAGTTTATGCTCCAATACGTCTGTTAGTCTGTAAGGTGCCACAGGACTCTGTCACTTTCTTCTAATCAAAACTCTTAAAATTCCCTGGGGATATTTACTTACCAAACACAAACATGCCCTGTATTTCGCAATGCCTTGGGTTAATCAGAAGTACTAATTTGTGTTAATAGTGTAAGAGATAATTTTGACTGATTTTAAAAAAGTCCCTTGAATGGATAACTGAAAGGGGGAAAAAATAAACTTGTGTGTTCACAGGTTTCTCTTAATGTAGCTCTGTGAACTATTCCCCAGGAACTGGGAGGCCACATTAGTGCTCTTTTTCCTTTCTAAATTGTGTTTTGATACCGAGTCACTTTAATGACTCTTAATTAGTGGGTTGAGTTGCCACACTCACTTTGAGAAATACCAAAACTAAGATGGATGAGATGCTTATTAGAGTCAGTGACTGTACATTTAGTTGATATGAACGATCCTTTATAGAGAGTGGTTTATTTAATCTGACTTGAACTAACAGGAGAATAAACATGTTTTCCAGCAAAAAATATGTATTGATCAGAACATCACCCCCAGATTCTGGAGATTAGTTGTTTTACAGTTTTAAAGCACATAAAAATATTCTCATGTACACACATGCCCAGCATTGAGCATCTCTTGAAAATTTAAACCTGATATAGTTAGTCACTTTTTTTGTTTTGAACTTATTTTAGGAAAATATCTTTCACATATACTTATCAGGATTCCTTCTTCAAAACTATTTTCATACAGTTATTCTGGCTGAGATTTACATGGCTCTGTTTCACATTCTGAGGTGGTCAGCTTTTCTTTCAGTCCATATGGAATTTAGGTATAATGGATAATGCTATGCACATGCGTCCCTTGTGCAAGAAAAGAAGAATTGCATTTCTTCCTCCCCAGACTACCTAACTACCGCCCAGTCTTTGGAGCTTCTGGGGTCCTGGAAGATGAGTTTTATTACTTAAATTGTAGAAAAATCAGTAGAGAGATTATTGGAAAATAGTCCCTTGTGGATCAGACAGGATAGCTGGCAGCCTAGACCAATCATTTGATATGGTGTAGAAAGCTGAGCATTCTTCCCTCTTCTGATGGGGAGAATCAAATGGGGGGTTGGAATGGTAAATGGCAGGAGCCACAGCAGCCATCAGAAGAGGTACACCTTTGCGTGTAGGTCTCTTTTCTAAAATGTGATCACAGTCACTAGGTGGGGGAGGGAGAGCTGGGCACAATGTGGAATGGCAGGAACAGCATCCTATGCATCTTTTGGTTAGGTTCGTATATGTTATTCAGAAACATCCATACTTATCCTAAAAATTAGTTTTTTCTGCAAAATCTACCTGCTGAAGCCTAATTTATCCCCCCTCCCCCTGATCCTTCAGAGAGATATAGAAAATCACTGATCCTTAAGGTGTCCTGCTATTCACTTCTGTCCATATTGAGAATATGCCGTTTGCTGTTCTGTCACCACTGCTTTTTGATCATAGGACTTCTGATTTCAGAAACCAAGAATTCTGGACTGTCCTTGTTCAAGATTGCTCACCAGTTTCTCCTCTGCATTTTGACATCTGGAGATGTGCTAGTTTGTCCTTATTTAAGTGATTTGTTAATCTCCCTTTAATGATGCAGTCAGCTAACTTTCCTAATGCTGAAGTGAATCTTATTAATGCATAATTCATTAAATAAAAAAAAAAAGCTGCCATCATACCATCTGCCAATCTTCAGAAGTATTTCTAGATTTCTAAGGTTATATTACATAGATCCAGTCCTGCAATGGGAGTTCCACTTGCAGAATTGGGGCTATGATTTTGATAGCTCTGCTAAGTAATAATTGTTATTATTTTCTTTTACAGCTCTGTTGAATACTCTTTGCCCTTGGGGATTTATGGCATTTTCCTTAGAACTAAAAATCTGACAGGATTATGCCTTGATGAGTTGCAAAATGTAACCTTGGGATCGTAACTTCTTCCTCAGTGAAGGCTGATGCAACGAAATTAAATTCTTTTGGAAACTCCATCTTATTTATTTGCTCCCATGACTCCTTGGTGATAGAGTGGCCTTCAGACTTGCATGGAGCTTTCTTGTGTTAGACACATTGAAAGACTTCCTTGTTGTCTTGCTTTGCCATCTCATGTATCCTCTTTTGTCATCTTTATCTCTGTCTCACAGCTTGCCTGGCAGTTCATTTGGATAATATTATTTAGACATTTAATATTTGTTTTCAGAAACCATGTTGGTTTTGGTGGAGGGTGTTCATTTTAAAAGAAGTATTTTATGACTGACAGAGAGAACATAAGGAAAGAGCAGCTTCTCTCTTGACAAGTGAAAGCCACATTGCTTCAGTAATTTAGGAGGCCAAGTGCTGGGATGGCCAGATTATCACTATCCAGATCTTTGGCAGGGAAGTCACAAACTTGGGACCAAAACTCTGTTGGAAGCCCAGTGAAAAACAATCCCCATTTGGATTGTGTATTCAGGATATGCCTTGGAATTTAGAATGCTCTCTCTGAAACACTTGATCAGTCATAAAGGTTCTAGAGAGAAACTTGTTTTGGGCCTCTTATTATTACTTGATTTTTGTCACCCTGTGATTTGCAAAGGGGAGCAAACCCACAGAAGAAATTACCAGCGGAAAAGACAATTACACACTTTCTCCCTCCTCCTTCTCCTCTGGTCTGGCTTGGCTGGCTATGTGTTATTCACAAAATAGCTGCATGGTCCATGGGTAATGTGGATAAAGAAGGTGTGATGATGGAAGCAGAGGATCCTAGGGGCAGCCATTCTGTACTGTATTTCCCTAAAGAGAATGCTCACCCAGCATAGTGGAAAAGGAGCAGAATTAATGCTGATTAAAGCAGAATTCCTTCTCTGTGTTCTTCTGTCCCTCCCATTAAAGGAATCAGAACACAGTGTCTTTGCTGTAGAAGGAGGCTTGAGGTCAAAAGGCTTGGAGATAAATGCAGAGGGATTTTCTCTGTAGTAGGTTAAGCTGGTGTCCATGATCTGTGGAGTTGAGGCCTGGGTTTTTCCCAAACCTTAACCTATTCAGATCCTTCAGGTCTTGAATTTGCTGGGACCTTTGGGTTTGAGGGCTGATCGTTTCTTTCCATACATTCTCATAAAGGAGGAGAGCATGGGGCTATTCTGTAGGCAGGGAATCCTCTGTTAACTCATCGTTATTCTTATGAAATTGTGCACAAACATTTGCTCTGATTCTGAGGACTTTTTTTTCATATTAAACATGTAATAGAACCACTAATGGATGAAAAAGGATTATTGCTTTGTAAACAGGCATTGAAATGCTAACATTACTTAGACAAATTAGAAATAATCACAGGATATGGGGAAAGATAGTACATTCAAAACATTTTTTTTCTCAAACTGAGTAGTCCTGTCTGTCTAATTTGATACAATTTTAATTAAACTTTCTATAAAGTTGTTATTGTTGGGAACTCCTAGTTGTAGAAGCTAGGGCTTGGTTATCTGCTTTTATTTATTTATTTATTTGTATCACTTCAGCTCCATCAGTTTAGAAACCAATACAGTTAAAACAGTACAGTCCCCTAGCATGGACACAGTTATGTTGTAAATGTATGGAAATAAGATATACCAATATAAGCACCCTTTTCCCCGGTATAGCTGTTCTCGGAGCACCCAGGCCTGTGATTCACTTTGTTACCTCCTGCCTCTATTGTGAGGGAGTCTTGCTTGTGTCTGGCTGGGTGTCAGCTCCCTAACACCAACAGCCTTTTGTGCCCTCTCCTTGGGGCTGTGGCAGCCCTGTCTTTGCCTTGCAGGTTAACAATAGGTGCACCCAGTCCCTGAGTCCCTTTGAAATGTTCCCCTGTGATATGCAGCCCCTGATACTGGCTATTTACAGAAATCTCAGATCCTCTGCTCCCAAGGGGGCAGTGTACCCCAGTTTACTAGTTTTACCTTAAACCACCATTCCAGTAAACCGCACAGCACTTAAAACATAAAACAAAAGTAGGTTTGTTTAAGAAAGAATAGAGCTTCAACCTGAAACAAGAGAGAGTGATGGAAACAAATGGTTACAACACAAAACAAAATCATATGATGCAAATCTGAATCTATACTTATTAATAGTTACCTTTTCTGTCTAATAAAATAGGTCCCCTCCTCCCAAAGTTCAGTCTATTGCAGAGCTAGCTGGCTGGCTTTATAGGAACCAGGATCCAAATTTTCATGAGAATTCTTGAGGGGCGGGAGCTGTCTCCCCAGTGAATGGATACAGAGTGCATTTCCTCACTTGGTGTTATAGTGAAACAATCTGTTGTCTTTATTCACATGCAGGGCAATTCCCTGTCTGTTTTAATGTTCCTTTTGAACTTCTAAGTGGTTTCAATTATTTGCAATTGTCTATGAAGATTTTCCACTGAAAGTCATGGGATGGCACAAGGGTAGACAATTGAGTCATGGATTACATCTCGGACTAACCAGGGTGGGGTGGTTTCCCCCTCTACTTGAGTGGGCCATCACTGAGGCATATTATCCCCTGGTGACTTAAGTTTTAGTCCAAGCCCATAAAGCATACTTTCCCTATAATTACATTATTTCTTAAATATTACCTGTACGTACATACATCTGGCAATGATTATGAATCTTGACAAGTTACAAGTGTTCTGTAGATACCTTATATATTGCTCCTATGAATATCCTGCAAGACGTTTGTTTGGTGTAATGTGTTTATTGGGTCTGAGGCTAGAGTTGTTTGCAAAGAACAGGGGACCCTTTGTCAAATGGCCTCTGTGTCACAAACTGTGACCAAGCTAAGGGGTTACACTGTTTTAACTCTGTTTGTTTCTAAACTGAGAGTTAAAGTGATACAAAAACTGTTTGTAGACCAGTCCTTAGTGTGTCTGATATATAACTTCTTTAATATATAAAATTGATTTTAAAATATCTTAAGTTTCTTAGAAGTTTGTGTGGGTCTTTTGTGACTGAAAAAATGCTTCAGTACTGTTCATAAGGTATTTCTAGTAGGAAAATTATATATCCTTCTCAGTTAAAGCTGAACTCATGGAAAATCTACTAAAACATTATTAGAAGCAACAACTCTTGATTACCGCAGTTCAGTACTAGTGTAGTAATGTTCATGTACATCATGAGACTGACAACTAAGATTTGTTAATAGTTACAATATTGGATAGCACAAACAGGTATGAGTCATTTGATATTGGTTTTTGTGTATTAGTCTTTTGCCTTTTGGCCCATAGATTAAAATTGAAAAATGCTTTGCACAAAGTATAGGTATATTATGTACATTGTATTCTGAGTTCTGTACTAGTTTTATTTTATTGCATGAGTGTAATAGAAAAAAATGCTAATTTTCCTGTGCGTGTGGTGTGGCACTGCTGCATTGTTGATCTTCTACACAGATTCCTGTGTCACTCTGCAGTATTTCTAAGAAAATTCAGCATACTGTGCAGCTTCCATACAATGTATCTACATTGCATCCTTTAATAGTTGTGTAGTGTGCCACCAAATAGATAATGTTTTTAAAGTTTTTTTTTATCATCCTTGTCACTTGTGATTTCTTACCCAGTTCCTCCTGATCACCCCTTTTGTTCAGACATTTTGCTGCTGAATATCGCTGTCTCTCAGTTCTTGTTGGCCAGGTTTGATTCAACAGAGCACTCCTTACCATTTAGAAGATAAAACTTGCAAATTATAAACAATAACATTCTGTAAAATATATTTTTATGAATTAAACAGTGAGTTTGCAGTTGCTTCAGTAAAGTACCCCACAATAAGGGCTTTTGATTTCTAGGTTTTAATTGTAAACACAGATAGAACACCACAGTTTAATTTAAAAAAAATCAAATTGATGTTTTATCCAATAAACACTGGAAAAACTTTGGAAATAGTTACTTGTATCTAAGTGCTTGTCTACGTGGAGCAGTAATGCAGACTACTAGGTGTGATTTCTAAAGTGCTCTAACATGTTGGTCAGTGAAGACCCTGCTGGTGAACACTGAAGATTCCCTAAAGTGCTTTAACATAGTGCTGTTTGAAACAGTACTATATTAAAGTGTACTAGGGAACATTACTCATTACTGTAATGAGTGAAGTACCAGTATATAATATGTTACTCTGTAAAGTACATACAGTGAGATCCCCCCCCCCTTTTTTTTGGATATCTACATAAAGCTGAAAAATTCCCCCCCCCCAATAAAATTAATAAACCCTGTCAAACAGAAGTCTTACCCTCAGTCAATAAGGAGGCACTGCTCTTTGTGTTTAAGCATAGGACTTTTAAGACTGAAATATGAAAGGATCAAATTGTGCAGTGAACTCACTTTGTAGAATTGTGTATATTGGATTATAGTGCCTGTGATATGGAGTAATTCCTGCTACAGGAAGGGATCTACTCTTAAAGTATTGAGCTGATGTCTTTTCCTCTCCTTGTTAAGGAGGCACTGAGTTGAAAAGAAGGAAAAAGTCCTATGATATGAGGCAAAAATAAGTGTTTAATATTTTTAGTTCCTTTGTTCTGGATTGCATTAAAACTAGTTTTGAATGTAGAAATTTGTGGCAAATGCTTCATTGGATCCCTTACTACTCTAGAACAGGGAAAAAGATACTCAATGCAAATATTTAATATAAGCAAGTATGTGTGTCAGAGAATGATCCTAGTGGAAGACTTGAATGGCTTTTGTTTGCAGAACCCTCTGAAGTATCACTCTGTTAAATTTCTTTAGAAATTTAAGTAGAATATTTTATGCAGTGGACTCTCTCCCCATTTCTTTTTAAACTGAGAGATTGTGCATCATTTTATTTCCCTCCTGTGAATAAGGCACAGAAATCCTGAAGTAATCCCATGACTGGCATTATGAATTTGCTGTGTGAAGCAAAATGTCTCAAAAGTGACAAGTCATAATCCTAAAAATATTTTGGTTAGTATTTTTCAGGCTCAGGAGAATGTCTAGAAAACCCTCAGCTGTCCAAAACTATCCTTTTTGCTTGAGGGGAAAGAGAAGTCGTCTTATATATGGTGTTCCAAATCTGTGGAACGTCTTACTTGGTTATGATTCTAGCTTTTAAGTGCTAGGAGACATTCATATGAAAGAACTCTATGAAATAGTGTAAGGTTAATTCATTGATGGTGCTATGATTTATATAATTATTACTACAGTAACTCCTCACTTAAAGACAGTGGTCCCCAACCTTTTTGTGGCCAGTAGCACATTCATGTTTTCAGAAGAGTTTGGCAGGCACCAACAGTTTTTCAAGGCTTATTTTGTATTTGTACATTAAATAATATGAAAAACATCATATTTAATATTACATAATATATGAATCCATAAGATAAAAAGGGTAATTTTACATGCAAAAGGTATTAAATTATTCAGCAATGACTCTTTCACCTTAGCATGTGAATTTGCTCTTTTTTATCTACCTGTAAGAAAAATTAAGGAGTTTTTACAAAATAAATATCATAAACAGTTTTCATCTTATTTATTTAAAAAAAGTAAAACATTGTTGAACTGCTGGTCCAAATATATTTATTATTCTTACTTTAATATAGAATGAAGCCTGCAGCCTTGGAGTTCTCTTTCCCCGGCAGGAGTGGGGCTGCAGTTTCTCTCCGGCTTAAGCTGCGGCCCCGCGCCTGCCGGGGACCGAGAACACCAGCGCCCGCAGTCTGCAACCCCAGTGTTCTCTGTCCCTGGCAGGCGCGGGGCCACTGCTTCTCTCCGGCTTCGAAGCCAGAGAGAAGCCGTGTCCCGGCACCTGCCAGGGACAGAGAACACCGGTGCCTGCAGCCCCGGAGAACCCGGAGAGAAGCCGCTTCTCTCCCATGCTGGGCACTAGGCGGTCCCCGCGCCTGCTGGGGACAGAGAACACCAGCGCCCGCAGCCTGCAGTCCTGCAGTTCTCTGTCTCCGGCAGGCGCGGGGCCGTGGCTTCTCTCCCCTGCTGGGCACTAGGCGGGTGCACATAAAAGCCCCGGCGGGCGCCATGGCACCTGCGGGCACCGCATCGGGGACCACTGCTTTAAGTCACCCCGGTTAACGTTTCATTGTTACGTTGCTGATCAGTTAGGGAACATGCTTGTTTAAAGTTGTGCAATGCTCCTTTCTAATGTCGTTTGGCAGCCACCTGCTTTGTCCACTGATTGCAGGAAGAGCAGCCTATTGCAGCTAGCTGGTGGGGGCTTGTAACCAGGGTGGACTGGCAGCCCCCCATCAGCTCCCCTCTCCCCTAAGTTCCCTGTGCTGCAGCCAACCAGCAGGCTATCGATCGGCAGTTCAGCTGTTCCTCCCCCCATTGCCATGTGCTGCTCCTGCCCTCTGCCTTGGAGCTGCTCCCAGAGACTCCTGCTTGCTGTGTAGGGGGGAAGGGGTGTGTGTGTGTGACAGGTTAGATCACAGAACCCCCCTTGGGAGCTGCCACCTGATGTGCCAAGACTACCTCTGCCCCTGCCTTCTTGCCCTGTCAGCTTAGGACTTCAGTGCCCTGCCTGGTTTGAGCCAGACTCGCTAGCCTGCTGCAGACCCAGACGCATGTCTGAATCACATCCCCTAACAGCAGTAGGCTTACCTGAAAGCAGCTAACAGAAGTGTTCTTGTCTTTAACACTCAGATGCCCAACTCCCAATGGGGTCTAAACCCAAATAAATCCATTTTACCCTGCATAAAGCTTATACGGGGTAAACTCATAAATTGTATGCCGTCTATAACACTGATAGAGAGAGATGCACAGCTGTTTCCCCCCCCAGGTATTAATACATACTCTGAGTTAATTAATAAGTAAAAAGTGATTTTACTAAATACAAAAAGTAGGATTTAAGTGGTTCCAAGTAGTAACAGACAGAACAAAGTGAATTACCAAGCAAAATAAAATAAAACACGCCAGTCTATGTCTAATACAGTAAGAAACTGAATACAGATAAGATCTTCACCAATTCCAGACTGCTTCCTTTTACAGACTAATCTCCTTTTAATCTGGGTCCAGCAATCACTCACACCCCTAGCAGTCACTGTCCTTTGTTCCAGTTTCTTTCAGGTATCTTTGGGGTTGGAGAGGCTCTCTCTTTAGCCAGCTGAAGACAAAATGGAGGGGGTCTCCCCTGGGCTTAAATAGACTTTCTCTTGTGCAAATTCCAGCTACAAAATGGAGTATTGGAGTCACCTGGGCAAGTCACCTGTCTATGCATGACTGAGTTCCTTACCAGCCAAGCCACATTCCTGGGAAAGTCCAGATGTGGACTGGTGTCTCCAAGTTAATTGTTGGCTTAATATTTCTTGATGGGGCACATACTGAGAATAGTCTTTTCTCAGGAAGCTGACCAACTGCTTCACTACAGCCTACTTAGTCAAACAAGAATGCAGCCAATATTCATAACTTCTAATACAAAAATGATACATGCATACAAATAGGATTAATAGATTCAGTAGATCAGGACCTTTACAGAGATATTTTACATGGCATATGTAGTATAAAACACATTCTAGTTATGTTACTTACACACACACGCACGCATGCATGTTTCCATAAAGCCTTATGGGTGGCACCGTCACAGGGGGGCTAATGTCTTGGTGTCCCCTTCCCCCCTGCTCCTGCACCCTGCTTGTTCTCCATATAGAGCAGGGAGGGGACACGGATAGAGAGAGACAACGAGAACTTGAGGCAGCAGCTGCTGTCTCAACTTCCTGACCCACTTAAAAAGACAATGCACTTAAGAGTGCATCAGCTTACTTAAAGGGGCAGTGTGCATTTCTCTCTCTCTCTCTCTCCTACGCACAAGGTGTGTGTCTGTCTCTGTCTGCTATGCTGTCTCTCCTCCCTCCTGTTCGTGCTGCCTTCATGAGAGGCTACATTAACAACAATGTGTTAACCCTTGAGGGCTCAGCCAAGTGCTAGTTCATCATTTAGCAGCAAGGCAATCCCTGGGAAATATCCCTCCATCTTCCACCCTCTAACTTCACTACCTCAACTAAGTTTCACAATCATCATAGTTGTGAACAGTATTAAACGGTTTGTTTAAAACGTATACTGTGTGTATATCTATATAATATATAGTTTTTTGTCTGGTGAAATTTTTTTCCCTGGAACCTAACCCCCCTCTATTTACACTAATTATTATGGGGAAATTTGATTTGCTTAACATTGTTTTGCTTAAAGTTGCATTTTTCAGGACCATAACTACAATGTTAAGCGAAGAATTACTGTATAATGGTAGCACCTAAAGGCTCTGATTGGGGATCAAGAACCCATTAAAAGTGTGTTGTGCTAGACACTGTACATGCATCATAAGAAAAAAAGTGTATTAATTGCACCAAAATGCACTGACCTGTCAGACTCTTTTTAAAAATCAGGTTACAGTTTTGGCAGATAGAAGTTCTAATACTTCATTTGTGTTTGGAAGGGAGACTTCTCCCCAGATTCAGAGGAAAGATTTTAGCACATTTTCCCCCTTCCTTCAATAACTTTTACATTTACCAGTAGCACATTTCTAAAGAGCTATGTCTTCAGCAAGGGACTGAACCCTTTTCTGTATTTAAAAATTGTACTGGAATAACATGGGACTGTCTTGCATCTGTGTACAAATTCTCTCCCATTAACAGATCTGTGCGCTTAAGTCAACATAATTAGTCTGGTTTGCAATCAATGCAACTCCATTTCTGTTGGAGTTAGGTCAGTTTGGCAGCAATGTGGCTGCATCCCACTTCCAATGTAGTCAAGGCCTGAATTGCAGATCCTGCCTGCTCCTTCTGGACATACTTTTAGAATCACGCTCTAGTGAGGACGTCCTATTCCATCCCTGCTTTGGTGCTGTAGAGCAGGGATTGGCAACCTTTGGCACGTGGTTTGTGTACCTGCCATGTCTGCAGGTTCGGCCGATTGCAGCTCCCTCTGGCTGCGGTTCGCTGATCCAGGCCAATGGGGGCTGCAGGAAGCACTGCAGGCCGAGGGATGTGCTGGCCACCGCTTCCCGCAGCCCCCATTGGCCTGGGATGGCGAACCATGGCCAGTGAGAGCTGCGATCAGCCGAACCTGTGGACGCGGCATGTAAACAAACCGCTTGGCCCGCCGGGGGCTTACTCTGGCGGGCCGCGTACCAAAGATTGCCAATCCTTGCTATGGAGGCGAATATCTTAAAATTAAAAAAATGCCTATTTAGGTAAGCAGCTTAAAAATAAGTAGTCATGGATGCTCACGGCTAGCACTTTACTTAATTGAAAAGTGCTTTGGAAAATTTAAAGGGCTTACATTTTAAAATGCTTCACAGGACTGAGCAAAACCTGTTTGACAGAATGTTCTAATGATTTAATGTTTGCTACTGGCCTCTCGCTGAGGTGTACCAAGGTGCAACATTTGTCTTTGTATCCAAGCGAACTTCTGGTCCAGGAATTTTGCTTCCTGAGATTTTGTAAATCTATAAAAATGTTACACTGTTTACTAGAACATTTTTTTAGTTGCTTAGAGTGCTGGACCTGGCAAGTGTCCGACTGTTGACTGATGAGATTGTAAATAGGAGACAATTCCCTTTACCAAATATAATGGAATTATTGCAAATCAGAGAATTTAAACCCCAATATGTCATAAGATTCTCACTTCAAGCGCCCATTTCAACCTTTTAGGAAAATGCCATTGATTTTGTTTTAATAATTTGGATATCAGGAGTGTCTTGTAAAAAGCCGGCAATTTTACTATTATCTTGGCTTTATTTTTTCTCTTCTTTCTTATGCAGCTTATTCCTCTATCTTTGGTAATAGGTGTTCTTTTATTTCAGAGTCATTTGTCTGGAAATGCACATGAATCGCTCCAGTCTAGGAGGGTGGTCATTTCTCATAACATGGATAAAGCTCTGAAAGAAGGTAAGTCTTACCTGGGAGCATGAGTTGATAGATTGTGAACCTCTACTCAGATTGGAGAACAGTTACTTGCAAAAGTAATCCCATTTACATTTAGGGGACTTCTTGCAAAGTGAGATGCTACTCAACAGTGTGTAAAGATATCAGAATGTGATGCAAAATTCTTCAGATACAACATATTTTGTCCTGGATTAAAATAATGGTGGAAGGAAGGGAATCTTCACAAGATGTAATAATTCTATAGACAGTAGTAAGTCGCATCATGTAAATGTTGCACTATAACTGGCAGCTCTTCATTTTAACCATTGTAAAAGACAAAGGAAAACTCAAATGTAGTTAATTTCAACAGGATTAGTAGATAGAAATGATCTAATATGATGATGTTTGAGGTTGTTATAGTCAATAATACATGTTGCATTCTTGGTCTTTATACTTGCTTCCTTGTGTGCAATTGAGATACATCTGCTCTATTGACCAAAACAAGTTTCTACTATTATTGGTGCTGTTCAGCTATGGAGGAGCCCAGGAGCTAGATCAGGGGTCAGCAACCTTTCAGAAGTGGTGTGCAGAGTCTTCATTTATTCACTCTAATTTAAGGTTTCACGTGCCAGTAATACATTTTAATGTTTTTAGAAGGTCTCTTTCTATAAGTTTATAATATATAACTAAACTATTGTTAAAGCAGCAAAGAATCCTGTGGCACCTTATAGACTAACAGACGTTTTGCAGCATGAGCTTTTCACCCACGAAAGCTCATGCTGCAAAACGTCTGTTAGTCTATAAGGTGCCACAGGTTCTTTGCTGCTTTTACAGATCCAGACTAACATGGCTACCCCTCTGATACTAAACTATTGTTGTATGTAAAGTAAATAAGGTTTTTAAAATGTTTAAGAAGCTTAATTTAAAATTAAATTAAAATGCAGAGCCTCCCGGACTGGTGGCCAGGACTCGGGCAGTGTGAGTACCACTGAAAATTAGCTCACATGCTGCCTTTGGCATGCGTGCCATAGGTTGCCTACTCTTGAACTAGATGCTACAGGTAGTGGTTCATTAGAGTGCATAGGTTGGTGGGAGTTAGCTGGATTTTATTCTGCATCTTCAGCAAACTTGTTGAAAATTAGAGTCGTAATTGATAGGTTTCAAAATGTAGTTGTAAACGGAATTGTCATCAAGCAGGGTGTGTTTCTAGTAGGATTATAAGGGATCGGTTCTTAGCCTTACACTGTTTAACATTTTTAACAATGAACTGGAAAAAACATATAATAATTGCTGATAAAGTTTGCAGATGACACACACATTGGCGGAGTGATAAATAGCCATGAGACCTGGTCACTGATACAGAGCGAATTGGATTACTTGGTAAGGTGAGCTCAAGCAAACAATATGCATTTCAATACAAGCAAATGTAAGATTACGCATCTGGGAACAAAACGTGCAGGTCATAGTTAGAAGACTCAGGATTCTATCCTGGGAAGCAGTGACTCTGAAAAAGATTTAGAGGGTCATGGTGGACAATCAGTTGAACATAAACTCCTAGTGCGATCTTGTGGCCAAAAGAGCTAATATGATCCTTGTATGCATATCAGGGGAATATTGAGTTGGAGTAAAGAGGTTATTTTACCTCAGTATTTGGCAGTGTTGTGACAGCTGCTGGAATACTGTGTCCTGTTTTGGTGTCAACAATTAAAGAAGGATGTAGGTAAATTTGAAAAGGTTCAGAAAAAATCCTAAAGGAATGGAAAACCTGCATTATATGACAGACTGAAAGAGCTCAATCTATTTAGTTTATCAAAGAGAAGGTTAAGGGGTGACTCAATCACGGTCTTTAGGTACTTTGAAGAGCCCTCTATTATCAAATTTCTGTTCTCCATTAAGCTAGCAAAGATATGACAAGATCCAATGTCTGGAAGTTTACGCTAGATAAATTTAGGTTGGAAATAAGGGTTAACCAACCATTGGAACAATTTACCAAGGACTGTGGTGGATTTTCCATTACTGTAAATTTTTAAATCAAGAATAGATGTTTTTCTGAGAGAGATGCTGTAATTCAAATAGGAATTAATTACGCAAGAGGTCAGACTAGAAGATCACAGTGGTCCCTTTTGACCTTTAAAAGCAGCAAAGAATCCTGTGGCACTTTATAGACTAACAGACGTTTTGCAACATGAGCTTTCGTGGGTGAATACCCAAGTCTTGCATCCGACGAAGTGGGTATTCACCCACGAAAGCTCATGCTGCAAAACGTCTGTTAGTCTATAAGGTGCCACAGGATTCTTTGCTGCTTTTACAGATCCAGACTAACATGGCTACCCCTCTGATACTTGACACCTTTTGACCTTGTAATCTATGAATGAAAAATTAAGGATTATTAATGCTAATTTTTATGCTGCCTGTTAATACGTATGCAGACAGCACATACAGTTGTTCATGAGCAATTGGAACACAAAGGACCAGGTCCTGGGAGGCACCAGGCATCAGCAACTTCCACTGATTGAAACAGGAGCTTTAGGTGTTCATAACATCTCAGGAAAGGCACAAAGATCTAGTGATATGATTGTACGCACAAAGGGTCTGAGCTGGCTTCATTACATTTAGTGGGAAAACAGTTGGAAGCAGTATTGGGCCCAATTCTGCAACATCCTGAGCAACCAGGATACTTAGCTGAATTACAGATTTGAGTGTTAGAGAGACAAGATGAGGGAGAGATAATATCTTATTGGACCAACTTCTGTTGGTGAGAGAGACAAGCTTTTGAGCTTACACAGAGTTCTTCTTCAGTGGTGTTAAACTAACTGTAATAAACCTCTAATGATCTCTGCTAGTGCTGACATTTGTTTGCTACCTGTATCTGTATCGATACACAAACTTCAAATTTTAAGGATATTTGTAAGCAGATGTGATAGGTTCTGTCTTCAGGAAATGATTATGAGCTACCAAGAGCTATTATGCCCATGCTTTCTCTCCATCTTCCCCCAGAAATTAAACAGTGTCAGTGTTTGTTCTATTCCTTCCCCTCTCTCTCTCTTTCTCTTTGACAACATAATTCTGATGTGGAACCTTTGGGATTTGATCAGATGGATGCTTTTTAACTTCACATTGTAATGCCTGGAGGATTGTGCACTGTAGCTCAAAAATAGTACTGATTAATGGCTACCTATATATTAGGATTTAGGTTTTCTATACAAATGTTATTGTTACATATTGAATCATAAAAAAAATTGTTGAAAATTGAAAGGGGAAAATTGTGTAAGACAATTAGAGTGATAGGCTCTTGGGCTGTGGAGTAGTGAGGAAGATTAGTTTAATTATTTCTTTTTAGTAATAATTTATTTGTATAACATCATAAATGTATTGTGTTTTTGCAAACCCAGAGTAAGATGTGCTCTTTATCCCAAAGAGCTCACAAGCTCAGATAGATGAATCAGGGCAGTAATGCAAATCAGGGAGGGATGTAGAGATGATTATGAGGAGAGCAAGATAGGATAAATGCCTTGGAGAAATAAGTTTCAAGGAGGGGAGGGCAGAGGGAGGGTGCTTAGCAGAGTAAAAGTGGGAGTTGGTTGCAGGCTGTAGGTGCAAAGACAACAATGGGAGAAGGAGAAGAAAGCAGTAAAGAGTGGGGATTAACAAGTGTGGGGGAAGGGGAGTGAGAGGCAATGAGAACAGAGGGGTAGACAGAGTTACTGTAACAGGGTGGCTTATCCTAAGGGAAGGAGGCCTGTCCTGGGGCCAGCCTATCCTGATTGGTAAAGAGAGCAATCAGGTGATTTCCATTATAAGAGCACCAGGAAGCTGCAGAGGGAGGGGGAATCTAGGAAGTTGTGGCAGAGACTAGAGAGAGAGCAAGGAAAGGCACCTGCTGGGAAGACCCTGGAACCAGAGGAGTTGCTGCAGGTAGGAGGAAACACCGGGGAAGTTTGGAAGTCAGAACCTGAAGGCTGAACTCCAGCCAGGTAAACCCTGTGGGTGGTGATGGAATTGGAATCTGGGGACCCCCTACCTCAGGAAGACCGACACTGAAGACTTTGTAAGGACTAAATAAATGGGACCCCAGGAGAAGAATGTTTTAAGTTCCCTTTGGATTGGTGGTGTTCAGTTCTGAAGAGGGGCACTGAAGTGGGGAAAAATAGAGACAGGGTACTGCAAAGTAATTTCTGGCCATGAGGGGGCATCAGAAAGTGGCCAACCCTTTTACTCTTATATTTATGTATGGCCTAAAAAGTGAGGATAAGGCACTTTAATTAGAGAGAGGCAGTCTTGCAATTGTAAACTGATCATCAAACTTAAAACTAACAAGTAGCTGGTCTCTACTTCTGCAGCTGGAGATTGAAGGGGGAGTTAAATATGCTTTGCCTATCATCTAACCTTTCTTTGTAAAATTAGTGAGTTATGGTTGGGTATATCCTTAAGAAACCGGTTGATAACCTCAGAAATCCTTAGTCCAGTCCTTTGTATGACTGTGTGATAATGTTGAACAGAAAGCGGGTGCACTTGGGCTTGTGGGTGTGGCGCTGGTGTGAGCTAGATGGACTCTCTAGTTTTGAGATGGAGAGTTTAATTTCATATCATCTTAGCATGATTCTCTGTAAAATTGGGCCAGAGACTGATTTCTTCTTTAAACACATCATGAAGTATTATAATTGAAAAGCAAACAGCAATAAATAAATCTCTCCAGTATCTGCAGTTTTCTTGAGACTGGATATACAGAATCTATAAAATTGTAAGGAACAAACTAATACAGTGACAGTAGAGCTGATAATTCCATCACTCAGGTCAAATTTTCCACTTGCTCCCAAATAGTTCATTTTTGCTTCCCTTCTTACCTTTCCTCCCCACGCTCGATGTTAATAGTGCCTTGTAATGTACTAAATTATAATTTTATTCCCTAAGGTGAAATCACAAACAAAAGGCTCTTTTTGTCTATTACAAAGCAGTACACAATAAGGTACACTTTAATAAGTCATCTTTTCTTTGTTAGTGGTCAAGGTAACCCTTCTATTTCAAATTAATTTTGTTTCACTATGCTATATTTCAAAGCAAAATCTTGTTGCAGCCTTAACTATGGAGGCCATATCATTGCCTCCATAATAATTATCCCATTCATTTTAATGATTCCCAGCTTAGTTTCATTTTTAAAATAATACTGACAACCTATTAGTGTAGTTTATCTTAGTTAAAATATCATCGCTATTAGACAAATTATTCAGCTACTGTTCTATGAAATGAGTGTAAAGGTCAGAGTTAAGGCTGTATTGGGAATGTCTTTATCTATTTTTGACTATGTTACCTACAGTATCAACTTTTTAAATTTAAAATTGACCAAGACTTGTCAACTTTTGATGTGTTATTTCTAAGAAATATCTTATGGTATAATGAACATATCTAGACTTAAGCCATAAAATTTTACCCACATAAACCTCTATGCACTTGAAAGACTTATCTGGCAAGTTTCCAAATGACTAATTAGTCTTAATTCCTCTTTTTTTTTTTTGGTAAAGGTATCTCTCATTGGGCACCCAAAAATTGAAGCACTCCAAATCGCTAGTCATTTTTAAAAAATGAGGCTTTAATTGATTTGTGCTAGGCTTATAAGCAAACCTTAAAAGTTCTCTATTCACTCCCTCAGATCATACTAGTCCTACACTGACTCCTGTAAACGTTGGTCTTCCTATTTAGTGCATTTCATCCCATCAAAATGAAACCTGGAGTTATGGTTTCACACTTCCTCCCAGCTGCTGTAATCTATATGAATTTGACTGTGGATCACAAAACACACTTACTAATATTTTAGTATATAAAATGTAAAATAAATAGTGATCATATACAAGCTGGGACCTTGAAATTACATTAATTGAATGAAAATATTTTTAAACTAGTTAGTTAATCTGTGCAAAATAAAGGAGGATAACTACATCTTTTTGCACATAGTATAAGTAAGCACGTAAGGGTGGTGCAAAAATGTATTTTTGCAACTTTGTATATTGTCAGTGTCAGAAACAAAATGCTTTTGATGTGTCATTCGAAGTGGTATACTAGTCTGGAACGGGAGAAGGGAATCTTTTTTTCTTTTAAATATATATTTCCATAATATGTAGAAAAGAATGTACTTAGAACATTGAACCATGCTAGCATACAAGTTCAAACAATTTTTTGGTAATCTGAAATGCCATGGGGACTGCATCCAATTTGTTAAGCGAAATAGCTTCACTGTGACATGACATCTTACCTACCTATTTAGTGCTTCTTCATTAGTTCTCTTTCATATACAATATTTTACAAAGTAGGGCCTGATCCTGCAAACACTTATGCACATACTTAAATTTATATGTGTTAATAGTCTTATCAAATTCACTTAGCACTACTTGAACTTAAAGTTAAGCATGTGTATAAATGTTTGCAGAATAGGTGCCTAAAAATCTAAAATGGGTATATTTTACATGCAATAGCATATTCCCATTTCTGCTAAGGTGTATTCAAAGGATGTTACACAATTTATTTATTTTCAGGCAGCATTGCTACCATGAGACTGTTTAATGGTCTGTCAGATCCTAGGGTTTCCTAATGTCGCACAGTGGAACAAGGACCACAGCATGTACTGTACAAGCATGCCGAAATAATTTGGTTTGTTCCCTGAAATCTAAGGCCTTGATTCAATAAAGCACGCAAGTACCTCCTTAAGACCATTCCTGTTCAGCACAGCTGAATTAAAGGTAACCATGTGCTTAAATGTTTTGCTTCCTGATTCTGGACCTAATACTGTAACAACACCGCTTATGAAATTCACCAAGGGCAAGTCATGCCTGACTAACCTAATTGCCTTCTATGATGAGATAACTGGCTCTGTGGATGAGGGGAAAGCAGTGGATGTGCTATTTCTGGACTTTAGCAAAGCTTTTGATACAGTCTCCCACGGTATTCTTGCCAGCAAGTTAAAGAAGTATGGGCTGGATGAATGGACGGTAAGGTGGATAGAAAACTGGCTAGATGGTCAGGCTCAACGGGTAGTGATCAATGGTTCCATGTCTAGTTGGCAGCCGGTATCAAGTGGAGTGCCCCAAGGGTCGGTGCTGGGGCCGGTTTTGTTCAATATCTTCATTAACGATCTGGAGGATGGTGTGGACTGCACCCTTAGCAAGTTTGCAGATGACACTAAACTGGGAGGAGTGGTTGATACGCTGGAGGGTAGGGATAGGATACAGAGGGACCTAGACAAATTAGAGGATTGGGCCAAAAGAAATATGATGAGGTTCAACAAGGACAAGTGCAGAGTCCTGCACTTAGGACGGAAGAATCCCGTGCACTGCTACAGACTAGGGACCGAATGGCTGGGCAGCAGTTCTGCAGAAAAGGACCTAGTGGTTACGGTGGACGAAAAGCTGAATATGAGTCAACAGTGTGCCCTTGTTGCCAAGAAGGCTAATGGCATTTTGGGTTGTATAAGTAGGGGCATTTCCAGCAGATCGAGGGATGTGATCATTCCCCTCTACTCAGCACTGGTGAGGCCTCATTTGGAGTACTGTGTCCAGTTTTGGGCCCCACACTACAAGAAGGATGTGGATAAATTGGAGAGAGTCCAGCGGAGGGCAACAAAAATGATTAGGGGGCTGGAGCACATGATTTATGAGGAGAGGCTGAGGGAACTGGGATTGTTTAGTCTGCAGAAGAGAAGAATGAGGGGGGATTTGATAGCTGCTTTCAACTACCTGAAAGGGGGTTCCAAAGAGGATGGATCTAGACTGTTCTCAGTGGTAGAAGATGACAGAACAAGGAGTAATGGTCTCAAGTTGCAGAGGGGGAGGTTTAGGTTGGACATTAGGAAAAACGTTTTCACTAGTAGGGTGGTGAAGAACTGGAATGGGTTACCTAGGGAGGTAGTGGAATCTCCTTCCTTAGAGGTTTTTAAGGTCAGGCTTGACAAAGCCCTGGCTGGGATGGTTTAGTTGGGTTTGGTCCTGCTTTGAGCAGGGGATTGGACTAGATGACCTCCTGAGGTCCCTTCCAACCCTGAGATTCTATGATTCTATGATAGCTGTTAATTGAAAAAGTGTTCTGAATTTTGGAATGCAAATTTATCATATTTTTATCATACTTTCCTCAGACTTAGGTAAATTACTGACTAAGCCAACCCTCTTATCTTGTCACTTGCACTTCTCTCTGCAACGGTTCATTCCAACATGGATACATTTAAATGTAAGCATATCCTATCTCTGGAAAGTGCCTGAGTTTATCTAGAAAACCCAGAATATATGTGAGCAGGATGACTCAAACAAAAAATGTGCTCTTTTTTGTTGTGAGGAGGGGACTGATCTGTCATCTGAACATGGAAGAGACACAATCCTTGCCGTATGACATAATTATGAAATTTGGATTTCAGAATTAATCCCACTAACTCTGCATGTATTTTTTACATGTATAAGGTTTGTTCATTGACAAGTTATTTTAAACAAGACTACTGACAGTAATACAATTAAGATTGCTATATTTAAACTCCTGCGTAACCTCTCCCTCAAAAAACAACTTTGGGAACCAGTTTTCACTGAATGTTTCAGAGAATGTATTAACTCCAGATTCCAAATATGAAGTCATCACTTCTCCTGCTACCACATGTAGTTATTAAAATAAATATTCCTGCCTTTTTAAAAGGACTTAAAAAACCCTTGCTTTTCACTAAGCAATAGAAACTGGTGGGTTTTTTTCCTGATGGATTATTCTTAGTCCACAATACTTAAATAGGATCCTTGATTATAATCAGAGTAATGACACTGAAATACAGCAGTAGGTACAGTTCTAGAAACACTTTTGTTAAATACCAAATGTATATATTGTTCATTCAAAACAATATTTGAAAAAGATTAAAAATATTTTTTTAAAAAGGAATTTAAGACATGCTTAAGGCTATTATGTCTTGTTCCACAAAAACAATATTTTGTATATAATGGACTCAAGATAGAAAGCCCCCTCTTTAAATTTCTATTTGCTTCTGGGTAATATTGATAATGTGCCTGATGCTGTACAGTACCCCAAGACAGACTATCCTTGTCCCAAAGAATTTACAATCTGAAAGTAATAATGATGTTGTGTGCAGGTGCATGATGTAATATACATAGACGTATAATAGGGTGATAGATACACTTAACTTCCATGTATCAGGAGATAGCCGTGTTAGTATCCACAAAAACAGCTAGGAGTCTGGTGGCACCTTAAAGACTAACAGATTTATTTGGGCATAAGCTTTTGTGGGTAAAAAAATCTCACTTCTTCAGCTCCATGTTTCTCTGAGCTAGAATCATGACCTCTGATACAATTCTAAAACTTTAAGATCAACCTATAGTGAAGGAGTGTATCAGTGTAACTTCAGTGAAACCACTCCTGGTTTACACTGATGTGAAAACAGAATCCAGCCTCTTCCTTTAATTTTGAGTATTTGATTCTACATGATTTATATTATATAAAGTTCATCCAAGGTATATTATGGTTTTAAATCACTCTACATGCGCTTTTCCCATTTTCTTTGTTTTGATTACACTATTGCCACTATTTCCTGAGCATCTCTTCTGTCTCTCATGACCACATATCCTGTGCAGCATTGTATTTTTTTAATCCACCCCCCATTTTATTCTAGCTTCTTCATTTAGGGTGACCAGACGTCTTAGAGGCTTTTTCTTATATACACAACTATTACACTGCTCTCCCCCCAAAAAGTATCCGATTTTTCACATTTGCTAACTGGTCACCCTAACTTCATTCTTTCTTCTATGATGGCTTTTTGTATAGTGTCCACTTATGTATCCCTTACTTTGGCAACTAGCTTAAATTTCAACTCACAATTTTTGCTGTCCTCCCAACTAATACACCAGTGATGCTACTACTTGGTTGTAGTTCATTGTATTATTATTTTCAGTACCAGTTCAGGCATCAGTCTAATTTTAATATCTTTAAAAAAAAAAGTCTTACAGTACTGAGATGTATCTTTTGCAATACTAATATGCTAATAACTAATAGTTACATTTGGCTTGGCCAGTGTCATCTCACCCCAAAGCCAAGCATAACAAAAGAACTAGGTATCTAATGTCTACACTGCCCCTGAAAGGTGTGATTCCCAGTGTGGGTAGACAGACTTGTGCTAGCTCAGCTTGAGCTAGTGCACTAAAAAGAACTGGTGTTGCAACATCCACATTGCTCTTTTTAGTGCGCTACCCTCAAGTGGAGCTATCACAAATCTGTCTACCTGCACTGGGAATCACACCTCCCAGCTTCAGTGTAGTCATATGCTGTCACAAACTAAATCTTGTTTTATTTATATTCAGTACTCAGGGCCAAGTTGTTTCCTGATCTCCCCTGACAAGTAGTAGCATGTGTGCAGCTCTGTAGCCATATTGGTCCCAGCATATTAGAGAGACAAGATGGGTGAGATATCTTTTATTGGACCAACTTCTGTTGATGAGAGAGGCAAGCTTTTGAGCTTACAGGCCACGTCTATACTTACCCGCCGGGTCGACGCGGCGAGTTCGACTTCTCGGAGTTCGAACTATCGCGTCTGATCTAGACGCGATAGTTCGAACTCCGGAAGCGCCGCGGTCGACTCTGGTACTCCACCGCGGCAGGAGGAGTTGCCGGAGTCGACCTTGGAGCCGCGGAGTTCGCTTCCGCGGCGTCTGGACGGTAAGTCATTCGAACTAGGGTAGTTCGAATTCAGCTACGTTATTCACGTAGCTGAATTCGCGTACCCTAGTTCGAACCAGGGGCTGTGTGTAGACCAGGGCACACAGAGCTCTTCTTCAGATCAGGACTACTGCAAGTTGGTCCAGTAAAAAATTTTACTTCACCCACCTTGTCTCTCTAATACAATAGCATGAAGACAAACTCTTCAGAATGCTTTCTTCCATCCTTAATTACAGATTATTGTTACAAGTAACAGAAACAAGGTGAGGGAAAATTACAAAACAAGCTTGTTAGATATTAAAATAAAATACTGTGTCCTAGGTGTTCAAAATGAGAACAAGAACTAAACTATATACATAATAACAAGGAAATTTACTGTCCTTGTTAACAGGAAAAATGCTCTTCAACCCCAAAATGCTGACCATTTTTGTAACTACGCCAATCTCTATAAGACTTTGTTAGTTAATAATACCTTGGATCATTAACGTTGAAATGATTTTTCAGCCTTTACCATTGATACTGATTGTTTTGTTTGCACTTCATTCATCTTATCAATGAAAAGACTAGTTTCACTACTAATTATAGACCTTTTTTCTCTAGTCTCTTTCACTGGCTCAACCACTAACACAACACTCCAAAATGTGGGCGAAAGACAATGCAAGTAGTTTAGAGACAACATTACAGCAAGACTCAACTGGGATAAACATGGTTTTCAGCTATTTGGGGTTTTCTTAAACCCACAACTAACAGCTCTTGGCTAGAAAAAGAGTACCTGGATAATCTTAATTATGTACACAATAGTCATATTTATAGTGCTGAAGAGAAACAATAACTTGGCAGAGTTTGATCAGTGTAGAATGTGAGCAAGCACAGAACCTTTGATAATTTTTGAGGCACAATTTTTTTTACAAGAGATAATCAAAATCTAACATCACTCTCGATGTCGCAGATAACTATGGACTGAATCCAAAGCCTGTTGAAGTCATTGTGAGTCTTTTCATTGAATTCAGTGGGCTTTGAATCAAGCTCTAGATGAAGATCCAATGTGCTTTAGAAACACTAAAAATTATAAGCCATTGCTTTTAGGCTATAGAACAGTGGTTCTCAACCAGGGGCCTGGGGCCCACTGAGGGGCCCCGAGCAAGTTTCAGGTGGTCTGCCAAGCAGGGCCGGCATTAGACTTGCTGTGGCCCAGGGCAAAAAGCTGAAGCCCCACTGCATGGAGCTGAAGCCTGGGGTTCCAAGCCCCGTACCAGGGCCGAAGCCGAAGCCTGAGCAACTTAGCTTCACAGTGCCCCCTGTGGCTTGGGGCCCTGGTTAGTTGCCCTTCTTGCTACCCCCTAATGCTGGCCCTGGCTTTTGTATGCAGAAAAACGTTGTGGCACAGGTAGGCCATGGGGGCAAGTTGGGGAGGATAGGGGGCTTAGAAAGTAAAAGGTTGAGAACCTCTGCTATAGAGGAACATACAATAAATTCTAACATACAATAAAAACAATATTAGAATGTACCCTTTTAAATGTAAAAATAAATCCTCTGGGAGGGTACAATTTTACATATTCAGAATTTTCCGCTATCCTCCTTGAGCATCTGTTTGATACAGATCTAACAGAGAAAAGAAAAAATGGAATGTTTTAATGTGACTTGAAGATGGTTTTAAACAGCATATTTTGGGGGGAGAGATAGTGACAGATATCTAGTGTGTTACATATACTGTTGACTTATTTATTTCTATGTTCTTGTGAGTCATTTAGATAGTAATGTTTAAAAAAATTCTGCTCTCAAAATACTGTAGAGCTCAGCATTGTTGTACATTTGAATGTTGTGCCAAATTGCTGTAAATAGAAGGAGAAAGTGAATGTTGTGGATTCTTATGATTGTGGAGAAAACTAGGATCCCAAGTTCATTTTAGAAAGGTTTTGCCATGAGGGTAATAGTGAACTAAGGACTAATGCACCCTTCTTTTTGAAAGCGAGTATACTTTAGGGTATTAGAAGGAGATAGTGTTTCTCATATTTTATAGTTATGTACGTAGGGAAACTTAGCCATCGCTCTTCACTACTGCGACTCTGCCTCAAAGGCAGGTTCCTGAAGAATACAATACTTTGACCCATTGTGTTAATTTTGGGACAGAGAAATGCGTCTACAAGAGAATTCTCACACATGGTTCAGAACAAGAAGTAAGACATTGCCAGTTACAAACAATGACCACAAATATCATAACACGGTGCACTACTGTTATTTTGCAGCACCCTAAAAGTATTGGGTGTCTTACTTACAAGAAGAAAAGTAAAGAGCCCTGTCCTGAAGAGCTTACAATCTAATTTCAGAAATGACACTACAAAGAGGAATAACAAAACAGTAAGAGGAGGAAGGTTGAGGAACGAAAGAGGTGACAGTGAAAAAAGTCATAGAATCATAGAATTCAAGATCAGAAGGGACCATTATGATCATCTAGTCTGACCTCCTGCAAGATGCAGGCCACATAAGCCGATCCACCCACTCCTGAACTAATTCTCTCCCTTGACTCTGCTGTTGAATGCTCCAAATCATGATTTAAAGACTTCAAGTAGCAGATAATCCACCAGCAAGCGACCCCTGCCCCATGCTTCGGAGGAAGGCGAAAAACCTCCAGGGCCACTGCCAATCTACCCTGGAGGAAAATTCCTTCCCGACCCCAAATATGGCGATCAGCTGAACCCCGAGCATGCGGGCAAGACTATCCAGCCAGACCCTCTGGAAAAGGCTAACAATATCCCAACATTGACCCTTTGTACTAATTACCAGTGTGGCACGTTATTGACCTATTGACTAAACCCGTTATCCTATCAGTTTCCAGGGGCGGCTCTACAAATTTGGCCGCCCCAAGCAGTCATGCCCGGGAGGCGCCCCCGAGCCGCGAGAGCAGCGGACCTTCCGCGGGCATGACTGCGGAGGGTCCGCTGGTCGCGCGGCTCGGCTGGACCTCCCGCAGCTGCGGGTGGTTCGGTGGTCCGGCGGCTCCGGTTGAGCTGCCGCAGTCATGCCTGCGGGAGGTCCACTGGAGCCGCCGGCCGAGCGTCCCCTCCGCAGTCATGCCTGCGGCAGGTCCGCTGCTCCCGGGGCTCCGGTGGAGCTCCCGCAGGCATGACTGCGGCAGATCCGCCGGCCCAGCCTGCCGCCCTCCCAGGAAAGGGCCGCCCCAGGCAGGTGCTTGCCCCGCTGGGCTCTGGAGCCGGCCCTGTCAGTTTCCTATCAAAAAGGTATAGTTACTTATACAAGCGCACATTGTCATGGTAGAACAATGTATCTGAAATTACCCTATATCAGTCAGAATCCTGTTATATTACCCCAAATTATCCTCACATGTACTGAGGACAGTTCTTTACCACCTTTATCAGAAGGCCTCCATCTTTGAGTAACCATTGTTGTCATGCTCTTGAGTGGTTGTTTAAGGCAGGTTTCACTATAATATACTTTTTTCTGTTTTTTCTTTTTGTTGTATTTGATGGGCCAGATACTAGTCAAGAATACTAGGTATAAGTTTAATATCTTTCCATGAAAGTCTTTATTCCATATAAAATAGAGAGGATGGATTGTCTTGTGATTAAAACATAGGACTGTGTGACAAAGGTTGTTCCTCAGACTTCCTGTCTGACCAGGGGAAAGACCTTTAATCTCTGTGCCTCAAATCCTACCTGTAAAATGGGAATAATAATAATAATACCTACATCAGAAGGGGTGTGGCTAAATTCATTAATATATATAGTATGCTCAGATACTCAGAAAAGCCTCTTAAATAGAGCTGGTTAGAACTCTTTATGTTCTGTGCAATGGGAAATTCTGACACTTCAAAATTTCCTTTCATCTCAAATCAGAACAAAAAATCAAAATTTTGAAATTTCTTATAGAACAAAATTTCCATAAAATTTAATTTCACACACTCTTCTCTCCCATAAGAACATAAGAACGGCCATACCGGGTAAGACCAAAGGTCCATCTAGCTCAGTATCTGTCTACCGACAGTGGCCAATGCCAGGCGCCCCAGAGGGTGTGAACCTAACAGGCAATGATCAAGTGATCTCTCTCCTGCCATCCATCTCCATCCTCTGATGAACAGAGGCTAGGGACACCATTCTTTACCCATCCTTGCTAATAGCCATTTATGGACTTAACCACCATGAATTTATCCAGTTCTCTTTTAAACGCTCTTATAGTCCTAGCCTTCACAACCTCCTCAGGTAAGGAGTTCCACAAGTTGACTGTGTGCTGCGTGAAGAAGAACTTCCTTTTATTTGTTTTAAACCTGCTGCCTATTAATTTCATTTGGTGACTCCTAGTTCTTGTATTATGAGAATAAGTAAATAACTTTTCCTTATCCACTTTCTCAACATCACTCATGATTTTATATACCTCTATCATATCCTCCCTTAGTCTCCTCTTTTCCAAGCTGAAGTGTCCTAGCCTCTTTAATCTTTCCTCGTATGGGATCCTCTCCAAACCTCTAATCATTTTAGTTGCCCTTTTCTGAACCTTTTCTAGTGCTAGAATATCTTTTTGGAGGTGAGGAGACCACATCTGTACACAGTATTCGAGATGTGGGCGTACCATGGATTTATATAAGGGCAATAATATATTCTCAGTCTTATTCTCTATCCCCTTTTTAATGATTCCTAACATCCTGTTTGCTTTTTTGACCGCCTCTGCACACTGCGTGGACATCTTCAGAGAACTATCCACGATGACTCCAAGATCTTTTTCCTGACTTCTTGTAGCTAAATTAGCCGCCATCATATTGTATGTATAGTTGGGGTTATTTTTTCCAATATGCATTACTTTACATTTATCCACATTAAATTTCATTTGCCATTTTGTTGCCCAATCACTTAGTTTTGTGAGATCTTTTTGAAGTTCTTCACAATCTGCTTTGGTCTTAACTATCTTGAGTAGTTTAGTATCATCTGCAAACTTTGCCACCTCACTGTTTACCCCTTTCTCCAGATCATTTATGAATAAATTGAATAGGATTGGTCCTAGGACTGACCCTTGGGGAACCCCACTAGTTACCCTTCTCCATTCTGAGAATTTACCATTAGTTCGTACCCTTGTCTTTTAACCAGTTCTCAGTCCATGAAAGGACCTTCCCTTTTATCCCATGACAGCTTAATTTACGTAAGAGCCTTTGGTGAGGGACCTTGTCAAAGGCTTTCTGGAAATCTAAGTACACTATGTCCAGTGGATCCCCCTTGTCCACATGTTTGTTGACCCCTTCAAAGAACTCTAATACATTTGTGAGACATGATTTCCCTTTACAGAAACCATGTTGACTATTGCTCAACAGTTTGTTTTTCTGTGTGTCTGACAATTTTATTCTTAACTATTGTTTCGACTAATTTGCCCAGTACCGATGTTAGACTTACCGGTCTGTAATTGCCGGGATCACCTCTAGAGCCCTTTTAAAATATTGGCGTTACGTTAGCTAACTTCCAGTCATTGGGTACCGAAGCTGATTTAAAGGACAGGTTACAAACCTTAGTTAATAGTTCCGCAACTTCACATTTGAGTTCTTTCAGAACTCTTGAGTGAATGCCATCGGGTCCCGGTGACATGTTAATGTTGAGTTTATCAATTAATTCCAAAACCTCCTCTAGTGACACTTCAATCTGTGACAATTCCTCAGATTTGTCACCTACAAAAGCCAGCTCAGGTTTGGGAATCTCCCTAACATCCTCAGCCGTGAAGACTGAAGCAAAGAATCCATTTAGTTTCTCTGCAATGACTTTATCGTCTTTAAGCGCTCCTTTAGTATTTTGATCGTCAAGGGGCCCCCCTGGTTGTTTAGCAGGCTTCCTGCTTCTGATGTACTTAAAAAACATTTTGTTATTACCTTTGGAGTTTTTGGCTAGCCGTTCTTCAAACTCCTCTTTGGCTTTTCTTATTACACTCTTGCACTTAAGTTGGCAGTGTTTATGCTCCTTTCTATTTGCCTCACCAGGATTTGACTTCCACTTTTTAAAGGAAGTCTTTTTATCTCTCACTGCTTCTTTTACGTGGTTATTATGCCACAGTGGCTCTTTTTTAGTTCTTTTATTGTGTTTCTTAATTTGGGGTATACATTGAAGTTGGGCCTGTATTATGGTATCTTTAAAAAGCGCCCATGCAGCTTGCAGGGATTTCACTTTAGTCACTGTACCTTTTAACTTTTGTTTAACTAACCCCCTCATTTTTGCATAGTTCCCCCTTTTGAAATTAAATGCCACTGTGTTGGGCTGTTGAGATGTTCTTCCCACCACAGGGATGTTAAATGTTGTTATATTATGATCACTATTTGCAAGCGGTCCTGCTATAGTTACCTCTTGGACCAGCTCCTGCGCTCCACTCAGAATTAAATCTAGAGTTGCCTCTCCCCTTGTGGGTTCCCGTACCAGCTGCTCCATGAAGCAGTCATTTAAAGTATCGAGAAATTTTATCTTTGTATTTCGTCCTGAAGTGAAATGTTCCCAGTCAATATGGGGATAATTGAAATCCCTCACTATTATTGGGTTCTTAATTTTGATAGCCTCTCTAATTTCCCTTAGCATTTCATCATCACTATTACTGTCCTGCTCAGGTGATCGATAATAGATCCCTAATGTTATATTTTTATTAGAGCATGACATTTCTATCCATAGAGATTCTATGGAACATGTGGATTCGATTCCCCTTTCCCCCTTGTTGTTTAGTTATCACTGTGACTGTTACGGACTTTGATTTTGTATTTTGCTTACATCTGTGGTCACAGCTGATATGCAGGCTTCTTTGAGCTTCCTCCCGAGCAGTGATGACTAGTGTATAACACTTCAAGCCTAAATGACCATCAGCAAAATAGTGAAACTAGCTATACACAAAGTGCTGTCAAAATACTGACAATTTTTTTTCCTAATTACTTTAATTTATAGTAATCTTAGCTGTTGCTTATAACTATAGTTCAGACTAGGGATCGGCAACCTTTGGCCCGCAGCCCACCAGGGTAAGCAGGCCGGGCCGGTTTGTTTAACTGCCATGTCCGCAGGTTCGGCCAATTGCAGTTCCCACTGGCCGCGGTTCGCCATCCCAGGCCAATGGGGGCTGCTTGACGCGGCGACCGGCACATCCCTCAGCCCGCGCCACTTCCCGCAGCCCCCATTGGCCTGGGATGGTGAACCGCTGCCAGTGGGAGCCACGATCAGCTGACCCTGCAGACGCGGTAGGTAAACAAACCGGCCCGCCAGGATCCTTACCCTGGCGGGCCACATGCCAAAGGTTGCCAATCCGTGGTTCAGACTTATGGAAATGTTTAATTTTTCAAGTTTATGGTGTCTCCTTAAAATATTGTAATAGTGATTTCCTTTCTCTAACTACTATGATCTTATAATGTGGTTCAAAACTGTCCTTCACCTAGGGGGGAAAAAACACTGCCTCTACATGTTTTTTAAATGTGTCTTTGAAATCGAGGTTGTTTAGATGCATGTATAAAGAACAAATTGTGTCAGTCCTCAGCAGACTTGGGAGATGCAGATAATTTACTAGTTCATGTAATAAAATCCATGTTTTGTGATACAGGTATCTGTTTGAGATTTCTGTTTGACCAGTAACCTGACTGTCTGACCAAATCCACTTAAGGGTTTTGCATGATGACCTCTGGTAATCTCCCTTAGGATCAGATTTCTTCAATATAACATTGCTACGCTTTCTTTCTTTGAAGAGAGAGAATTTAAAACCCAAAGGAGAAGATAATTTTTGTACTATCCCTGTGTGTTTTCCCTGTATTAGACGTTGCTATTTATTGTTTTGTTTCTCCTTGTAGTGTTTGACTACGGCTACAGAGATTACATTCTGTCCTGGTATGGGCACCTCAGCAAAGATGAAGGACAGCTATACCACCTGCTATCTGAAGATTTCTGGGAAATCGCCAAGCAGCTGCGACAGAGGCTGAGTCACATCGATGTAGTGAAAGTTGTCTGCAGCGATGTAGTGAAAACTTTACTCACACACTTCTGTGACCTTAAAGCAGCCAATGCCAGGTAAAACAAACAAACATGAATGTTTATCCCCTGTCCTTCCAGTATTTTAGTAGAGTTTTCTGCTTGTTACTTTCTTTCCTTTTGGATGAACTGCCTTGAGGCAATAAAGAGCTTACAATTGAGAGAGAGAAACAGTAAAGACAGGCAACATATAAGTAACATTTATAGTCCATACTGTTGATTGTGAGACACCCACTATGCTTTTGGGCACTTGGGGGAAAGGAAACACTCATGTTTCTTTTTCAGCTAAGTCAACTTCATCACTCTGTTTATACTCCTTTAGTCACCATGCAGGAAGGTACGTGAGTAATCTCTGAGGGTGCCATGAGACTAGCAGGATTTGGAAATGACAACAAAAAGCCATGTACATTCTTTCCAGAAAAGTGCAAGTGTTAATTCCATAATTTCCCCCCCCCTCTCGCTTTCTCCTCTGGTATCAGGAAGCAAAGCCCCATGGTTCCTCTCTATCAAAAGTCTCTCTTAGTCAAGTTGTTGGGCCAGGTTTTTCTCCTATTACGAGTCTTTTCTTTGAGAGAGTTCTCTTTATATGCGCTGGGGACTATAAGGTATTCTCCTCTTAATACCTTGATTGCACTCAATCTGATTCTTGAAAATGGCTAGCTGTACTTTTATCTGGCCATATGCATATACATTCCTTGATCTGAGTGTACAATATGAACTTGCAAATTAGGCACATTTGTGCCTGTCTACTTCAGAAAATTGCTTTTAAAATTACTCTAATTGAAATATTCTTTGGCTCGTGTGATGAGACTTTGTTGTTTTGCTCACAGTGATATCCATTTGTGCTCTTTGCCCACAGTGACGTCCACAGGTCTGTTTCTCATATTGCTCCAGGGAAAAGACTTCTTTCTCTGTGCCCATGACCAGTCTATATATTAACACTTTCTCTGTCTTCCTGAGCAGACAGTCTTAGTGTTTTACTGGCAGGTGTCAGCCTGAATTTTCCCCAGTACATAACAAGCGAAGCCAAAGAGAGATTTACTGGTGGTCATTGTTGCAGGGGAAAAAAAAGAAAATAAACAGGTGATCGTTATGTACCTGCAGTGGGGCATATATAAAATTCTCTCAGTTGGCCTTTAATTTCAGTTCCAGAATATTTGCATGTTACTTGTTTCTCAATAATGGTCGATGTCTCTTGGCTGTGTTCTCTGAGTGTGCTACTGTAGTTTGTCACTCTGACTTTTGAGCACAATGTGAGCTCTGTCTAGAAGAAAAGTTAGATATCAACTATCTTTCCTTTTAGTTCAGTTAAAAAGAAGCTGGAGACTTTTTTGTTACTATTTTTTAGGTATCACAATACTCAAGTTGTGATTAAGAAAAGGCCTCCAATTTGAAATTGGGGAAATATTCAAAACTGTCATTTCCTCCTGTCTCTTTCTATAAAATTCTGACTTTTTTTTTGCTTTGGATGTCTTATTTCCTGTTTATAATTATGTCCATTTCAACTGGATCTTTGTTTTTGGGTTGGGTCATGGCATTTTTGCTCTCACTATACTCACTAAGAGAACCAGTAATAACTAATCCTTTGCTTATTTTCCATTTACTTTTTTTGCTTTGAGTTGATCATGCATCTTTGAGAACACCTGTGAAGGTTGGGACATTAACATGCAAATGGAAAGGTCATCCCAGAAATCCATGTGCTAAATGATAATCATATTTCTTAATTTACAGATCAGTATTCCATGCAGATTTAAAAATTCCTAAATGCAGGTAACAAAAAGATTAAAACTGGAGAGGTTGATTACTCTTGCCACAATATAAAATCCTGATACTGGTTCTTAGAAGATCCTTTTTGGTTTTAGGAGCATTCTGAGTTTTTTGTATTAAGTTAATTGTCCAGGACTGTTGTGACTACTGTGAATCCCTTATACCTCAGTGGTCCCTTAACTTGGGGAGTCTGAATTATGTCACTTCTCAATCTGAAGCTTGAGCACCACAAAAATCTTTCCAGCTCACAGAGACATTATGATTTTAAAAAAGCAACACCAAATTTGGGAATAAACTGTGTTGCAGAATTTTGAATCGATATCTCTAATTGATATAGTATGGCTCAGAGTCTAAATTTTGAAAAGTATGATAAGTTTAGACTGAAACTTGGATGTTTTGTCTTTGTGTCTATGATACAAGCCTGTTAATTTGGGTGAGTGAAATCATGGAATCATTTCCTGTTGTGATACTCACACAAATGCCTCCCATGCATTGTAGTGGCTCCATGTAATTTTGTTACATATTATGATAGCAAAGAGAGTTTCATCCTTTGGTCAAGTTCAGTAAGTGACCTAGAGAATTTTAAATACATTTTGTTCCATTTTTAGAGAGGATGTTATCCAGGTATCCGTGCGTAGGGGCTCCCTTACTCTGTGTGAGAAGGCTAGTAAGGGTAGGAAGTGTTCTCACCTCCATGAGGCTAAAGACATTAATCTCTTCTATGTGAAGTTCATAGGGTTTTGCCACCCACTTCACTCTAGGTCACCTTTTAAACTCATCCCTTTCCACCTGCCTTGGCTAATAAAAGAAACAAGGATGGCTAATTCTTCCAGTCCCATATGGAGCCTTCTGAGATGCTACAGTGCGGGTAAAGGGGTAGAAAGAGCAATACAAGCTCTTCCCTTTCACATTACTCACCCAGAGAGTGACATTGGTCCAGCAGGAACTGGAAAAGATTCTGTCACTCTTAATTTCCCCTGTAAAATTTTTACAGTTTATTTGGCTGTTAATGTTTTCCCAGAGTATGAAAGGGGTTAGATAGTTTGATCGTGGCAGTTCTTGGTCACATGCATGTAGTTAACTGATTTCCACATTTGAGATTTTGTCTAAGACATATTGGCTGAGGCCTTAGTGATTTCCCCCCCCCCTTCTCTGAAGCATTGAGCATGAAGTGCCTGTTTACAGGATGAGATGAGTGTGTTCTTCATGATGGATTTGCTGTAACTGCAGGGGATGGGAATTGGTGAACCTCAATTCTTCTTGTGTTCTGCTTGTTTTTGTGTGATTGTTCCCTTAATGTCTCATCCAAATAGCTGGTTTTGGCTTGAGTAAAGCATAGAAAAGCTGAATGCTAGCCACACTCTTTTATTATCTTAGCTGGATCATGAGCTGAAAAGGATGGTGAATAAATCACTGGAAATTTTCCTAATAGATCTGTTGGAGACACCATCTGTCATGGCAGCATACTTTAAATTCTGACTATGTTAGAGAACAAAAAGCACTCTAATGCCTGGAATTCATTCTGTGTGTCTCATAATATAAAATATTTGTTTCACTTTAAAGGCAGAAAGGAAAAATGCCTTTAGATTAAATTACATAGTCTGAGATTGTAGGAGTTTGGCAGAGTAAGGCCAGATTCTAAGTGTGGAGATAGTTACCCCTCACCCACTCTTGGACCTAATGAGAGCAGTGCCTTTTGAACAGGTGTAAAGGCACTGTTAGTGTGATCGGAGGGAGTCTGCATTGTGGGCTTCTTATATTGTCTCCAGGCTGTGAGTAAACAGCAGACTTATTCTTACATAAAATTATAGATTAAAAGTGATGAATCTTGATTTAAGAGTAAAACATTTTTTCCCCAAATAGAAATAGAGCGCGACGGGCTGCTTTTTGGTAAAACAGTGTTGCAGGTTTTTGCCATTAGATCCACAAGGCCAGTCATGAATTAGTGACATTGATCCCTTGAGGCTGCTGAGCATGGAGTTTTAGGGCAGTGTCTAGCTCTTAGCAAACTTAAAGGGAAAACTGTCTTGTGCATATTGCTGTCTCTTCCTGGAAACAAACAACACAGGAATTACATCAAGTTCTCATTACAAAGCTATTGGTTAGGTTTTTTTCAGTAGTAATGTATAGCTTGGTTCTCAACTGTGGTGGCTCTGTGTGTTTGTATATTACATATAATGTGTGTCCTTATGCTTGCTATACTTATTACAGTGTATAGTGTAAAGTAATATTCAGTGTAAAATAGAAAGCATTGTTACCATGAAGTCAGCAGGAGCTGGTACAAAGAGAACTTGAGAACTAGATTGAACAAAGCCCCAAACACATCCAACTTTAAGGAATATAGCTCCCAATGTTTCCTTTTTCTTTTATAATTCCATTTATATCTCACAGTTTAAAAATGTCAAGAACTGCTTTCATACTAACCCTCTGAAAACTAATATCAAATAGATTAATGTGAATTTGAGAGGTTGTTGCAATGAGAGCAGATATTTGGAAAGGATGATCATAAAAAAAGTTACAAAATAGCCTTTGAATAAGTATATTATTAAAGTACCTCTTGCTAGTGCCAGTTACTGAAGTGTTGGGCTTTTGTGAATGAAGCCTTTGCAAGAAGAATTCATGAAGTTCTAATTTTCTATTATTTGTAATACAGTAGACCTAGAGGCTTCAATCAGGATCAGGATCTCATTGTGCTTGGTCCTCTACTAGCATAGTGTTTTTAATCCATTTCATACCATCTTTGATAACAGACCCAAAGTCCATTGTAGAGTTCTCAATCTTGCAAGACCAATGCATAAGCTAATAACTACACAGTGAAACACATTCGAACACATGTTTGAATAGTATGTCTTTGTTGAAACAACACATGCTGTTAAAGAGGTTCAAGACACTAGATGATGTGTCTTGATTAAATGGGTGCTATGAATATTTTGGGATTGACTTTCTTCTGACTGTGGATATATTTTTTATTGCCTGCTTTAAAAGACAGTTTACTTTTTGTCTTTACTGTGATGCTTTCATATACAAGTCTAAATCAACTTATTTCATTTCTTAGAAGTTTCAAACAGATCAAGCAATTTTAATTCTGCTACACTGTCAAGAAGTTTAGAGATCTCAGGGAGATGCAGGTAAAGAGATGCATGTTGCCCCTGGTAGTTCCCAGGGCTGCTTTGTTGTAAATGTGTGCTGAGTACAGAATGTGCTATGGAAATCTTTTATGATTTGTTGCATGCACACTTGAGCTCACCCATTTCACTGTCAAGATGATTAAAAACTAAATATAATTTTGTGGGACTTCTGGGATTGTAATTAAAGAAATAGGAAGACCAAAAGGAATGATTTTCCAGATTTCCGTGGAAAAGGCTATTACTGATTTCTGTGGAAACTTTCTTACAGCCCCCACTTCCCATGCAAATAAACAAAACACTGTCTTATCTTTAAACTTGTCTCACACTGTAGGCTTTCTGATCTTCAGACTGTGAGTTTCCCAGTCAGCCCCTACAGGGTAGTTATGGGGTTCTCAGAAGTTTTCAAGCTTTTTGGGCTAGGAACACACATATATAAAATGTGTGTGTATATATTTTAATGAAAATGGATTTTCACATAATCACATCTCAGGAGTTGGGGCTTAAAGACAAACCCCTAGTATTGCAAGACTTGTGATAAAATAATGAGAGTTGGCAATACTGGAACCAGTGTCAGGAGGTCATGGCCACCGTGCCCTTGCCATATTGCTGTATAGGAGGGAGATCCTGATTAGATTCTGGCTAACTGGAAGTGGGGTGGGTCACAAACCTAGTTGAATGACTCTCCTGGGCACTCACCAGTTTGCTGTGAGGAAGCCATCCACTGGATTCCGTGAGCTTTAAGCCTCCGAAGTCTGAACAGAGGTTAGGGGCTTGTCTCTAGGCATAGTCATAGGGTGAAAATCCTCTATCTAGCACCCTCTCCTGAGAGCTTAGACCGTGCAGTCCAACTGCCAAGCTCCTAGAATTAGTGCTGACCACTCAGACTTCCCTGTAGCTTAAAGAAACCTTCTTGCAGAACTCCAGCCATATGGATGCTCTGGTGTCACAGATTAACTCCTCAGGGGCATGTGATAGGTGTAACCCATGACCAGTAGCTACAAGCTCATGAACTCAGTCTTTGCACAGGATTTGAAAACACTATTGCTCTGTACTTGATACACAGATCTATTAAAAAAAAAAAAAACACACCCTCCATGCATTTCTCTGCCTTAGTTTCCGCACCACTCCAAAGCATTCTTTGGGCAGGGGTCAGATCCTCTGGGGCATCCAAGTTCCTTCTCCTGCAGTGCATGGCTTGTCTTCTCTGCCGTGCGGTCCCTCTCTCTCTAGATTGGGGTGGACAAACTTTCTGGCCTGTGAGCCACTTCGGGTTCCCAAACGGTATGGAGGGCTGGGTAGGGAAGGCTGTATCTCCCCAAACAGCCTGGCCCTTGGCCCCTGTCCCCTATCCACCCCCTCAGAATCCCTGACCCATCCAACCCCCCCTGCTCCCTGTCCTTTGACTGCTCCAATCCCTATCCACCCCCGCTCCTGCCCCCTGACAGGCTCCCCGGGACTCCCACGCCTATCCAACCACCCCCTGCTCCCTGTCCCCTGACTGCCCCGACCCCTATCTGCACCCCCACCCCCTGACAGGCCCCCCCGGGACTCCCACGCCTATCCAACTGCTCCCTGTCCCCTGACTGCCCCCCGAGACCCCCTGCCCCCTTACGATGCCGCTCAGAGCCTGGCCGGAGCCAGCCATGCCACTGCACTCCCCGTCAGCAGCTCGCAGCCCCGCCGCCCAGAGCGCACAGTGAGCTGAGGCTGCGGGAGAGGGGGAACAGTAGGGGAGGGGCTGGGGGCTAGCCTCCCCTGCCGAGATCTCAACGGCTGACAGGATGGTCCAGCAGGCCAGATGTGGCCCGCAGACCGTAGTTTGCCCACCTCTGCCCTAGATCATCTTGTTTCTCTGGCCTGATGGTCTCACAGCTAAACTGGGTACCCCTTGCTACAAAAGCATGCTTGTACCTTCACATCTCCTTCCCAAAACTTCCTGTATGGCTCTGTGGGCATGTCTACACACCAAGGAAAAACTGCGACTGGCCGTGCTAGCCATCTCGGGCTCGTGGGGCTTAGGCTGTGGGGCTGTTTCATTTCTGTGTAGACGTCTGGGGTCTGGCTGAAGCCTGGGCTCTAGGACCCTCTGGAGTGGGCGGGTCCCATAGCTGCAGTGCCCAGAAGTCCGCAAACAGCAATGAAACAGCCCCTCAGCCAAAGCCCTGTGAGCCTGAGTTGGCTGGCGTGGGCCAGCACGGATTTTTCTTTGCTGTGTAGACATATCCTGCGAGTCTTTCCTGACCCATGGAGCCTTTGTAGTTTTTTAAATGCTAGCTAGTATCAGTACATTGATGTCTGTCTTTGTTCTGCATTTGGGGATTTTCCGCTCTCTCCCCTTCACCAGCTCCCTGCAGAGAGGTAGGAAAAAATGGTTCTTGTAGGCTTGAGCTAACCTATTTTCCCAAGGTGCTTCCATCCGAATAGGCGGCCATTGAATTCTAATGACCTGCCATTGTACCTGGTATGAGAGAGACATGTCAGCCATTATCAGCAAAGGTGGAATTCACATATATAGAGAGGTATGCAGTGATACAGCAGTTTTCATAGTAAAAACTTCATAATATCAAACAGCATAAAATTGTACAGATAGATTCCCCAAAGTGTCACAGGGTCCTAGTATGGAGAAGGTTGAGACCCTTGTGTCAGATAATGGTCCAGTACTAGAAGATTGTGGTAGATGTTACATTTGCTAAAATGCCAGTGTTGTTAGTTTTGGGTTTACAATTATTTGTTCATAATTGGGAAAGAAAATTGTATTAGCTCCCTGCAAAAGTGGTTTTTAACCTTTTAACAGCCAAGAACACCTGTGGTAAGGTTGCTGAGTGTCCTGTACGTCCCCATCTACACACATCAAAAGAGATTCTGCAGTTATGCATAGTCATCTTTTTTCTTAAAAGCTTTTTGTTAAATTTTTTTAACGTAATGTTTTCCCCATTACAATCCTCTTAAGGAATGGGTGAACCGGTGGATTTGTAGCATCAGGTCATTGTGGTTGATGACAGACATTTGAATACAGATTCAATATTCGCACTGAATAGATGAATGCACCCTTAGACTGAGTATCACTTGCCACTATTGCGAGTACAGCTTTAAAAAGTATTTCATTTGGGTCCAGAAATGATGAACCAATTGGAATAGGTTTGTTTTTGGTTTTTTTAAAATTGTTTTGCCTACCCATGCTTACTAATCTTTCCTCTAAAGGTTATATTTACTAATATTTCACTCATTTTGGGATAGCCAAAGAAAAGTCCCTTGCTTTCCTAAGCAATTGCACTGTTACTTATCTGCAGAGAATTGAATGCATGTTTGAAGAACTTGTAAGATGGAACAATGTCTGAAATGAAATCAATGAATGATTGATGTTGGTTTCATTTCACAAGGAAGAAAAAAGTAGTAATCTGTAATGCATGCTGTGCAATCCACAAATGTTACAAATACTGTCTGTATGAAATCACTTTTAAGTCAAATGCATCTTGATATACCAGTATATGTCACTGTCACTAAAATCCTAATTGTTGGCAAAGACACAAATGAGTTAAATTGCCACTTGTCACTGTTTGTGTGATTTGAAGCTTATGAAATAATGTGTTGGATTAAAAGGCTTGTGTGGTACCTATTTTGGGAGCTACTCACTACAGTTTGAGATTTATATTTCAGTTCACTGAACCACTGTTTTCAGAATGTATGGATAATCAGCTGAGTTTTCAAAAAACATTATGCATAAATCATAGAATCATAGAAGATTAGGGTTGGAAGAGACCTCAGAAAGTCATCTAGTCCAACCCCTTGCTCAAAGCAGGACCCACACCAACTAAATCATCCCAGCCAGGGCTTTGTCAAGCCAGGCCTTAAAAACCTGTACAGATGGAGATTCCACCACCTCCCTGGGTAACGCATTCCAGTGCTTCACCACCCTCCTAGTGAAATAGTGTTTCTTAATATCCAACCTAGACCTCCCCCACTGCAACTTGAGACCATTGCTCCTTGTTCTGTCATCTGCCGCCACTGAGAACAGCCGAGCTCCATCCTCTTTGGAACCCCCTTTCAGGTAGTTGAAGGCTGCTATCAAATCCCCCCCTCATTCTTCTCTTCTGCAGAGTAAATAAGCCCAGTTCCCTCAGCCTCTCCTCGTAAGTCATGTGCCCCTTGATCATTTTCATTGCCTTCTGCTGGACTCTCTCCTATTTGTCCACATCCTTTCTGTAGTGAGGGGCCAAAAACTGGACACATTACTCCAGATATGTCCTCACCTGTGTTGAATAGAGGGGAATAATTACTTTCCTCGATCTGTTCGCAGTGCTTCTACTAATGCAGCCCAATATGCCATTAGCCTTTGTAGCAACAAGGGCACACTGCTGACTCATATCCAGCTTCTCATCCACTGTAATCCCCAGGTCCTTTTCTGTAGAACTGCTGCTTAGCCAGTCGGTTCCCAACCTGTAGCAGTGCATGGGATTCTTTTGTTCTAAGTGCAGGACTGTGCACTTGTCCTTGTTGAACCACATCAGATTTCTTTTGGCTCAATCCTCCAATTTGTGTAGGTCACTCTGGACCCTGTCCCTACCCTCCAGTGTATCTACCTCTCCCCACAGCTTAATGTCATCTGCGAACTCGCAGAGGGTGCAATCTATCCCATCATCTAGATCATTAATAAAGATGTTGAACAAAACCGGCCCCAGGACAGACCCCTGGGGCCCTCCACTTGATACTGGCTGCCAACTAGATATTGAGCTATTGATCACTGTCCATTGAGCCCAACAATCTAGCCAGCTGTCTATCCACCTTATAGTCCATTCATCCAATCCATACTTTTTTAACTTGCTGGTGAGAATACTGTGGGAAACCACGTCAAAAGCTTTGCTAAAGTCAAGATCTATCATGTCCACTGCTTTTCCCTCATCCACAGAGCCAGTTATCTCCTCATAGAAGGTAATCAGGTTGGTCAGGAATGACTTGTCCTTGGTGAATCCATGTTGACTGTTCCTGATTACCTTCCTTTTCTCCAAATGCTTCAAAATGGTTTCCTTGAGGATCCGCTACATGATTTTTCCAGGGACTGAGGTGAGGCTGACAAGTCTGTAGTTCCCTGGGTTCTCCTTCTCTTTTTTTAAAGATGGGCACTATATTTGCTTTTTTCCAGTTGTCCAGGACCTCCCCCGATTGCCATGAGTTTTCAAAGATAATGGCCAATAGCTCTTCAGTGATATCAGCCAATTCCCTCAGCACCCTCAGATGCATTAGATCTGGACCCATGGACTTGTGCATGTCCAGCTTTTCTAAATAGTCCTTAACCTGTTCTTTCATCACTGAGGGCTGCTCACCTCCTCACCATACTATGTTGCCCAGGACAGCAGTGTGGGAGCTGACCTTGTCTGGGAAGACCAAGGCAATAAAAGCATTGAGTACGTCAGCTTTTTCCACATCATCTGTCGCTAGGTTGCCTCCTCCATTCATTAAGGATCCCACACTTTCCCTGACCTTTTTCTTGTTGCTAACATATCTGTAGAAACCCTTCTTGTTATCCTTCACATCCGTTGCTAGCTGCAACTCCAGTTGCGTTTTGGCCTTCCTGATTACACCCCTGCATGCTCGAGCAATATTTTTATATTCCACCCTAGTCATCTGACCAAATTTCCACTTCTTGTAAGCTTCCTCTTTGTGTTTAAGCTCACCGAAGATTTCACTTTTAAGTCAAGCCGGTCGCCTGCCATATTTGCTACTCTTTCTGCACATTGGGTTGGTTTGTTCCTGCGCCCTCAGTAAGGCTTCTTTAAAATACAGCCAGCTTTCCTGGACTCCTTTCCCCTTCATATTAGCCTCCCAGAGGATCCTACCCATCAGTTCCCTAAGGGAGTCAAAGTCTGCTTTTCTGAAGTCCAGGGTCCATATTTTGCTATCTCCTTTCTTCCTTTTGTGAGGATCCTGAACTCAACCATCTCATGGTCACTGCTGCATAGGTTGCCACCCACTTCTACTTCCCCTACCAATTCTTCCCTGTTTGTAAGCAGCAGGTCAAGAGGAGAACAGCCCCTGGTTGGTTTCTCCAGTAGTTGCAGCAGGAAGTTGTCCCCAACACTCTCCAAAAACTTCCTGGATTGTTTGTGCACTGCTATGTTGCTCTCCCAGCAGATGTCAGGGTGATTGAAGTCCCCCATTAGAAATATCTGTGTGTAGATTTAGTTAGGAATTTTCAAAGATCAGTTTGCCTTTCTGTTTGGAAAATCCAATCTCGTAGTCATAACAACAGATACTTGTGTGTTCAGAAGTTGAGACAAAGTGGGTGATGTAATATCTTTTATTGCACCAGCTTCTGTTGGTGAGAGAGAAAGCTTGTGAGATAACATAGAGCTCTCCTTCAGGTCTGAGAAATGTACAATGTTATAGCTAAATACAAGATGGAACAGGTCATTTACCATAAGTAGCTAACATATTTCCCGAGACCATCTGAAGTGAAGTCGCCAGTTAACTGCTCTCCTGACATGGGCTGCGGGGGGTAAAGCTGAGGGGAGGGAGAGAGGTAGTGGGTTTTAAGATTGTTGTAATAAGCCATAAATCCAGTGTTTCTATTCAGTTGATTTTTAGTGTTTAGCAAAGTTATGAATTTATGTTCCCAAACTCGTCTTTTGAAGGCGTTGTGCAGGTTTCCTTTGAGGATGAGGACTGAGAGGTCAGATATAGAGTGATTGCTTCGTGAACAGTGTTCACCCACAGGTGATGTGGTGTGTTTGGGTTTTTTTTTGTCATTTTCCTGTGAGAATTCATTTGGGAGCACAGTGATTCTCTTCTTTCACTCATATAGCTGTTGTTGGGACAGTTAGTGCACTGGATGAGGTACACCACATGCTCTGATAGGCATATGTATGACCCATGGATCTTGAAAAGTGTGTTGTGGGAGCTGAGTAGACTGGAGGGCTGCCTCATACATGTGCACCTAACGGGGATATTCAAAAGGTTTAAGGGAAGTAGTTTATACAGCTATAAAAGTTGATGTTAGAAGAATTTAGTGGCACTCTGTCTATGTGTGCATGTGTGGGTGTGCATACTGCAGTTAAGCTGCCTGTTTTCTCTGATGGTTACTGCAAAATAAACAGTCCTTACTTTGTTCCAGTTTTGTTGCAAATGTAGGAAAGTGGCCTCAGATAACTGTCCTGCTAGTTTTTATTTGCTGCCTAAAATGTTGTGTGTCATCAGACCTTCTTGATACCTTCCCAAAGTTCATTCTCACAAATCTTGTGGACGAGTTGCAAAAAGAACTCCAAATTTGGGCTCTGGGATCAACTGCCATTGTACAATGCTGAGAATTTTATCCATCACTGCATGCATGCTTTTTGCTAAATTATTTTGTTGGTAGATTGGTGGGGGGGAGGGGAAGCAGGAGTGACACGGAATTCTGTTTGCTAGGCAGGCCTTGTGCTGATTCACTGTATGTTTCCCTACAGGCTAATGAATACTTCATAATGAGACTGACAGAAATGGAAACCCTCAGTTAATCAGTCCTCTTGCAACAAGAGAAATGCTGTTCAATATGTTTTATGGAAATCCTGAAAAGTATGCACTGGAGCTGTTTAAAAGAATAAATCCAGATGTACTTGCCACTTTGGAGAGGGATAGTAACATATAAAAGGGCAGTCACTAGCAAGAAATAGGAGCATTCTTCTGGATGATAGGCTTATGGAAAAGTTTGCTGCTTTGCTATCTGAAGTTTGGAGGATGATCAAAGCCAGGATCAGTGTCTATATGATCATCAGCAAATTGGTTCACCCTTAGCTGATGTTCGTTTTTCTTTTCCCCTCCTGTTTTCAGTCTCCCCCTTATCTTTCCTGGGTCTGTTGGAACAAGTTACTGGCACTGATACACAGATGCTTGCATAGGACTCCTGCAGAGAGACACTTGGAAGATTTGTCCTTTAGACTTTTGCAAAGACATCCTCATCATGTTCTCCATGTATCTGCTGGAGGAAGGGTCTCCTCTTCTCAAGACCCAAATCGGGTTGAGTAATGGAGAGAACCCATCTCATTAGGTACATGTCAGAGTGTATGTAATCCCCACAAACAGCAACATACTGGATGAATTAGGATGGTGAGGGCCAAATATTTACCAATTGGTTTATTCTTTCCATTCTGTTTCTGTGATAGACCCATCTTGACTGTGTGCCATTAAACTCCTGGAACTGGCCCAACTCAGCTAAGCTGAATTTATTGGCTGAAACTGTGAATTCCAGATTTGTAAGAGACGAGATGCAGACAGACTATGCAACGACTTCCTCTGAAAGGATGTAACCGTAGGAACAGTTAATGCTCCAGAGAGATTAGGAATGTAGGCTGCAGTCCCAAACAGGGATGGGGTTCCTGTGGAGACTACACTGATCATGGATGGTATGGAGAGATAAAAGGCAAATTTAATCACAGCCCAGTGGAGTCAGAATGCACTGTTGATTTGTGCTGTTCATCCCTTGCTTGTATCATGAAAGTATGCTCAGCCATAAATAACTGCATGGACATTCCTTAAAAGGAAAGTGGTTGAGGCCTGTGCTAATACTATCTGAAACTATGCGCTTGAGTGCCCAGAAAGAGTGGGTTTTTTTGTGCGCGCATGTGTGTCTTTAGAGCCAGATCATCACTGTCTTGCCCAACTACTAACACAGTTTTTTGTTTTCTTTTTTCAAAAAGAAGGTAGAGTTGGCCAGTGTTAGACTGATAGATTATAAAGCCAGAAGGAATCACTATGATCATCTAGTGAGTCTGACCCCTGTATAACACAGGCAATAGGACTTCCCTGAATTAATTCCTGTTTGAACTAAAGTATTCATATTATGTGGTTCTGGCCCCATATATCACTGCCCTATACATGTTATAATCTATTAGTACAGGTGACTCGGGGGGAGGGGGAGGCATGCAGGTCACATGCCCCCCAAATTTGCTGCTTGGCTTATACTGAGCATGCTCAATAACACCATTGAAGCTGGCTGCCCTCACTCTGCCCCCCCCCTGTTGGCAGGCACAGGTCATCTCTGGTTAGTATAAGATATTCTGCTCCCAATCTAGGATTTTTAAAAGATACTAGCTGATACTCGGCATCAGCTGCTCTCAGGATGTTGACACTTAGTTCTGGGTGGCTGCTTCATCAGACCAGTCCAGAAGAGGAAGGCTAACTTTCACAAGAGAAGATCAAAATTCTTATCTAAATGACCCAGGACCTCTGCCAACCTGTCTGGGGGCAGGCTTATGTAGATAGATAATGATCACCTACAAGGAGAGCCCAGGCGGGGATCTGGAGTATACTAGTATGGAAATGCTCAGCAGTGCACTGCAGAAGACAGTGAAACATTCAGAGAGAAGAGGAGGTTTGACCCAAGAGGAGAGACACCTGCTCTAGCACAGGCTGCAGGAGGCCTTCCATTGTGATGGGGGCTTGGACACCACCCTCACGAGCCAGTGCTCTCTAGGTGAGTATGCAGGGTATCTGCATTCCCAGCCGTTAATCCCCACTATAAGGCAACTTTGCTTTGTGCACAAAGAGAAACAAGTATATTTCCTTGTGACTAGTGCATATAGCTGAAACCTCTGTTTGAATATGTATGGAGTTTGTGGGACTTTTGTCCATTTTTCTTACCCAGAAATGGCAGGACAGGAGCAGCCCCCTGAGTAATAGTTGGTTGCTGCCAGCCAGGACCTGCAACAGCAAACTATCCCTGGAGAGGAAATGGATGGTGGAGGATGAGGGAGAAAACATTTGTGTGAGGAATAAGCACAGCTGGGCCCTGACTCCAATCTGACAGGCTTCTACTGGACTATAATTCCTGCTTCCTGAGAAAATGACCATAACCCCCCCACCCCCAGGTGACACAACAACCCTTCCACAGTACCTGCCAAGAGGGGCACCTGGAACCAAGCTATGTACAGTCTCTTTCCTTCCAGACCAATGCTGGAAGCATGTGAGGCACCTGGTCCTGCATCCTAGAGCCGCTTGCTTACACAGAGGGGGAGCTGCTGACTTGCAACCAAGAGTCACTGGAGGAAGTAAGAATAATGGGATATGCACATGCTGCAAGGTCCAAAGAACAGTTGGCACTTGCCAGGGAAAGAACTTGGTCTCCTTGAGAACAGAATGTCAGAAAGCGGTATCTAGTTCCCTGCATGCTTCAGCAGAGAACTGGCTAGAGTGGCTGATTCTGAGGGAGTCCACAACAATACAGACTTCTTTGGCTGTTTGTTAGTATATCTGGATGTAATTATTACACCAGGCATAGCGTTGACTCCTAAGGCATTTGGCAAGTGCTTCATGCTCTGGTGGCAGCACAACCTCCCAAATAACTAGCCGCCAGTGCAATTGTACAGCCTCCCTTTACCCCACCACTTCCACAAAATGAACCCCTACCACCAAGAGTGGGAGAGCCTAGTTGCCTGCCTGCCTGCCAGCAGGCGGAGGTTTGGTGTGGGGGGACCTCACCATAGTACACCAGGGAATGATCAGAAGATGGCTAGGCTTTGTTACCCCTGTGATCTCTTTCTAATTCAAAAGATCCATCTTTGCAGTTCTCCCCCCATTTTTCTTTGTGTACCCTTCCTCACACTTTTAATTAGATAAAACTGCATCAGCATCACATGCTTTTGATTGTGTTTCTTTGGCCAAAACTCTTTCCACTCTCTGCAGGTATCTGGCATTTCCTAACAGGCAGCCTCTGCAGAACTGACCCTGGCACCCAAGGTATGCCATGGGATGATCTAACATTTCTGTGGTCAACTCTTATGCATATGCACATAATTTGAAACTCCCTTCAATGTGGCTAGCCTTCTGGCCACACTAGCAATGGCCCCCAAAGGTGCACCCTCTCCTCAAGGTACATAGTTACCTTGTACACCTATCAGTCACCATTTGGAAACCCCCATGAGTGATTCTTTAACTAAGGTGAATAACTCAGTGTTTTGGTACTGATCAGGATTCGGAAGTCCCAGACGGGATGTTTTGGAATTGTCTTTATAGTTCTGATTGATTGAAGTGAAAATGGTAGTTTCTTTAATGAACTGGACGTGCATGATATTTTTCTTCTTATAAGGTACATGAAATTTACAAATTTATGACTGGTTGAGAGAAATATGTGAGAAGAAGTCAATAACGTACAACATTTCATCATAAGTCAATTATTTTGATGAAGTGGCTTGTATCTAGAGTTCAGTGAAATTTTTCACTGCTGTGTCAAAGATCCTACATCAAATAGTTTATTCTGTAGTTGAGGTCAGGAAATTAGTTATTCTCTACAATAATGTTTTTATAAGGCATAAGGTTTAATCTCAGGCATAAGGTTTAATCTGTAAAAGATTGTTCCATGCTGAGCAGAATGTTCTTTATGTACTTGTTCTCTCTAGTAGACCTATAAGGGTGATGGAAAGGATGTTTCCATTTAGGAACATAGAAATTGCTATACTTCATCAAAGCAATGGTCCATCGAGTCCAGTGTTCTGTCTCTAAAGGTATGTCTACACTATAGCAGGGAGTGTGCTTCCCAGCTCTGGTAGACAGAGGCACTAAAAATAGCAGTGTAGCCAGAGGCAGCATGTGTGACAGTTTGGGCAAGCCATCTGAGTGCATACCCAGGGGTTCTGGGTGGGTTTGTACTCAGGCAGCTCATCTGAGATCCTGCCCATGCTCCTCTGGGCTACATTGCTATTGTCTACCTGAGCTGGGAACCATACTCCCCGCTGTAGTCTACACATACCCTAAAAGTGGCCAGCACCAGATGCTTCTGAGGAAGGTGTAAGAAACCTTTTATTGGAGAATTATGGAATAGCCTGCCCATAGGGAATATTTCATCTAAACTCTCATCAGTAAAGTGTTTGGTTTAGACCATGAAACATGAGAATTTATGCTGTATTAAAATATAAATGATCCTGTGTATTGTAACTGTGGATGTTCTCTCTGGCTCTCCATGCTTTAATTGTATTATACTTTGGGGCTCAATGATATCTAGTGGCAATGAGTTCCACAGAAGAACCATGCACTTTCATCTTTTTGTCAGTTTTAAAATTTGCCTTTCAATTTTGTTTCCCCTTGTCCTGGTATTATGAGAGAGGGTAAATAGGAGTCCATGTTTACCTTCTCAATACCATTCAGTATTTTGTTACACCTCTACCATGTCCCCCTTTCATTTGTCTCCTCTCAGAACTAAACAGACCCAGTCTTTCATATCTCTTCTCATATGGAAGTTTCCCCATGGCTAATTTTGCATTCCCTGTTTCTTTAGCCCATTCTGCTTCTGCTAACCTGTTTAAGACAAGGTGCTCAGAACTACAGTGTTCCAGATGAGAGAATTCTAGTGATTTATTTAATGGTATCATAACATTTTTTAGTATTTTCTATCACATTCTTCGTACATCCCACACTTGTTTGTTTGATTTTATTTTTTCCACTAGTTATATTGTCTGCTAACACTGAAAATTCTCAGACGTCTAGCTATTAAGTGATTTTTTTGTCTGGAAGAATTCACTTGACCTTTCCTTGTTTGTTATTTTCTACAAAAAGTCAGAATAAAGAGGCTGGCAGTATTTTGAGTGACAATTCAGTAGTTGATCACAGATGTAGAAGATCACATCTGTTCCACCTTCAGTGTCACAGCTAAATCCATTTCTCAGTAATATTCAGTCCCCTGCTTAAATAGTCATACAATTATAGTACAAGTCTATTAATTAATCTGCAGTAGAAGGGTATGTTTGCATCTCAATCCTTTGCCTTCTCAATTATTTTGGAAAAAATGGATTAGGTTCCGTGTATGTCAAGGGAAATGACTAGAAAACAAGCTTTTTATTCAACCTTCTCCCTAAGGGTGTGCTCTGAACTATAATAGCTTATTCTATATGGCTGTGGTTTAAAAATGTTGTATTTCTATTTGTACAGGTATAGAGAAAAGATAGGGCAAGGGATTGAAATGGGGCAAATGTAGGCTTTCCTTAATATAATTAAAAATAAACAATAGATGAAGCATAGTTTCTGTTTAAAATGTTTCTTTGCTGAACATTATGTCCCTGATATTTTATACATTTCTGGTATAGTAAGTAATGACTAAAGATGTATTGTAATTTCAACTGAAATGCTGGTACCCTTTTTAATAGGCAGGAGGAGCAGCCAAGACCATTTTTACTCCATCCATGCTTGAGGAACTCTGATGAAGAAGTAAGATTCCTGCAATCATGTTCTCAAATTCTGGTGTATTGTCTCCTACCCTCAAAGGATTCCCAGTCTCTCAGCTTGCGCATAGTCCTTGCTGACATACTTGCAACAAAAGGTAGATTATAGATCAGAGATAATTAATGACTTCCTTACTACAGTACTGAGATTACAAACCGTTTAATATACTTGTATTGATATCACATTTTAAGTTCTAAAGTTAAACTTCTGTCACAACCTGCACATGCAGAGACTGGTACAGTTAGTATCTTATAGACGTACGAGACACTTAAAAATTCATAGCATTAGCTAATTAAGGATAAGGCACTGAGCTCTCTTGTGCTGATTTAGCAAGGCATTTCATTATGTGTTTAAGCACATGAAGTCAATAGGGCTACTCGCCTGCTCAAAATTAAGCCTAAACTTACGTGCTTTCCTGAATCAGGGTCAGAGTGCTCAGCACCTTGCAGCATGGAGCCATTCCATCCTCTTATTCTGTCCTAGAGGAAACCAAACCTTTAGCCTTCTACACTGGGGGGACCATCTGGAGAGCATTTGAGTGGTCCTAGACTTTTATACCTTACTCAGCTAAGTAGAATTCTAGACTAAGGATGTGAACATGACTGAAGCATGATATAAAATCTTTAAAAAACAACAACAACCCAATAACTATCCATTTATTTATTGAGAATTTTAGTTCTTTTTATAAAATGCACTTTTAATTGGATGATGAAACCACTAATCACTGTCCTTTTTTGAATTTGGAGTTGGGGACAGTTTTTGATGCTGCAAAGTCCCAAGTAATCTCAGTATAGTACAGTTCATTTTTAATTCGTAGTTCTGCACCTTCCTAGGCTCTAATGTGTAATGTTCTCTGAGATACACAGGAAGAAGAGCAGAAACAGACACTGGAAATGTTTCAATTTAGGTTCAGCTGCTTTAACATGTGTAAACTTTTTAATAACCTGGATTTCCAGTTTCCTGAATCCCAATGACAGTTTACAGTAATGAATAGAGAAAATAAGTTTAGGAGAAGGATAAACTTCAGTCTAAAATGAGTGATACACTATGTGGTCTGGGAATTACATAGTAATTCCTTGGAATTTTATCAACCTACTTTGTTTCAATTTGTGTCCAAAATGTTACACTGAGTTTGTGTTTGAGTTTGAAGATGACATTTGCTCTTTTGCACAATGATTTTGTTCTTAAATTTCTTCTCCCAGTACTGAAGCCAATGGTGGAGCTGCTGAGTGATCCAGATTATGTCAACCAAATGCTGCTCAGCCAGATGGAGTACAGAGAACAGGTGAATGAGCATCACAAGAAAGCCTACACATATGCTCCTTCTTATGAGGAGTTCATCAAGCTCATTAACAGCAACTCTGACGTTGAATTCCTGAAACAACTAAGGTATCCGATGTTCAATTATAGAATGTTCAAAACTAAGCATGCTTCTCCTGCCAGTCCATTGCTGAGACCTGAGTGAAGTATGATTTCAGTGAAGCGCAGAGAGGAAATACAAGCCTTAACATTTAATAAAGCTCCAAAATAAGCTGCTTTCCCTTTAGTCAGCAGGAAATATTAAAATTACTCCATTATAACTGGCTGGTGTATACAGGGGCGGCTCTAGGAATTGCGCCACCCCAAGCAGGGCGGCACGCCGCGGGGACCGCTCTGGCGGTCGCCGGTCCCGCGGCTCCGGTGGACCTCCTGCAGACATGCCTGCGGAGGGTCCTCTGGTCCCGCGGCTTTGGTGGACCTCCCGCAGGCACGCCGCCCCAAGCACGCGCTTGGCGCGCTGGGGTCTGGAGCCGGCCCTGGGTGTATATTAAAGTCTCCTCAATTATTTAAAGACATATAGGAACCTTCCACGCAGCATGCCCTGATCAAGGGAGTCAGAGAGAAATAGTGTGTTGACTTTCCATCATTATGTAATGTCTTTTTAGTAAATTGCATCTCTAACAAATACATCAAGTCCTTCCTTTTGGGCTGGTCGATTCTGTAATGTGACATTTAGGGGCTGGGCTGTAGTGTGTGTGTGTGTGTGTGTGTGTGTGATGACCCCCTAGGAGGTTTTGAGGAATTCTTAGAAGCAGATGGCTCCCAATCATTCCCTCTTGAATATATCTCAGGTTCTGAGTTTGGAGGCCATCCTCTTACTCTTAAAGAATTAAATAAAATAAGATCTTATATGGAATGAATATTCCCTTTCTTAGTGTTCTGTGCTGTGATACTAAGGCATCTATGTAATGTTCATCTTTAATACCTCCCCATTTTTTTCTCTCCCTCTGCTTCCCAAAACTTGGAGCATGGCTTCTCTTTTCACCTGTTCCTTCCCTCTTCCTTCATCATACAAGATAACTCCCATATTCCTAACCTGCTTGTAAGCACCAGAAGAGGGATCCCCAGAAAGGGCCAGCAGTCTCCCACTTGCCTAGAACAAATGTCTATTCCAGGTTTCGTGTTAGTTCTTCGCCATCTGATCTGCCTCCCTCTTGTTGCTTTCTGTTTTGAGGAAAGAGTTGAGAACCAACAGCAAGGGTAAATGGATTATGTTGGAACTGCGTGGTGTTCCTGGCATTGTGGAGGGCTGTGTTTTTGGCCTTTTTAGTGTTGCAACCTGTCACACCTTCCGGTGCCCAGATGTCTTTCCCAGCGTGGTGCTGTGTATCAGTATCTCCAGGTGTCAGAAATAAGCCAGTTCCCAGGTTTCATCCTACCAAGAATTAGCAAGTTTCCTAAGGGTGTCATCACTGTCATCGTTGCCAAAAATATTTTTTTTTAACACCCAGATTTTTAAACCAATTGTCACAACTTGTAGCCTACAAGTGATTCTCTGACTACGCCAATGAACAAGGATGATGGTAAAACTAGGTTAACGCAACAAATAGTCCTGCAAAGATGGAAAGAATATTATGAGTCCACATGTAACTATCCTGTAGCAACTCAATGTCCAGATCTATATGCATTAGCAATAGATGCAGTCCCTGGCCCTGAAACTTGTGGAGATGACCGGGTTGGAAGAGATTTGCTCAGCCATATAGAAACTGTGAAGCGGGCATGCTGCTGGACCTAACAGCATAACACCCAAACTTTTAAAGTGTACCACTGAGCCCATTATGCCAACTTTTTGTCCAGACTTGGACTCCTGGGAAGGTACCAGCGGAGTGGGAGGAAGGGATCATTATCCTGCTCTGTAAGGGGAAAGACCCATGCACTGAATATTGTAGTTATAAGCCATCTGATGGGTGCAGCCAGCCAGACATCCTAAGGAGAGCTGGTTTAGCTGTCTTAGCCATGAAGGACATGCATAGGGTCTGATGGCAAAAAAAACCAAACGTGAAACGATACAAAAGTACGGATTTATCAAACCTGCGTAGTTTTGATTCTTTTATATGAATCTGAAATATTGGATGTTGCTTAAAACAAGACATCAGGAGGCTGGAGGCATTTCATATGCATTGTCCGTGACAGCTACTGGTATAAGATGGTTTGACTTTATCAGTAATAGGGATGTATCAGTGAGAACTGGCCACCGGAGTACTGAAGTCACCATTGGCTGCTGCTGGCTGGTCTTTTTGGTCATGTTGTATGTCTCAGAAGCAAAGTCCCAGCCCGTCTATCTTCAGAGTGCAGCTTCATGGTCAGGAGAGGACACCTCCCAGTCACTGACTGGCAGCAGTCATGCAGTCTGAAATTAACTTGGCTTCACCAGCTCAGCAATACCCTGTAGAGCTCCTAAATGCCTGGAATAAAATGTGTGGTCATAGACACTCGGTGCTACAGACCTCCTCTGTCTGAGCATATTGTTGTTGATTATCTCCCCTTTCCTGTCATTCTTGCACCCTTTTCTGCCCTAATTTGGATGTATTTTTTCTGAATTACTTTTGTTTAATATTGAGGAGCACATCTTTTCTTCTGCACTTGCAGTGGTGCTCCTATAGCAGAAGCTAGCTGTTTTTGTTTGTGCTTTAGATTCTCTCTGCCATTTCCATTGATTGAGCAAACACTGTCTGCTTAAGATAAGGACATAGTTGTCATGTGACAACCACCGTGAATGGAAGCATTACTTTGAAAAGACTAAAGCGGGGTTATAAATGTACAAGGGGCGATGCCTCCAGAGGATATGGTCCTACTGGGCAAATACACTGCTTGACCCAATAGTAGGGCCAAGCTTGTGGGGAAATGAAATGTCTAGAGAGGCAGAGTTAACCCGCTCTCTGCACACAGGCACCCATTTGCTTGCTGTACACATGCACGCACCCCTCATGCTGGGTTTCTTAAAGGGATTCCCCCTCTCCTCTACTAGGGCTGTCAAATTTAGGGGGTTCCTCTCCCACTTCCCTTCTCTGCTGGGATTCTTGGTAGTTCCTCCATATACACACCATATGCCTTGTAGCAGTGGCTTCAGGAGAGTGGTGGATGGTTGCTGAAGAATCCAGCAAAGGCAGCTGTATCTTCCTGTGCCCACAGAACCCTCTGCAGGGGAAGAAGAACTAGTGTTTCTGTCTCTGGGCAGTGATCAAAAGTGGAGGTGAGCAAGGAGATTTGGCAGCAACTGAGGATGAGAGTGGGATGGAGATTGAGGTGTTAGGGAGCAGCCCCAGGGCAGGCTGTCTGGCTATCTTGGGTACTTCTGTGGCTCCCTGGTAAGGAAGCACTGTTATCTCCATTGTACAGATGCAGAGATGTTGCACAGAGAGACTAAGCTGTTTGCCCTGGTCACACAGGAAACATTTGGAGGAGTAGAAAATAGAACTTGGGTCTCCCACTTCCCAGGCCAGCATCCTAACCACTGAACCATCCTTCCTCTCTCTCTTATCTTCATAGCAGAGCCATCGTGAGAGCATTAAAGTGTTGGAACACTGCAGAAGCGGTTTCCATGAGGGTGTGGGTCCTGATTTGTGACTACTAAACACACCTCCTGTTAGATCCATCCCCATCAGTCCATGTGCTTGGGGCTGAATAAATAGCTTTTCTTTTTTGTTCTCGCTTCATTTCCACACCCTGCTCTGAAACAGCTTATATTTCCAAAGAGGAAAATGCATTAGGTGAGAGAGTGAAATGATTTTGTTGCTTGGCTACATATTGTTCATCTGCTGTAAAATTTGCTCTTTACTCCAGGCCAGCATGCTGTGCTACTGACAGTATAAATTACCCCTTATTAGACTGTTGGAAACCTAAATAGACATGAGGTTTATTAGCGTAATAACACTAATGGAGCTGCTTGCTTCAGTTGAAACGTAACCCTTTTGTTGTTGTTCTCTTACAATTAATGTGCACTGTATTCTCTTACTAGCTCTCTAGGTCTCTTTAAATTGTAATATCAGAAGGCAAACTCACTGTATGAAGTACTGTGTTTTTTGGCTACATTTATATCATTATGTTCACTTTCCAGTCTACAGAGTGGTGGACTTACCTTGAGCTGTGATATCGTAAGCCCCAAGCAATGTTGGGTCTGATCAGAACTTGAATGGAAAGCCTCCAGGGAAATCTCAGGATTCTTGCAGGGACATGGTGTTTGTGATTCAGCAGGTGATACTGTTTCCTCAGGATCTGTATAATACCAGTATCCCAGCTTGGTGTCCAGGTAGCGCTGTGCTGCTGGAAGTACAGTCTCCTTGCTATGTTTAATTTATCTGTCTGTCCCCATCCTTGTGGTGTATGAGCATCTGTGGAAGAGACTCTTGTAGCCATGTAAAGATTCAGTGGCACATTTTTCAAAGTAGGGTAGTGATTTGTCTGTGAATGTGCTAAGGGTTGAGGTTGGGGAAACCATACAAAGGTGTGTCTGTGGATGAACAAAGTAAATGACATTTCATGTTATATTTAGCGAGTAAACCACAGGAAAGTATAGAGGAGAAGGGAAAATAAGCTCTTGAATGCTTACAACTGGGAACAAGTTACTTTGCAGTGGGGAGAATTTTTCTGATTACCTCCCTCTTACAAATAAATCTCTGGCATACGGGTATCAACCCTAGTTTCCTGGTCAAATTCCAATCTGGGTAATAGCATTCTGCTTACCTAAAATTCCCTGTATCCCATAATTTTAGTTGGAGGACACTCTTCATTCCTTGTCCTAGAATGATGTGTAGCATTTCTGTGCACTTTTTTTTTAGGCTGTTAATCCACAAAAGTAAAAAATGACAAACTTTTTATTTTAGTTTTGTTTATATTTGAAAATAAGCTAACTGAGATCGCTTCTTGGTAACCTCTAAGCCATCTGATTTAGATAGTAACAGTTTTAAAGTTCAGACTATTTGGCTATTGAGGAGAATTATCCTAAGAAATTATAGTTAATGTGAAACTCCGTATTCCTTTGAAACATCCAAATGGTGGTTTGTCATTGGAGAAGAATGTAATTACTTCCCATTTCTTGAGATCAAGATATTATATCACTGCACTGAAGGAAGTCTCCAGATATTGATAGATAATTCCTCAGATTCTTGATTCTCACTGCAGTCATAGTTCCAATTCCTAAGAAAAGTGAAATCCTCCATAATATATATGGATACACAACTTTCTTTTTCTGAAATCACTCTGGGCTTTCTGTTAGACTGATTTTATTAACGAAGTTTTGATAGGACTTAAGGTGATTGGAACTGGGTACTTCTTGTTTGGGTAGGTGGAAGGATCAAGAGCTGGGAAGATAAAAAATGAGGCAAGCAGTTGGGAAGGGGATCATAGTGCCTGGGATGTGGTGTGACCCAGTACAACCATTCTTATGTTCTTTGCAAGAGAGTTAAAAGCTGGGTGGGGGTTGGATGGGCTTGAAATCATTTACTGGTAAGTGTGCTAATCTTCATGGTTCCACATAGCTGATGGGATTTCCCTGGTAATAAATCAGTTTATGCTACTAGTATTTTCACTCCTTAATTATTCAACATGGACAATAGCATATGCACAAATTCATTCACAGCAAGGCCCCTTGAACCTTATTTTCTATTGTGACTGGGCCTACATGCCCTAACCCAGAGCTGACTGGGAAAGTGTAACGTCCTTAGAGATGGGATCATAACTGCCTGCCCACACTGTGGAGATGTGCAGGATGATAGGGCTGGCCCTACTGTGGAGAGTTAATTTCCCGGGACACTAGAAAAAAGCAAGTGTGGTTTGAAGGAGGTGGGGAGACAGACACTGAGGCCAGGTACTTTTCTCCTTGTTCCTGCTGGAATTCTCTGAAGGTCATCCCCTACTGGCCCACCCTTCATAGAGGCCTGTCAAAGTTCTTTTCTTGTGGTACACTTGGTCAGCCTCTGCCTAAAGAATGGATGGACAAAGAGAAATCCTTGATGGCCCCTCAGTGAAAGATATTACGGACAGTTTAAAACTAAGATGGGTCATTCCACATTCAAAACCTTCAGGATGGGATTTACCATCAAATGCCAAACAGACATACTTGCCAGGCCATTAGTAACCTGTTGGGACAAAAACAAAAGCCCAGAGAGCAGAGTGCACTGTTATAATTCATATAGCTAGATTTCATAAGAACTTATAAAAGCCTCTTAAAAAATGTCTACCTCACGAGAGTGCTTGGGGGTAGGTAGACTGTTCAACTCTTCAAAAGGTTAAGAAGTGGCATTAAAAATATAACAGCAACTTTTAAAAATCTCTTAAAGAACAGTCACTTCCCTAATATTTACCAATGAGCACAGTAGTGCTAATATGAGGGTGGAAAGTAGTTGTTTAAATGTCTCATTTAGTGGGTTGTTTTTTTGTTTGGTTGGTTTTTTGTTTTGTTTTTTGGAGTTACATTGTTTTAAAGCCAAGTGTATAGACAAAGTTAGATATAATTTGTAGGGAGTGGTAGATTTCATGGCCATAGCCTTTTGCTTTTAAAGTGGGAGCGGGGTATCTCTTATTATTTATTTTATTTTATTATGTTAAAGGCAACTATGGATTTTGTGGATTAGGAAACTATCCAATTAGAACTGTTTGGACTGTTTCCTTAGTATTCTCCTGCACTGCCTATGTAAATTAGCCTTGATTTGGAAGGTTATGTTAAATCCTTCTCTATAAGTGTGTAGTTGACAATAGCCAACACGACAAAGCCATGCCCTTCACAACATTTCCACATCCTCTATGTGAAATATCTATCATTCTTAAATCTTATTGCTGAGACTTCACATCTTGACAAGAATTCCTTATTGGCTTATCTTTGATAGAAGGAGTCTAAGTTGAGAAGGCCAACTCTCCCCTCCCCTGCCCCCTTCAACTTATCATCTGTCCTGTTTTAGGTCTTACATTATTCTGTGTGTTGTCTGTACATATTTTCTTTAGAGTTCTTTTTAAACAATAGAAGAACTTTGTTTCTTGTTGTTAGTGTCTGAGAGAGACTTTTCAAGTCATAGTTTATTAGTATTAATAATATAAATTTTAGTTCATAATTGGATCCCTAGTGAAAACTTGTTCTCTTGCTACCTTTCAGTGCTGCTTCGTTATTTTGGGGAAAGTTTTGACTCCTGTTTTTGTGAAGTAGTTACAATATTTATGTCCTTATTTCCTTTCATCAAGGAAAAGGGTCTTACAGATTAAATTTTCTTCATAAGGATGTGAAAACCTTAAGAGAAAACTGTTTGCATTTTGCACACACGCCTGTCTTCTACCCACAGGTAGAAGAACTTCATTCAAATATTCCCAAACTGGGTCTCCTTTATAATGGCAGCAGGCCATAGGTTTTATGTAGAAATCCATGACAAGATAGTAGGCTATATGGACCATTGTTCTGACCTAGCATGGCCATTCTTACGTTTTTCACTTAGGGAAACCAAAGGGATGTGTCTGCCCAGCAAGAGAGAGGTAGCTATCCTTCGAAGGCCTTGAATTTCTTTGTTGTATAAAATGTGTACATACAGTGAGATCATGACAATGTGACCCACAATCCTTGAACTTCCCTTCTTCCCAAATTTAAGGTATTGTGGAAAGTTGAATGAGATTGCAGAGAATAGGGAAGGAAAGGAGAATCCTTACATATGAGGTCTGAAACCAGAGGTAGTAGTTTTATATAGTGTCATAAGTTTTTGTGAGATAAAGAGGTTGAAATGGCTAAGAATGAAAGATGATAAAGAGAGGAAGCTGATGGTTAATTTTCCCTCTGATTAGCAGCTGTGATGTAGGTAGAGCAGTATCACAATTATTATTTTATTTATTTGTGTAGCACCACGGCTACTAGATGCTTCATTGTAAAACATAGACTACAACCCCTGCCACAAAGCTTATTTTCTTACTTTAGAAGTGATGAGAAGAGTAAGGATAACAAACAGTAGGGAAAAGGGATTGGTGCAGGGAAAGACAGGGGTACCAGCAACATGAGCCTGTGTTCACACAGTTTACAACGTGTACAGCTCTTTTTAAAAAAAAAATGAAATGGAGTAAGCTAAAAAGAACTGAAAAATAATGGACTCACTTATGCATTAGTTTATTTTATTCCCAATTACCCAGATAATTTAATTTTTTTCTTGCCACTTTAGTCCTATTAGGATTGCTTAAATGCGTTCACAGTTTAGATATTCTAGGCATCATAGCAATTCTAATAGTTAGGACTAGAGTGGCAAGAAAAAAATAATTTATCTGGGTAATTGGGAACCAAGTATGTTATCTGTGGTACTAATTTGGCTACCTTTTACCATAGTATCTGAGCACTCACAATGCTTAATGTAGTTATTATCACCACGCCCCTGTGTGGTAGAGAAGTGCTATTACCTCCATTTTTACAGAGGAGGAGCTGAGGCACAGAGAGAGACTAAGTGACTTTCCCAGGGCAAACAGGAAGTCTGTGTTTTATAGCAAGGAATTGACTCTAGTTCCAGGCTAGCACAGTGACCAGTGGGCCATTCATCCTCATAGGTATTTTGAAAAGCATGTGCTGTTGGGTGAAATCAACTGGGATAAAGTAATGGCAGAAAAAGTCCAATGCAATATGGAAGGTGTTCAAAAACAAACGTATGCGTAAATTTACAGTAGCCATAAAAACTGGTTAGGCACATTTTCTGAGAATGTTAGAAAAGTTCAGAAACTATTAGTTAATCCTCATCTCCTCACTAATATACTCAGAGGAAAAGTGTTGAATATCTCTGTTTGACAGAATAATTAAAGTTTCAGTTAACCAAGGAGTTTATGAAAGCCATAAAGACGAATGAACAGTAGAAGTATCTTGAATAAAAATATCACCACTTCACCAACTGCTGTTGCTGTGTGCAGTCTGTTTTTTGCTTTCTGTATAAATGTATCTACCTCCCAAGCTTCAAATATAGGTCTTGTGTAACTCAGGTCAGGAACAAGGACAAATGACCAAGCAGCCAGGTTATTAATTATAAGGACATAACTTTCAGTGACTGCTTTTTTTGGTTAACTGTGGTTCTTACTCTCTTGCTTTTTCTGGGGTAGGAAAAGGATTGGCAGAGGAAACTCCATCCTTCCCTTCCCTTACTCTGCCACTCTGAGCATGTCTGTCTCGGGAGGGGAGAGGGGGGGAGGGGGGATGGACAGCACAGTGTATTTCCCTTTTCAGCAGGGTTTCTCAGGGACTTGCAGTTTACTCGCTGATTTGAGTAACCTTGAGTCTACTACACCTCATTCTGTACATTGACTTTGTACAAAGTAATGGATTTTGGTTTTAAAGCCTTAAAAGATACATACCCTGACTGCATCATCCTTACAGCTTCCTGAATTCCTTCCCCTTTGAATACTACGATTGCATGTTACATCAGCAAACAAGTCTGCCTTTGCTGTAGGAGACCATTGCACGTGGAACTCTCTCCTGAAATCTGTCTCAGTTTTACAATGAAGTCTTAATTATTCCCTCAGGCATGTTTTTAATTTTATCACTCTGCCAAGTTTATTACATTTCAATCTCACTCGGTTTGCCAACATTACTTTGTTTCACCTTTGAATTTTAAGACCATGGTTTTGTATTACACTTTCATTAATTTTATTGAGTTTTTGTCATACAGTATTCCAAGTGTTTCAGTGGAGACAAGGAGACATCCGAATTATTGCTGTTTTTTTGGATGATTTTCATTTTTTGTTTGTTCCATCTTTGAGAATTCTCCTCTCCCACTCTGTTTCCAGACATACTCTCCCTCTGAATGGGAATATGAGTTTGTTCTGCATTTTTACTTCTAAAAGTGTGCGATGTAAAGAGCAAATTTATAAAAGACCATCTTTTATTTTTTTCTCCCCTCTTAAAACTAGGTATCAAATCGTAGTGGAAATAGTTCAAGCAACCACAATCAGCAACTTTCCCCAAATGAAGAGACAGAAAGGTAAGCATGCATTCTGTTAAGAGTTTTAATATACTAAACATGATATCTGAATGTAAGACATATACATAGCTGAGTCTGTGTGCACAGCTCCTGGACAGATTTTGAGAATGTGCCTTCCAACATTAGATTTTAATATTCCAGTTTGCACACTGTGACGGGTTGGATCTCTTGCTGAGCCAGACACGCCCGTCTGCTCCAATACAGACCCAGGGTCTCAACTGCTTGCCCCAAAGCTGCAGACTTAACTGAAAGCAGCTTACAGAAGTGTTCTTGTCTTTAACACTCAGATGCCCAACTCCCAATGGGGTCTAAAACTTAAATAAATCTGTTTTACCCAGTATAAAGCTTATACAGGGTAAACTCATAAATTGTTCGCCCTCTATAACACTGATAGAGAGAGATGCACAGCTGTTTGCCCCCAAGTATGCAGCCAATATTCATAACTTCGAATACAAAAATGATACATGCCTACAAATGAGATTAATAGATTCAGTAGATCATAACCTTTACAGGGATATGTTACATGGCCTATGTTACATACAACACATTCTAGTTATGTTATATAATATATATACACACACACACACACACACACAAGCATATTTCCATAAAGCCTTATGGGGGGGCACCGACCATTACACACACACTTACCAAAGAAGTACTTAGTTTTGTTTTACTTGTTCAGTTGTGGTTAAAATTTATTTGCCAAAATCTTACTGTTTCATTGTAGACAAGGTTCAGAAACTAAATAATATCTGTCCCTGGTACAGCTACCCTTGTTCTTTTAAGGTTTTTGCAATAACATGGTATTTTACATGGTACAGTACAACCTCTTATATTACTGAATTTCATGTATTTGTTGGCTAATACTTGTCATTGCATAGCTGTTCAGAATTAACCTCTAATCCAGTCTTATAAAAAAATTCTCCAGTATAAACTCCACTTGATACTCCCTTGCACCAATATTATTATGTAGGAGTTTGGGTTTCTCTGATCTAAATGACAGAGAGCACTGTGGGGTTGATCCTAATAAGCTTGCGAGAAAGGAGGACGTTTCGAGGACACATTCAAAATATGTTATGATTCATGAAGCTGTGTTTCAGTCTCTGTGAAGCTGTCTGGTTTACCAGTTAAAAGTGAAAGGATTACAGTTCTGAGGAAGTGCATTACTGTATATTGAAAGGGTGGGGTGTGGGAAAAGGGGTAGGGACAGTGTAACACAGAATGAAAGGTCAGGTGAAGGGGCCAAAGTTTACACAGTCTGATTCCGATTTTCCTGCAGGTTCTCATCAATATACTGTGATGACAGGCCTCAGTACAATAGCTACTTTCCACACACAAGAATACACATACAATGAAAGCTGGCTGTAAACTTGCCCTGCTAAGTGTTTCAAAAGAGGCAGCTCCCCCCACCCCCATCATTCTTCACCTTCATTTTTGCTGATAGATCAAAGAAAATTCCAGTTCTCAAGCTAGAATGGCTGGGCCCATTCCCCATCATCTCTTCTAAATTTACTGAAATTGTGATCTTATAATTGTTGAGGCTTGTACTATATGAGCAGTTAAATTAATGTTGTCCTTTTCTTTTTATATGCTTCAATACACCCCTTCTCCAATTTTTAAAATATCTATTTTATTATCCTTTCAAGATATATGCTGTATACGTCTTAAAATGTTTATATTCATGTACAATTTATGCTCCCACTTATGAGTATTTTATTTGACTTCGTTTACTTTTTCTCAATAAATGTTGATTTCTATGTCTGAAAGAAATTGTGGTGATAGTAAAGATACTGGACACAGTTATCATGTGGGCATGGACATATATTTTTTAAGGTAACGGAAACAGAGAGTATTAGTTTATTTGTCCGTAATCTAATATGGAAGAGAGACTTCTAAAGTGTGTAGTGGAGATGTGTCTGAGTTTTCCTCCAGGCTTTTAAAATAAAATTCCAGTGTCGTTAATTCTTGCATTTTTTTTATCGTGAGTCTTGCAATATTTGGTTTCTCAGAATCCCAGGCGCTGGAATCAAAAGATTGCATGAGAAACTGTTTTCATTTAAAGAAAATAAATTTCTAGTTCTAATGCATGCAGAGGAAAGCCTTAAAAAATGACTTGAATGCACCTAAAGGTTCAGGAAACCCCCAACATTTATCATTAAACATTTTTTTTTCAAGCCAGTCTTGTGTGTTTTGGAGCCTGACTCATACTTTTGAATGCTTGAAGTTGGCACCCCTGAAATTCCTTTCTTTTATAACATAAAGTAGAGCTAACTAGCTGCTGATTCATAACAAATTGCTTGTACTGTAACAAAGCAAAAGGAAACCTGAAAATCAGTGTTAGGCTCACTGTCCATTAGAGAAACGGAATATTTAATGTACTTCATATGAAAGGTTAATATACTGGAAAGAGTTTTCCTCTTTCTTATTTTATTACTTTATAAAATAAACTCATGAGTCCATTAAAAAAATCAATTTTTCCAAGTGTATGGTTGCCTACGGTTGCCAGTATTAAGGAGCTCTGTGCTTTGTTGTGACAAGACTTGATTTATGGGACAATTTGTACAAAAATAATGTATCCCGAAATGCTTTACAGAGATAGATACTATTAAAGTTTTTCAGGTCAGATTAAAAAAAACCTAACAAGCAAACTAGGGCTGTCAACCAATTAAAAAAATTAATCAGGATTAATCGAACAAGTCAGAAAATTAATTGGGATTAATCATGCTGAATACTATTTATTTAAATATTTTTGATGTTTTCTGCATTTTCAAATACATTGATTTCAGTTACAACACAGAATACAAAGTGTACAGTGCTCACTTTTTATTTATTTTTTTATTACAAATATGTGCACTTTAAAAATCAAAAGAAATAGTATTTTTCACTTCACCTAATATAAGTACTGTAGTGGAATCTCTTTAACATGAAAGTTGAACTTACAAATGTAGAATTAGGTACAAAAAAACTGTGTTAAAATAAAAATGTAAATCTTTAGAGCCTGAAAGTCCACTCAGTCCTACTTCTTATTCAGCCAAAAGTTTTACATTGTTTTGTTTTTGAGTGCAGTTATATAACAACAAAATTTCTACATTTGTAAGTTAAACTTTCACAATAAAGAGTTTGCACTACAGTATGTGTATGAGGTTTTCTTTCTTTTGTTTATCATTTTTACAGTGTACATATTTGTAATAAAAAATAATATAAAGCGAGCAGTGTACACTTTGTATTCTGTGTTGTAGTTGAAATCAGTATATTTGAAAATGTAGAAAAACATCCAAAATATTTAATAAATTTCAACTGGTATTCTGTTTAATAGTGTGATTAAGACTGTGATTAATCACAGTCTTAATTTTTTTGAGTTAATTGTAGTTAATCGACAGTTCTAAAACAAACCCTAACTCCCCATATAAATAATGAGATTCAGGAATGTGGTTCCTGATGGGAGGAATGTACATAATTACCAAATTGTAATTTTGCCTTGGCCAATGCTCCTATTACTTTTCAGTTTATATAAATATATCTAATCTACCATTCTAGGGTCCCTTAATTGAGGAATTTACTGAAAATACCTATGCAAGTATTGTGGATTAGAACAACAATGATAAACTAAATAATAATTAAAACTTCTAAGGCTATGTCTACACTACGAAATTATTTCCAATTTATAGCAGTTGGTTTTTAGGAAGCAATTTTATACAGTCGATTATGTGTGTCCCCACTAAGCGCATTAAGTCAGCGGAGTGCATCCAGAGTACTGTGGCTAGCGTCAACTTTCGGAGCATTGCACTGTGGGTAGCTATCACACAGTTTCCGCAGTCTCTGCTGCCCATTGGAATTCTGGGTTGAGCTCCCAATGCCTGATGGGGCAAAACCATTGTCACGGGTGGTTTTGGGTATATGTCATCAGTCACCCCTCCCTCCATGAAAGCAAAGGCAGACAATTGTTTTGCGCCTTTTTTCCATGCAGACACCATACTGCTTTTAGCAGATGGTGCAGTAGGACAGCTAACCGCTTCCGCTGCAACTCTGCTCTCCTGGTGCCATGAATCGACCTCGCAGGTCCTCTTGTTGTTCTTTATAAATATCGATTCTCGTGGCATCCCATTGTCATCCACCGCTTCTGCTGCAACTCTGCTCTCCTGCTCGTGTCTTGATAGTGAATTTCTCCATGTTGTCTGTCATGGGCTCCCAGGAACGTGTGTTCTTCCTCGGGAAATGTGTGTGGTGCTAACTGTCATCCTCCACTGCTTCCGCTGCAACTCTGCTCTTCTGCAGATGCCATACCATGACAAGCATGGACCCTGCTCAGCTCACCGCAGCTGTTGTGAGCATTGTATACACCTCACGCATTATCCTGCAGTATGTGCAGAACCTGCAAAAGCAGGCGAGGAGGCGATGACAGTGCGATCACAATAGTGATGAGGACATGGACACAATTTGGACACTTAGGACTGGGGCACTTAGGACAGAAGAATCCCATGCACTCTACAGACTAGGGACCGAATGGCTAGGCAGCAGTTCTGCGGAAAAGGACCTAGGGGTTGCAGTGGATGAGAAACTGGATATGAGTCAACAGTGTGCCCTTGTTGCCAAGAAGGCTAATGGCATTTTGGGCTGTATAAGTAGGAGCATTGCCAGCAGATCGAGGGATGTGATCATTCCCCTCTATTAGACATTGGTGAGGCCTCATCTGGAGTACTGTGTCCAGTTTTGGGCCCCACACTACAAGAAGGATGTGGAAAAATTGGAAAGAGTCCAGCGGAGGGCAACAAAAATGATTAGGGGGCTGGAGCACATGACTTATGAGGAGAGGCTGAGGGAACTGGGATTGTTTAGTCTGCAGAAGAGAAGAAGGAGGGGGGATTTGATAGCTGCTTTCAACTACCTGAAAGGGGGTTCTAGAGAGGATGGATCTAGACTGTTCTCAGTGGTACCTGATGACAGAACAAGGAGTAATGGTTTCAAGTTGCAGTGGGAGAGGTTTAGGTTGGATATTAGGAAAAACTTTTTCACTCAGAAAAAAACCTCAGTCAGGAAGCTCCTGGCTCTGTATTCACTCACAGCTCTTAACTCAGGTTCTGGTGGTGGTTTTAGTCCTGGCATCTGTGAACTCCCCTTCCCTCCTCTTCGGAAGACTGCTGCAGCCCTTATTGGAGATGGCTAGGTTTGCTTCTGCAGGAGCGCAGTTTCTTTGCTACTTGGGCAGCTGTAAAGGCAGAGGATTGGAACAACTAGCACCACATGACCAGCAAATGCTCCACAAACGCTTGCAATCAGTTGCAAGTGTTTTGTTAATACATAATGGCAGACACTTTGCTAATACATGACAACCAGAAAGAAAAATTGACCAGCCTGGTTTAATTATGCAGCTGATTGAATAGCAAAAATTAACAGACAACATAACAAATGAAAAATGGGCATGAGACTTTTAAAATTCTTTTGTTGTTAATTATCTGCTGTTAGTATCATTTGTTGCCTAGATAGCTTGGTGACAGGGTGGTTTTATTAAATAGATACAGTACTGTAATTTTAAAAAGATTTTTATCCTGACATTGTTCTTACTGCTCTAAGCAGTGAAACATGGTCTGTAATATTATTTCTTTTCAGTTTCACATTTCTTGAATCTTCTGGACCATAGGGGCAAATATGTCATCGGTCTGAGATATAGGAATACATTGAGAGGTTCAGTGATTCACAGCAGTGATGCCTGTTGTGGATGATTTAATTTCTATGGCCAGGAGAGTTATTTGTGGTAATCACTAACATTTAAGTGACAAGAAACGTAATGTAGCATCAAATGCTTTCTGAGGTGTTGACTTTTTATTTTTGCATCGTGCAGCACACTGAATAGATACTCTAGTTTTAAATACTTGCATTGCAGGTTACTTTCCTCATTTTCCCAAAGGATTTCAACTATGACTGGTGGAGGAGGAGTGCTTTTTTGCTCATCTTGTGGTTTGTATGCTGATTTTTGGACTATGCTCTTCTCCATTGCAGCTTGTGCTCAGGTCAAAGAATTCCCATCTTTCTACAGTTAGTATCAGTTGTAAAACTCACTCATCATTTTGTCTTTCGATAAGAAGTGATTGTTTACTGAGAAAGCATCAGGTCTAATTTGGTCACAAATTTAGGTTTAGTAAAATTCAGTTTTTAAAAAAACCTAAGACTGGTAGAAATATTTCTGTGAAATTCTGCTTCTTTTATTCTAATTCTAGCAGAAACAGTTTGTAAGATGATATATATTCCTCTGCAGTATTTTAACATAGGCATTGTAGCATTATGTGAGTGGGAGAGAACCAGAAACTGAAATTGACTAGAAACTGGCAAGAGACAAAAATAAAACTAACTTGTATATTTTCATTGTCCAAATTAAAAGAGAGATTCAGAAAGTAAAGATAGAGTAAAATTGCAAATAGCAAACTTTTCAACTGATTTCTGTTAATAATCTAATGGGTGGTTCATAATCTAAAAATGTGTTGTTGTTTTTTTTAAAAGTACAACTCTTTTACTCTGCCAGTTCAGCATTTTTGTTCTGTTATTAATTATTATTATTGTAGTATTACATTAGTGCAAAGAGGCCCAAACCAGGACCTGGGGCACCTTTTTGCTAGATGGTGTACCAACCAATATGAAGATACAATCCTTGTGCCAAATAGCTTACAATTAACTGGATCTCTACTTACAGTTTTTGCCAACAGCCCAGCAAGGCTCGTAGCATCACCCACCAATTTTCAATTCCCTGCCTTCCACATAATTCTAGCATGAGCAGAAACATCCATCCTAGGAGGACTGGAAAAAACTCTCTCATTAGAGCTTTTCAGACACTGCATTTTAATTGTCTAAAAGGCATCACAGTTGACAAAATCACTCCCTTCCAAGCAGGGAGTGAGAAAGTTGGCCTGAAAGGGAACTCTGCCCAAGAAATCCTTGGTGCAGAACAAGATTTCTCAAGGTGAGCATTCCCATCTAGTACACCTCCACCTTGAAATAATGCTGTCCTCGGAAGCCAAAAAATCTTACCGCGTTATAGGTGAAACCACGTTATATCGAACTTGCTTTGATCCGCCAGAGTGTGCAGTCCCCGTCCCCCCTGGAGCGCTGCTTTACTGTGTTATATCCAAATTTGTGTTATATTGGGTCACGTTATATTGAGATAGAGGTGTATAAAGATATTTGTATTTATAGGCAGAACTGAAGACTAATGGAGAAGCAGAACTGTTGCAACAGAACTGTTTGTGGGGAGAATTCTTAAACAGCCAGCTATAAAAACATCTTTTAGACATCATTTACCCTGAAGCTCAGTCTTCAGTCTGACTTGAAGTATGTACTTTTTTTTTTTTTTTAAAGCCAGTAGGTCAGCCGGTAATATCAGTACTCAGATAGCACTTTATATCTTCAGCACAGCATAGGCACTATTGGATTTTAATTCTAACAAAACTCTAGCATGAACCCCTCTTTGTTTCTGTATCGGTGATAGGCTGTGCTCAGAGAACTATAGTTGTGCTAGCACGGGTACTACTCTCAACGCTGTATGTAGAGAGAGAATAGTTCCTGCAGGTCAGGGTTTGGGTTATAGTGCATCTGACCTAGGCATACCCAGTGTTGGTTCTAATTCACATTTCCAAAAGCAGTTTCACTGAATCTTCTCTTTCTTCCTGACTGAGATCTTCCAAACATGCTAGTGGTGCTAATGGAACTTGCTTTTCACTGTTCAGTTGGACAGATGCCTGTCATTGGGCACATGCTCACATAACTTCTGAGGTGAGGAGTTCCCACCATGCTCCAGATGGAGGATATGCGTGTTGGATGCTCACTGGAGAATAGTGCAAACTCACTCCCTTTCAGAAGTTTGCCTTTATTGCTCACTTAAACAACAAAACTAATATTAACCTAAGTTTTCTCCCCTACAGTACCTCTCTCTGTGTTTTCACTGGAGTTACTCCTGTCAATTTAACCTAAGTGTCAGAAGATTCAATTAGAGTCCTGGAATTTGCCACCTTGTAGGGAATTGTACATCCTAAAAGCTATGTAAAAATCAAGAGTTTCACATTCACTTAATCCAATATCCTGTCTTTGATTGTGACATGTACCAGGTGCTTCAGGGGAAGGTGTAAGAATGCCTGTACTAAAATTCATATGAAATCCTGGAATTGCATCTAAGCAGGTTTTCTTCCTAATCCCGGTCAACTACAGGTGGTGGAATTTACTGGAGCATGAATACTTATATTACTTTAATAAGTGTCGTGCTGCTGTAAAAATGCTTCTTGGCTATATAAATCTGTCCAATCCTTTCTTGAATCCCACTAAACTCTTGGCCTTCATTATGGCTTGTGGCAGTTAGTTTTACAAGTTGGTTACGCGTTAGGTCAGGTGTGGCCAACCTGAGCCTGAGAAGGAGCCGGAATTTACCAATGTACATTCCCAAAGAGCCACAGTAATATGTTAGCAGCTCCCCCTGCCCCACTCCCAGCGCCTCTCACCCACTGGCAGCCCCGCTGATCAGCGCCTTCCCCCTCCCTCCCTGCACCTCTTGATCAGCTGTTTTGTGGCGTGCAGGTGACTTGGAGGGGGAGGAGCGAGGGCATAGTAGGCTTGGGGGAGGAGGCGGGAAGGGGTGGAGTGAGGTCAGGGCCTGTGGCAAAGCCAGGGGTTGAGCAGTGAGCACCCGCTGGCACATTGGAAAGTTGGCGCCTGTAGCTCCAGCCCCAGAGTTGGTGCCTATACAAGGAGCCTCATATTAGTTTCTGAAGAGCCGCATGTGGCTCTGGAGTCAGAGGTTGGCCACCCCTGCATTAGGTTTAAAATGTGAAAAATAGTGTTCCCACTTGTCAGTTTTAAATTTCCATCCCCATTCCCTTGTGAAATGTTTACTATGTATAGTGCCATTCTTGGAATCCTTGATTTGAAAATTCCCCTTAGGTTATATAAGTATTTTCTATGATTAACCAACCAGTGGCAAGTGCTTATAAATAAGAGTAATTCTCTTCCTTAACCTCAAAATAATTAGTTTTACCTTTATTTTAGCTGTTTTGTCATGGGCTTGTGAAAGAACCCTGTTTACTGTACTTTCCAACTTGAGGTCAATTTGCATTTTCGGGATTAAGCAAATACTTTTCTAGGCCCAGACAGGCTTTAAAAATGTAAAGTTCAGTCTCAGAGAGTTTACAGAGGTTTATGATGATCCGTAAATGCTTCAGTGAGGGTTAGTCACTGTTGACCTTCATCTTAAAATGTTAAGCAGTTTTTTTGCCACTTATATATTTCAGCCTGGCATTAAGTAAGCACTGCGTGTGCTCAACTCTAGATGTCTTGCAAAAAATACATACAGTGCTGTGTGTATATGAAACTTCCAGATTAGCTAGTTGGGTTAATACCCCAGAAGCTGCAGCTGATGGTGTCAGTAACAAATCCACTAGTTTCACAAAGCACTGTTGTGAAAAGCAAGATTTTTTTTTCCTTTGGCAATATAATCTAGTAGTTGTATACAGACACCCTTTCCTTTATGCTATTTCTATCAAGAGAAGCAAATATTCATTAAACAGTAGAATGCAGTTTAGTTAATGTTTTTGTAAGAACTACATATCTAATTTTATCTGTCTTTATCTAGGTCTTTATATTGCATCCATTGCTGTGGTATCTGAGTGGTGGTATTAATTGTCCAGATTTTACTTACAATATTATTGTTCTAAGGGAGAACACATAAGGGAATAACAGGAATGGTGGGAGTAAAGTCTGCTATTTGCTGACATAGCAGACTTGGACTTCTGTAAGGCGTTTGACTTAGGGCACATCAACACGAAGCCGCACTGCACGCTACAGGAGTGTGATTTCTGAAGTGCACTCACGTGTTGCACACTGACTGGTCCATGTAAACCCTGCTGGCATGAACTAAAAGTTCCCTAGTGTTCTTTTAATGTTTCCGCTGTTGGAAATGTTAATGGTAGGACTGACTGACTTTAAGAATAAAAAATAATTTTGCCTAGGATGGGTAAGAAGAGTGGGGAGGGTGAGGTGGGAGAGAGGGAAGGAGGAGGAAGTGCCTCATTGGAATGGCAGCAGTTCCTGGAGTAGTGTATGGGAGCACTTTTCTGTGGTAGGGGCAGGGGATCCTGGCACCTCAGCAGGGGAGGGAGTCTGGGATCCGTGCCCTGTGGTCCACCTGAAGGAGGCAGCAGCCAGAGGTGGCAGGGAGTGCCTCGAAGGTCCTGTCCCTGAACTGCCAGCCCCATACTGCTATCCCAACATTGGGCTGACTCCACAGACCCGGCTTCCTTGTGTGCCCAGGTACAGCTGTCAGTACCTTGTCCAGGTCTTTTCCTGGAGGTGTGGTACTGGCTGTGGCTATGCCTGCAAGCTGGGAGGGAGCAGGTGAGTGAGCTTCTCTCAGTGGGCCAGGAGAGGGAGGAGCTGCAGGCTCACACTGGTGTACTGGGGGAGTAGGTGGTCGTAGTCCAAGAAAGTGGAGGCCCAGGAGCACCTCCACAGCCACTTCAGGAACAGCAGAAGAGGTTCCTGAAGTGATGGGCTGATGCTACAGCCAGCTGGTTCCCACGGCTAGTCTGGCTGAACAATCTTCCCCTGGTTCCACCCAGGGAAGAGGAGGAAATTTCCAGGCATCCTGGCCAATCTCCTTTTCTTAAAGTTGGTTGTTTGGTTTATATGTACCTCCACCCAACTCCTTCAGTCCCCAAAATAGTTGTTTGTTTACTGTTAGAATAACAACACAAAGTAATAAAGTAACTGTTTCTTTGTTACATGGGAGCCAGGGCCTAGAACGCCACTTCCCTTACTACTACCGCGCAGTCCTCCCGGTTGCACATAGTACACATCTCCATGTGTTATATTACTGATACCGACAACACCACAGCTGTGCTTTGTTTAGCATTTCCTCCTTTTCCTGCTTTGGGTGCGCATGGGGTGTTCCTGATCAACAGACCTTTGTTACATTTCAAAAGAAACCCTTCTGGAGTCAGTTAATCCTTTTTAACAAACTTGTGAGGTCATGTAGATAAACTGAACTGATACGCACTCATTGAGAGAAAGAACATGTGCCAAGTGTGACCAGCACTTGTCCTGCACTGAAATGGAATTTTCCAGCATTAAGTAAAATGAAACAGGAAACTCTAAATTAAATGAAATACGTTGTTTTTATTTTGCTTAGTTCCAAAATGGCTTCATTGAAATCAAAAGGACTCTGCAAGACATTTAGATTTTGGTGAATTGGCAAAGTCTGATGAAAAAATACTTTGAAAATTTTCCAGCCACCTCCACTTCTTTTACTTTTAGTTCCTGCTCCCCCACCCTTTGCATGTAGAAACACGGCACACTTGTAATCCTGTAGAATTGACAACATTCACCCATATTTTCTAAAATAAAAAGCCTTCAATTCCTTTCACTTTCACACGCATTGTGTGCTGTTAGGGGCAGGGATGGGGCAAAAATCTTTCAAGAGGAGTACTTGAAACAAACATGTCTTTCTTTCCTTGATGTCCCCATGTGGTCATTGACCTTTTGCCTAATTATAGGAAAATTTTAAGTTGTTTCTTTTATGTTCAACTATATATACATTCTGGAGGAGGTAACTGACATTTTGTAATATGGGACTCTCACTTTCTGTATTTTAAACCTTTGAAAGGGGAAGTCTCCCTTTTTCTAGACGGCAGCATGAATTTTTGAGTGCTAGGTTCTCTCTGAATTGTTCCCAGAGAACCCCACAAGATCAAGATCTCTGCCAATTGCCCCTAAATGATAGGGCAGAAGAGAAAAAGCACAAGCCACGAGCATGTGGTGATAATGGCTTCATATCTTACTGTAGCCTACTTGGGTTTTGCCATCTGTATCCATTTTAATGTCTCTTTCTTTGGAATGTTCCACCATTCACATACAGACAGAATAGAATATCTCAGGCAAAACTGCAACTGTTCATATTAGTTATATCATCTATGCAAACTGTCTATATTAGTAATTATTTCAGACACATTTTTTCCATTCCCCCCATTTCCTATCCCTTCTTTAAAAATGGTAGATATCCATATAATAGGAATTTGTACCTGAGGGTACGTGAGCTTCCCTATCCCAGGCATAACTGTTCTTCTGTTCCTTCTGAATCTCTCATACTACTAACTTACACCTCTATTAATTAATGCTCCTTTTGTCACTTCCCATTCAGGACACCACTCCGCCTCTCCCTGGCTTACCCCAGTGCTCTGATCCACATTCTTCAAATCCTTCTTCAAAACACTACTTTCCACCACTTTTCTGCCACCCTCCATTCTGTCACTCTCCATTGACAGTCCGTCTTCCAACCATGCTAATACTGTATTATGAAACTGAACATCCCAGGAAGTTAACCTAAGACAACTCAAGGTGAATGCACCCTCTGAATTCCTTTGTCTGTAACACATACACAAAATACAAGTACAGCTATTCCTGCAAGAACTTTCCTGTTTTTTCACCCCACTATTTCCTCCTCCTTTGCCCATTTATGCCTTTACTCTGTATGTAACCTATATACATAGAATATAAGGACTTTGTTATCAAGTGTCAGGCAAATTTATGATGCCATGTAAATAGTAAATTATAGCGATGATACTCATTCAAGCAGAAGACAAAATGAGTTAACTCTCAAAAATGAGCCATCTGTCTCCATGGTGTGCAATCTTATCTATGAGTCAACAGAGCATTTAATGTATTGTTTCACTCTCCTGGCTAAAAGTTGCTGCATATGTGAGAGAAAGGGAGAAGTGGAGGGGGAGGGGAAAGACTTGAGGTACAATATGCCCCCCTACCCAAATTGCAAAATGTACAACGAACAAAGAATTTTGACAGGCATTGGGAGGTGCCAAATTAAAATCTATCATTTGCCATTCCCACCGCAAGTCATAAGATAAAACAAAAACATTCTGATAATGACAGTTTGAATGATTGCAGCCCACATTTTTTGTGTCAAACACCAAACCAACACCAATATTAAACAAAAATGCTTTCCCAAAAGGCTTCCTGCCACCCCGTTTATTAATGCTCTCCCTCCATGTGCGCGGGCCGCTCATTCTCACACCCTCCCCTCCCCATCCCTTTTATTAATGCTCTCCCTCTCTGTGTGTGTGTGTCTTCTCTCTTTCTCATGCACACAGTTACAGGGCTAGCTGCTCCTTTGTGGCCTCTCTGGTGCACCCTCTCATGAATTTGGCCTAATGTGTTTACCTATCCTATGGTGGAATTGCACAAGTCTCACACTCTTAGACTAGGCTCTGGGCTACAGTACTTAGTATCCAGCATTTTTACCAAGCAGATCCTTTGAGTTTGGACATGTGCATTTCTTCCCTTCGGGAGTCTGTGGCCAGGGGTATACTATGATCAGACAGCTTCCTTAAAGCCAAAGTATTATTTATCTTAGCAGTAGGAACAAAATATTAGAGGAAAAAAAGGATTTCAAAACAGGCTACATGCAGGTCAATCTGACCTAGCACACTACCATTCCGTGATGGTGACCTAGACAATGGGTCCCTGTGTCTCTATCAGGTTCCCCGAAATAACTGATTTCTTGAGACAGCGGCCCTTTAAATCCCATTACAGTTATATGTTCCTGGGCCTCTTCCTGTCCTGGTCAAAATCAGCTTTGTAGGTTGGCTTGAGGTGGAGGCAAAATCATCAAAGCTAATAGTTCTCATGCTGTTCCTTAACAACTACTAAGTGTTTGAGAGATGGCTGTCTTGAGCCATTCTTTTCCTTCCTGCTTGCTTGTTTTTTTCCCCAGAAAGACTCCTGCTGAGATTAAACCAACATAGTCATACAGAAAACTCCCCAATAACCAGGCAACAGATAGTGTTCAGACAAATTATTATAGAGCAGCTCCAAATCTGTGGCTGCCTGTCTCTGTCACATACATGGATGCATATGTGTATATATGTTTGGTTAACCCACAAAAACAACAAGGAGTCGGGTGGCACCTTAAAGACTAACAGATTTATTTGGGCATAAGCTTTCATGGGTAAAAAAACACACTTCTTCAGATGCATGGAGTCCGGTTAACCTAAATATTATTATATAATGAAGGTAGATGGAAGGCTTTCTTTAAAAAAAAAAAAAAAAAAAAAAAAAAAAAAGTAGACAAAAATAGTACCCAGATTGTAAGATGAATCTTTAACATATTTGAAACCTAATTGAAAATGTGAGTTTAAAATCATTCATGTTGGCTTTCCCTGTAGCACACTTGCATGTATACGTATTCCCATGTGGTTATTTCTTTGAGGCAACTGTTTTTAAAAATAAAACACTATATTCATGTGCATAACTGGATTTTCTAATATTTGCACATTATAAAAACATGGCTAAATGGGTAAAGATCTGACCATTCATCCCTGAATACTGGCTTAATCCGGAGTTGTGTACAACCTGAATTGTCCATGTAGCTTGCTTGCAGAGCTCATGTTACATGCCTGTACAAGTATAAGAAGTTTTGTGATTGAGCAACAGCATTGTACTACCTTTTAACAAACAGAATGGATTTGCAGGAGTTGTTCACGTTCAGGCATAGTACAGGAATAATTTTCAGTGCTGCGTCTTTTGGTTTTTATCTGTGTTTTTAACTAGGCATTTTTAAAACTATGGAGAAGGTCCAGTGGGGAAGTGTGGAAACTTGAAGCACTCTGATTGCCTATGTTTTATGCACAAGCCTCATTCTATTGAATTTTTAAAATATTTTTCTCATGTCATCACAAATTTAACAACATATTGTGCAGTCTTGGTATAGTCTTAAAGGACTGTTGTTTTGAGTGGATTTCATCTGGCTCAAGTCCATCTCTTAAGTAGATACTGGAATAACAGGGGCACAGTGCTGGACAAGGTCAGATGACAGATATGTGGAGCTGTGTTTAAATACTTCGTATATTTGCAAGATTTTTCTCTTAACTATTTTATATGTACACTTGCTGTGTTAGTGGAGATATCCCAGATATCCCATACTCTATTTGCTTCCAAAACAGACTGGTGGCTTTTTTACTTCAATGTCCAGTTGTATGTTGAATGACAAACACTTCAGAAGCTTGTAATCTGAAGTTTTCCCTTGTGAAAGATAACTTCTTTCTTCTCTGCTGTTTATCATAGATACTAAAGGTAAAGAAACTGCTGCAATGAAAGCTGACCTCTTGAGGGCCCGCAATGTGAAAAGGTACATTAATCAGCTGACTGTGGCAAAGAAGCAGTGTGAGAAGAGAATAAGGCTTCTAGGAGGTCCGGCTTATGACCAGCAAGAGGATGGTATCTCTGATGAGGGGGATGGCCCTCAGAGCCAGAAGGTAAGTATTACATAGTGTGTATAAGGCTAGAATGAAAATTTTCCAGGTGTTAGTATTTGATCACTTTATACTTCACTTTTAATTATGAATGAGTATTATCCAAGAGAAACATGTTGGTGCAATTGTTTCTCATTCTATTCGGTTCAATGTTGGGAAATTATGGCAATAGTTACCTTGCAAAATACATTGTAATGTGTTAAATACACGGTACTGGTTTTGTCTGTGTATAGAACTTCATAAAGGGTTCTTCAGCTCACGAGTTTGCTAAATTTTCAGACTTGCCATATATAGTAGACCGAGACACACTTACAGTGGTGGTCTTCATAAGATTACCTCCATATCTGCAATATTCCTTGGTCCTCCCTATATTTATTATAGGAAATATCGCAAATATTTTAGTTGTCTAAGGCAACTGGCATTTTTCAATGGCAACTACTATGGAAGAGGTTCAATAAGACTATTGACTAAATCAGTAGGTCTTGGAAATATATTGTTGCATTAGCCAACAGCTGCAAAAATGAAAATTCCAGTTAATTATCTAAGATAATAAAGTGTAATAGAGCTAATAATTTATGTACTCTACTTTCTGTGCCCTTTGGACTAAGCTCAGTAATTGGAATATTGCAGTTAAAAATAAAATGCTACATTTTTTACATAGGTGAGAGAGAAATGTTAGTCTTTATGCAGGTGTCTTTTTTTAAGTTCATTAAATCGTTGTAATAATTGTAATGTGGTTGAGAATCAGAAAAAAAATTCCGTTGCTGGAAAATAATTCTTACTGAAGATGGCAATATACCATTTTATAGTAAGTGTAGAAAAGTAAAAAGCTAAAGTCTGAGAGGAAAAGGGTTTGTTTTCTTTTTCCTTCCTTTTTAAAATATGTTTATATAAAAGCATCTGTCATAGGAAGTGCTAGGCCAGTCTTGATCTATTTCAGAAGCAGAGAGATCCTGTTGTTAATGTAACCTGTCTTATAGGCCCACAAATCACTTCTATCTCTTCTAAGGGGGTGCCCTATCGACAGCTGGGTATTGTTAACTGTGGGTCAGCTCCTGCAAACAATGAACAATAAAATGAGACTGCTCACATGCATCATAGATTCTATGATGCATGAATTCATAAAATCTATGATGCATGTGAGCAGTCTCATATTAATGACTCTACTCACAGGAGTAAAGCTACTGTCAATCATAAGTATTTGCCACGTTGGTGGTGGCAGCAGCTGTACGAGAGGTGAACTAGAACTGCCCATCTCTAAGCCTTTGATATTCTGAAAGGACAAGATCCAATAATCTCTCATCTCCCACCCCCTGTCTGTTTCTCCGAGAGCAGGGTTTGGAAAGCGCTTCCCAGCCTTACCCCCCATTCCCTGTGAGCGGAGAAGAAGAACACAAAGCTGGGCAGAAGAGAGGCATAGCATGAAATCGTTGATTGTAGATCAGATGCCCGCTGGTGGGGTTAGACTGCGTAGCTCAGCTCTGGGAGGGAGCCCACTTTTATTGGCAGTGCTTCCCTGTATGCTCTCCCTGTCTTAGGGTACGTCTACACTACCCGCCAGATCGGCGGGTAGCGATCGATCTATCAGGGATCGATTTATTGCGTGTAGTGTGGACGCAATAAATTGATCCCCGATCGCTCTCCTGTCAACTGCTGAACTCCAGCTCAGCAAGAGGCAGAAGCAAAGTTGTCGGGGGAGCGTCAGCCGTCAATCCCGCGCCGCGAGGATGCGAAGTAAGTCAATCTAAATCGATCTAAGATTCATTGACTTCAGCTACGCTATTCTCGTAGCTGAAGTTGCGTGTGTTAGATCGATTCTCCCTCCCCCCTTCCCCCCCCCGCAGTGTAGACCAGGCCTTAACAATAGCAGCAGTCCAAACTTGTATTTGCAAGTAGCCAGCACTACCCCAGATATTGGCCCAGCCTCTGCTGAGGACATAGGTAGAAATCTCCAACATGTGGCAGGGCTTCTCTTTGTTTTATTTTGTTTAACAAAATGAGTTAATATTGGCTTATTACTCCCTGTGGCCCTCACCTTTCTTCAAAAAAAAAAAATGAGGCTGGTCATTCCAGTAGCCCTTTAAGATACTACATTGTTTAAAGAATAGCTAATAAATGTATATGAAACACGATATTTGCTTTTCTCCTATTATAATGCATGAAGTATTTAAGAACAGACATTTATTGATGTATTTTGGGTAATACTGAAGTCTGTAGTAGATGCTTGAACTAGTCTAATGGACTTGAGGAGTATGTGGTACTATTTAAATGAATAGTGAGTTGACTAATAGCTTAGAATTATACTTTTGTCACTGCCACACATACTGCAACCTTCCTCTTTGGTTGGATAGAGGTGTCGTGTTTCCAGTAAATGTCCTCATTTTAATGAATACTTCAGTTATAGAATTAATTTGGAAGTGAAGTCAGGGTTCCTGTTCTCGTATTATAGATTAAAGGCATGAAAAGCTAATAGGAAAAAATTATGCTCAGTTCTTTCACAGCAAAAGCAATGCTGGTTATAAAACAGCTGCATCTTACTTTTAGGTCAATATACAAACTAGTTTTATTTTTTTTAAAATACTTTTGCATTTAATTTTCATCTTACTGCATGGACCTGAATCTGATTGCTCTGGCTAGGCCCTGAATTTAAAAGTAAACAGGTGAGTTTTTAACGAGATGTCTAATAAAACTGGCTATTGGCTGAATCAAAATTTTGTAGTTAGCTGGGATACTGACTGTGATGGGTTGGACCCCTTGCAAAGCCACCTGATGTGCTGAGATACCACTGAGTCTACCCTTTCTGCCAGCCTGGGCCCCCTTTTACCTGTCTTGCAGAGCCAGGCTATTAAAGCCTCCTCTAACACATACACAGGCAGGGCCACACCCAGCTGCAGATCAGCTCTGGGACAACTCAGCTTAAGGGACTTGCTCCAACACTGTGGTGCTCGCTCCTTTTAAGGGGTACAAACCCAAAGGTTTTATGACATTCGCCCCCTCCCTAAATGCAGAGAGAGGTGTGCATAGTTCTTTCCTCCCCCCCCCAGTTAGAAATTACAGAAACTGTGTTTGTGTTTAAACCAAACACATTTTATTAACTATGAAAGGCAGATTTTAAGTGGTAAAAGGGGTAACAAACAGAACAAAGCAGATTACTAAACTAATGAAATCAAACATGCACCACAGCTAGTTTCACCAAATAAATTGGTAACAAATAGTATTTTTCACCCCAGATATTGTTGCAAGTAGGCTGCAAAGTTTCTGTGGTTCAGCGTTCCAGTTATATTCCTTTTCAGACTAGACCCCTGTCTCAGTCTGGACTCCCCCTTGCCTTCCCGTCAGGTGGCTTTTGCAGTCTTTCTTCTTTGGCAGATCGGCTATGGAGAGTAGGAGTCCCCTTTGCATTGCTCCCACCCTTAAATAGGATTTATATAAGGCGGGAATCCTTTGTTTCTCAAACTTGACCCCCCTTCCCTTCCAGTGGAAAGTTACAAAAAGTCCCAGGTAATGTTTAGTATCAGGTGACAAGACCACCTGACTCTGTAGTATCACAGCGTCCGTGAGTCAGAGGCAGTATGGAGCATCTGCAGGAAGGCCAAGCCTTTTCACAGTCCATTATCCTCGCTGATGGACCATGAGCCCTGTCTGGCTTTTTCATTGTTGTATCTGAAGTGTTAGCAGTGGGCGTCACCCAAAGTAGCATAGTTGAAATACAGATAAATAGTCAATATTCCTAACTTCAGATACAGAAATGATACAGGCATACAAATTGAATAATCACATTCAGTAAATCATAACCTTTCCAATGACACCTTACATGACTGATATTGCATAAAGTATATCTGTTAAGTTATATTCATATCATAAGCATATTTGCATAAAGAATATGGAGTGAAACATCACATTGATCCTTATGCTATATTGGTTATGATATTTGGTTCCAGAAAAGTATGCCCCTTGAATTAAGGTAGAATATAATGCACCCTTTATAATCTATTTAAGATCTTTATGATTTTTCTTAAAAAAAGAATCACACCTGCACAGCAGTGCAGTAGCCTGATCAAGTTCCTGTTGTCTAGTATTCATTGAAGAAATTATTTACATAATCTGTAAGCTGGTGCAGTTACATTATCTTATCTATAAGGAGTGTTGTACAGAGTCTTTAGCTGATTGGTTCCCAAACTGTGTTCTGTGAACAACCAGTAGTCTGTGGAGCACTTGCAGTCTTGATTTCAAAGGGAAAGGGCTTAAAACTCTTATCCCTTTCCCTCCCTCATTGCCTCTTGTATATGCTAAAGTAAAAAAGATCATGGCAGATAAGTAATGTGTTAGTCTGAAAGTATGCATTTTACTTGGATTTCTTCCCAGAGTAAATGGTAGGGAAAATAGCCAGAGCTCCTTAATGATAAATGCTCAGTAATCCTTGATTGCTAGTCAGTATGGTGGGTCTATCTATTGCCACAAAGCCAAAGGCCCTCCTAGGTTTTTAAGGTACTGATGATTTGTTTTTTTAAAAAATGCATTATTGTAATCAAGGTACAAACAGTATCCTTTACATGGGATCATGTCATGATTATTAACTTGCATCATGGGGATATCTTTCAAGTATCATTCACTTTCTGCTATTTTTCTGTTTCCCAAAAAAGGGAGGGTATCAAAACAGAAGTCCTCTTACCTGAATCTATAAATATCATCCTCCTATCAGAAAACCCTCATAGGAAATAGATTTCTGTTCACTAAACTCTCCTCTGGTAGCACTCTTTCCTGAGCTATAGCAGATTTTGTGCTTTAGAAAACAGTTACTAGCTATATATCAGTGTTTCATGAATAGGTCAGTGTGTATGTGGGGAAACCCTGGTCTATTATGTAATAGTACTTGTATTATAGATTAAAGGAATGAAAAAAATGAAGATCCAAAATTTATGCTCATTTCTCTGACAGCAAAAGCAACGCTGGTTATAAAACAGATGCTTTTTACTTGGAGGTCAATATACAAACTTCAGAGAATCTTAAAGGTTTCTAGTTTTATTTTATTTTTTAGATACTGTTGCATTTAATTCATAGTATAGAGCCCTACAAATAGCACTGGGCAGGCCATTGGTGTGTTGGATTAACAGTTCACAATAAAATAATGATTTCACATTTGTCTCACCCACTGTATAATCACCAGGGCTTGGATTGCTCAGAATTGTGAGGGACAAGAAGTTCTGTGTACTTTACTTTAACCATTGTCTTCAAGCAGATAAAGGTTGCTGCTTAGTTTTCTCCTCAACCTTGAAGCAGCTTCAGAGTTTAAAAAGGCTTAAAGGGTCACTGCTGAGGCCAACAGTTCTAAGATTAGATCTACTCAATGTATGTTGGTTTGAGGATGTGCACGTGATCCAAAAGTGTATGTGTGCCATAACTTCCATCTGTCCTCTAATCAGGGTTGATAGTGAGCAACAGTGATACTGAAACGTACAGGAATCCTTCAAAGAACATTTCAAAGCAGAGTTCAATATCCTGCCTCTTCAAAACAGAAGGGTAGTGTAGTGCGAACTCAGCAGTGTAGGTCTTGAATTGTATGTATGTTGCAGTCCAGTCCTGCAAAATAATCATGAACATTTAGGTCAGTCATAAAATATACTTCCTTGTCATTTATTGTGATGATGATTAAAATATTGATATTTTTGTTCACCTTTGACTTTTTTTTAAAAAGCTCCTTTACTGATGCCTTATGAAAAAATTGAATATCATTCATCAGTATCTCTTACCTTATTCTTTAATAAAGTGTGCGTTTTCATGCGATCTGCTTCTTAAGATTTAAACTGTCAGTGGTTCTTTTTTTTTTGTTTTTGTTTTTTTTCTTGAAGTCCTAATTTTTTATGGCATCATGACTGATTTGCTGTAGAAATTATTGTACCATGAAGGAATTACAATTTAGAGAGGTAACATGGTCCAGAGGATAGATGGGCCTGAACTGGGAGCCTAGTCCTTTGGATTCTAGTTCCAACTGTACCAGTGACTTCCTCAGTGACCCTAAACAAGTGACTTCATCCTCTTGGCCTCCGCTTGCCCATCTGTAAAATTTAAATCTTTGCAATCTATAGATAGAAACACTACGCCACAGGAGAGCTAACTGTTATAATTTAGTAAGAGACCAAGCGTATATAGAAACTGGTTCATTCTTAAGGAACAAAGGGTTTGGCTACACTTGCTGGTGTGCAGCGCTGGGAGTTAAAGCTGTCTTCGTACAGCTGTGTAGGGAAAGCGCTGCAGTGTGGCCACATTGACAGCTACCAGTGCTGCAGTGTGGCCACATTTGCAGCACTGTTGGGAGTGGTGCATTATGGGCAGCTATCCCAGCGTTCAAGTGGCTGCAACATGCTTTTCAAAAGATGGGGGTGGGGTGGAGTGTGACAGGGAGCGTGGGGGAGAGAGAGAGAGAGAGAGAGAGAGAGAGTGGATTTTTGGGGCAGACACTGTGTCAGCTCCCTGCCTTTCAAATTCCTACCACTTCCCCCACACTCTTAAATGCAAATAGCCTTCAGACCAGATAAGCAGCTTCTCCGTCGGACTCTCTCCCCCCCCTCCCCCCCCCCCCCCCGCCGTGCTGTTTCTGTCCTCAAGCAAACACTAGCTGTGGACATTCATCCCCCTGCCTGCCTCATTCACAGCAAACAGTAGCTGTGTTTGTTTTTTAGATAAGCTGCTCCGGGAGCCCCGAGTTCACAACAAAACAAAGAGAGGCATCATAACAAAACAAAGAGAGTTCTTTAGTTAAAATCATTATGGGAAAATTCTGGAGGTCAATTACAGCGTAGTAAGATTAATCACTGTTTACACTGGCACTCCAACGCTGCAGCACCAGCGCTGCAGTTGTTATTCCCCAGGCAGATGTGGAGTACAGCCTGCGCTGTAGCCAGGGAGATACAGCGCTGTATGTGCCTTGCAAGTGCGGACGGTGAGTGAGTTGCAGCGCTGTAAAGCCACCACCAGCGCTGCAACTCTCCAGTGTAGCCAAGCCCAAAGATTGTTCTTTCATTTGTATACCTTCTTTAATAAGGAATGAGAAAAGAGATAAAAAACACAATAGGCACATTGTTGGTTTGAAGTAGAATATCTGAGGTTTCATCAGATCTCTTAAACTTCAAGAATTTTCTCTAGTATTTTTGATTATTAAAAACAAATAATGATCTTACCTTTGTGATGGAAGAAGTGACCATGTGTCTTACTTAACAATATTTAGCTCTTACGGCACCTTATATTTACAAAGCAGTTTGCAACTAATCTGCTGAACAATTGCTCTGAGGTTGGTTGGTAAGGATTATTCTCATTTTAAAGGTAGGTAAATAGAGGTAGCAAGTTTAAGTGATTGTGATACAGAATGTCATTGATGGAGTGATTAGAACTGGGGAACGCTCATTCCCCTAGACCATATTTCTTATCAGTGAAATATTTGTAATGAAATCTAACAACGCACTGAAAATTTAAGACTGAACTGCTTTGGAGGATAATAATTTTTTGTGGTGTTAGGTTGCAGAAGTGCAAATCACAATCTAATATATAACGTTTGACTAGCTTTCTTCTGACATTAAATTATCCCCTTGGCTTGGATTATGCCCCAGAATACTTACAAGGATCTAATCAGTTGGGACAGTAATGGATTACTGAATTATTTAAGTAGCAGATAAAATGCACAGTGTGTTGATTGCAGGATATTCCAGATGGTTACCCCCCCCCCCAAAAAGGAATTATTGGAAAGGAAAAGTTATTTAAATATCTCCTCTTGCCACAGAAATAAAACCCGATAACTGACTTTTTCTAAGTAAACACAGTTAGATTGTTTTAAACACACAGATGTCATTTTGCACTTTCAGTTGCTAATTACAAAAGTGCAATCTTCATAAATAACTGAATAATTAGCACATTTAAGATGACAACAGCTGTGGAGTTGTATGCAAACTAGCAGCGACGGCTCCAGGCACCAGTGCTCCAAGCGTGTGCCTGGGGAGGCAAGCCGCGGGGGGTGCCCTGCCAGTCCCTGCGAGGGTGGCAGTCAGGCAGCCTTCGGCGGCTTGCCTGCGGGAGGTCCGCCGGTCCCGCGGATTCGACGGCAATTCGGCAATGGGTACGCCAAAGCTGTGGGACCAGCGGACCTCCCTCAGGTAAGCCACCGAATCTGCGGGACCGGGGACCTCCCACAGGCAAGCCGTCGAAGGCAGCCTGCCTGCCGTGCTTGGGGCGGCAAAAAAGCTAGAGCCGCCCCTGCAAACTAGTGTCAAGCTGACATAACTGCCACTGTGAAAGGATATTTATTACAACAGCCTGTCCCACTGCAGAGCTGTCAATTACTACTTTCAAGTTTTAATGTTTAATAATCAGCCCCATTGCTGTCAATTTTAGCAGACAGGCCAATGATTGGATGAACATACGAGACTGAATTACTCTTTCCCTCCAGAGGGGTTCCACCAGGTCAGGGTTGAGGCAGCATTCAGTGTAACTTGCTGCCTGTGCTGTACCGGTAGGGTGACCAGATGTCCTGATTTTATAGGGACAGTCCCAATTTTTGGGTCTTTTTCTTATATAGGGTCCTATTACCTCCCAGCGCCATCCTGATTTTTCACATTAGCTGTCTAGTCACCCTATGTACCAGCTTCTAGAAATAATTCTGGAGAGAGTGAAGTTCTGTTTATTTTTTCAGCTCAGTAGCTTCAAAAGCACCAAATTCACACACAATAGAAATAATAATTAAAAAAAATAGAGGGAATGAGTGTCTGTTTTAGGGACTCTAATAGAAGAGAACTTATTTTTTTTGGATGGCATTTCCTCCCCATTCACTTCTGAATTCTTGTCTACGTCCTGTAGGATTGCTTGCTTTTCATACCCACGTTCCTTGCTCTCCGATTGCAGCCACTGTCCGTCTAGATGAAAGAGATTGGAGGGGCATGCAATATGCCAATGCAGAGCACTACAGCTGAGCCCACGGACTAGTCTTAGAACTGTCATTTATGTCCTCCTGCTGGATACTCTGATCACCATTACTGTAATAAACGGTGTAATAATAAGCCTTTTTCGACAGAAGCAAATTAATTGTTGTGGATTTACAGCGTGACCTCAGAGACAGCAGCTCACTAAATACACAAGCAGGTTTTTTTTTAATGTAAGTAGAACTAGCCAATTCCAAAAGATTATGGTGTGAAAAATAGAGAGAAGCCATGGCACAGGCTTATCAGCTAGAAAATTTTTGAAAATGAGACTAAAAACAAGTGGGCTTGGTCAGACAAAAAATTGGGCTGATACAGGGTACTACATTGCCTAAAGGACCTTTTTTTTAAATTATTTTTTAAGAGGGGAACCTTTTGATGCTGGAGGTGAGATGTGAAACAAAGATCCTGACTGCTTCTGATCATTAAAGAGCCCGATTATGCTTTTTTTTATTGCGAGCGCTGATAACCCCAGTACCCTGGCAAAATTCAACTCACTCTACTTACATTATTCTTCAGGTTTCAACTGGTTGCAGTATTTTTAATGTCTTTAAATTGTGTGCTGCTAAACGCATGCTACATTCACATCGGTGGGCTAAATGATTCCTATATAAATACAATTTAAGTGCTTTGGGATCCTTTCAGAAGAAAAGGTGATAACTAGCTTATCAGTAGTTTGCATGGTATTCCTCCAGGGCCCTGCTTAGGATGATGGCATGTACTGTACATATGTACAGGTGGTTGGTTTTTTTATCTCCTTTGTTGGTTTCCTTCCTCCCACTTCTCACCATGCAGCAGAAACACCTTTAAAAGGTCTTTTAAATCTTGTGACCCACACTCAGCTACTTGCCTCATTGGTGCCTTGAGGCAGCCAGGCTTCTTTTAAAGTTTAGATTTGACTTAAAAAGCTACTTAAGGAGCAGTGTAAATGCTTCTTAAGTAAAGGGAAAATTTAAAAGTAGCTTGGTTGCCTGCATGTCACCGCTGAGGTCAGCGAATGAACTAGAAAAGGAATGTTGCTTTTCCCTTTGAAAAGCACTTCTCAGCTCTGTTCTTGTCAGATGGCATTCTTCAAGGAAGCAGCAAAGAATCCTGTGGCACCTTATAGACTAACAGACGTTTTGCAGCATGAGCTTTCATGGGTGAATACCCACTTCGTCGGATGCAAAGAAGTGCTTTGGGATCCTTAGTTAGATTCATGTTGGTCTATAAGGTGCCACAGGATTCTTTGCTGCTTCTACAGAACCAGACTAACACGGCTACCCCTCTGATACTATTCTTCAAGGAAGACTCCTGCGCTTCTTGCCCACTGTGGAGACAGCGCTCATGAATGCCCTGGGTGCAGATGGACTTGTTCTGAATCTCTCTGCAAAGCACCATGCACTGTGCAGGGTGGAAGGAGGAATACTGTCCACAGCCACTACTACGGTCTTCTTGGAAACAGGTAGCCAAATTTCAAAGGGAAAAAGCATCCTCCTTCTGATTCAAGGAGCTCTTACCATTGGGGATCTCAGACACAGCTGGGCCACTCTTTCATCTTACTTAAAAAGCTGAACTGAGGTGATTAAGTAGCTCCCAGGTGGTGTCATATGAACAATATGCATTTTAATACAGCCGAATGCGAGGTCACTACTAGGAACAAAGAATGTATTCACACTTGCCAAATGGGGGACTCTATCCTGGAATGCAGTGCAGCTGAAAGGGATTCAGGGGTCATGGTAGATAACCAACTGAGCATGAGCACCTAATGTGACGCAGTGGCTAAAAGAGTAAGTGACTGTTCCTGTAAACTAGCTATTCCTATTGTTACGTCTTTAAAAACGGCTTCTCAAAGAATTGCTGTCTAATGAAAATAAATAATTTAGCAATACTGTGTGAAGATGAAGAATAACATTCAATTAACTGCTGTATTTAAAGAATAGGTTAAGAATTATAACCCAGCCTAAAAGTGATTGCTTTTGTTCTGCTTATGAAAGGTATGAATATGGTTTTTTGCTGAATGGCAAATTCAAGAAAGCCAAGAAAGTGAGCTGGGTATGAAGCACTCAGCATCCAAATTAACACTTTTTCTGAGAAACTGGATTATGGATTATAAAATAAACTTCCTACAGACTAGCCAGCTATCAGAATATTTATTAAAGCTAATGTTAAATTATATAATACACAGGTTGAGAAAAGAGTGTCTGTACACCTGGGTATAGTGCTTAGATTATCCTAAATACAAAGTTTGTTTTTAAAAGTCATATGATACATATAGTACATAATCAGCAGTAACCCAAATTTAGGTGAATAAATTTAAGAATACAGTTTAGATATTAGCATCCAAGTATTTAGGTACATTACTCATGAAAAGTTGTGCAGAGATTTGGTTGTGGAAAGCAAATATAGGAATGAGTGTAGATTGTCCCTCAGTAATTGAGCATTTTAGGGTAGATTGTCCATGAGGAAAGTATTTGTTACTTTCCCCAGTGTGCTTCTCATTGGCACTCCAGCTCATCCCTCCTGGTATTGCTGATGTCCGGTGATGTGTTCTATGTAGATGTCCCCCGACCACCTGATGGTGTCGGACCTCATGAGTTGCTGCATCAGCCAAGCGTAGCGTTGACTGATTCTGCATTCTCTCAGCACTTGCTCGTTACTGGGATCCTTACTGAATGGGGGAGGCAACTAGTGACAGATGATGTGGAAAAGGCTGAAGTACTCCATGCTTTTTTTGCCTCGATCTTCACAGACAAGGTCAGCTTCTTGACTGCTGCACTGGGCAGCACAGTATGGGGAAGGAGGTGAGTAGCCCTCAGTGGTGAAAGAACAGGTTAAGGACTATTAGAAAAGCTGAACATGCACAAGTCTATGGGGCTGGATCTAATGGATCTGAGGGTACTGATGTGATTGCAGAGCCATTGGCCATTATCTTTGAAAACTCATGGTGATTGGGGGAGGTCCCGGATGATTGGAAAAAGGCGAATATAGTGCCCATCTTTAAAAAAGGGAAGGAGGAGGATCCGGGGAACTACAGGCCAGTCAGCCTCACGTCAGTCTATGGAAAAATCATGGAGCAGGTCCTCAAGGAATCAATTTTGAAGCACTTAGAGGAAAGGAAAGTGATCAGGAACAGTCAGCATGGATTCACCAAGGGCAAGTCATGCCTGACTAACCTAATTGTCTTCTATGACGAGATATCTGACTCTGTGGATGAGGGGAAAGCAGTGGACGTGTTATTCCTTGACTTTAGCAAAGCTTTTCATATGGTCTCCCACAGTATTCTTGCCGGCATGTTTAAGAAGTATGGGCTGGATGAATGGACTATAAGGTGGATAGAAAGCTGGCTAGATCATCGGGCTCAACAGGTAGTGATCAATGGCTCCATGTCTAGTTGGCAGCCGGTATCAAGCGGAGTGCCCCAAGGGTTGGTCCTGGGGCTGGTTTTGTTCAGTATCTTCATTAATGATCTGGAGGATGGTATGGACTGCATCCTCAGCAAGTTTGCAGATGACACTAAACTGGGAGGAGTAGTAGATACACTGGAGGGTAGGGATAGGATACAGGGGGACCTAGACAAATTAGAGGATTGGGCCAAAAGAAATCTGATGAGGTTCAACAAGGACAAGTGCAGAGTCCTGCACTTAGGAAGGAAGAATCCCATGCACTGCTACAGAGTAGGGGCTGAGTGGCTAGGCAGCAGTTATGCAGAAAATGACCTAGGGGTTACAGTGGACGAGAAGCTGGATATGAGTCAACAGTGTGCCCTTGTTGCCAAGAAGGCTAACGGCATTTTGGGTGTATTAGTAGGAGCATTGCCAGCAGATCGAGGGACATGATCATTCCCCTCTATTCGGCATTGATGGGGCCTCATCTGGAGTACTGTATCCAGTTTTGGGCCCCACACTACAAGAAGGATGTGGAAAAATTGGAAAGAGTCCAGCGGAGGGCAACAAACATGATTAGGGGGTTGGCGCACATGATTTATGAGGAGAGACTGAGGGAGCTGGGTTTATTTAGTCTGCAGAAGAGAAGAGTGAGGGGGGGATTTGATAGCAGCCTTCAACTACCTGAAGGGGATTCCAAGGACGATGGAGCTAAGCTGTTCTCAGTGGTGGCAGATGACAGAACAAGGACCAAAGGTCTCAAGTTGCAGTGGGGGAGGCCTAGGTTGGATATTAGGAAAAACTATTTCACTAGGAGCGTGGTGAAGCACTGGAATGGGTTCCCTAGGGATATAGTGGAATCTCCTTCCTTAGAGGTTTTTAAGGCCTGGCTTGACAAAGCCCTGGCTGGGATGATTTAGTTGGGGTTGGTCCTGCTAGGAGCAGGGGGTTGGACTAGATGACCTCCTGAGGTTTCTTCCAACCCTAATCTTCTGTTGTCAGCAAGGGAGAATTCTGCTTGTGTAAACCAGGTTTGAGTGTGGCAGGCACACTAAAAAGTTCTGCAATACTGTAATTCACCGTGACCATTTCAGCACGGGGATACATTAAACAGATTGCACTTTAACTGTTTACGTCAAGTGGTTTCAATATGAATAGTTGTTAAATCTCATTTAGTTACTTTTCTGGGTTCTATACTTGATTTCTCCTTTACAGATTCTTCAGTTTGAGGATATTTTGGCCAACCCATCCTACCGAGAGCACTTTCGACTGTACATGGAAAGGATGGACAAGAGGGCTTTGATTAGCCTTTGGGAGTCCGTGGAATATCTGAAGAATGCTAACAAGGTAGAAGTAGTGTGAAGTATATGGGGGCTTGTTAATAAAACTGAATCTTTATATGGTGAATTTTGCTGCAGAATCAATATGTGAAAAAATTCTGTATTAACATTTTCTTTTTATAGTCTAAAAAATGAGCACTCGTCCTTTAGCACAGAATGGTGCTAGACATTTCATTATTTCAACTTATTTATGTTGCCTTGGTCTTCTGATAACAGGGCAGAATTTAAAAATCATTTACTTTTTGAACAGAGAGGAGGAAAGAAAAGGAGTTATAAACTTAAATGATGATAAAATGAGACATTGGACCATTGATGCTTTTCCAACATCATCCCATACAACTGCCCATTTAAAAGAGGCAAAACCAGTATAGCGTTTTTTCTTAACCCACTGAGAAATAATTTTTAGTAATTCATTGACTTTTTAATAGCTACTCTTACCTTATTACCAAGTAAAATTACTGTGCAATCCCTCATCTTGCTGCTCGACACTTTTCAACTGGGTAGCTACTACACCTGCACTGTTCCTTTTTTGCTACCCCTCCTGTTGGGATTGATGCAAAGCCCATTGAAATCTTTCCTTTGATTTCAGTGAGCTTTGGATCACAAGTTAAAAATACTTAAGGAGATTTTTTTTCTTTAAGACCCCTCTTCTGCTAGTTCAGAACACCTTTTGGCTCCAGAGTGATACGAGTAAAGTCATTAAAATTTCTCATTGTAGAACACTGTACTTTATCTAGTGTGAGAAAACACTGCATGATAGGATCTGCCAAAACCAGATGGGTAAATGTGTTCAGAAATGGGGGTAGAAAAGTATAATTTAAAGCTGCAAGAAACAGCTCTGAACACTGGAGGGGGTAAGCATGCTGCGGACACAGGGAGGACATATTTGTTGTTTGTGAATATTCGAGTAGCCAGAGGTTTATTTGTGAATATATTTGGTGAAACTTTCTGGATTTCCCTTAGAATGAAATCCCAATTTTCATATTGAACATCAGTTGTTATTCATTAATTGTCATTTATTCTCTTTTTAAAAAAAAAGAGAATATTTTCATCAAATCAGGGAACAGGAACAATACCTCGTCATGACTTAGATGACAAATTACACACTATGAATAGTGAGCAGTAGAAGATGTGGTCCAAGTGAATGATTAACAAACACCCACAGGCTCATATTTAGCTACTAATCACTCCATGACCTATTACTAGGGTTGCCCTTCGTATTTTCAAGAGTGATGAGTGTCCTGAGTCATGTTTGTCATTGTTTTAGCAGATGTTCTGTCATCTCATGCTTATACTGCTCCATGGAATTCTGCCCCTATCTGATAGACATGGGTCACTTGATATACTTTTCCGGGAGATTGTCACATATATTGAGCATTTTCCTTATTTTATTTAACCTCTTCCCTCATTTTTTTGGTGCAGATTTCATCCCTGTGTCCTTTTTGTATACATGGTGAATATGTGTGCATATTTGTTTTGGTGTTGTCGCTCACTAAATTATTAGATTGGGTACAGTCCCATTTTATAAAACAAAAAATTTTCTGCAAAGAGAATTTGTACATCTGGTTAAAGCTGAGAAGCCTGACATAACTAATACTCCTCTGAAATTTCAATTTAGAATGGGGAGCAGAAAGCCACTATAATGTTCTCTTTCCGTCTCAATACAATACAAAAGCTGGTAAAGAAAGATCACATATTAGGGCTCAGTCATTTCCTTGGGTATGCAGACTTCCATCACTTTATATCTTGTAAAACTGACTATTATGCATGGCTGCACAAGCGTGGTAGCTGATATTAACATGAGATATAGAGATGTGCACTCACATATTCAGGCACAAGAGACAGCCAGTTCAACCTTTTTTAAATTAAATCCATGAGGATTGTGAGAAATGGTCCTTTTTTACATTTATTTTTCTTTTCTCTCACCCATCTCTGCCCCCTTATTTTCCAGACTGAAATACCTCAACTAGTGAGTGAAATTTATCAGAATTTCTTTGTGGAAAGCAGAGAAATCCCTGTGGAAAAGTCACTTTACAAAGAAATACAGCAAAGTCTTGTGGGCAATAAAGGCATTGAAGTTTTCTACAAAATTCAGACTGATGTTTATGAAACACTAAAGGACAGGTTCTACCCCTCCTTCATTGTCAGTGATTTGTATGAGAGGCTGATCAAGAAGGAAGAAGAGAGAATTGCAGTTCAGTTGACTTCTGAGGACAAGGATGAAGTGGTGAGTCAAATCTACAATTCTTGCTGCTTTTATCACCGGAGGATGATCTGAGTGAAAAGCTAAGGGGCACTTCCTGTTCTCAAGCTTTGTGCTTATTTTACTACTTTCTCAGATCTTTGTTATTTACATCTCCTGAGCTATTCCACCAAACACCACAAAGCTGATCATATTCCATTTTTTCAGTTTTTACACAGGTCTCTAATAGTATGCATATAGCAAAGAGGCACTTTGTCTTGTCTTCGGTTCCAGGGATGCAAAGTCCTTGCTGTTGATGAAGGAAGGATTTTGCTCAGCTCTGCTAAACTATTGAGAAGCTGCTTAGTCTCTTCTGAGAAGACTTGAAATTTCAGAGTTACCTTTTTACTTCATAGTTACAAAGAACAATTTGCATTCTTTGATCCAAGAAGAGTAGCTGCAGGCATGTCTATGCTTGGATCATCACTAGAGTGCATGGCATTTTTAAACCAATGTACAAGTGCAATACAATTATTATAGTGGTAAACCTCGCCATTTAATTTTTAGCTTTCATTTTTACATATCTTCAGTTGCTTACATGTTGGGTGTTCGCTTTATTGTGTGATCATAATATGATGTTGAACGTATGATGGGGGGTTTAAAAAGATACTACCCTTAACTGATGCATGATTTCTTTAACATCAAATGGAGCAAAATGACTGATTGGTTGAACTTTGTTAAAGTAATTACGAGCTTATGAGGTTTGTAAAAGCTTTCAAATACCAAGCTTTACTCCATGGTGAGTATGTCTATCATTCTGCTCTTTAGATCCTGAGCATTTTGTTCTAGATATCAACTCATAAGCTTTGCCTTTTGGTAAAGGAAGTGGAAGATGATTTTTTTTCAATTATTTATTTTGTTTTGTTTTCAGCTGTTTACAATTTAAATTGACTTAAACAATTATTATTTCAGTCTTGAGTTTGTACTTATCACATATAATGATAAAACTAAAGTAAATTGAAACGAGAGGAGAAAACAATTATCTACATTTTCTGTAAACTAACTTCCGCCCCAGTGAGCTCTAATCTATAAAGCCTCAAACCCCTACTGAATATGTACTGAAAGCAGTATAAAAGGGAGTTGGGAATGATGCTCAAGAGCTTATACAGACCATTTCTTAGATGAAAAGAAAATATTATTGTGTATTCAGAATCTTAGTACTTTTTATTAATTTACCAAAGAAATTAACTTTTATGCTATATTGGAGGATAAAGCTGAAAAACAAAAAGTACAACTTGACTTGGAGATATTAAAGATGAAGTTCAAAATATTATAAGAAGACTTTCCAAAGGGCAGCTCTCCAGGGCCAGATGTCTTTGCAGGCAAGTTCTATAAATCTTTTCAGGAGCTAGATCAGAGGCACTTATTTAGCTACCCTTTTAACCAAGGATCTCAAAGCACTCTACAGGTATTAATGAATAAAGCCTAACAACTCTCCAGCAAGACAGATAAGGACTAATATCTTTGTTCTACAAGTGGGTAAACTGAGACAAGGAGAAGTTCAGGGAATTGCAAAATGTCACACTGTGAGAGGCAGAACTGGAACTAGCACCCAGATGTGCTGACTCACACTTTGCAGTCTTAAACACTAGGGGCTTGGCTACACTTATGGTTTGCAGCGCTGGTCATCCAGCTGTGTAGGAGCAGCGCTGGTGTGTGGCCACACTCACAGCTACCAGCGCTGGTGTGTGGCCACATTTGCAACATTTGCAGCGCTGTTGGGAGTGCTGCATTATGGGCAGCTATCCCAGCATTCAAGTGGCAACAACGTGCTTTTCAAAAGAGGGGGGTGGAGGGTGGTGTACTGTGACAGGGAGCGGGGAAGAGAGAGAGAGTGGATTTTTGGAGCCAACACTGTGTGTTAGTTTCCTGGATTGAAAAATCACAAAATGTTCACGAGCCCTTAGTCTTAACTCTTAATTGCAAACAGCCTGCCTCCAACACGGACGCCCCGCTGTTTCACTCACTCCCTGTGGTGTACTGTGACAGGGAGCGGGGAAGAGAGAGAGAGTGGATTTTTGGAGCCAACACTGTGTGTTAGTTTCCTGGATTGAAAAATCACAAAATGTTCGCGAACCCTTGGTCTTAATTGCAAACAGTCAAGCAAACATTCACTCCCTGCCTCTCATTTGATCGTTCACAGCCAGGTACAGATAGCTCCTGTTTGCTGTGATCAGTGTTTGTTTTTTAGATAAGCAGTTCAACGGCGATCGGAGTTCACAACAAAACAAAGAGAGGCTGCATAACAAAACAAAGAGAGTAATTTAGTTAGAAGCTTTCTGGGATATCTCCTTATTCCCTGGAGGCCAATAAAAGCGCTGGTGTGTGTCCACACTTGATGAGCAGCGCTGGATCACCAGCGCTGCAATTGCTACACCCCAACCTGGCCAGGTGTACAGCCAGCGCTGCAGCCAGGGAGTTGCAGCGCTGGATGTGCCTTGCAGGTGTGGACGGTTACTAATTGCAGCGCTGGAAAGCCTCTACCAGCGCTGCAACTTGCAAGTGTAGCCAAGCCCTAGGAAACAGTAACTCAGAATCTGAGGTTTTCAGATTTAATAGTTAAATATGATTGAAAGGTCTTCAAATGAAACTTTGGATTCTATCCATCCCTTGTTCTCCACAGATGGTTTTGAGAGGTGAACTAGCCTAGGGAAATACTTCAAACACACAGTTTTGTAGCACGTTTCCTCTTAATATTAGCTCTTCTGTTAAATGGTTTTTTTCTTGATAAGGGATTCCAGGATCCTACTTCTCTTTCTATTATTTAGCTACATATATTCCAAATCATAAGGAGACAAAAGGCACCTCAAAAATTTGTCCTTCTGAGCCTTGCAATCAATAGGTCTTTCAGGAAACACTGACTTATTGCCCAGAAGTGGCAAACTATTAAAAAAAAAAGTTGTGAGATTTTGATTTCCTTATATATGTTATCTAGAGCCTGACACAGATAACATTTTCCCTGAAGAAACTGATACAACATTTCAAGAATAGCTGTTGGGGTTTTTTTTGGTCGAATAACATTTATCTTGGACTCTCCTACAGTCATCAGCACCGAATTCTTCAGCATTACCATCAGTTATCTTTCCTTTAAATCCTTGAGGGAATATGTGCAGATTTTGAAGGCTGTACTTCGGTCTTTGCAGGTCTCGTTCCATCTAGTAACAACTCTGCAGTGTGGATAAAGATTTTTTTTTAAACTGTTTATCACAAATTGCTAATGAAGAGTGTACAATTAGAGCACTTTTTTCTAATACAGCAATGCTAATTGCTCTATGGTGAACCTCAACGGGCTTTGAACTGAGCACAAGAAGAAGTGAATCTTGTCTGCAGAAGCTTTCATAGGCTTTCAGATATGGGGGGAAATAATACTGTTGGCTAATGGTCGTTCAGTTTCATATATAGCAAAAGATGCAACTAAGAAATCATTTTCCTCTGGCTTAGTTATATTTCTGGAGGGTTTGTTTTTGTTAATAGAAACGTATGGCTTGATTACCACCACAACAGCCTCCCCAGTGGTGCTCAGCACCCACAGTTCCCATGAGGGTGTGGGAGCCAGGGGTACTTGGCACTTCTGAAAAATCAGGCTAAAAGGTTTTGTTGCCTATCTTTAGAGGCAGAGCTGTGAGGGGAGGGCAAGAGTTGCACCATCCAGCTGACCCATAATATCTCCGGAGATGCTGGCTGAGGGAGCTTGCTGGACAATGAAGCTTGTTATAGCTGTACAACAGATAGAGCGAGCACTCCCCTTCTTCCATAGTTTCCACTCTTCTGCACTAGTGCCAGCACATAGGGAGGAGTGGGGCAGTGGCCCTGCCTGTGTCACAACCAGACATGCTCCCTGGGGTAGCCAGTGCTTCTGGTATCACTGCCTGGACTTCCCTTGCACTTCCCACCTGCAGTCATCTCGTATTTCCCCTTCCGAGAGCTTCTTGCTGACTCCCCAGTGCACCCGTGTTGGAGTGGCCATAAATGTATGGCCTGTAATATTCTATTCCTGACTTTTGGCCTACTCAGATAGGTTTCTGTCATAGGCCTCATCAGGATGCATGGTTTTTTTGTTTTGTTTTGAAACTCATCAAGGACTGAATCTTGCAGACCATACAAGACATTTTAGGCTGGTGAGAGCTTTTCCTGAATAAAGATTGGAGGATTTGGCCAGTTAGTGAAGGAGTTGATGCCAATATGTTAATATTTACTGTCAGACAGGCAAAATAGTTATAGTAAGATCTTTCCATAGGCCTTACTGACAACATTCCAGCAAAGATGACTGTAGTAATGCAGAGATCAGTGAAAGTACATTGTTAAAGAGCCATACAATGCTATTGTGTAGTTTGCAAATAAATGAAGGCATGAGTAGATTATTTTGAATTTATGGGGAGATTATTGTGTTTCTCTAAATCACTCAGGAATTACCATTTCTCTCCTTAAAGAAGACTTCCTTAAAAATGGAGTAAATCAAAAATTGAAGAGGAGAAGATGTTTGCTTTAACTCTTTGACAAAAATTGCTTTGTGCTTCAGGCTGTTACAGGCATTGTACTACTAAAATAAATCACAAGTCCAGGTTCTGGATTACTAATGTGCTAATAAGAACGTAACTGTTTTTAGCATTTGAAGTTAACAAGTTTACATGATCACTGTATTCTGATCAGCAATTAATTGTAGTCACTGTTTTGATTATCTTGTAATTTTTTATCATTATTAATAGTCATAATTTTAATGTATTATGATGGACCTAATTATTCTACCAGTGTTTTCTGTCTAAAAATGTCTCAAATGATAGGTAAACATAAATGCTGACAACATGCAAGGAATCTTACAGCATTTCCCTAAGAATACAGCTGTTGGTTTTTAATTAAACACAATGCCTCAAAAATGCACTGATTACCAAACCAAAATTGATGACATGTTTTTTTGTTCATTTTTCAGTACTGAAATTGTTTCACTTGCTTACGTTCTCAGGCCTCTTCAATTCTTTTTCCTGTCCTTTCTGTACTTCCCAAATACTGCTTTACTTTATGGTAATGTTCAAGGGGCCCATAAATAACATTCTGTATTACTAGTATTTCTTATTGGTGGTATTGTTGTAGCTCCTAGAGCAGGGGTGGGCAAACAATGGCCCGCAGGCCTGATCTGGCCCATGGGATTGTCACCCCCGTGGCGCTGTGGGACTAAGGCAGGCTCCCTGCCTGCCCTGGCCCTGCGCCACTCCTGGAAGCAGCCAGCACCATGTTCCTGTGGCCGCTAGGAGAGGTGGGGGGCAGAGGGCTCTGCGCGCTGCCTTCGCCTGCAGGCACTGCCCCCTGCAGTTCCCATTGGCTGGGAATGGGGAACCGCGGCCAATGGGAGCTTCTGGGGAGGTACCCGCAGGATAGGGCAGTGCGTAGAGCCCTCTGCCCTCCACCCCCAAGGGCTGCAGGGACGTGGTGCCGGCCGCTTCTGGGAGCGGCGCACAGCCCCATTGCGCACCGCTGCCACCCTGGAGCCACTCAAAGTAAGTGGCGCTGAACCCTTGCACCCCGGCCGTGAGCCCCTAACCCCCTGCTCTGAGCCCCCTCGTACACCCTGCACCCCTCCTGTGCCTTAACCCCTTCCCCTGAGCCCCTTCCTGCACACCGCACTCCCCCCACACTCCGCACTGCTTCCTGCACCCCAGCCCCTTGCTCCAGCCCTACATTCATGGCCCTGTATGCAATTTTCCCACTCAGATGTGGCCTTCGGGCCAAAAAGTTTGCCCACCCCATTCCTAGAGGAACCAGCCAGGCCTCACTGTGTTAGATGCTGTACAAATACATAGTAAGAGAGAGGCTCTGGCTCAGAGAGCTTACAATCTGCATGGACAAAAGGATGTGAAGAAAACGGGCACAGAGAGGTGAAGTTTATTTGCCCAACTTCACAGCAGGGGAGTGGCAGAGCTGGGGATAGAAATCAGGTCTCAGCTCAGAACCTCTAACCACAAGAGCATACAGAACAGCACACCCTATAGAAAGTGTTGCCTCTCATTTTAAGGATCAAATTAAGGATTGCTGATCAATTAATTATTGTTATTATTTTATCCTTTCTCATCCTTCTAAGACAGAAAAGTCCTGTAGAACTTAAGGATGAAAACAATGGTGTTCTGTAGAAATTCCTCCAAAAACCTATTGAATTTAATAGAGAATGACATGTTTTCTATAGTGTGTGGTTTTTTTTAAATTTTTTGTTTTAACCATACTTTCTGGAGACATAATTCTTTATTGAATTCAATAGGTTATTTTCTATTTCCAGTATCCATAAAGAGTCCATCTGCATTGCTCATGAAGTTACTTTCATCAGATCTGGCCACAAGTGAATTAAAATATATGGGGCCCAGACAAAATTCTATATCCCCTCTAATAACTGGGCGGGGTATTGGGCCTCTTGGAGGGAGGATGTTAACAGCTGGCAAGGGGAGCTGATCTAGTTGCTTGCCTCTGTTGGATCTCAAGCCCATTTTTCAAGATGGGGACACCGCAGCAAGCAAGGGAAGGTTGTAGGTGTGAGATTGAAAAGTGTATGAGTGGAACAGGTCTCCCAAAGGTGTGGGGTTGTTTTGCCACCTGTGCGCATTGGCGCAGAGGTTATTACCCTTGTACTGATTCATTAAAATAGCTAGGAAAAAATGAACCAGAAATTCGAGGTTATTTGTGTGTACTCAGCATTTGGTTGTCTTAAACTTTTAAGATAAAATAATTAACATGTAAAACAGAAGTAAAATCCAGTCATAAAAATAAATGAAGTGAAAAGGTTTGATTTGGTTCAGTGTTTGAAAATCGATGTCTATAAAAAATGCAGCAATATATTTTTACCGTCTTCAAGACTCAGAGCTGCAGTGTTTACTCTGTGTGTGGCTTTTAATACTAATTATAACCACTAACTTGTATTCTGCTTTTATATTCCAAATGTTGAACCTTATTCTCACTTACAATAAAGTTCCATTTTAAAGTCTGTTTATACTACCAGAGCATGGGACACAGTGTAACTGAGAATAAGGCTCTTTGTCAGCTTACTGCTACATTACATGATAGATGTGGAAATAAAAATAAGAATCTATTATAACTTTTGCACCACATGCCTTTTTATTTCGGGATTTGTCTATACCAGCGGTTCTCAAACTGGGTTGGGACCCCAAAGTGGGTTGTGACCCCATTTTAATTGGCTCACCAAGGCTGGCTTAGACTTGCCGGGTCAGGGGCTGAAGCCAAAGCCCAAACCTACTGTCTGGGGACAAATATCAGGGGGTAGCCGTGTTAATCTGTATCCACAAAAACAACAAGGAGTCCGGTGGCACCTTAAAGACTAACAGATTTATATGGGCATAAGCTTTCGTGGGTAAAAAAAACTTACCCTGAAGAAGTGATTTTTTTTTTTACCCACAAAAGCTTATGCCCAAATAAATGTGTTAGTCTTTAAGGTGCCACCGGACTCCTTGTTGTTTGTCTGGGGACGAAGCCTGAGGGCTTCAGCCTTGGGCAGTGGGGCTGAGATTACAGGCCCCTGCCTGGAGCTGAAGCCTTGGGCTTTGGCTTTGCCCCCACGCCTGGGGCAGTGGGGCTTGGGCTTTGGTTCCTCCACGCGGGGAGGCAGGGATGGGATAGGCTCAGACTTCAGTCCCCCCTTCTGGGGTCGTGTAGTAACTTTTGTTAGAAGAGAGTCGTGGTGCAATGAAGTTTGAGAACCCCTGGTCTATACTGAGATTAATTGTACATAGACGTAAAGTGTAAATAATGAAGCATGCATAGCAAACAGGTAACAGATTTAACTTAGTTTGCATCAGTGACATAGACTTCTTAATAACTAACATTTTTATTTCTAGAGCCAAGGTTGCGAAGAAGTTATTGGTGAATGCAGCGCAAGAATTAATGAACAGGCCAATTATGCTGTAAATAAACTTCGCCAGCTAAATGACAAACTTGAATATAAGAGACAGGCTCTTAATTCCATATGTAATTCACCAAAACCTGACAAAAAGGTAATGCTTTCAATAGTCTCAGTCTGAATTTATTTTACTTATTTGCGTCTGTGATACCAACAGGGCGTTAGCTATTTTCCAGACAGGTATAAAGACAAGGTCCCTGCTCTAAAGAATTTACAATTTAAAAGAGCATCAGAGCCACTGCCATAAATATTTCAAAAATGAATGTAAATGTCTCTTGTTCCTTATAATTTATAGTACCCTTTTAGAACCCTGGAAATGTTTCCCCAATAGTTTTTACCCTCTTCTGTTTTGCAAATACGATTTCTTCCCTACATCTGTATCTGCTTCTTCCAATTGAGTTGTTATAGCAACCCAAGCCAACAAGACTGCTCTGTATACTCTTCCTCATTGCTGCTTCAACAGCATTGCAGCTCTGGGGATCAGATCTGTCAGTAAACCTGCGCTCTCTCTGCTGGCCTTGCAGTTACAGAGCACAATGCCTTGTAGCTCCCGCAGTGGTGATAGGTTTACTTAATTTTAAAAAAATTATCCAAGAGAGTGGCTAAATTTCTTTACGAGGAGCTATTTAGAATCCTAAGGGCATTATTTCACTAGACTGTAGTCATTCTAAGATAGGTGAAAATTTTAACCCTACAGTATTGGGACCAAAATCATACCCTCACTTTTTGCTCTTTAGAATATGTTACACCATTTGCCGTAAAATTATTATTTTTAGAAATGGGCTGGTATGGATCTGGATTAGGATCTGGCTAAAGTTCAGGTTTAAAGATGATTTAGTGCTGTAGTGCAGCTATGACTGAGTCAAAATCTTGAGTTCTTGTGAGATTTTGGCCCCAAACAGTGGAGGTCTTTTGAAGTCAAGCTATTCTTGCAAAACTCCAACAATCTTGAGCCAGTTCTCCTTTTGATGAGACCTTTTCCACACTGGGGAAGGCTCAGATATAGATATTCAAATCCAAATGTCCTTCTCCCTGGAAATTTCAAGGGTAGTATTTTCAAATTCAAGGTATTAGTTCTGATCCTTTACTGACTTATTTTGGTGAGGATTTTCTTTCTTTTTAGCCTTTTGTTCCAGTAACTCTGGCCACAGAGTAGAAAGGATATAACAGAAGCTGATGCTGTGTTGAAGGTCAAGTGGTCTGATTTTTTCTTCAGAGATGCTGAGCATACACAGTTCATACTGAAATCAATGGGAGCTGCAGTTTCTCAGCTGCTGTGAAAATCAGGCCACTGCTATATTTAATGAACAGCAAAAGGAAAATATTGGTTGAAATATTAACAAAACATTTCAGTAAGTTCTTTCCTCAACTCTGTTAAATTGGATGAAAATCAGCAATTCTTAATTTGAAAAATGGATCCCTCATTCTTTCAACTCTTAAAATGTTGAAATGAATCTCTCTAAGGATCTGAAAGGGAGAACATTAAAAAAAATTAGATAAATAGTTTAACCCTTTAATTTTTCAATGTATTTAACTGACCTTTAAAAATGTTTGTAGTCCGAGAGAATGACCTGCAGATTTTAAATGACCTTTTAGATTTTAAATTACCTTTTAAAAATCTAAATCTGCCACTCAGTTCATTTTCTTTCTTTACAAATCACTACTGTCTGTTTCTATATAGATCTCAGAAAATGTGTGAACTCATCATAGGTTTGTAGCACCAATAAATGTATACGCTAATTCCCCAATTGGTGCTTATATCCTCAATGATGTAAACAAGGAAGAAAGCAGCTGTTACTTTCAGAGCCATCAGAAATGTGAAGAAGGGATTAATGATTGCAAATGGAAAATAGCAATCTGTAGAGAGACCTCTTTAATTTCAGTTATCTTGGGAGCAAACAGCAGAGCTCACACAAAAATATAATGCTAAGCAGTGTTTGGCAGTGTCCTTTTAAAAACAAAAAGCACTGCCATGCAGGATATCTCAACCGTTGTCTTTGATTATATGTCATTGTGGATTCGTGTAGTTGTGCATGTGCCTCGTGTGTGCAAGATCAGAGTCTTCTGAATAGCAGCGTCCATTAGGGCTGTGCATGTGCCCTGTGCCATCTCATGCTTCCTTGTGAGCATAAAGGGAGGAGTGGCCATGACCCTCTCTGTTCCCTCTTGCCACCCATGGCAGCAAGACACAACACAGTGGTCTCTGACTCACCACTCTCTTTAGTGCTTCATTCTTCTCATCTGCTTTGGCCTGATTGGACTCGGAAAGGACAACAGCCCTGTACAGTGGGGTAAGGCACTTTGCATCAACCTCTGCACCTAACGGCACACTCCAAACCATGATTATTTAAATGCTTCCTGTGTTGTGATAGACGAATCCCACTCACAACTGCTGCTTGGGCGAGAGCCAGGTTCCAGACAGATGCAGAGCTTGCCATTCTTTTTTCTCCAAGATGTGTAAGTCCAGATAGAGTCTGTGAGGATCACTTTTGAACTGGAGCAAATGGCAACACCAAACAGGAGCAGAAGGAGCCATCCTTGGGTAGTGTCTCCTCCAGCAGACACATCATGCTGGGATCCAGCAGTGAGAAAAATCCCAAAAGGTGCAGAATGCACTGGCACTGACAGCCCTGGAGAAGAGGAATAGTCCAATACTGACTTTGCCACCGGCATCGAGGCTGGCACTAAGGACTTATCCCATCGTGGTGCTAAGATACGTTTTGGAGGCAGAATGTATATTTCCACTTAGGACATCCTCCACACCAAGACCACTGCTGGCACTGGATTGCCCTACCCAATGGTGCCACCATTCAATGAGATATACTCAGTATCACCTTTGCCATCCCATTCGTTCTCACTGAAAAGAAGCTGTGATGTATCTCCCCTGCATTCAGGAGGGGACCATGCAGGAGGCAGTGAAGGCTCCTTGTTTACAGCACAAATACAGGCAAAACGCAAGGGGTAGTGGGTAGGTCATCCTCAATTTCAGTGTCTGATGACTTCATGGTTCTCCAGGATTTGCTAACCCAGATCACTGAGACCCGGGACACTGAAACCTTGGTAATCCAGGAAAAGTCCTGTAAACTCTGACGTCCTGAGCTCCTCATTCCCAGCCACAATTGCCCTCCCCACCAACAAGGGTATGTGCAAGCCGGTGAAGTGACTTTGGTAGACTCCAGCTATAGTTTGGTCTTCATCTAAGAGGATTTGAAAGAGGTACCAGGTCTCACAAAAGCATTTGAGGCATTTCTACATCCAGGTCCCTGGTGGCATTAGTGGTACAAGGTGTTTACAGCCTTTTTTTTTTTAAAGTGCACCTTGAAAGAGGACACTCAGAAACGAACTTTTCAGGCACAAGCTTAGTCCTCCATCTAACTACAGCTCTGCATTGTGAGCTGTCAGGCCTTGTTCTTGAAATATAGTTTTCTCACCTGGGAGAGAGTGGTCCCCTTCCTACCAAAAATCTCACAAGATAGTAGGGAGTAACTGAGAGATCATGAAGGAGGGCCAAATGGTCATAACGTCTGCCTTCCTAGCAGCTATGGATGTATTGGACACAACTGTCACATTGATGGCCTTGGCAGTCACCATGAGATGGGCCTTTTAGTTTCAAGCATCCAGCATTACTAAGGAGATGCAGTGCACCATAGAGGATCTGCCCTTCTAAGGGATGGACCTCTTCAGTAGCCAAACAAATGATGCACTCCACTCCCTTAACAATTCTAGGGCTATGCTGTGATCACTAGGGATGTGTACACCCCAGCCCCCTACGATAAACCACACTAATAATCAACCCCAAGAGCATGAGAGAGCTCTCTCCTCTTCCCAGACTACTTAACCAGAGTACCCTTCACAAAACTGGGTACTCCAGGAGACAGCTGTTATCCTCCTCTTTTGTCACGTACCCAGCACCGTTCCAGAGGCAGCAGGTTTGGCAGGAATGTGGGATCCACACTGACACATGCTTGAAAAACAACGTATGGTTACCTACCCCATAGTAACTGGGTCTTTGAGATATGACCCACCCTGCTTTTCAGAGTCCTCAGCTATCATGGGCTTTGAATTGTGAGGGAGCTGTGAGAAGTCACAGCCACTCTACTCTTTATACCCTTACACGAGAGTCCAGAGGGGCCCCGGGTGAATGTGATGAGGGTGTGGAAATAAAAGGCTGATGTGACTGGTTGGTGGGAGAGGGCAATTTGAGTGGCAGTGTGACTGGTGTATGCTTTTTGGGGGAGGAAATGTGATAAATCGGAATATGTCACTATTCTTTCCCTCAACCTTCCAGACTCTTCTTGCAGATTCCCACCTCCCCTTGCTCTAGAGCAGTGGTTTTCAAATTGCAGGTCGTGACCCAGTACTGGGTCGCGGAATATAAGGCACTGGGTTGCGGTGGCTCTGGTCAGCACCGCTGACTGGGCCATTAAAAGTCCCATCGGTGGTGCTGCCCAGCTAAGGCAAGCTAGTCCCTACTTGTTCTGACACCGTGCTGCGCCCTGGAAGTGGCTAGCAGCACGTCCAGCTCCCAGGTGGTGAGGCCACGGGGCTCCGTGCATGGGTCTTGGCCAATGGGAGCTGGGGGGGTGTCTGCAGGTGAGAGCTACGTGGAGCTGTTGCGTGCCTTCGCCTAGGAGCCAGACCTGCTGCTGGCTGTTTCCAGGGCGCAGCATGGTCCATGGTGCCAGGACAGGCAGGAAAGCCTGCCTTAGCACCCCCGCTGCATCACTGACAGGGAGCCACCCGAAGTAACCCCGTGCCCCAATCCCTTTCCCCAGCCCTTAGCTCACCCCAAACCCAGAGCCTCTTCCTGCACCCCAAACTCCTCATCCCTGGCCCTACCCCAGAGCCTGCACCCCCAGCCCAGAGCCCTGACCCCCTCCCACATCCCAACCCCTGGGGGCCCCAGCCCAGAGCCTCCTCCTACACCCTGTACCCCTCATTCCTGGCCCTACCCCACCGCCCTCACCCCTGCATCCCAACCCTCGGCCCCAGCCTTCGGCCCTCCCCCCCCCCACACCAAACCCCTCATCCTTTGCTCTGTTGGGTTGCAGGCATCAACAGTTTTCTTCAACTGGGTGGCCAGAAAAATGTTTGAAAACCACTCGTCTAGAGGGTCCCCTAAGGTTCCTCTCCTGACTCCTGTCTTATCTTTAAAGTCAAGCCCTGTGCAAACTCAAACTCTAATGTATCAGTAACTAGCTTGTCACTTGTCAAGCAGAGCAGCCAACTGCTCTTTGATGTTGCTGAGTTATAAGCAAGGGAATCTAGGACGTTATCCGAGACCTAGTATCTATCTATTGGGTTTCCCGGAAACAGGGCGGGCAAAGCCTGCCCCATGCTAACGGAACCCCCCGCCAGCCGAAGGGGAGGTTCCACAGGGCCTCAGAAACCCACTAATTGCGGGGGACAACTGATAAAAGAACAGGGACAGGAGTGCGGTCAAAGGGTCATAAGAAGGGAGCCTGACGGGGACACTGAGCAGAGAACCCCGGACAGCGCCCACTGCTCCTCGAAGGCGTCAAGGGAGCCAGCGGACGCCGCCCAGAGGAACTCCGCCCGGAGACATGAACGGACTAAGGATCGGAAACAAGCCCCACAGTCGCAGGAGTCTTCACTGGCCAACCACCGCTCCCTGGTCACATAGATGGCCATTTTTGCCAGGGCGAGGAGGAGGTTGACCAGGAGGTCCCGCGACTTCGTGGGGCCACGGAGAAGGAGTGCATTGAGAAGGAGGTGGGGGGAAAAGTGCAGCCAGAAACGCAAGAGGAGATTGGTGAGGAGCCGGTATAGGGGCTGCAGCCTGGCGCACTCAACGTAAATGTGCGCCAGGGTCTCCCTCACGCCGCAGAAGGGGCAGGTGTCTGGGACGGGTAAACCGCGCCAAGTACACACCCGTGCTCACGGCCCCGTGGAGGAGCCGCCAACTGATGTCCCCGACGGGCCTCGGGACCAGGGTGGAGTACAGACTGGTCCACCGGGGCTCCTCACCCTCCAAAGGTGGCAGGAGGTCCCGCCACTTGGTGTCGGGGCGGGACACGAGGGTGAGGAAGTGAAGGGTGTGGAGCACGAGAGCATGGCAGAATGAAAGGATCTGGCAGGTAAACGCAACTGCTAGGGCTGACTTAAAAATTAAAGTGGTAAGGGGGTAGGAAACCAGATGAGGAGCAGAACCCAGAGATTACAGCAGAGGTGATGGGCAGAAATGGCGGAATGTTGTTCTTCTTAGGTTTGTCCTGGTTTTGAAAAAACTACTGGCATATTTAGACTAACTGAGACAGCGTCTGACTTTTGAAACCAGGACTATATATTTAGCAACATAAAGGGAATTACGTGAACATAAATGTGTCAGGATTGATAAATAGTATCAAATATGTCATGACACAAAGACCATTTAAGTCAATGGGAGTTTTCCCATTGATTTCGTGAGCTTTATGCCCTGCCCACATGCTCAGGGTTTAGCTGATAGCCATATTTGGGGTCAGGAAGGAATTTTCCTCCAGGGCAGATTGGCAGAGGTGCTGAGGGTTTTTCGCCTTCCTCTGCAGCATGGAGCATGGGTCACTTGCTGGAGGATTCTCTGCACTTTGAAGTCTTTAAATCATGATTTGAGGACTTCAGTAGCTCAGACATAGGTTAGGGCTTTGATACAGGAGTGGGTGGGTGAGATTCTGTGGCCTGCGTTGTGCAGGAGGTCAGACTAGATGATCATAATGGTCCCTTCTGACATTAAAGTCTATGATTCTGTGAAAATACTATCTCTTTGTATTAATATGAGGTTTTAGTTACCACGCAACAGAGCCCTCCAGCCCACTCAATCAAGAGTATGGTATTTGTTTTGTCCCCTTCGCAGATGGCTGTTTCCACACAGTGAAAAGATGAACGTTTAAAGGTGAACTGCAAACTTTAAACTGAAAGTGAAGTTTGTTTGCTGAATAACTTGATCACCAGGTTGTAGCAGGGCATTCAGCTAACATTTAAACTAAACTTAAAATGGTCCTTTAAATCTTCCATGATCTCTTCGGTGAGCAAGGAGGATTTCAGAGAGAAGAAAAAAGGACTTCTAGTTAAAGATGCTCTCAACATGAATTAGGCTTCATATTTATACAAACATAGTTTTACAGAACAAAATATCACAAAAATGTTTCTTTTGAGTTAATACCCACTCAAAAATTCCACTTGACACTTGTTTGTGTTTGGAATTATTCTTCCAGGTTGTTTGTCTCCCAAACATTGCAGTTTAGGGCTAGTTTGAGAATCAGAAAGTAAAACTCACCCGTCCTATTTTGTTCACTAGACTGTGAAGAATGCAAAATGTGAACAAATAGTATAAGTGATTTAAAGGTAAATTTGCTTTTAACAATTTTTTCCATTTTAATAATATGAGAAGATATTAGTGATGCAGGTAAGGAAATCTAGTTACTTTAGAAATACAGAAACATTTTCTGTTTATTTGCTTAAGTGTCATCAAGAATATAGAATGATAAATTTTCATGCAAAATATTACACACTTTACAGTGGTATAGCATTTGAGTGCAACAACAGATTTGTTTCTGTAACACTCTTTACTATATAGCCCTAAGTATAAGAAAAACACAATTGTAAATCATAATAAAAATGTGTGTATATAAACATAGGAACACATGCACTCACATGGTTAGCTACAAAATACTCAAAATTGTAATGCTATTTGAGAGAAGTTGTATACAATTTTATTCCTATTTTAACTCATTGTTGATTTAAGTAGCATTACAGTTTAAGGTTACGCTTCTAATATCAGTGCTATCTGTATAACCAAACCATTATGACATATTATATTCATGTATGAATCATTACTTGTTATCTCAGCTTTAACTTGAGACTATGATTTATTTACCCATGCATGCATGCACACACTTTTTTTTTCTAATGGCAATGAAAAATATGGAGAGAGATTCATTATGTCTTTCTGCATTGTTCACCTTTTGAAATGTGTTTAATAAAATTGAATCAATAGTGGTATAGAGTCTTGGTATTTTGTTATGTAAGGTTAACAACTGTTTACCTGTAGTCGCACCATACCAATTTCTGTGGATCTATTCATCCTTTGTTGTTTGACTTTTTCCATGATTTCACTGTTACATTCTTAGTTGCCAGAATAAAGTCATTGCAAAGAGATCTGTATGCAGGTAGTCCTGGAAAATATAGATTCTGTCCCAAGAAGGATGATAACAGTTTGAAGAGGGAGTTGTATACCTGTAATTTTAAATGATCCTTCACCTTACAAGAGACCAAATATTTAATATATAGAGGCAGAATTGTTGTAGATGTATAAATGTGACCACCAAGTTACTTCTTCTCCTTGACCAGCTTGTACCAGGGAACTTTAAATTAAGCTGAGTTTGTGTGCTATTTCATAGAAGTGAAAATATCAACTTGTTTTCTTAACTGTTTCTAATCACACATTTTTACATATATTCCCAAATTTTCTTACAAACATCTTCTGTAACAGTAATTTGCAAATCATTTTGCCATTTATAAGATACAGATTTCTTTCTTTTAGAAGATGATCTCTTTGAGAGTTATGTCCAAGCAAGAATGTCTTTTAAATGTATATTTTCCAATATAATTAATGCTATTTGGATTTTTTGGGGGCCTATTAAATTGTAGCTCCTTGGAATGCTTAGTTACATAATTAAGACACAAGGAATGAAAACTATTCACTGGTTGTTCAGTCATGTTAAGTATTTCCTAAAGAGAGAAACTCGTCAACAGAGAGTACCTCAACGTTTATATAATCTTTAACTTGAAAGTGTTCCGTTAAAAATATTTCTGTACTGATTGCCCCCTGTAGCCTGGTGAATGGTGATATTCAGAATGTTTTTCTGTGCCTATTTCAGGTTTTTCTTTTAGCACTGCAAGTTGACTTTTAATTGATACAGTGTATTCTACCAATCTATATTAGACTGCATAGATTGTACAGATTTGGGATTTTTTGTAATGAGTTGTCTCACGGGATTAGTCCTTTTTCTCTACTATCCCCTGCACCCTTTCCATCTCTTGAATATTATAACCAAAGAAAGCAGTGGCTATGTTATCATAGGCAGTTTCCTACCAGTTGTAATTCCTATATTTTCCTTGCCAGATTGTTTCCAAATTGAAGGATGAAATTTCTCTGATAGAGAGAGAACACGGTGACCTTCGGTTGCACATTGCAAGAACAGATTGGTGGTGTGAAAATCTTGGCATGTGGAAAGCCTTCATAAATACAGGCGAGGTATGTTTTTGCTGTGTTTCTATCCTCTGGTTCAGTTCAAATTCTCAGTGTATAAAGAACAAGAAATGCTGACATTCATTTTGTTAGAGTTTATTTAAAACAACCTCATCAAGCTCACCCCTCCTCCTCCCCCGCTATTCACAAACACGTCTCATCCTTCAGCTCTGTTATTCAGGCACTATAGGAACATCTGTAAATATATCAGTAGGTTCAGGCATAGGATAAAGTGGTATGGTGTCTAAGGAACACCGTTGTGCATCAACAATGAGCACATTAAGATCTGTGCCTTGTAATCTTATGATGCTGATTGACTGAGATACAGTGCTGTTATTGGCATGCATAGAGTTGGGGTTCCCCTGAGACCTCTTCCACTCAGCTCCCCCAAGAACTCACTTGGAATCCAGTCTTGTCACTCAGTTTCCTTTATTTGGCACACAGCAAAGCTACTTTGAGTTGATCAGGCTCAACAGTAGGGCGTGGGTATAGGGAGTGTACCACACATCCAAAGTTACATAGCAAACCTCTTCCTTCATACATATTTTCACATTACATTGCATTTACTATATATTGCATCACACGGTTTGGGATTGACTTGGTCACTTTGTAGGAACCAATCCCTATACAGCATGCTCTGTCCATTCACCATCCATGTACAACTTACTCTTTACCTCATCTTATGTTCTAGGATTATCTTGTCCATTGTAAATGGCTCCTTGTGTGTTTTCCCCCTTATCTTGGCTAGTACAGATGTTCTTTTTCCAGCCTACTGATCCGTTTACTTATCCTAGCACAAATACTCTGTTTTCAGCATGCTAATCAGTGTACCTCCCTACTCCTGTCTTCCAAGAAATGAGGCCTTTCCCATGTTTAATTACTTATATCACACCAGGCCTACATTGCTACACATAGAAGACCCAATATTTGCACTTGCTATATTTCATATTATGATCTTCTATACCAATTAAGTTTTAAGGGACTGTTAGAGATACTGGATGAGGAGTAGGAAAGCCAACTTACAAGGTGAAACACTCAACAGGAATTTCTGAAGTACTTTATGTCACTGGGTGAACCTTAGAGGAAAGTGCGATTCTTTGAGTAGCGTAGTGTCCCTATGGGTGCTCCACTGTAGGCATTTGTAACTCCATGTGTCCAGTTGTTCATGAGATGTTTGCAGATGTGGCTTATGTCCTGGTGCAGATTTGAGTGTTCCTTGAAATAAAAAAACCAAAATTAATTTCAAGTGAAACAAAATGTCTCGTAGCCATAACGCTTCTTTTTTTGGCGAGACCAACAGAAATAATTCAGTTTTAGTTGAAACCAGATTTTCTTTTGAAAATTTTCAAACTTTCGCTCAGCTCTAGTCATTAGCTCACTGTTCAGTATCCTGCCGCTCAGATGGGTTTTTATAGAGAATTGCTTGGGTTGGAAGGAACTTCTAATGAGTCATGCAAGTTTGTCCTTCAGCATAGTGGCAAAGCTAATTGTATTATTCCTAAATCATCCCTGATGGATGTCTAGACTAACTCTTAATATCTCTAATTATAGGGATTCAACAGCCTTGTATTGTCTGCTTATTCCATTATGTAACTCTTATTAGTTCTAAAGTTTTCCCTGATATTTAATTTAAATTTTCCTTACTGCAGTTTAGAGCCATAACTTGCTTTGTGCAGTAATTGGTTCCTGTTGACTTTATAACACTTCTTTATATGTTTGTAGATATTATGCCTCTTTTAGGTCCTCTCTGCAGTAGAGTTGAACATACCAGTTTTCTAAACTATTTTCTCATTTTCATTACTCTCCTCTGAACCCTTTGTAATGTTTACTAATGTGGTGCCTGAAATTGAAGCCCACACTGCAGCTGAGACGTACCCTCTTTTGTAAGAAAGAGGCTGGGAGAACTCGTGCCCAGATTTTTGGACTAGGTGCTCAATGATAGACCATACACTCTGCAATAATGATTTTTTGCATTGTCCTGCGGCTGCCATATAACTGTCGTAGGAGAAGAATTAAGAGTCTGAAACCATCTAAATCTCTTAGGTACGGAGTGCTGAGTCTGTCCTCTTCTCCAGAGCTAACTATGTGTAATGTGAAAAACTCTTATTTAAGCCAATGACTCTGAGTTGATGAAGGTATGAGTAGGGTATGTCATGAAAGGAGCTGTGGGGTTCAGCCTTAGACCTAATTCTGAGAGTACCCTGCCATCCCAGTGAATTCTCAATACTATGCCCATCACTGTGGTATCTGAACACAGCCTTCAAGCTTCCAGGTCCCAATTTTAGGACAAAGATTCAAAATAATATTATAGCAAAAACCATGAAAGGGTGGGGAATTTTTCTTATGTTTTTCTAGCTTGTTTTAGGATTCATTATTTCTGATGGGTTTTTTAAATATAAAAAACAAATTAACAAAGGAAACCATAAAAGTGAGAACACTATAGGTGAAGGTAAATTTGCATTTAAAATGAGAAGTCCGGTATTCTAGTCATAGCTCACCTCTATCCATTTGTGGTTCCGTTTCAATGGGGAGTTGATGTAAATTCTTACATATAGAGGCCAGTGAAATATTGTGCTGCCTAGTTGCTAGGTAACATGCTAGTCCAAAATAGCAAATGTACAAGTACTTCAAATGATCATAACTTCCCTGTGCTCAAAAAGGGATTATGAAAGCTATCAAATATTTCATATGGGTGACTGAGTGAACTTTAAACTTAGGTCTCCATTTAATAGTTATTCTCCCTATGCAGAACCATGTGAATAATAACTTGAAAATAGAATGAAGGCCAGTTTTAGAAGACCTAGCTTTAAAATGTTTCCCCTGCTTTGAATATATTCTAAAAGGTCACCGAGAAGGAATAATTAAAGTAACAGGTAGAGATAATTTCCCCATGGATCACCACCCGCTGGTAATTTTATTCAGATGTGCCTACATCTCTGCAAGTGATTAGTCTTTTGAAAAATGTGTAATGCAGGAAAGTCACTAACAATGATCACTTACCATGAGCCCCTCCATCTCTGATCTCCCAACCCTCATAGATCCATGTGAGAGAAAGGCTTTGCAATGTGTCTTAAGGCACAAATCCAGGCTTTGCCAGACCAAGGAAGGAAAAGAGTGTGTAGTTAGACCAGGGGTCGTCAACCTTTCAGAAGGTGTGCGCCGAGTATTCATTTATTCTCTCTAATTTAAGGTTTCATGTGCCAGTAATACATTTTAATGTTTTTAGAAGGTCTCTTTCTATAAGTCTATAATGTATAACTAAACTATTGTTGTATGTAAAGTAAATAAGGTTTTTAAAATGTTTAAGAAGCTTAATTTAAAATTAAATTAAAATGCAGAGCCCCCCAGACTGGTGGCCAGGACCTGGGCAGTGTGAGTGCCACTGAAAATCTGCTCACATGCCGCCTTTGGCATGCGTGCCATAGGTTGCCTACCCCTGAGTTAGACTCTCACAGAAAACACCCTTCCACCAGTTCCTCCTTCTTTGCGTCACGGGAGTTTCAGATCAAACACCTCTGCTGATCTCAAACATGGAAGCCTGGCATGGGAAAGAAAGGTAGTCCCTTGGGTAGCTATGTTTGAAACCATGTAGGGTTTTATAAATTAAAACTAGCACCTTGAATTTTATCTGGAAATTCATTGGGAGCCACTGAAATGCTCAGTTATTGGGGTTGTACACGTTCGGCACTAGGCTGCGTTTCTTAATGGTCCTGTGTGCAGCCCAGGACCAGCATATTACAACAAAAAGTAAGTTTATAAGGAGACATATTTTAATGAAATGTCACTTACAGTGATGGTATATCGACTGTTAGAATTGCCTGCCACTAGCATAAATAGACATGACCAGACTTTTACAACCCTCCCCGTGGATGTTGTCGTCATTTGAATTTTACGGTTTATCCTGACTGTAATTGAATTGTTTAGAAAGTACCTCCTTAGCGAGCAAAATTGCCTAAAAAGCCAAAACAAACCCATGCCAGCAAAATATATGAAAACTGCTTCCTTCAGAAAGATAGTCTCTGAGTTGTGTGCTATAATTCCTTTTCAGCCTGTTTTCCATAGGTAATCTAGTTAAGACAAACATTATGTATTAGTGATTTTTCTTTACAGACATAAAAGGCATAAAAAAGGCAAAATATGTACCTTGTATGGTGCCATCCAGATCTTTAAACAAAGGCGGTAATCTGTTAATCTGGTATTTCATCATATCTTCAGTACTGTATGTTGGAAATATTGATTTCATTAGGGGCTAATTTAGCAAGGAAAGGGCCTCATATTTGAGCTGTTTGTCTTGTTTTGCTCTGTTAATCCATTTTCCAGTCTTCTGAAGAAAACTGTATTGCACTGGGGAGAAAGGGTGACGTTTTGGTTGAGACCTGAGATTAGGATCTTAAAAGATCTGAGTTTGATCCTTGGCATTGCCACAGACCACCTCTGTATTCTTGAGAGAGGCTTTTAACCTCACTTTGCCTCAGTTTCCCCCATCTGATAATTTACAAGAGCTATGTGAAGTATGTGTTTTCATTCGTTGATAGTTGTAAAGGATGTGAGAGCCTCCAATGGGAGGCAGCTGTACAGGTGTGAAAAGTACTCTCAAATGCAAGTAATGAATGGAGAACTGGAATGGCAACCCGATAACTCCAGCTAGCACAGTCCTCAGCTTAAGGATTGCTATGGCTTATGTATATGAATATCTTTATCTTGAGAGAAGACAAGGTTGAAAAGAGAGACCATGAAGAATATGAAACTAATCAAGAAAATTCTAAGAATATAAAGTACTGGTAAGCAGTAGGTGAGGTCACTGTTTTTTAAAATGGAATTGAGCCTGAATGCAGAGACTCTGGTTATCAAAACAATGTGAGAGCAAGTCCCCCAGTTCCTCCCTTCCCTCTCTGCACAGAGAGGTTTTTTTTAACAACGTTAGAGTGACAGGAGTGACCCATGGAGCAGCAATAAGGTGCTTAGGAAAGAAGGTAGAGCAAAAGTTAAAACCTGTACAGTAAAATATGGGAGGATGCATGCCTGTCACCACAGAGAAAGAGAGAGAAAGGAAACCAATCTAACATGAAAAAAACTCGGAAAATTGTAAAAGCCGAATGACTGTATCCCAAGAAGAGATTTAAAATGGATTCTATTGATGTAGGAGGTGTTGCAAGGCAATCAGTGAAGATGAATGTATTAACTGGGGAGAAATTGCAGGACACACAGTATCCTGGTCAGATTTACTCCAATAAGCCAAAGCTTGGTATGAGGCCTTTATGCTACAGCAGAGAGAATGAAACTGTGGCGAGGATCATGAATCTGTATGAAAGTTAGTAAAACGTTATAAAAATTATCTATTTACTATCTCAGTAATATACATTCCCTCCCCACCCCCAAGGTTGTAGAAGAAAATGGGGAACAAGTGCCCTGCTACTTTGTCATGGTGAGTTTACAAGAAGTTGGTGGAGCTGAAACTAAGAACTGGAGAGTTCCCAGAAAGCTCAGTGAGTTCCAGAATCTACACCGAAAACTCAGTGAGGTAGGAATACTTTTTTGTGGGGGGGTTTTCATCTTTTAAAATACTGGACACACATTTAGGAAAAAAAAGTACATAAAAGAAAGTTACCATAGCCACCTCTAATCTATGTGAAAAATATAGAAAATAGCTTAAATATGAAACCTTTGTTTAGAAAGTAAAACAAACCGATTCTGTTGTTAGCAAAAACTGTATCAAAGTTGGATGGAAATGGGTTTATAAACCTCTGGTGTTGGGCTCCAAAGTTGAGGTTATTAGCTTCTTAATACACAAGTACCTCTTGATGGCTAATTTACTGAAGCAACAGGACAAAGACTTGGTGGAGATAGCTGCTTAAAAGGGACAATAGGAGACTGATAATTTTCAGAAATGAAGGAGGTAGGCAAGAGTGCATAGAGGCTGCCAATTTGGCAGGGGGGATTTGAGGGGGTGGGGGAAGAAATCTTAGTGGAAGGGGCCTGGAGCCTTTCTCGGGTTCCCTCTGTGTGCTGCAGTAGTAAACTTGTGGAGGGAATCACTCTGCTGCAGTTTATTTAATCTGAAATGAAGGGTGGAAAGAAAACCGGAAGAGGCTTAATTTGATGGAAAATTTGAATCCCACCACTTTCACCTTTGTCACCCTTTTTTGCTTTAATTACAGTCTTCCTTTCAACCTTTTATCTCCTTGTCAATTTAATTGACTTCCATGACACACCTGCTGCTTCCCCGTGTCTCAGCTGGCCTTTGTGTCTTATGCTTTATGACTAATGGACACTGTTCATGGCAAGATGGGTTTTCTGTCTCCGCCTCTTCTCCTCTCTCTTTTTTATCTATTGTCCTGCTTCTTCTAACTCATTGTCTGCTACTCCTTCTCTGTAACAGCCCCTCCTTATCACATATTGTTTCCTGGTCAAGAATATAGCGGGCCCTCTCTCTGTATTGTACACTGTCTGTCCAGCCCTCCTTTATATGTCTAGTTACATTAAATTGCACTTTCCATTTGCTTAAAACAGTGGTTTTCAACCTGTGCTCCATGGACCCTTTTGGGGGTCTGCAGACTATGTCTAAGGGGTCAGCGAAAGCTGACTATGAAAATAAAGTTTCAGATCCCAGAAAAACCATTCTGTTTTTCTGATCAATAAAAAGTATGTGAATATGCACAACTACAGGTCAAAACCCGGAAGTGTTGTCGTTATCATAGAAGCCCATAGTTTAGTGCCATTTCTCATGCTATGTCAAATGCCGTGCCAGCCCATTAATTGAATTCTATTCAGTCAGTTTTCAGTCTGACTTCTATGGGAGGGGTTTGTGGACCACAGATTGAATTTCCAAAGGGGCCTTCACCTCCATTTGAAATTTTTTAGGGATCCGCAAATGAAAAAAGATTGAAAACCGTTGTCCTAAAACATCTAAATATTCCAGAATCTGGTTATTCCTCATTACTGTGTTTTCAGACCTGCTGCTGTTCACAGCGTCTTGCCTTTTTGGACCCAGATTTCTTTCTAGCAGCCAATTTTTGCACTTGTTGACAGATTGCAAAAAAGTGTGTACTTGGCCTTTTCTTGTTTAATAATGAATTGTGTTTGCTGAGTGGATCCAGTGTCCTAGTGGCTTCTGCTCTGTACTGCCATATGAGCCCGTTTTGAGTTCCAGGCCTGGTCTCTGGCTCCCAAGGCAAGTGAGGGCTTGACAACCCTTTGGGAAAGACAGTGCTTCATGTTATTCTGAAGCAACTCTTTTAGCTGACGTAGGATTGGTAGTGATGGGGCTCGAAAGGAAGAGTTCCTAACCTATGTTACCTATGGGTGGGCAAGGGAAGGAGTTCCTGAGGACACACAGAGGGGTGTGGAAGGGAGAGGAAAATTAGGGGATGTCCTTGCACCTCCATTTATACCCATACCCCTTTTTGCTGCATATGTATATTAAAAATGTGATGGAATAATCTGTTTTGTCCTTTCTCTGCTCAGTGTTTTCCATCATTAAAGAAAGTTCAGTTGCCTTCTCTCAGTAAGCTGCCATTCAAATCTGTAGATCAGAAATTCATGGAAAAGTCCAAGAACCAGTTAAATAGCTTCTTACAGGTAAGAAAACAAAGATTGAATGCTCTTAAACATTCTATTCATTGTAGAGTTTAGCAGCAAACTGGCTTCCCCTGTTCTGTGCTGTTGGGGTCTGGAATCCACAGTAGCTTGTCTGCATAAGTGTGTGACACATTTTCTCCCAATCTTCAGAAAAAAATCCTATCTCTGTGTCTTTAGTACTGTTCTTCAAGCACTGTTTAGAATAGTGGTCACCAACTGGTCGATCACGATCAACCGGTCAATCCTAGAGGATCTCCCAGTCGATCACGATCTCCAGCGGTGCAGTGTGGCTGCCACTAAGGCACATTCCCTACCCTGGCCCCATGCTGCTTCCGGTAGGGGCCAGCGCAGCCCTGGGGGCTGGGGTCGCCCTCTGCGCACTGCTCCTGCCTGCAAGCACTGCCCCCACAGTCCCATTGGCTGGGAGAGCTGTGGGGGTGGTGCTTGCAGAGAGGGGCAGTGTGTAGAGCCACGTGCACCCTGCCCCTCCCCAGGGGCATGTTGGTCCCTTCTGGGAGCAGTGTGGGGCTGGGGTATGCAGGGAGCCTGCCTTAGCCTCATGGCACCCACCGGAGGTAAGTGCTGCCCGGCGGGAGGCTGCACCCCAGCCCTGAGCCCCCTCCCAGAGCCTGTACCCCAAACTCCCTTCTGCACCTCAAGCCCCAGCCCTGACCCCCCTCCCGGAGCCAGCACCCTGTACTCCCTCTGTACCCCAACCCCCTGCCCCAGCCCTGACCCCCCTCCCAGAGCCAACATCCCATACCTCCTCCTGCACCCCAGCCCCCTGCCCCAGCCTGGAGTCCCCTCTTGCACCCAAACTCCTTCCCAGAGCTTGCACCTCTCACCCCCCCTGCACCCCACCCTCCTACCGCAGGCTCAGCTCAAAGCCCCCTCCCACACTGCAAACCCCTCGGCCCCAGCCCAGAGCCTGCACCCCCTGCCAAACCACAACCTCCTACTCCAGCCCTGTGAAAGTGAGTGAGGGTGGGGGAGAGCGAATGATGGAGTGAGAGGGGAATGAAGTGAGTGGGTCGGGGCGTTGGGGAAGGGGCAGGACCTCGGGGAAGGGGCGGGGTAGATCCTGGGTTGCCCTTAGATTCAGAAAGTGATCTTGGGCGTAAAAAGGTTGGAGACCATTGGTTTAGAAGGTCGTGCTGCAGTCACTGCTCCTCCTTCCACAGGCACCAACTTTCCAAAGTTCCAATGGATGCTCAGCACCCACCATTTTTTCCCCATGGGTGCTCCAGCCACAGAGCACCCACAGAGTCAGCACCTATGCCTCCTACTCTGGGAGGACCAGGGAGAACTCACACCACTCATTCTTCTGTGAATTTCTGAAAGTTTGTACTTCAGACAGTCATTATGTTCTCTTCTCTTGGAGAGATTTCAACGGGTAGTTGTGGGCAGTCCCCCCTTCCCAAAGAGCTCTCAAGTGTGCAGTGCCACAAGGAGTCATTCTGTTACCTCTCCTGTTCAATGTGTGCATAGGACTGTTAGGAGAGCTAGTAAGGGTGCATGGGGTTCAGTGTTTTCACTGTGCCAATGACATCCAGCTGTTTGCCTCTTTCTCTTCTGATGTGGTTCAGCACCTCAGCCAGTGTCTAGATGAGACTAGGGCATGGCTGAGAGCAAGCTGGCTGATGCTGAACCCAGCTAATGTGGAGCTGATGATGGTGGGTTGAGGGAAGCAGCTGGAGGAGATGGCAAAGGTAATATCAGCCCCTTTGGTTGAGGGAGTATGTCTGACATTGGTTAATAGTGCTCACATCTTATGGGTGATGTTAAATGCCAAGATGCTGTTTGAAGATCATAGTACAGTGGTGGCCCAGTCAGCTTTTTGCCATCTATATCTGGCTGGGAGGTTGCAGCCTCTTTTTTCTGATGTGGACCTTTCCACTTGTGTCCATGCTTGTGTCACCTCAAGATTAGATTATTGTAATATGGTCTACATGGACTACACCTACAACCATTCAGAGGCTGAAGCTGGTACAGAATGTATGTGCTTGCTTAGTGAGCAGGACATCTCACTGAGAGCACGTGACCCCAGTGCTTTGGGATTTGCCTGGCTGCCTATTGGTCTCCAGGTGGAACTTAAGCCATTGGTCATGACCTGTAGACTATCAAGCCCTAAATGGCCTGGGACTGGCCTAGCTTAGGGTCCACTTCTCCCTGTGTCCTTCTGCCACAGCTGTGGTTAGCAGGGTGCTTGGGGTGGTTCTCTTTGCTATAAAAGATTGGGGTTGCTGGCAGGGCATTCTCTATTGGGGATCCAGACTCTGGAACTTGCTCCCTCATTTGGTCTTATGGAGCCTGAATTTGGTGACCTTCTAGGTATGCTGTAAAAGACACCTGTTGAATAGGGTCTCAGAAGGAGGCTGAAGGTGTGCTTCCTAGATGATGAAGGGAACAGGTGGTTGGCTGGCCAAATTCCTGTGGAATCGATTTCAGTGCTGCTGAGGTTTAATTTGATAGTATATGTTGTATGATTAATTATAGTAGATTGCCTAGAGCCTTGGCTAGGCATCATTATTATTTTAAATCTAAATAAATGAATAAAAGATATGGTTTAGATAGGACAACCTTTGAAGTGGCTGTATTTTGCCCCCAAAGGTGAAATTGTATTTGGCCTCATGTAGCACCAAACGGGAGACATTATACAATTTACAGATACAGCAATAGGGTTTTCAGGGCCACCTTGGTTTAACATTGCTGTTTGTTTAAAGCAGACTGTGTAACAATTAAGAAAAACTTTTGTAGATTCTGAAGTTCAGAGACTAATAGGCCACTGCTGAGTCAGGAAAAATTAAACTAGCGTATTCATTTATATGAAAAGTAAATTGTTTGATTTTAGAGTAATCTTTTTCCTAGACAGCCTTTGTTTGTATTCCAGGTACTATAATACAACCAAAAGTTGCTGTAAAACAGCAAGGTATGTTTCCCTCAGGAAGTGAAATAATGATATGTATGTTCTCTTTCAAGAGTAGAATGTTGCTAAAGTGGACCTGAGCACCGTTAATATTTCATGTACTTTTTTTTTTAAATGGGGGATAGGATTTCAAACCTGAATGTTTGCCATTTCATTGCTGTGCTTTTCAAAGGTATCATAAAGAAGTAGCAGAAATGTATTGAAATATGAAACCCAATTAGCAGTTAGATATGCAATAATCTATTTCTTGGTACTGTACTATCCTTAAATAAACACTTAGGATTTTAAGCATCAAACTTTAAGACTTTCTTTTTTCCCCTTCTGTGTCCTCTTGTCCCTTTCTGTTTCCTGCTGTTCTAGATTCCCTTCACTCCCAGCTGCTCATGATCAGAGGAACCCCCTTTATTTGGTGCTGCTTCTCTGGTGCACAGAACCCAATCTTGTTTATCTGCATCTTCTTTCTGCTCCAGATTCCCTCTTTCCACACCCACAGACCAAGCAAAACAGCTAGTTTTGTGCTGGTTTCCTTGCAGATGAAGTAAATTAGGTAGAGAAAGTATAGTTTGAGGCAATCAAACTGTATTTTCCAGTGAAAAATAAAAATGACACTTGGGCATGACTACAGGGGAGAGCTTAGTGGATGGGCAATTATAGCAGTGCCTAGTTGGGAAAGAATTACTGGCAACAATCTGTGACAATCAAAGCACATGCAAAGCCTTGACAGAAGGGAAAGCTATTATCAGAATTTTACTGGAACTTTGGGTATTGTACGAAAAGTGACTATATAAAAACAGTTCCTCCTTACTCAACAAATATGTTCCCTGTGTATTTCCTCTGTGTGTCATATTTGCATATTTTACTGTCTAAAATGTATTACTTTTTACTACCAAATAACTGCAGAGCCAAGATGACCTGGATTCTGTTCTGGGTTATTCATCATTTTACCAGCATTCTTATCAATGAACCTAATGCTCCTCTCACTTATACTGGCCTAAATCAGGAGTAAATCCATTGTAACCATTAGTATATTACCAGTGTGAGAGCTGAGTCAGTCCTTGTGTTTAAGTCTTTATTGGGGATGGGGGGTGTACAAGCCAAAAAGAATACATCTTGAGTTTAGATCCCATGTTGAGCTTGTGGCATTGGCATTTAGAAAAGCCATCTCTCTAGTGGTAAGTCAGTTTGATCTCAGAGTGATTGTGAGACCATGAGCTTGGAACTCCACAATGCCATTTTTATAGTAGTTTTAATTTTCCACGTTTAAATAAATAAAATTTTAAAACAAATTCTCTACAAACTAATGTGCATGGCATAAGGACATCTCCTTTTAAAAAAAGTTTAACACTTAAAAATGCTATTCATTTAGGAAATGTTAGTAAAATTCAACTCTCCAAGATGTGATGCACACTCCCCTTATTCACTAATGTTAGTCTCACTATGCACCTGATTAGTGTATTAACCAGCTGTACTGAAGAGTTTATTGCACTTTATTGCTTAAATAATTCATATTTAATTGATATGTTGTGAATATTCTTCATTCTGTTTTCTCCACAGAAGCTGCTTTCTGATGAAAGACTGTGTCAGAGCGAAGCACTTTATGCCTTTTTGAGCCCATCCCCTGAGCACCTCAAAGTTATTGATGTGCAAGGAAAGAAATCTGCTTTTTCACTGTCATCATTTCTGGAAAGACTTCCTGGTGATTTCTTTCCTCATCAAGAGGTGAGTGGTAGAAAAGTAATTTTCTTAGATTTAAATATTTGTCCAATATAAGCTGCTAATACAACACATTTGAATGGTAGTTAATACTGGAGGTGTTTGCAAAGATGCTGTTCAGTTTACTGTAAGCAAACCAATGGTGAGATATTAAAGCTCTCTACTAAATTTAATGCAGTTTGCTAATAAAACATGTTTTACCTCTGTGGAAAATATATAATATAGACAATTGTAAAGACTGCGTATTCCAAGTTAATGAAATGTGAACAGCCTGGGACACTCTTTGCTAGCAAAATGTCTGACCTTTCAAACGCTTAAACATAAAGCCTTTATAGAGCTGTCCAGGGGTATCTCTGCTGTCTTGTGATCGTGAAGCCCAGAGTGGGGTGTGGAGGGGTATCTCTTTCATACAAAGGCTTTTCTTTTGTTCTGCTTCTCCACATCCACCATGTAATTTTCTGTATGTACCTTTCATCAGCGTGGTTTTCTTCTGTGTAGTATTGAAATTAGACAACCAGAAATAAGTGATCCAAATTCACTGGCCCTGATCCTCCTCACCATATGTCCCTCTTTCATACCATTCACGTAATTCTTTTATATGTGACAGAAAAAAGCTTTAGTTGGCTAGGGCAAAAGTTAAATATTTTTGTCTTATACCATCTTTAAATTTATTTTTGCTTCTTTCAATTTATAAAATGTGCTTATACGCTCTTCAGAATGGGGACTGTTTTCTCCTATGTGGCTGTACTGTAATATAAATCATACAAAATAATCTAAGCACTTAGACCCTCACAAAATGCCGCTGTTAGTAAGCATCAACATCAAACAACAACAAATAATCTCCTCCTCCTCCTCCCTTACACTGCTAGGTCAACTTGTCAGAAAAAACGCCTGGAGAAACAGGCTTTACAGTGTCCCCTGAAACTGTCAGATCCACAGACTGAAACCACGGAGGGAGGAAATTCCAGAGCTGAGTGCTCCTCTTCTAAGAATGTCCTTTCCCCACTCCTCCAGACAAGACATCTAATGCCTGTTGGTTCCTGACTTGGCAGTAACCCTCACTATTCCAATGTACTCGCTTCAAAGGCTGGTAGATTGGTTTGGTGGCAGAGCTGACAGACCTGCTTCTCTTGTTTCCCCCAGTTGGCTCCACCTCTGCTCCCTGATACATGGGCATGTGCAGGTAGCCCTGAGCTGGCTCTGCAGAATGTGAGGGGTACTGATCACTACCGCTTTCCTGCACAGGCTCCTCCAATCCTGCCCCCAAGCAACCAAACTGCATTAGTTCCACTGCGTGGCTGTGGAAGAAGAGCTAGGATTGTGCCTGTGCATGCACTCACCAGGGCAGCTCCATGGATGCCAGTACCACAGCTTCTCTGTGCTTCAGAACAGAGCCAGGGCACTCCCTAACTCAGAATAAATACTCTGTGGGTCTGAAAAGATCAATTCATTACCTCCAACAGTGAATGCAGTTTGGTATGAATCTCTGAGGCAGTGGTCACTGCATAGCTAAATAGTGCCTCTGAAGCCTTTGATCTTCCTGAGACCCTTCCAAATCACCACCTTCCCAAAAGGTGCAAAGTGTTGTTCAAGTCAGGTGGGTTCTCATACAGTAAATTTATATACACACACACGAAATGGAAGAATAAAGAGATTTAAGCAATATGGGAGAAGGAAGGCAGGAACATAATGGAATGAGAGAGGAAGAGAAATGAGGGGGTGGAAAAATAACAGAGACTGAAAAAAAATAGAGTAAAAGACAAAGCAAAAGATACACCAAGATAGAATCATAGAAATGGAGGGCTGGAAGGGTCCTTGATAAATCATCAAGTCCAAACTCCTGTACTGAGACAGGACCAAATAAACCTAACAGGTGTTTGTCCAACATTTTCTTAAAAACTTTAAATGATGGGGATTCTGGAATAAGCTTCCAAGGGAGGAATCTTTGTAGAACTTCAGTACCCTTATCGTTACAGTATTTTTCCTAATAGCTAACCTAAATCATTAGTCATTAATGAAAATATTGAATAGTACTGAACCCTGGACTGACTCTTTCGGGACCCCAGTAGATGTGTCCTCCCAGTTTGACAGCAAACCACTGATTACTACTCTTTGAGTATGGTCTTTCAGCCAGTTGTGCAACTACCTTCTCAGTAATTTAGACAGCATTTCCTTAGTTTACTTATGAAAGTGTCATATAGGACTGTGTAAGAAGTCTTATTGAAATCAAGATATATAATGTCCCCCTTTATTCACTAGGCCAGTAACCCCATCAAAGAAGGAAATTAGGTTGGTTTGGCTTGATTTGTTCTTGACAAACTCATGCTGGCTATTCCTTATAACCCTATTATCGATTAGGCGCTTACAAATTCATTGTTTAATAATTTTTTCCAGTACCTTTCCAGGTATCCAAGTTAGACTGACTAGTCTCTAATTCCCCGGGTCCTCTTCTCCAGTCCTCTGGGTCCTCACCTATCCTCCATGAGTTCTCAAAGACGATTGCTAAGAGTTCCCAGATTGCTTCAGCTAGTTCCTTAAATATCCTAGGATGAATTTCATCTAGCCCTCCTGACTTGAATACATCTAACTTATCTAAATATTATTTAACCAGTTCTTTCCCTATTTTGGCTTGCAGTCCACCTCTTGTTGTTAATATTAATTGTGTTGAGTATTTCATTACCATTAACCTTTTTAGTGAAGACTGTAGCAAAATAGACATTAAACACCTCAGCCTTTTTGATGTCATCAGTCTCTCCTTCCCCACTAAGTATAGGGCCTGTGCTTTTATTTGTCTTTCTCTTACTCCTAAAGATTTAAAGAACCTCTTCTCATTGCCTTTTATGACTCTTGCTAGGTGTAACTCGCTTTGTGGCTTAACCTTTCTGATTTTGCCCCTGTATGCTTGTACTACTCTTTTGTATTCCTCCTCAGGAATTCATCCGTGTTTCAACTTTGTTAGGATTCCTTTTTGATTTTCAGGTCATTAAAGAGCACCTGATGGAGCCATATTGGCCTCTTACTATTCTTTCTATCTTTCCTTTGCACTAGGATGGCTTGCTGTTGTGCCTTTAATATTGTCTCCTTGAGAAACTGGTAGCCCTCCTGAATCCTTTTAGCCCTTAGACTTTCTTTCCATGGGCTCTTACCTACCAGTTCTCTGAGTTTGTTATAGTCTGCTTTTTTGAAGCCTATTTTCCGTATTCTTCTGCTCTCACACCTTCCATCCTTTCCTTAGAATCATGAAATCTATCATTTCATGATCACTTTCACCCAAATTGACTTCTACCTTCAGATTTGCAACCAATTGCTCCCTGTTCATTAGAATCAAGTCGAAATGGCTGTTTTCCTGGTTATTTCCTCCACTTCCTGAAACAAAAAGTTGTCCCCAATACACTCCAAGAACTTACTGGAACTTTTGATTTTTGCCATATTACTTTTCCAACAGATATCTATGTAGTTAAAGCCCACCATTACCACTTGGCGTTTTGGATATTTCCAAAATGCATCCGGTGAAGTGGGTTCTAGCCCACGAAAGCTTATGCCCAAATAAATTTGTTAGTCTCTAAGGTGCCACAAGGACGCCTCACTGTTTTTGCTGATACAGACTAACACGGCTACCACTCTGAAACTTGGATATTTCTGTTATTTATTTTAGAAATGCCTCATTCACCTGCTCTTTCTAATTTGGAGGTATATAGTAGACTCCTACCATCACATCACCCCTATTTTTTATCCTTTTTATCTTTAGCCAGAGACTTTCAACTGGTCTGACTCTCACCTCCCTCTGGACCTCAGGACAAGTGTATATATTCTTGATGTATAATGCAACACCACCTCCCTTTTTATTCTTCCTGTCCTTCCTGAACAAACTATACCCCTCTTGACCAATATTCCAGTCATGAAACGTATCCCACCAAGTCTCTGTAATGCCAGTTAAGTAATAATTTATTTTATGTACTAGCACTTCCAGTTCTTCCTGTTTATTCCCCATACTCCGTGCATTGCTGTATAGACATCTATGATGCTGAGCAGATTCCTCCACTAATTTCCTGTTGTTGCTCCCATGACCCTATTATAATTTTCCATGTCCCCCCATGCCAACATCTAGCCTCTGTTAAGTTATGCCTCTTTTTTATGCTTACCTATGGGCTTTTGTCACCTGCCCCCTTAGAACCTAGTGTAAAGCCCTCCCAAGTAGATTGGCAAATTGGTGCACAAAGATGCTCTTCTCCTTCTTGGTCAGGTGGACCCCTCTCTTCCCAGCAGTCTTCCTTCTCAGAACAACATGACACGGTCAAGGAAACCACAGCTCTCCTGTTGACACCAGGGGAGGGATAGCTCAGTGGTTTGAGCATTGGCCTGCTAAACCCAGGATTGTGAGTTCAGACCTTGAGGGGGCCATTTAGGGATCTGGGGAAAAAATCTGTCTGGGTATTGGTCCTGCTTTGAGCAGGGGGTTGGACTAGATGATCTCCTGAGGTCCCTTCCAACTATGATATTCTATGAACACCATCTGTGCAGCCTTGCATTCATCTCCAGGATGGCATTTTCCCTGCGTGAGTTCTTACCCTCATTGGGGCAGATGGATCAGAACACCCCTTGCTCCCAGAGCCCTGTAGTCACTGTTGAGTTGCTCAGGGTCAGACCTGGCAGTATCATTACTGCGTGCATGGATGAGCAGCATGGGGTAGTGATCAGAGAGACGATGAGCCTCAGCAACCTTTCTGTAACTTCTCAGACGTGGGCTCCCAGGACATTGTGTCAAGTTGGCAGAAGGTTGCCTCCATCCCCCTCAGCAGAGAGTCCCCAACCAATAGTACTCTGCTGCCTTCTCTTGGGTGTCCCAGTTTTGGGGACAAGTGGCTCCTCCTCAGCCATTAGGGTCTGCTCTTCCCCACTAGTTGCCAGTACTGCATACAAGTTCTTGACCTCACTGGACAGGGGGCCTGGGTGGGGGTGGAGCTCTGTCTATTGCCCCAGGTGACCAACAGCCAATCACTTCCCCATAGAGCAACCAGTTCTCCTTTTTCTGCTGGTGCTGCTGTAGAGCATCCTCTGTCCCATGTGTGTCCTGCCAAGGAAGTCCTTATGCTCCAGGATGCTATGCAGATGAGCCACCTCCTCTTGCAGCTCTTATATGCTTCCTGGGGGACTCCAACAACAGACACCGGTTCCTCCTGCTGGCTTTCCTCAGCAGGGACATGCAGGTTGCATTCCCAGCAAGTTGAGACCCGGGCCTGGGTGGAAGTATTTCAGGGTATCATTATGCCTGTCTGTTGCGGGTGAGACCACAGGGGCAGGCAGAGGAAGAGTTAGCAGTGGTGTTGGCAACAGGCTGTTTTCCTCCCATTGCAAGTCCTTCCTTGTAGTCTACCTCCAAGTTAAGAAATAGTGGGGGAGGGGAACCCAACATACCGCTCTACCTCCCTGCCCTCCTCCGCTGGTGAACTCAGCTGGCTAATTCCCTTGGTCTCCCAGCTACCTTCGTTTTACCAGCCATGTAGATGGTAAACAGGGGAGTAGCTCAGTGGTTTGAGCATTGGCCTGCTAAACCTAGGGTTGTGAGTTCAATCCTTGAGGGGGCGATCTAGGGCAAAAATTTGTCTAGGGATTGGTCCTGCTTTGAGCAGGGGGTTGGATTAGATGATCTCCCATGGTCCCTTCCAAACCTGATAGTCTATGATCCTAGATGGAAGGAAAGAATAATGGTGGAAGGGGATGGAGAAAGCAGAACGTAATATTTTTTCTGTACTCCTTTTTTTTGTTTCAAAAAAGTTGAGGGAAGGCCATTGTGAATGGATCCCAGACCAGTGCTTCTGCCGAAACAGCCCAAGCTTTCAGTGTATGCTACAGCTCAGCTATTGCCCAAGGGCACAGTCTAGGCATATTTGCAATTAAAGCTTGCTGCATGTTACATGTTCACTTGTTAAAAAAGAGTTTTTTCACTTTATTCCTTGATTTGTAATTTCTAGAGGAAACGCTCTCCGTATGTAACTTTTTTTTCCATTCTAGGTCACTCCTCGGGTTCTTCAAATATGTTAGGCTAGGAATATTTCTCTTTATTACTGTTTTCAAAATGATATATTGCAGCTGTTTTGAGATCTGTACTTTTTATACAACTCCTTGGAAAAGACTCTATACATTTTAGAATACATTTCTTAGTTGTCAAGACCAAAACCAAATCATAGGAAAAACAGAATTATTAGTATTTTGCACCATTACAAATGAGAAGTGGTTCAGGTTCATGAACTAAGTAGCTGGGAGGGAAATGAGCTCTAAAATTAATATCCCTTAATAACTCTCTTCCATACTGTAACTGTATTGCTCTTTTAGGAGGAGACAGAAGAGGATAGTGACCTGTCAGATTATGGAGATGAAGTGGATGGTAAACGAGATGCTCTTGCTGAGCCGTGCTTCATGCTGATTGGAGAGATTTTTGAGCTGCGAGGAAGTAAGCTTTGAACTTACTTGCTCATTAGTGGATTCTGTTGGTCAAGAAAAAAAATAGGAAATACTGATTTTCAGACATCAAAATGAATCTGTTTTCCTACCATTTAAACGAGTGGAGATATTTTTGCAATGTAAAATACTGATTTCTTTGGAAATCAATAACGTTTTTTAATTTTCTGATTCTTCTGGGGGTAACTTCCCAATTATAGCAGTGCAGTAATAATGCTACAGTTTTGGAGCTTTGTATTAAATATTTGTAAGCTTCACCTCTGTTTAAAAATGTTCTATATTTCCAAAACACAGGTAAAAATCAGAGTATGGTTTTGTGTCAGGATACTGCATTTTACAGTGAACTAATCACAAAGAAAAGTAGTTGGTTTATCATATTGAATGTGCATGTGTCAAAGCAACATGACTTCCACATCCATTATAAAAAAGTGTATTACTCGAAATATAACTAAACTACATAGTAGACTTGAAGCAACAAAATAGTAGAATTATTAACTTGTTTGGTGCTGGATCTTTCATCCCTTACATGTCTGAGTAATGGCTGCATGATCAGGTACATGGACAGAAGCATCAAACAGAACTATTTTGTGTCCACTAGAAGATGCATCTGAATATAGCCAAACATAGTGGTTGCTTAAAAAATATTTTTATCAGAGCAAATCATAGAATCTCAGGGTTGGAAGGGACCTCAAGAGGTCATCTAGTCTAACCCCTTGCTCAAAGCGGAACCAATCCCCAGACAGATTTTTTCCCCAGATCCCTAAATTGCCCCCTCAAGGCTTGAACTCACAACCTTGGGTTTAGCAGGCCAATGCTCAAACCACAGAGCTATCCCAGCTCCCATCAGTGCCGTGTATGATTTCTGCAAAGTGGGATTAGATAGGCGTGAGTGTATGGGCCTTTACTTTAGGGAGCTGCCTGCACCTTAAATGGAAAATCCCTCCTTCTAATGGAATGAGTTCTGCTTCTGGTCTTTATTATTAGATCCTGTCTTCAAAATAAACTCCTTTGTTTCTGAAAAAGCTTAGGTCGTCTGCTCACTTCCAACCTCTAGATCAAGGGAGCATTTTTGTTTTTTTACAAAAACAGAAAACATACACTTACACATTATTAACCTTTACTATCACGAATAGCTCCATTGATTTCAATGGAGCTACTCATGGTAGTAAAGTGGAGCATACATGTAAACATTTGCAGGATCAGGGCTCTCATCAATAGCTAAAGAACTAGGAGTCAGGAGAATTCTAAAATATCACACTTTTCAAAGTGCTGTAATTACATGCCCCAACTGGAGATCTTTGCAAATACAGATCTTTCCCAAGACACCATTGTTAAGAGAGTGAAAATTTACTGAGGATTTGACAGTTAGGAGGGAATATTCAAATTGTTTCCTTCAGTTATTCTTGATGATAAGAAGCTGCCTTTTTTCTTTTTGCAAATGTATCCAGAATGTCAGTGCCATTGATGAATACCATATATCCTATTGTTAGAAATACGAGTGCAAAAAAAGGCTTAGGGAGTAGTGCTGGGCCACAGTTAATGGAAACATTAAGGTTATGTATTCTTAAAAAAAGAAACCCTTCCAATACGAACCAAAAATTAACAATGTAGATCTTCACCTATATCTAAAAAGATTTTTTAAAAAGTGGAAATGGTTTAATAATTATTATTTCTACTCCTTCCTATGATCTAAACTTCTCCTTGGCTATCCATAAAGAATAAAGAGAAACATATCATTGGAACAATCACAGTTCATCCTTTCTGTCAGAAGGAAGAAAAGTCTAATTCTTCATTGGCTTTGATGTTTGTAGTGTATAAATCCACTAGACATCATGTTCCAGAATATGAATTGTTTCTTCCTATTTTTCTGTTTCTGTAAATTGAAAACTTGAACTAGTGATTCCAATTTAACATGGTTCTTCCTGTGCTATTGCCAGTTACACCCAGGCTATTTTTGCATGTATCTTGTTCTTGGTAACATATGAAGTTCCTTATTTTTTATCTCTATTTGTGAACTTTCACTTGGTGGCCCCTGATAGGAAGGTGGCAAAGTTGAATCAAGTCATGCAAGGTCTAAGTGCAGTCTTAGGCCTTTGAGCACTTCCATTGTTAGTCCTTGTTGGACAAGAGTAAACCACTATTAGTTTACTCTTAGTAGGGTTACCAGATAGCAACTGTGAAAAAATGGGACAGGGGGTGCGGCGTAATAGGTGTCTATATAAGAAAAAGTCTCAAAAAACGAGCCCGTCCCTTTAAAAATGGGACATCTGCTCACCCTAACCATTATGCTCAACATTGTCCTATTTCTGTTCCCATTGAAGCCAATGGGAGTTTTACCACTAACTTCAGTAGGAGAAAAGTTAGGCCAACACTGATTACTACTGAATATCCCATACTGTGTTTTTCTTTTCTTGCTGGCCAAATTGGGATAGCAGAAAAAGGCCCTTTATCAGACAATGAGCTACAGTGCTACAGCATTCTTTTTCTGGCCAGTCTAGCTTTTGGGAATCTCTGGGCAAGAAAAGCTCCCATAGTTTACCTCCAACATGGTCAAATCATGAAAAAAATAACTAACGTAATGATTGAACCTAATGACTGGAAGACTCTAAATGAAAGGGAAAAAAGTAACTATAGAACTTTGTTAATTGTGCTACTGATGCACATTTTGAAGAGACAGTCCCATGTGGCTAACTTACTCATTTCTGGTGTAATTCACTTACTGCAGAGGAGAACGTCTAATTAATTTTTGAGATGCAGATCAATAGAGGAAAGAAGTGACCAAACTTTGTGAGAAACTTGAATGGTTTCCATGGTGTCCAGTTTGCTGAATGGGTTTTTAAGGCTTTTATTTCTCTTTTAAGTAGCACAGGGTAGTTCAGGCTTATTCAGAGAAAAAAACTCACTGCATTTTCAGTCTACATATAGAAAAAAAATATAATAGTTTCTTCTGCTGCCTTAATGTTTTCTGGAAAATAAGGTGTCCCACAGTACTTACAATATCAGTGCTTACACTGTTCCAACCCACTGTGTTAGATATTTGTTTAATCTTTTATTAAAATGAAAGTGCTGAATTACAAACACTGCCCGCAAAAGTCTCCTGTATTCCATGAACTCTGGGCAGCAAGCTCCACAGGTTTACATTAAAGAGGACGTGAACCACATCAGTAACTTTTAATATGTGGCTGGGACTTAATCTCTAGTTGAAATGGAAATGCTGCTATCAGACACAGCAAGAACAAATATCCCAAATCTAAAAGAAGTGTGTTATTTCTTGCAATCCCAGTGCAGTCACCCTTATTCTTTCTAGAAAGTTGAAGGAGCTAGTAAAGTAACCCAAAAATAACAGTATAGCAGGACAGACAGGAAAAGAAAATCAGAAGTGAAAGAACTATGTATGTAAAACTTGAAAAGTGAAACCTTAATACAGATAATAGTATATAAATGTATCGTAGTTTCTGGGTCATGATTGTGGAACCTAGAGAGTTACTGAATGTCTGGTCTTTCTTTTCTTTCCTTTTTCATTATTCTAGTGTTTAAGTGGGTCAGAAAGACACTAATTGCACTAGTACAAGTCACTTTTGGAAGAACTATCAACAAGTAAGTAGCGGTTACTTTAACTCTGATCCTGGAATCATTGCTGTATGAATAACTAACTGAAAGCAGACTATTTGAAAATCTCTATAGACATTCTGTTCATATAGTTATGGCTCAGCCATTGTTGTCTTACTGAACTTAAAATTAAGTTTATTCTCATGTTGATCAGAGAGGAATCTAATACAGACATACGAAATGAATCAAGAAGGGGCTCCCAAGGACCCAGGTCAAGGTTTAAATTAATGAAATTGGAGAGCCAGGGACCAGTCATCCCTCCTCCTTCTCTGGCTGGCCAATGAGTGGGTAGAGTCTCTAGAAGAATAGGGGCCACCCTGCATTCCCCCAGCATGTGCTCTCTTCCTCCCCCTTTCTACTGGGGCTGCCCAAATCACTGCTGGTTCCATCAAGTTTCCCATCCATTGAGGCAAGTGTGTGGCATTATGGTTCTGCTCATATAATCTGTACCACAGTTCTGAACTCAGGATTGTTTCACAGGGATTTGCCATTTGTGGAATTAAATTAGAAAAGAGCAAATATATTTAATTGGTGAGCAGTTGGCATGCTATAAAAATGGTCTGCTCCTTTTTCCTTAAGAGTGAATTAGCACCTCACAGCTTATCAGATGCTATCCTGTATTTTCTGAAGGAGTTAAACATTATGCTGATTTGAATGGCTTTTATTTTCTTAGTCTATCTGCTCTCTTAGGAACCCACAAAGATTTTCCCTAGAGCTAAAACCTAGATTTTTGTTTTAAGCTGTTTCGTTGTACAAGAGACTGTAAATTTACCTAAGTGACAAACAATTTTAAGTAGACAGTATGAGTGTGATTTATTTGTAAGGTAAAATAGCAACATGTAACTATTCCTGTGCAAGCCAAAATGTCAGTTTTTCATTAGCATGGTTTACAACTCCAAGAAGACTTTTCCATGTTGTCATGAGGTTTAGGCCTGCAAAATGTGGCCATCACAGAGCTGGGTAAAAAGCTGGAAATCTCTTCATGAAAATTGTTGTGGAAAAACTTATCATTTCTTGGTTGAAAAAATGTTGACTAATGTAGCTCTTCTGCCAGGTGCTAAGGCCTGTGGTAAAATAATTATTCGACAGAGCAGAAATTTGGTGTCAAGGTATTTTGGTTTTTCCTTTCCATGGATCTTTGCTTGGTTTCATCACCAGAGCAGGCTCTAGAAAAGCTTTTTAAAACTACTTTTTAAAATGAAACATAATTTGTTACTCTCCATTGTCACAAACTTTTGAAGCTTGAACACTACATTTAAATGTCTGTGCGATACAGGAGGTAGGGTGACCAGATGTCCTGATTTTATAGGGATGTCCAGATGTTTGGGTCTTTTTCTTATATAGGCTCCTATTACACCTACCTGCCCCCGCCCGGTCCCAATTTTTCACATTTGCTATCTGGTCATCTTAACAGGAGAACCAGGGAGCAGTGGGAGAGTGGGAAATATATAAGCCCTAGGCTAATTAAGGTGTGGTTCCCTGTAGACTAGGGAGGGTTGCTACAGGTTAATTGGAGCACTTGTAGTCAATTAAGGCCCTGTCAGGAACCTAATAAAATCCCCTGCTTCAGGCAGTCGGTATGTGAGGGAGGAGAGAGAACTGGAGCTTGGAGGTGTGTTGCTGAGACTTGAAAGACCACAGAATCAAACTAAGGGAGACCCGGCAGGGAGACTCCCTCCCCCAGCATCTATGGACCGAGGGTAACCCTACCCAAGGGGGAAGAGGGGAAGAAACCTGCAGGGGTTGAGAGGAGCTGGGGCTCAGAGTGTGGAGTAAACCCAGGCCCCTCCCTGCTTTCCTCCTCTACCACCTTTCTAGGCCACTAGCAGAACCCTCGGGGCCCCAAGAGCAGGGGCAAGGAGTGGCGTCTTAGCTCCCCGCCAAGAAAAGTGCGGGACCCACCATACCAACATCGCCCATTTTGGCACAGTCTGTTATCCTGTTGGTTTGGGGAAAGGTGTTGGTATAAAGCCAGCAGAGAGGACACAAGCAGACAAGTTCGAGTAAGTCAAAAGTTCTCAAATTGTGGACCCTAGTGCGCTTGCTGGTGGTACATCAGTAGCTGGTTGGCCACATTGTGCTAGCTCTCCTCCTTGGTATCCGTGCTAAATTGCATTAAAGACAGCTAAGCTACAATACGGGTGAGAGTCTGTGCTGCACCTCTGAAAGGTGCTTCCCAGGAACGATAGGGGGCGATGGTGGCTTTAAGCTATCTTTTTTACCCACCCAGTTCTGAGCTGCTCCATGTATCCGGGCATAATTTAGATCATATTGGAAGTCTGCCTGAGTTACAGCAGCCTTGTGAGCTGCTTTGTTGGGTCATAGCTTTGCTTGGAATCTCTTTGGCACTGCATGCTGGGCCCCCATCACTGGTACACCACCTGCGCCGGGGCTTGACAGATGGTCCTCCAGAAGGCAGCCTTATGACAGTCTTCCATAGTCGTTTTGCTGGGAGAATCCCCTGTGGCCAGACTGTGTCACTTTGTCACTTTACCTGTAAAGGGCCAGAGATGGGGTAGGGACTTTGCCCTAAATATTTCTTCAGTAATTACTTTTCTGTGTAAACAATTTCTGTAGTGGCTAAGGGATGTTAGGCAATAGTGAATAGAAGGGGAGGTAGTTCATGGGCTGTTGTCTCTTTTTAGATGAGGTCCACACTATGAACAAGTTGAAGAACGCCTGATATTACTCCTATATAAACCTGAAAGTCAATGGGAGTTGAGTGACTAGCTCCCATTTATGCCTCTGAAAATCTCCCCCTAATCTCTGAAGACCATAACTCCATATTAAAGATGAAGGTGTTGCAATCTGCTCCATCTAATGCTAATTACATGTGCTCCTCAGGATACTGGCAAATTACCATTTTGGAAAAGTTTGAGCACTGGGAGTTTGTATTATAACCTGGCAAAGAGTTCTGTGGCACCTTATAGACTAACAAACGTATTGGAGCATGAGCTTTCGTGGGTGAATACCCACTTCATCGAATGCATGTATTATAACCTTGGGGAAAACCTCCATAAGTCAATCAAACCAAATATTTGTAAACATCAGAATTACTGTAATGTGTTTCCATGTCAATGTATGGTAACTCTTATTCGTAAGTGAAAAATCTACTCACTGACAAATAAATTGGGCTATTTGTCATATTGCACTTCCAAAAGTCTGTAAACTTCAATTATTTCTGCAGTACTTTCACCCAGCTGAAAGATCACTGAGAATCTGACAAAGCAATATTTTATCTTATTTTAGCTGCGATGCTGTCACACAGGTAGATAACACATCCCAGAAATCAAATAACAGTACAGGCTGGTCCCCTCATCCTTTCAGCAGCTCAGGTTGCACATGCCAGAATTGCTTTAACAGCCTCCCACAGACATGGAAAATCGGACAAGAAATAATGGCAAATGTTGTGGTTGAGCCCTGATAGACTAATGGCCTGTGACAACAGCTACTTACTGAGTTTTAAATTGATTTTTTTCCCCGTTGTATTTTCACATAGTGCAAATAGGTAGCAAGAAAAACGTTATCCCTGAGAGAGGGAATGTATTTGTGCGCGCACACTTTGAGAGGGGTTTTGTTATTGTTGCAGTTTTTTTGTTCACACATTTATTTGTTTGTTTTTAAGGACTTAAACTGTGTTATGATTTTTAAATTGTGGTGTTGTAGCAAAGCAGTTAGTATGGTAGGTCATTGCTCTGGAGCTGGTTTTATATCCCAGAACTTGTGTTCTTTAAGCGAAGAGTGCTTGAGATGATACAATTAGCCACAGGAGGAGGTGACCAGCTCTATCAGTCACCATGGTTACAGCACAGGCTATGAAGAAGCTTCCTGGGTACATTTCTGGAAAAGCGTCATCCTGTTTTATCCAGCTGGAACATATGCCCATACTATCAGGGTGTGGTTCCCGACTACCATTTTACTTCTCAGTGTGGCTCTTCACCCTCCTCAGCTTTTCCCGAGCAGTGAGCCTTTGTACAAGGCCCCACAGTGTGCTGCTACCGTCCGCTCCTTTAAATGTGTGTGTTCCTTAAATTGCATTGAGTTCCATCTTCTTCACACCCCAGTATCATACGTTTGGAACAACCCAAGCCACATTTCCAGTAAGAGTGCATATAGCTGAATAGGAAGTCGGGGGCACTGGCCAAATCATCTGATATCATAGACTGATAAACTGGCACCATTTTATGAAGTTTGTCTTGTCTTCCACCATTTGTTTGTGTAAAATCTGAAGTATGAATTATGACACATTCCCCTTTACATTTCTTTTTAAAGACAAATACGTGACACAGTAAGCTGGATATTCAGCGAGCCAATGCTTGTTTACTACATCAGTGTATTCCGAGATGCTTTCTGGCCAAATGGAAAATTAGCAGCCCCAACAAGATCCAAAGGTGAAGAGCAAAGTCAGGAGACAAAACAGAGAGCACAGCAAAAACTACTTGAAAACATTCCAGGTGAGAACATCAGTGTTTCTCTACATAACCACATATGAAAGAAGTAAATGTTAGCCCAACATTTTTCTTTTTGCAGTTTAGATCATACCTTCTAATGCTGAAAACAGGCACAATCTTGATCTCAGCCCTTATCCCTAGTGCCTCTGGAAAGTAAATTGCAGCACTGCTCCGTGCGGAATGGGACTTGTATGCCCATGTCTAACACAATTAAAAAACTGGTAGCAAAGTCAGTAGAATCTGACTCTTCTCTTCTGGCTGAGATTTCAGAACCAGCTTCTCCCATCTCGCATTCTATCCTCATATTTGATTTTTACCTCTAAGCTTCAAACACTGTTTTTAGTTTGAACCCTTTCATGAGGGTGTTAGATCAATTTTAGTGACTGTTCACAGTCATTCCTTAGTGTCTCATTTGACCTTTGAAACTAAATAGATGATAATCATTTTTAGAATAAGATGATAAAGCTAATGCAATTTAAAGAAAGTAAAAGAAAAGCAAACAAAAAACAATACTTATGTGATTTGGGGGCATCAAACTATGCACATAGCTGGCATATGTACCTGTGTGAACTGCTTCCTGTTATTCTTGTCTGTAAGATGAGAGTTTAAGTAACTTTTTTCCAATGTAGAATACAATAATTTAGGCATAGAACCAGGAAAATAACCCAGAATTCCTGTCTCCCAGTCCCATGTTCTAACCACTAATGAGCAGCTTAGCTGAATACACTAAGCTTTTCCTACAGATTTACATCTCTTTTGCATTCATTCAAAACAAAGAACGTTTTAGACCAAAATTTTCATACTCTGATTTACAAGCCTCTATATAGATTTAGGAGCCTAACCTAAGTGGCCAGATTTTCAGAAGTGCTGATCGCCCATCAGATCTCTTTAGCTTTATTTCGTAGACATGGTGTCAGCACACTGAAGCTGAGCCATATGTTCCTGGCTAGATTCTAACTGCTGTTAATATAGTTCCAGGTAAGCTTAGCTTGGCACAGGTCTCCCAGAGTGGAGTTCTGCAGAGGCAATCTATTCAGAAAACTCCATTAGTGACAAATACCTTCATTTTTTCCCCCATTTATACTATGCTGAGAATGTTCTTCAGTTATTTGGAGCTTGCCTCTACACTGTTGTTGTTGTGCCTAGGGTGACCAATATTTTCTTCCTTTGATCTGGTCACCCTAGTTGTGCCACACATACAGCATGCCAGTATCATTTGGCTGTAGGAATAACCCCTACAATCTGATATTCTTCAGTGTCTAGTGGTCATAAAACACTCATCCCTGTAATTTTCTTTCTTATTGTTTCAGTATCCCTCTTTATCGGTGGAAAAGGTAGCACTGCCTGCTAAGGTTGCCAGATACTTCCCAGTATAACACTGTGATTTCAGTTGCTTATTACTTTGCCAAACTTTAACCATGTGGTCATAGGCAACCCTAATTCTGGCATTTCATAACTTTTGAATGCTTGATTTTGCAACCTTAACATTCAGTTAATGTTTTTGTGTGTAATTAGTGTGTACTAAAATCAACCTTCTCTATATTTTTAGACCTACTATTGTTTTATCAAGAAACCAAAAATACAGAAATCTTCATTTATCTACTCAGCTCAAGCCAGTCAATATCCTCCCACTGAACCCTTTTCTCTTACTTTTATATTAGATGTAAATGGTTGATTATTCTGTTGACAGGAACTCATGAAACCTGAATGCTCTTGAGTTTGTTTGGAGGGTTAAAACTTGAGTGAGTCTATTATCACCATCATACGAAAGCCCTGCACAAAATTAGAGCACACACACTTTCCCCAAATGAAATTATTCTTTTCTTTGAAATAATTAAATATAAATAACACAATATGCATTCACTATCCATATGGTATCAGCAATTTGCAAGGAATTGCTTGAAGGCTTGATTTGAGCTTTAGGGAAAAAAATGGTTAGAGGTTTATCCACATTTACTAATTTGCCACTTCCTAACACATTCCCACACACCCTCAGTTGATAGTATTAATGTTTTCAAGCCAATACTTGCAGCTTCTTCCTCTTTTGAGGATTACCTAGGCATTTCCACCTTTCTGCTATACCATATTTCATTGTAGGCGAAGTTAAGGTAATCTTTTCCTCCTTTATTCAAGAAATGTTATCAACTTTCGGGATTTGTTCCTGGCACTAAAGCTCAGGAGATGTAGCTATTTGTTAAAGTTTGTGACTGTCTTCTTCCAAAGAAGCTGAATATCTGGGAATATACAAATAATAAGCATATAGTTTTCTGCCAGAAAAACATCTTATAACTAGTGACTAGGAAATTAATAGTAAATCAACTGATAATTGTGAAGGTAGATTTCAAATTTTACCTAATATAACTTGAATACCCTACTACCTGATCTCTCCATCACCTGCATAGAGCAGGATTAAATTATATATTTGACTGCTTCACTAAGCTTTTGAGTAATTTGTAATTTGTGTTCAACAGGCAAAACAACACAAGGTGTGCATGGAAAATATTTGACATATAGCATAAAGCACATCATAATAGGTGTTTGGTACATTATACATACTTGGCTTAACATAACTTGGCTTACTTGGCTTCTTCATGAAAAACACAGGATGTCTAGGGGCTTATTTTTTATGTAGCAAATTTTTTTATGTATGCTGCATGTCAACCAAAAAAGCCCTAGTTTTTCCTTCCTAATAAGACTTGTTTAATTCAAATTGTAAATAATTCATCTAGAAATGTTTTCGCTGTTCTCTTTATTTGGGGATATGTAGGCTTTTTAATTTAGAGAGGCAGCACTGTGGCAAAACTCTGAGCTCATCTCTCTCTCCTCAAGTCACTTGTTCAGATGATCAGAAACTGATATTTTCAACTACTTTAACTAATTGTATCCCTTATCTACTCATGTTGTGTATGTGAATATTTGAATAACATGAGAATACAGGCCTGATGCTCTGCACTGCTAAGTACCTAATATGCCCTGTATATCTTTGGGAATAGCACTCAGAGAGTGTTGCCAAAACAGCATAAACAAAATTCTGATTTTAAAGGTCTTTGATGCAGATGCTTAAGCATATGCCTAATTTTAAGCATGTGAGTAGTCTCGTTCAGTGACAGCTCATATGCTTTAAGTTAAACATGTGCTTAACTTTCTTGCTTAATAGGAGCCTGAATATATAACTCTAACCCCCTGTCATGGTATGTGGTGTTTTCTGGTGCACTTGCCATTAAGTAATTGTAAGCAGATATGTTTTATCAACATCATTATGAAAATACAATCTAAAGTGTTTGTTGCAGATACTCTACAGAGCCTTGTTGGACAACAAAATGCCCGTCATGGTATAATCAAAGTGTTCAATGCACTGCAAGAAACTAGAGCCAATAAGCATCTATTATATGTGAGTAACCAGAATGTTATCTGTGAATTTTATTATCTTATTAAGTTCTGAACATTCTAATGGCTCATTATTAGAACCTTTCAGACTGATTTTTTCTTGAGTTTGTACAGTACCTGGCACAATGAGGTCCTGATCCATCGCTGGGTCTCTAAGGTGCTATGACAATAAAAATAATTGGTAGGCTCAGAAATGTCAATATGCCGTTTTCTTGCTGAGATTTCTTACATTTAGAAGGTTTTTCAAGGTGTTTAAGGATTTCTTTCCAACTAAAGGGAAGTTGCAAAAATCTGCATTTACATTCTCATTTAGCCTTTCTAATTTTGCATATTGAACAGGTGTTTAAAAAAAAGTAGTTTCTGCTTGAGACAGAAATGCAACTTTGTACTGCTTTCTACAGCTAATACAGATCCTCTCTTACTGTATGTCTACACTAGGAAATTAGGTCGAATTTATAGAAGTCAATCTTTAGAAAGCAGTTTTATACAGTCGATCGTGTATGTCCCCACTAAGCGCACTAGGTCGGCGGAGTGCGTCCTCAATACTGTAGCTAGCATCGACTCATGGAGTGGTGCATTGTGGGTAGCTATCCCACAGTTCCCGCCGCCCATTGGAATTCTAGGTTAAGCTCCCAATGCCTGATGGGGCAAAAACATTGTTGCAGGTGGTTTTGGGTACATGTCGTCAGTCGCCCCTCCCGCCGTGAAAGCAATGGCAGACAATCGTTTCGCGCCTTTTTTCTGTGCAGACACCATATCACAGCAAGCATGGAGCCCACTCAGCTCAGCGTCACCACTGCTGTTGTGTCCTGGGTGCTGCTGGCAGCAGACGGTGCAGTAGGTCTGCAAACCATCATCATCCACCGCTTCTGCTGCAACTCTGCTCTCCTGGTGCCATGAATCCACCCCGCAGGTCCTCTCGTCATTCGGTATAAATAGCTATTCTCATGGCATCTGTCGTCATCCACCGCTTCCGCTGCAACTCTGCTCTTCTCCCTCCTGCAGACACCATATCACGGCAAGCATGGAGCCCGCCCAGCTTACCGCTGCTATTGTGAGCATTGTAAACACCTTGTGCATTATCCTGCAGTATGTGCGGAACCAGAACCTGCAAAAGCAGGCGAGGAGGCGACGACAGCGCGATCACAATAGTGATGAGGACATGGATACAAACTTCTCTCAAAGCACAGAGGCCCTGGCAATTTGGACATCATGGTGGTAATGGGGCAGGTTCATGCCGTGGAATGACATTTCTGGGCCTAGGAAACAAGCACAGACTGGTGGGACCCACATAGTGTTGCAGGTCTGGAATGATTCCCAGTGGCTACGAAACTTTTGCATGTGTAAGGGCACTTTCATGGAACTTTGTGACTTGCTTTCCCCTGCCCTGAAGCACAAGAATACCAAGATGAGAGCAGCCTTCACAGTTGAGAAGCGAGTGGTGATAGCCTTCTGGAAGCTTGCAACGCCAGACAGCTACCGGTCAGTCGGGAATCAATTTGGAGTGGGTAAATCTACCATGGGGACTGCTGTGATCCAAGTAGCCAATGCAATCACTGAGCTGCTGCTGTCAAGGGTAGTGACTCTGGGAAATGTGCAGGTCATAGTGGATGGCTTTGCTGCAATGGGATTCCCTAACTGTGGTGGGGCGATAGATGGAACGCATATCCTTGTCTTGGGACCGGACCACCTTGGCAGCCAGTACATAAACTGCAAGGGGTACTTTTCAATGGTGCTGCAAGCACTGGTGAATCACAAGGGACGTTTCACTGACATCAACGTGGGATGGCTGGGAAAGTACATGACACTTGCATCTTCAGGAACTCTGGTCTGTTCAAATAGCTGCAGGAAGGGATTTACTTCCCAGACCAGAAAATAACTGTTGGGGATGTTGAAATGCCTATAGCTATCCTTGGGGACCCAGCCTACCCCTTAATGCCATGGCTCATGAAGCCATACACAGGCACCCTAGACAGTAATAAGGAGCTGTTCAACTATAGGCTGAGCAAGTGCAGAATAGTAGTAGAATGTGCATTTGGACATTTAAAAGTGCGCTGGTGCAGTTTATTGACTCGGTTAGACCTCAGCGAAACCAATATTGCAATTATAATTGCTGCTTGCTGTGTGCTCCACAATATCTGAGAGAGTAAGGGGGAGATGTTTATGGCGGGGTGGGAGGTTGAGGCAAATTGCCTGGCCGCTGATTACGCGCAGCCAGAAACCAGGGCGATTAGAAGATCACAGTAGGGTGCGCTGCGCATCAGAGAAGCTTTGAAAACCAGTTTAATGACTGGCCGGGCTACAGTGTGACAGTTCTGTTTGTATCTCCTTGATGAAAATCCGCCCCCTTGTTTCACTCTACTTCCCTGTAAGCCAACCGCCCTCCCCCCTTTGATCACCGCTTGCAGAGGGAATAAAGTCATTATTGTTTCAAAATCACGCATTCTTTAATAATTCATCACACAAATAGGGGGATAACTGCCAAGGTAGCCCGGGAGGGGTGGGGGAGGAGGGAAGCACCGGGCAGGGTGGTGAATGAGGGGAGCAGGGAAGGACAAGGCCACACTGCACTTCAAAACTTACTGAATTGCCAGCCTTCTGTTGCTTGGGCAGTCCTCTGGGGTGGAGTGGTTGGGTGCCCGGAGCCTTCCTTCTCCCCCCTCCCCCCGCTTTCTTGGGTGTCTGGGTGAGGAGGCTATGGAACTTGGGGAGGAGAGCAGGCGGTTACGCAGAGGCAGCAGCGGTGGTCTATGCTCCTGCTGCCTTTCCTGCAGCTCCACCAGATGCCAGAGCATATCAGTTTGATCCCCCAGTAGCCTCAGCATTGCATCCTGCCTCTGCTCATCGCGCTTCCGCCATCTCTCATCTTGCTCCTGCCACCTCTCATCTCATTCGTCCCTCCTGTCCTAATGTTCATTTTCTGCTTTCCAGAACTCTGCCACGTATTCTACTGAGCCCTTTCAGTGTGGGAGAACTGCATGAGCTCAGAGAACATTTCATCGCGTGTGTGTTTTTTTCACCTTCTTATCTGCACTAGCCTCTGGGAGGGAGATGATAGGAGTAGCACTGAAACATTTGCAGCTGCGGGAAGAAAAAGGGGAGAGGAGTATTTAAAAAGGCACATTTTAAAGAACAATGGGTAGACTCTTTCACGGTGAACCAAGCTGTTAACATTACATAGCACGTGCTTTTGCTACAAGGTTGCATTTTGCCTCTTATATTGAGGTCCTGCCGGTTTGGTGTGAGAGATCACACACGCAGGGCCAGGCAACAGGATTTGACTTGCAGGTAGCCATGGTGAGCCACAGTCTTTCAGCTTCTTCAACCTTCATAACATGTGGGAATGGTTTCAAACAGCAGCGCCCTCCTTTCGCATACCAAGCACCCGTTGAGTTGGCCTTTTCCGATAGCATGGATTCATCTCCCCAAACAGCGATCAGATCCAGTACCTCCCATTCGGTCCATGCTGGAGCTCTTTTGCGATTCTGGGACTGCATGGTCATCTGTGCTGATCAGCTCACCACGCTGGTCAAACAGGAAATGAAATTCAAAAGTTTGCGGGGCTTTTTCTGTCTACCGGGCCAGTGCATCTGAGTTAAGAGTGCTGTCCAGAGCGGTCACAATGGAGCACTCTGGGATAGCTCCCGGAGGCCAATACGTCGAATTGTGTCCACAGTACCCCAAATTCGACCCAGCAATGTAGATTTCAGCGCTAATCCCCTCATCAGGAAGGAGTACAGAAATCGATTTTAAGAGCCCTTTAAGTCGACAAAAATGGCTTCGTCGTATGGACGGGTGCAGCGTTAAATCGATCTAACGCAGCTAAATTCGACCTAAACTCGTAGTGTAGACCAGGGCTTTGATATAGTGGAACAGATCCTTAGCTGATGTCAATTGATATGGCTTCAATAGAGTTGCACCAATTTACACCAGCTGAGGATCTTGCACATTATGTCAACACTGACCACTTCCCTCCTCCAACTTCCTTTTCATATAATCAGAAACTGATTTTCTATCATCTTTTTGAGAAATCAGTTTTGGGGTAATGCAGATAATACCATGCTGCGTGATGATAGTGGCACATGGGAAATTAATGATAGTCCCATGTAGGCTGGACTAGATGAACCAGGTGATCCTATTATCTGTGATTATCTGAACATCTCAGAAAGGAGGTAGAAATTCTTATTTGCTGTTTACATTAATCTTAGTAGTTTTCCTTTTCTTTTTCAGGTGTTGTTGGAACTGCTGCTAACTGAACTGTGTCCTGAGCTAAGAATTCATTAAGAGCAGCTTAAAGCTGCTCATGTTTGAATCTGCACAAGTGAACCACTAGAGAAATGTCTGTGTAATAATAGACATGAAACTTATCTTCCTCTTTTCCACAGAGGGCTGACTGAGGACTATAGATTATTTTTTAGTTTTCTTTCTCCAGTTTTATGTGAAGTAAACAGACTTGAAAAGATCTGATGCTGTAGTAGGGTAGAAAAACAATGCTGCATAGTTGCCAGCTTTATTTAAATTGTTATATTTGAATACTTTTCAGTTTAAAATACTGACTGAAATATAAATGTTAATATAAGTTGTAAGAATCTAGAAAATATTTTAAACATTTATCAAAAATGAAGATTTGCTTAATAGTGGTAAACTAATGAATGTTGTACAGTTAATTTCCTCATTGAGGATTTGAACACTCCGTTATTGTGTATTGAAGAGCCTTGTTGTGCAATACTTCATGTAAAGTTATTGTGAAAATTTTATCTATTTTATTTTTACCAAAATTGAAGCATTTGTAAGCAATAAATAACAAAAGTGGATTATGGTACTTGATGATAATTAGTAGTTAGTGGATGAGTTTGACATCCGTAGTTTCAGAGGGAATATTTTCATTGTATTATAGTCTATGTCCAACATGCGTCACATAAATTAGCATGTCATAATGGAAAGCATCTGATCAATCATTAATTAGAAATTGCTTATCTCCTTGATTAGCTGACATTCAAACCTCTCTTGTTGCACTCTGACATTATTCAGGATTCCTGTGTTTAAATGCACGGAACTTTTAAATCTATTCCTGATTTTATACAATGGAAGTAAAACAGATACTTCTTTCTAGAGTGCTTTTTCATTCATGTGTAAAAACACTTAAATATGATTTTAATGAACATGTTAATAGCTGAACACCATCAAATGTTTGTAGGTTACATTCATTACTTTCTTTTAAATTAAGTCAATATAATTGTGGTCTCTTTGAGAATGACCGCCCTGCACTGAAAGCAGGGGGGCCATTGTCCCGGCTTGCCGGATGAAGACGGTAGTGCTTTATGGAATGGGGGAGAACAAGATCAGAAACTGCTGCAAAAAGGTGGTGTTGGTCAGCTTTGCAGCACTGACTCACCCCCTTGGAATGTAAGGGTGGAAGGCTTTAAAGGTGCAAGCTTTCGTGTTGGAAACCCCTTTCTCCAAGCAGCAGGCAAGGCAGCAGCAGGCAGCAGAGGATGCAGGCGCGCTGGGCAGCATGGCTCCACATGGTCGCAGGATGGTGAGAGCACAGAGACGATTGGGAAGCTCACCACTTCCCCAGAGAGGGACAGGCTCATTCCAGGTAGGAGGCGCTTGCAGGGAGGCAGTGCGGGGCTTCCAGAGTGTACTGGGCTGCCCAGAACCACGATGTTCTTCTACACTGAACCCAGGAGGCTGATTCCAGGAGTGAGTGTGCTTTGCAACAGACAGATGTTGGGAGGACAGGTGGCACAGGTGATATCCTGCCTTGCAATGTGACAATGTGTGGTGGTTGCACAGGCCTCAGGGAGGTGCAGGATCCGGGCTCAAATTGTCCATCTAAGACGGTACTTGAGGGAGTGTCACGGAGTCCCCGGGCGATGCTCTGGAACTGCTCCCTACGAAGCCAGTCAGGACTCTGGTGAAGTCTCCTCTCTGAGCAGACTGTCTTCAGGGCAAGAAGCTCACACAGCTTCCACCTTCCTGGCTCTGACCTTTAGAGCATTCAGCATCCTCTGCCTCCAGGTGCTTCCCACAGTGAGTCTGCTCACGCGGGGTCCTGGGGAAGCCAGAGGTCCTGCACCCCAACTTCGCAGTTAGACGTGACTGTTAGCCAGCCAGTAAAACAGAGGTTTATTCGATGACAGGAACAGGGTCTACAACAGAGCTTGTAGGTACAGAGAACAGCACCCCTCAGCTGGGTCCATTTTGAGGGGCAGTGAGCCAGACACCCCCTGTCTGCACTTCACTCCACGCCCCCAGCGAGCCCCAAACTGACTCCCACTCCAGCCCCTCCTCCTCTGGGCTTTGTCCCTTTCCCGAGCCAGGAGGTCACCTGATTCCTTTGTTCTCCAACACCTTTAGCTATCACCTTGCGGGGGAGGGCCCCAGTCATTAGTTGCCAGGAGATAGTGTCAGCCATTTATGTACACTGGCCCTTTTCTCTGCAACAATTACACTCCCTTATTCCACAACCTAGAGACTTAAGAAATGCATTGGGGAAATTCAGGCACCCCTACAGTATTCAGAGGCAGTGCTGTAACAAGGGCGAGGCGAGTGAGGCACTTGCCTCGAGCGCCCAAAGCTGAGGGGCACAGAAAAGCCCCGGAGCATCCCTGTTGGAACGAAAGCTGCTGCTGCCTTGGCAACAGGATGCCAGAAGGCAGCCGGCTGAGGGGGCACACACGTGCTTCGCAGCCCTCCCCCCCCCTCCCCCGGCACCAATCTGGAGGAGATGCTGAAGGGGCTTCTGGTGGGAGACAGGATCATCTGCAGCCAGTGGACCTCACTCACCTGAGCAGCTGCTGGGGCTTCGGTGAGTGTTTGACCCTGTGATCCCCCCCACCTCCACAGCCACCACTCCTGCAAACTGGGCAAGGGGCAGCCCCATCCCCCACCCCCAGTGAGGCTATGGCGAGGGGCAGCAGGGGAGGAAGGAAGCCACATGTGATGGCAGTCCCCTCCCCCCCAGCACCCACCACCCCCTTCCAGAGCCCACACCCCCTCTCTAGCTCCAGAACTCTGTCCCAGAGCCTGCACCCAGCCCTCAGCATTCCCTCCCAGAGCCTGCACCCCACCCCGTGCCCCAGCCCGGAGCCTGCACCCAAAGTCCGTCCCAGGGCCTGCACCCTGACCTCTTCCCACACACCCTCTCCTGCCCCCAAACTCCCTCCCAGAGCCTGCACCCAGCCCTCCGCACTCCCTCCTAGAGCCTGCACCCCCCACCCATCCTGTACCCCCAACCTGTGCCCCAGCCCGGACCCAGCACCCAAACTCCATCCCAGAGCCTGCACCCCAGACTCCATCCCAGAACCCCTCTCAACCATCCTACACCCAAATCCCCTGCCCCAACCCAGGGCCTGCACCCCAGACCCCCTCCCACCACCCAAACTTCCTCGCAGAGCCTTAGGCAGGTGGGGGGCAGAGTTTGGGGGGGGGGTGAGCTCTGAGCATTCTGGGCACCACCAAAATTTCTACAAACTTGCCGCCCCTGATACTTGGAGGGGTGGTGAGGAGGCGAGCAGTGAGTCGGTGGATGGAGGGGGGCATCCATTTTCAGTATTTTAATTTTTGATCCTGCATTGATTGACTGCTGTGTGCATTAATATAGTGACCCCCTGGGTCTTTGCATGAGGCTTTATACTTGGGGGTGGAGGTGAGGAGCCGAGTGGCGAGTCGGTGGCTGGAGGGGGGCAAATCTCCCAGATTGAAAATCTGGGACTGTGTCTGTTGGTCCTTTTTGCTGCTTTTCTCTGGGCTGGGGGTTGGTCCAATGCTGCAAAGAGGGTGTTCCCAAAGGAAGGTGCTTGTTTCTAACCCCCGAGGCCTTCAGTATGTCTGCTCTTCTCTAGTCAGCCCACTTGACAAGTTTGGTTGTCCTTGGTCTGGCTCCCAGCCCCTCTCCAAGGGTTGCAGCTGTCGAGGTGCTGCCTTCCACGCCGTCCTCATTCACACCTCATTCATTCAACAGGGCAATTGATTACAAAGTGGGGGGAAAATCTTATTCTACTTCTAGCAAAAAGACATTTTTCTTTTACCTTAATTATACTACCTTAGGGGCCCGCTATAACATATTACCGGTTCAAAACAAAGTCATGTAAAAGTTATACAAAAATGCATAATGCAGACATTTATCTACAACTGCATTGATTGACTGCTGTGTGCAGTAATATAGTGACCCCTGGGTCTTTGAATGAGGCTTTATACTTGCAGGGGCGGAGGGGCAAGCAGGTGGGCAAGTGGTGGGTGGGCAAAGAGGTGAGCAGTGAGCCAGCAGGAGTTCTAGGGACAGGCATGTGGGTTTCTGGCAGGGGAGGGAGAAGGTGAAAGGAGGCGAGTGGTGGGTTGGGGGACTGACTAGGAGGGATGCAGCAAGCCAGCGGGGGGGTTGGGGGTGAAGAGGGGTGTGATGGTGGGGCCGAGCGGGGAGGGGGCGGGTCCTATTTTACTGCTGTGATCTGGTCACGCTATGCATGCCGTTTCTCCCCCCCCCCTTCCTTTTCAGCCCACAGCTGTTTTGGCGGGGTGGCGCTGGGGAAGGAGGGTTTGTTTCTGTGGGGCGGGTGATGCTGGGGGGGGTGTTTCTGCGGGCGGTGCTGGGGGAGGTGTTTCGGGGGCGCTGGATGGCGCGGGGGGGGCACAATTTTATATTCTTGCCTCAGGCGCAAAAATAGCTAGTTACGGCTCCCTTCAGAGGAAACATTAAGAACAGTCCCACTTCATCACAGGGGGACAGGAGTGAGCCTTGCAGAGTAACAAATAGGCCAGGGCCAGCAATGGGAATACCGGATTCGATATCAGACCCATCTGGAGGATGCGCCCCTGCTGGGGACACTAATGGTTTTGCGCAGCTGTTGCAAAGTAATCTGCAGTTGTTGCACCAACTTCAGGCATCTATGGGTGATGGGTCTGCCTGGTTTCTGGGGAGGCCCAGCATGGGCACGAGTTTGGGAATCGGGAGACAGGTGGGGCAGACCCCCTGCACGCGCAGGTGGCAGTGGTGTGGTTGAAACCCCATGGCACATGTCAACTCATATTTGTTAAGACGTATAAGCTCCTAGGCTAGAGTTGAGCTTCCTGGGGGGGCTGTGGGGAACAGGGCACTGATGTTTCCCCATCAGTCTGTCCTGAGTACGGTTATGCCGGGTTTTCTGACCCGATGGGAATTCACCTGCTTAGGACAACTAAGGATAAAATCCTGAGAGGGGAATATGTGGACATATTATCCCTCTTGCACAGCGAGGTGTTGACAGAGAGTAAGCTGGGACAGAGCAAACAGAATAAGGAGTTGCCCAAGCGGCCAGGGGTGCCTAAAACATGGGAAAATGAGGAGGTGGCCTTCCTTATCTCTGCAGGTGTGATAGTACAGGCTTACCCGGAGAGAAGCTCAACCTTGTTTAAGTATATGGATATGATCAGGTGGGCACATACTATGTTTGGGGGCATGTGTTGATTTCATTATGATGAGCAGTTTCAATTAAGGGCAGCAGCACAAACAGATCTGGTGGGACATACCACATCACACACTGTGGTTAGAGTGGATGACTCTGCGGGGACCAGGAGTTCACACGGACAGTGGCCTGTTCCTTCCCCTGCAAGTTCAGGAGGGGCACGAGTCACATAATATTTGTTGGGCATTTAATAACAATGGTTGTTTTTGCAGCCCCTGTAGATTTCAAGCATGTGTGCGAGATACGCTTTGGGATCCATTTGGCCCGTTTTGCCAGAGTGGTAGGGAACAATCACAAGGGAAAAACAGGATTGGGGTGGGTGGAGTGCCAGCTGCAGGTTTGGCTCGGCTGAGACAGGTCATGAGGTGCAGAACACAAGCAGGGTAGGGGGGCAAAGTGTGGGCGGTCCAATGGGCACAGGCACCATTGCCAGTTAGGCTTAAGGTGTTCAGGGTTTCCTATGATATTACCCTAATAAAGCACACATGGCATATTTGGGGGGTGGGGTTAACTGGGATTTTGGATCCCCTTTTCGGGAAATAGCACCCATGTAAGGTAAAAAAAAAAAAATCAATTGCCGATAGGGAACCTAAGGGTGTCCGTCTCCCCCTTCTTCCCTCCCCCCCGCTCCCAGGTTCAGTCCCCAACAGCACTGCAAGGGAATATTGAGTAGTACTTCACCTTTCATACCCACAAGGTGGTTCTGTTCACACTTTAATGAACTAGGTGGCCTGCCAAAACATTTGGGGGTACCCCATGCAGAAGACGAGATAGCGGGCCCCTTCCACTACATTAGCATACCTGGGTATCGAGTAGAACACAAAGGCAGGCATATTTCAGCTCCCTCCCAATAAAAGTGTGTGCTTCTGGTATGACAGCATGGCAGGTCAAACTTCCACCTCACACAGGGTTATGAAGTTAGTGAGCGAATTTGTGTCAGTGTCTGAGCCTTAACATCTCTTTTCCTTCCAAACATGTGCCTGCAGTTGGATGATGGCATAGCGGATGCCCTGTCTTGTTTGCAGTTCAACAGTGTGCGGGGGACTGCACCAGGAGCTAGCGACTAGCTCAAGTAGATGACGCTGGTGCTATGGAGCTATGGCATATGAGGATCTGGGAGACTGGTCACCTATATGGCCCATCAGGAAGGGAGGGGTGTTGCAGTACATGGCATTGGCAACCCAGTTGCGGGAGTCCTTGATGACCCTTTTGTAGTGCAAAGGGCAACCGAGTTCATTGGGAGGAAGGGGAGTTCACCTATAAAACTTGGAGGTAACATGGTTTTTGGGATGCCATACAAAAGGCCATTGGAAGATGTCTGGGACCCTGAATAAGTGTGGCGGGGAGGCAGCAAAGCTAATTGCTGGCGCCTCCTTGTGGTGGATGTCCAGTGCAGGTACTCCATGGGGAAGGCATCCAGTAGGAGGTGCCATTTAAGGGAACGGAATGGTTTGGGGTTTGGGGCTCCTATAGTTGGAAAGGCAGGGAGCCAATCCCCCTTTCTCATAGCTCACCTTACCCCTTCTACGAGGTGGGATAAGGGTAAGGTCCTGGCAATGGATTTGCTGGAGGAACCTGGATGGAAAAAGCGGGGGAGCTGGTGGAAGCCCCCCTCCCGGGTAATTAAAAAACAAACAGGGTTTACCTGTATTGTACACTTTTATCTGCCGGGTAGTCCCAGACATCTAATAATAAAGTTGCGGTCTGATTAAATCCATATCAGGAGTCTCCTGTCCTTCTTTCAGTATAGCTGGACAAACCGCAACTAGCTTACAATTTAGACTGACTACAGTCTGAAACCAAAACCCATATACTACTGTGAAATTATTGCAACATCAAGATTTCTCTGACAATACAGCCTTAGATTTTCTATTCCATAGCACAGCTTAAGAAGCAACCTAAATTCTCTTGGCGATGGAAAGCTATATAAATAAAGACTTGAAAACATGTAATTATAATATAGCAATCAGTGAGTCTCACTGGGGAGAAAGTATCCTATATTAGATACGGCTCAATGGTGTAGCCTATGGCTACTTTTGGGGCCTGTTGAGATGTCAGTTTCATAGAATCATAGAATTCAAGATCAGAAGGGACCATTATGATCATCTAGTCTGACCTCCTGCAAGATGCAGGCCACATAAGCCGATAAGTTTGTATTAGAAAGAATAGCTAAAAGTCCTATATGGACAAGGATTAAGAAGGATAGTCATGGTCTAGAGGTGTATACACTAACACTTCACTAGTGTAGGTGTAGATTTTTTTCTATAATTAGTTTCTATGAATAGGATATCCCAATACTGGAAGTTGATATGGTCTACAGTGTAAACTAAGTATCTACCATCCATACAAGTTTCCAACCCTCTACTGCTACCATCTAACAGTGCAATTTTTTTGAAAGTTGTTGCATTTCAGAGATACGGAAAAGGGCAAAGGAAAAAGATTTAAATGTAAAGGAAGCACACACCTTCAATTATTACCCCAGTACAGAATATTTTATTTAAATGTATTATATGACTTGTAAATAGAATGTATATGAAAAGAGGACACTATTTTTAAGCACAGGTATTTCAGAAATCTTATAACTTTGCTGACTCTGCAGATCTTTAATATTTGTAAGTAAAGGAAATTGACATTAACAATGATTTATTTTAACAAGTTGATTTTAGTTTGATTTGTATACCATCTAGAGCAGAGTTGAAGTAAGAAACGCAGGTGGATTATGTCAGTAAAGTGCCCAGTTCATGATGATTAAGCATTCTGTATAATGAAAAAAGGAAGATAATCTGTCTCTACAATGTGTAAGTAAAGTAAGGGTTGTGAACAAAATATCACTGTCAGCAAAATGTTCTTTGTTCTAATCAACAAAAAAATGCATAATTCTCATGATTTATAGAAAGCTGAAAAAAACAAAGAAATAAGTGGTTATCTACCTAGCTGCTAAGGATAAACATTGCCTACTATGTGAAACACATTATATAGCATTGGAAGCAGCTGGGATTTGCCTAAATGTGAAATGTTCTAAATTCTCCCATGATTAGCTGCCAATTCAAGGTCGGAAGCTACATCAGGATCCAGGAGGCATGCCTTTGAAAACAAACAGAATAGTGAGTTATATTTTACAGCCAAAACTGGAATCTAACCTAGTTTGTACATGTACATGTTTGAAAATGTAACAGACTATATAAACGCCAAATATTACCAAAATTGTTTGAGAATCAGTTTACTAAATACACTAAAACAAACTTTAACCTTAACCCTTTTTTCTAACTCTACTTAAAAGAACAAAACTGGTATGCTGTATGTAACCAGTACACTCAAGTTGAGGATTGTTTCAAAAACCTGGACAAAAGCTACTTCCCAAACAAGTTTTAGTATGGCTTATGCTGACACCTAAGCCATAGAAGTAAATCAGTTTGCCAGGCGGAGGTTTCCTGAATCCAGTTCATTTTCCGCTCAGCACTATGATCTATTCATATAACCTCTGTGATCCCTCTCTTCTCTCCTCTGCAAAACTTAGTGGGCCAAATGTGAACCTGGTTTATCTATGTTAAAGCACATATGGTAAAACAGGCAAATTGGGTTTTGATATGTTTCACTTTAAATGGGAGTAACTATACAATTAAATTACAAAATGGCTTCCAACCACAAAGCTAAAAGAAATAAATGATGCTGATCACTGTCCATAGGGGAATACATGGTGCCAAAAAACTGCCATTGGGATATAGGGCCTTTCACTTCTAGGTCACTGACTCACATCTGCTGTAAGCCACTAATGACTGAAAGTTGTTACTACCTGATGGCTCTTTAATGTGAAATGCGGTGAGGGAATGGATGCCCACCTTTTCATTTGGCACCCTTGTTGGCAATCTGATCAGAGATGGAATGGACTGAATATACAAGGAGACTGAAATACTTTTTCACTTGAACAGGTGTGAAACAATGAGGGTCAATGTGAGAAAGCTTGCACTGATCCTGCCCTGATGTACCTATTCTATGGAAAGATAGTTACCACGCTTTAAAACTGCTTGTCCAGCACTTTTCACTACATTTTTTAAAACTTCGGGGGGGTTTGTTTGGTTGTTTTAAGTGTAGCTGCTTTTCACAGAAGGAAATAACTGAAAGAATATTACTGCCTGTTCTGCAATCCCAATGACTTCAATGGGATCATCTGAGTAAGGAGCCACACCTGATGTTCATTTTGTTAGTAATTTAACTTCTGCATAGTTCCCACTTACTTGAGTTTTACAAAAGTGGACACTGCTGTCCTGTTCCTGGCCTGAAATTTGATTTTGCCGTCTAATGCAATCAGATTCTAAACCAATGGATTGTGTCTTCCTGTGTGTTTGTACAGTGCCTATCTAGAGCACAATCAGGTTCCCATCCTGTGACACTATTGCAATACTAATATAGTCATCTAATGAATAACATCCACATAATAAATCCATTAAAAAAATGTTCTTCACACAAATTTTTTAAAAGGGGCATTTGTTTTATTTAGGACCCATAGTGTGCTCTCCGTGCAGCAACACTTGGCTAATCAACACTAGCCCCAGAGCTGAGATTATATCAGTGACAGCACAGATAAGTAAAAAAAGTAGTCGTGATCTTCTCAAGTATAAATAGAGAATGCTGGGATTTAAACTAGGGCTGTCGATTAATTGCAGCTAACTCACACAATTAACTCAAAAAAATTAATCGTGATTAATCATAGTTTTAATTGCACTGTTAAACCATAGAATACTAATTGAAATTTATTAACTATTTTGATGTTTTTCTACATTTTCATATATATTGTATTCTGTGTTGTAATTGAAATCCAAGTGTATATTATTTTTATTATAAATATTTGCACTGTAAAAATGATAAACAGAAGAAACAGTATTTTTCAATTCACCTCCTACAAGTACTGTAGTGCATTCTCTTTGTCATGAAAGTGCAACTTACAAATGTAGATTTTGCTGTTACATAACTGCACTCAAAAACAAAACTGTGTAAAACTTTGGAGCCTACAAATCCACTCAGTCCTGCTTCTTATTCTGCCAATTGCTAAGACAAACAAGTTTGTTTACACTGACAAGAGATACTGCTGCCTGCTTCTTGTTTACAGTGTCACCAGAAAGTGAGAACAGGCATTCACATGACACTTTTGTAGCCAGCGTTGCAAGGTATTTACATGCCAGATATGCTAAACATTCGTATGCCCCTCCATGCTTCAGCCACCATTCCAGAGGATATGCTTCCATGCTGATGATGCTCGTTAAAAAAATAATGCGTCAATTAAATTTGTGACTGTACTCCTTGGGGGGAGAACTGTATTTCCCCTGCTGTTTTACCCTCATTCTGTCATATATTTCATGTTATAGCAGTCTCGGACGATGACCCAGCACGTGTTGTTCATTTTAAGAACACTTTCACTGCAGATTTGACAAAACGCAAAGAAGGTACCTATGTGAGATTTCTAAAAATAGCTACAGCACTCAACCCAATGTTTGAGAATCTGAAGTGCCTTCCAAAATCTGAGAGGGATGAGGTGTGGAGCTTGCTTTCAGAAGTCTTAAAAGAGCAACACTCCGATTCGGAAACTACAGAACACAAACCACCAAAAAAGAAAATCAGCCTTCTGCTGGTGGCATCTGACTCAGATCATGAAAACGAACATGCATCGGTCTGCACTGCTTTAGATTATCGAGCAGAACCTGTCATCAGCATGGACACATGTCCCTTGGAATGGTAGCTGAAGCATGAAGGCACATATGAATCTTTAGCGCATCTGACACATAAATATCTTGCAACGCTGGCTACCACAGTGCCATGAGAACACTTGTTCTCACTTTCAGGTTACATTGTAAACAAGAAGCGGACAGTATTATCTCCTGCAAATGTAAACAAACTTGTTTATCTGAGCGATTGGCAGAACAAGAAGTAAGACTGAGTGGACTTGCAGGCTCTACAATTTTACCTTGTTTGATTTTTGAATGCAGTTTATTTGGTACATAATTCTACATTTGTAAAGTATCAGAGGGGTAGCTGTGTTACTCTGTATCCACAAAAACAAAGAGGAGTCTGGTGGCACCTTAAAGACTAACAGATTTATTTGGGCATAAGCTTTTGTGGGTAAAAAAACAAAAAACAAAAAACACTTCTTCAGATGCAAAGAAGTGGTTTTTTACCCACAAAAGCTTATGCCCAAATAAATCTGTTAGTCTTTAAGGTGCCACTGGACTTCTCTACCTTTGTAAGTTCAACTTTCATGATAAAGAGATTGCACAACAGTACTTGTATTAGGTAAATTGAAAAATATTTTGTTTTTTACAGTGCAAATACTTGTAATAAAAAAATAAAATGAGCACTGTACACTTTGTATTCTGTGTTGTAATTGAAATCAATATATTTGAAAATGTAGAAAACTACATTTAAATATTTTGGATTTCTGTTATTAACAGTGTGATTAAGCATGATTTTTTTTTAATTGCTTGACAGCCCTAATTTAAAGGCATCAAGGTTTTGCAAATAAGCAAAGAAATGAGTTCTGCTTTTGAGTTTGAGGCAAGTATAAACAATGTAGTAACGAAATCAGTGCTATTTATCACTTTAACCATCTTGGGAAAATTGTCATGAAAGATTACCAGCCCAGGCACAGGTTCTACTCACCTGCCTTTGTTGTGGTGATTATAATATGAAATTTTACTTGCCTGTCAAAATATATTACTTGCCTTAGGTGAGTAGAACCTTGAGAGGCTGTTTTGAATAGTATGAGAGGATTTACTTCAGTATTTTTTTTTAAATATAGAATATTTTTATGTGATAAATGTAGATAGTAAATGTTGTTGGAGCATTTAATGAAACCATATAGCAAGTTTAAAAACTTAAATTCAAATGATCACTTATCTTATACTACATGAGTTAATTTGTAGGGCCACCCCATGCTTACCCTAGAATAATAATTTTTAGCTGCAGCTTGATCTTGTTGTATGCCTAGGCCAAGCTGGAGACATCTAGCCAAGTAGAAAGTAGCCATAGCAACCCCTTTGGCTATGTATACAGGAAGGCAATCGGTTATCTTTGCTAATATATCAATGTTATCGTTTTCTGCAATCCTGTTGTAAAATTTACAATATAAGGTTAGAGGTGAGCATTTCAAGCTTTGAGAGAAATCAGCTATATGAACCATAAAGAGACAGCGTCAAAACATGCGCTTTGTGCCCAACTTCAGTTAAGTTGGGAATTCTGTTGATAATGGTATGAACTTAAAGCCTTTCTAGCAAAACAGGTTTTAAATGTACATACAGACTTGAGCAGTGAACATGATTCTCCTGTTTTGAGTAACTTGATTCATATAAGAATTAGTGAGCAAATACACTCTCACTTCGGTCATTTTCACCACAACTGCACTAATTATAACAAAAGTGTTTCACACAAATTGTTTGTTTCTACCAAACTGTTAACAGTTTAGTGGAAATTAAAGTAAAACTTGAGTGAATGGCCAAGCTTTACAGTTTTAAAAAAAGTATCATTCCAAATCATAAATGTGGATTTACCAATACCTTGTTATCTGAAGATCTAGGGCAACCTCTGAAAACTTCAGATAAAGAGGACTTTGGATACTTAAGACCATCACCTTCTGGAGTTCCCCAACAGACATTACTAACCTTTAATGAACTGGAATTCAGTTAGTCATGGTTTTCTAGTACACTCAAAGGGATTTTGAGTTTTCTTCAAGTTAACTTTTTTAAAGCCTCAAATTTGATACAGCACTTCTTAAATAGTAGTGCCTGATATATATATATATATATATATATATAAATAAATAAATCCTATCAGTGCATGTATCTACCTGCTGCCTTCTCAATATCAGCGTTGCTGTTACTGTTAAACACACTCTTGAAGAGTCTGGGGAAGAGCGTGCACATACGGTCCCCAAACCATGTATGAGAGTGATGTCATGCTAATACATTCACCACTTAAAATATATATTAAAAAAAAAAGAGTACTACTTCTGTCTACTCAGCAAGGATTCTGCTTTTTCTTGCACTGTAAAATATTAGCAGTGTCAAACTGTTGCAGGGAAAATACAAAATCCTGAATTCCAGCCTCGGTAGGAAAATGCAGAAGCTTTATTCAGTTTTATTTTAAACTATGAAAGTGCAATAAAGTTAAGCCTATAGACATACCATATGAATCACTATCAGTGAATCTGATTCTGTTTAATCCTCAACAAATCCTTGCCTGCTAACTAAATCATATGCATGCATCTGCAGTAATGTTCTTCCACCTAATTGTGATCACCTTTAGCAAATGACAGCTAAAACAAGGAGATATGGCGACTCATTAAAAATTAAACTAGTATCAAGAAAGAATTTGGTTCTTGCAGCTTATATTTAATGTCCTCTGATAAGAAAAACAAGGGAATGTACTTTTGCCCTCCCTTTCAAAATATAATAGCCTACCAATGCAAATAATAGCCAGTAACCTTAATCAGCATGCACAGACAAAGGACTTGGTGATTGGCACAGTCTAGTGAGTGTTTTGTTAAAGGAGATACCATGGTGATGAGCACAGTTTAAAGAAAGCTATATAGAACAGGAAGACAATTCTTCAAGGCTATAGTATACTCATGGCCAACCCCAACTCCAAACATAAGGCGTGAGCCTGAGGGCAAGTCTACACGACAGCCCAAGTCAATATAACTTACGGCGCTCAGGGGTGTTAAAAAGCCCCCTCACCCCCCAAGTAATGCAAGTTTTGTGCTGTCCACACCGGCACTATGTCGGTAGGAGATGCTCTCACCAGGGTGGAGTAATTATGCCAATGGGAGAGCGCTCTCCTGTTGGCATAGCACGTCTTCACCAGACGTGCTACAGTGGCGCAGTTGCCTTGGTGCAACTGTCCCGAAGTAGTGCTGTAGTGTAGACTTGCCCTGAGATGTGACTGAAAATAAGTGGATAACACAGAGCTCTCTTTTATGTTGGTGGGAGTGATGTAAGACTGCAAAGGGGAAATTTGTCATGATCTGATTAAATAAATGTCCCAGATTTGTATGGCAATTAGGGCATATTGACTTGGAGGTTACAAAAGTAGTGTATCTGTTTATATAAAGTGCAGCAAATTGGTGTACAAAAGGTACATGGGAAAGCACAGGGACAGGAGCAAAGAAGATGCTGATGCCTGACGTGACAACTATTTGCACTGCTGGCAGACTTCTGGCCCTAGAACATCTACTGTTCCAGTGAGATGGGATTGCTTTGAGCACAATGACAATATATTTTCCTTCAGAAGTTATTTATGGCTATAACCTATTACGGCTTCTTTGTGAAAAGATGACTACAGCTAACAAGGTGCACCCTTTCATTGTCAGAATAGCCTGCTGGACCGCAGTGGTTAAAGGACAAACTCCAACTGATTGATATGGCCAGTGGATGGCTATCATTCTATCTACACTGCATGTGAAAGAATGGGAGCCTAGGCTCAAGACCAGCATGATTTTTGGGGATTCAGTGGTGAATAAAATAGAAGGTTGTTTGGCTAACATCTCAATTTCTGGACTGTCAGAAGTTGAACCTGAAATCCAAATCTTGAAATACTGCCACTCCTAGTTCTATGTAATTTTCCTTGGCAGCATCCCTTTGTTCTTCACTCCTTAGATGCTTTACAGCAGCATCATAAATAGATGCATTTTTTTACCACCTGAAGGATGAATTTTGTATATAGCTTGTAGAGTCACTTTGCTTGTCTCTTTTTCCTTTAGAAACTTAATGATCTGACTGATGGGTTAAATCTGTAATGGTAAGGCTTTGCTAGCAAACGTTATATTTGGGGGGTTTATAATGGGACATTTGGTTACGTAGAAATTGTAAAACTGAGGCCAACATAATTCTCTCCAGTGTGTTCTGGATTTCACACACTGTGTAAACAAAACAGAAATCAGTCAACTTGGCCCTCAGCTCAACCAGAATGTATTCTTGAACCTAAACCATCATGGCAGGGCAAATTCTTCGATTGCACCTTATCCGGTTTGCACAGAGAAGCAAAGTGGTATTTCTGAATTGAGAACACATTATAATGGTGTACTGTAAAGTACTACCACATGAAATCTTAGAAGTGCCAGATGGATCAGCAGTGGGATCCACAGAAACTCTTAGATTTTCCTGGGGAAAAGGAGACAGTAAAATGCTGCCTATTAAAAAAAAAAGTGAGGAGATTGAGGGGAAGTGGAATAGACCTGCTGGCTAGTAAAACAGCAGAATGGTGGATATAGATAACTTAGCCACCCCTAAAGAAACCTGATTGAGGAAGACCAGAAGGCCATGGGGGGTGGTGTCGTCTTTCCCTGTTCCCAGAAGAAATCCCTAAAGTATTGGAAATATTGGGATCCATGCGCTGTTGACAAGTAAATGGATGGCTATCTGGGCAGTGGTTGGAACTCTGTTAGGGAGAGAGGAGGGCCATTTTAATATTCAGACAGGTTTTTGGCCAGCTGGAAACTGGAAGTGGAGAGCAGCACTTCTCTTTTTCTGGATGGAAATAAGAGTCAAACCCTTATGTAAACACTTCAGAAACTCAAAAGAAAGTTCACTTTGGATTTGGAGGGACTTTTTATTCAAGTCATTGATTTGTCTGTCTCTATGTATGAAGCCACTTCCAGTTTCTATGTATTTTGGTAAAGATGGAGGATGGCTGCAGGCTATGAGAAATGACTGATTAAATCACAGAGACAGGCCTCTCTTCTTTGTTGTTCTGCTCATCCACTGCATGAAGATTTGGCAGCACTGAGACAAGATACAGAGTTGATAGAGACTGGATATTTTTTACATTACATCCTATATCATTTTACATTATTTTCTACGGGTCACACACACGGTATAAGCTCCTGTCTCATCCTTTGTGTACCTGAGTTAAAATGTACTCAAATGAACTTGGAGAAATGCTAATACTTTTCAATGTACACCTGTTTTGATATTTCAATCTCAATTTCTTCTCCAGTGATTATTTCTGCTTCCCTGTGATCAAGGAGGACAGAGTTGAACTGAATAATAGAAGGCTTCATAATCATTAGGGTCTTAATTTTGGCTAAGTTCTGTCATTCACTTTTTAAAGATTAAGTATGGCAGTTAAATCTGATACATCTCTGGTAGGGGAATACATGCTTGATTAGCATGAGTCTGAACTTGATCTAAAATAATTTTTATCTTTAACTTCAATGATTTTATATCAAGAATTCTAATAAATTTAACTAATATTAATTCACCTTCTGGCAAATGCAGCAGCTTTTGTGTAAAATTTTCTTTTGTAGTAATACTCCACAAGATGGCCTTGAGCATAGATATTTCCACGTTCTGCTGCTTCCTTCAGGCACTCCAAAGCAGCCTTTGTATTTTGACGTATGCCTTGTCCATAGAGATACATAACACCAAGTATACCCTGTGACTCCAGACTTCCATTGCCACAAGCTTCTGAATGCCAGAAAAATGCCTATAGAACAGGCACAAAGTTCTTGTCATTTTTGAAATATTTACATAACCCTTTGCTTCTAGTAAAAATAAACATTCCCTAATCTAGACTACAGCCTAACTGTCTAGCATACAGTCTGTTTTCTTTAAAGCTCTTTTATCTAGCAGCTGGAGAGAGGTGTCTGCATAGTAATAAATTCAGAGCCACTCCAAGACTTACATTCATTTCCTTTACTCATGCTCTCCTGTGCCGCGCCACTACCATTGGTTGTTTCTTAAACATAGTGAGAACCATAAATCTTAATCCCACTTTATAATGCTGATTCTTGAGTTTCAGATCTGATGCTCCCACCTCCTGCTAATTGTTTCAGTAAAAAAAATCCTGATTACCAATGCAGGGCCGGCTCCAGGCACCAGCTAAGGAAGCAGGTGCGTGGGGTGGCCAATAGAAAGGGGCATCACTCTGTTCCTGATCGGGGTGGCACATTCGGGTCTTGGGCGGCAATTCAGCGGCGGGTCCCTCATTGCCTCTCCTCCTCTTTGAGCTGCCGCCGAAGTGCCGCTGAGGAGGAAGAGAGGGAGTGAAGGACCCGCCGCCGAATTGCTGCAGAAGACTGAAGCGGACCGATTCAGCTGCCGCCGAAGTGCCGCCGATCGGTTCCACCACCCCCCCCCCCCCCCCCCCCCCCCCGCCACTTGGGGCAGCAAAAAAGCTGAAGCCGACCCTGACCAATGTCAAGGGATTCAAATAAGAAATTTTCTTTCTGTATATATGCCAGTTTGGGGCTAAATAGGTGAAAAAGTCTAGAAATAATAGAGCATATATTGTTATAAATAAGTCTCTTTCTGGAATGCTTCACAGATTCAGAATGAATCTGAGCATTGAATCATGATATGGAAAAGGCAGAAATTGGCATTACCTTTTTCAGATCTTTTGGATTTGATGTAGAATAAAACATTCCCAGGGTACTTTGAGCCTTTACACTTGCCTTTGGATTCCCATGGTCTGCAGCTATAATCCACAGCCTAAAAAAATAGGGAGGAAATATAAATAACATTACAAAATGGTATTTTATAAATCATGGAGAAATTATGAGATTAAATTACCTTTCAGCTTCTTTATCTGAATGCTTAACACCACATCCTTCAAAATAAGATCTGCCAAGATTGTATGCAGCAGCATATTTTAAATGTCTTGCTTTAGGAGAGTTAGAGTTGATGATTATTTTCATGTACTCCACTCCTTTTTCCTTTGAGAGAAACAGATTTTAATCATAATTGCAAAAGGTAAAAAGGACAAACATTAAAATTCCAGGTAACGTAAGTTACATATTACACACAAAGAACTTTTCAGTTCCAAAACTCTCTAAATATTAAAAGGTATGGATGTGATCAGTTAAGGTAGTGTAAAGAGTCCTATTCTTACATTTTAAATACTTTCATTTCTAAAAAAGCAAAAACTAATTTTCATTATGCTTTATTTTTGTGAAAAAGTTGAACTACTTGTCTAAAAATTGATATCATGTGGGATGTCAGTCTGATAAGGATGACACATCATAAATCCTTCGTCTAGCTTTCATTGTGCCAACTGTGGACCATCATTCAAGATCAGTTTGCCACCTACAATGGTTTAACAATACTACAATTATTTTATGAAATTAAAGCCATTCCTTATAAAATGAGAGCACTGAACAAAACTGGATTTACGCTGTTGTGCCAAGATTTGTAGCAAACAACACTACACTCTCATGGGATAAGAGGGAAGGTCCTCTCAGGGATCGGTAGCTGGTTAAAAGATACGATACAAAGGGTAGGAATACATTGTCAGTTTTCAGAATGGAGAGAAGTAAATAGTAGTGTCCCCCAGGGGTCTGTACTGGGACCAGTGCTATTCAACATACTCATAAAGAATCTGGAAAAAGGGGCAAAGAGTGAGGTAGCAAAATTTGCAGATGATACAAACTTCTCAAGACAGTTAAGTCCAAAGCAGACTGCAAAGAGCTACAAGGGGATCTCACAAAACTGGGTGACTGGGCAACAAAATGGCAGATGAAATTCAATGTTGATAAATACAAAGTAATGCACATTGGAAAACATAATCCCAATTATGCGTATAAACTGCTGGGGTCTAAATTAGCTGTTACCTCTCAAAAAAGAGATCTTGGAGTCATTGTGGATAGTTCTCTGAAAACATCCACTCAATGTGCAGTGACAGTCAAAAAAGCTAACAATGTTGGGAATCATTACGAAAGGGATAAATAATAAGACATGGTATGCCCACATCTTGAATACTGCATGCAGATGTGGTCACTGCATCTCAAAAAGATATATTGGAATTGGAAAAGGTACAGAAAAGGGCAACAAAAATGATTAGGGGTATGGAATGACTTCCATATGAGGAGAGATTAATAAAATGGGACTTTTCAGCTTGGAAAAGAGATGACTAAGGGAGGATATGATAAGAGGTCTATAAAATCATGACTTGTGTGAAGAAAGTAAATAAGGAAGTGTTATTTACTCCCTTAATAACACAAGAGCTAGGGGTCACCAAATGAAATTAATAGGCAGCAGGTTTAAAACAAACAAAAGGAAGTTCTTCACACAACGCAGAGTCAACCTGTGGAACTCTTTGCCAGAGGATGTTGTGAAGGCCAAGCCTATAACCGGGTTCAAAAAAGAACTAGATAAATTCATAGAGGATAGGTCCAGCAATGGCTATAAGCCACGATAGGCAGGGATGGTGTCCCTAGTGTGATTAACTCAGGACAGACAGTTGCAAGGGGGGGGGGGTAGGAGTCAGTCCCAGAGGGTTAAAAGGCCCTCCTCCTTATCAACTGAGAGACAACTACAGGTCAATCAGGTTCAGCTGAGAAAGGGTTACCAAGGTAGGAAATTAGAATCAGCTGAGGGGGAGCTACCTGAAGGTAATTAGGACCAGGTGATTCCAACTTGGGGCTGCCTGAGACCTTTTAAAACCCCTTCCTGGGAGGAAGCAGAAAGAGAGAAGGAGCCTGACTGCCAGGAGTAGCAAGCCTTCCCAGGAGGAGCAGCAGTAGTACACTCTCCCACAAGGCAGGAAAAAATTACTTTAAATAAGGCTGGTGGGAAGACAGGGAACAGACTTCCCCTGAGTCCTAAGGGGGACTGCAATTACCCAAGCCTGTCTCCCCAGGGCTAAAAACAGCAGAGGCTGGGGAGACTGAGAAGGTACTTTGCCACACTAGCCTCTCTTTGCCAGAAGCTAGGAATGGGCAATGGGGGATGGATCGCTAGATGATTACCTGTTCTGTTCATTCCCTCTGTGGCACCTGGTGTTGACCACTTTTGGAAGACAGGATACTGGGCTAGATGGACCTTTGGTCTGACCCAGTATGGCCATTTTTATGTTCTTATGGTCACTCTCCTGAATTCCTTGGCTAGATGTAGTAGGCCCCACTTCTGTTTCACTTTCTAGGCATCAGAGGTTTGGGCCCATCTTTTGCCAGCAAAGAATGTTACACTCTTAAAATCTGTAATGGCTGCTACATCTGAATACTGTAATATTAATCAATACCTATACACTTCTGTACCTATAGTATATCTAATCAAGCTAAGCATTTATATAAAGATCAGCCCCCAATATAGGCATTTGCATCAACAATACCAGCTTAATAGATACTTGTGGGGCTGGATGGCTTAGGAGACTGGTAACAGGATAATGGAGCTTTTCATATAAGTTACCTATTCAAATGGAAAAATTACTGCTCTCTTATGGTGTTTCATGCCTCTGAAATGAATTTGGTGGTCACAATCTGTATTATAAAACTGAATCTCCACAACTGGTACACTTCTTAACTTTCATAAAAGAAGCTATGCACTGACTAGAGAAGAAGACTGAGCTACTCTTTTGCCCCCCCCCTCCCCCCCGAAGTTGGTGCCTCCAGGAAATGGTTGAGGCATACTGGCAGGATAATGTATGGAAATTATGCTTCACTGCCCCTCAACCTGAACCTGTGCTGTGGTTTAATGGAGGACTCCCAGAGTTCTTAAACTGGCACATTTCTCATGTGCTAAATTCTCTTACAACACACTTCTGCATAAGAAAAACAAATAATTATTACAAAATTTAAAATGATAAAAGGACTTGTACTTGCATTAGATTTAGGACAATTTTTAATGTATTAAATGTTCCATTTTTTAAAATAACTTTTCTTTAACATGCTGTTCCTTAAATCACAAAGTACAGTTAATGGAAGTACATGATTTGGTATAAGTATATAATATCAAAATGTAACTATAGTGTCCTCAATAACAATCTCTGAGAGCAATGTTGAAAAAAATATGTCAAGGTACACTGGAAAAGAACAGCTGAGTCAGGGCCAGCTGTCAGCAGCTGCACAGTACATCATCCTAAGCATTCAGTTAGTGGGCAGTCGAGAAATGCTAGTATTGCAAGGATTTAATAGTAGATACCACATGTAAGTATTAAAAAGGTGTATACAAATAATCCTCTGTTAAAAGGAAGGCCAGCCATTCACTACTCATATTACCAAGTATAAACAGCCAAAGAAAGCCAGCCCTAAGCTTTACTCCAAAGTATACCATAATGGCTCTAACTCAGGCAAAACACTAAAAAAATAGAAACCTGAGAAAAAGCAACATTGCTCTAATCTCACTAAGCAATAAAGGTAGTAGCATCCTTTCCTCTCTGTTAACTGGCAGTTTCCTCTACCCTTCTCTCTCAGCACCTCCACTGCCAGCCATATTTTCCCTGCCCTCCATTCTCATCTCCACCCTTCCCTTCCTCCTCTTCCCATTCTTTTCTTTCCCCGTATCCCTGTCCCTTCATGTCTATGCCCCTCAATAACCAATCCCTTTCTTCTCCTACTCCATGATCCTAGCAACTCATTCCTCCCATTGTCTCCTTTTGCTTCTATACTACACATAAAGCAAAATCAAGCTAATGTGGAATGAACAAACATTTTCAAACCATCACTCCGGTTGGCTATTGCATTCCTTAATGTTGTTTCCATTTAGATTGTAAACCCCATGGGGCTGTACTTTTATTGTAACTAGTACAACACAATACTGATTCCATTAAGAGCCTCTGGGTGCTAATGGATCTGGGCCTTCATATCTTCAAGGACGATATTATAAATGTGCTAAACTAGGAAACTGCCAAGAGTTCTGCAGTGATAATAGCTGCAGAAAAATTGTCAATTTTATCTTTAGGTGTTATAAATATATCTGTTGACAATATGAAAGCCATAAATTTAAGCCATCTTTTCTAGCTCACTGAAGGAAAAGAACAAAACAAGAAACATGCATTTTTTAAGTGACAAAGTAAGTAAAGTGGTTGCAATAGCAGTAGGACATATTTGTTTACTTAAATGCCACTAGAATTGACAGTTTTATTCTCATGGAAGAACACTTCTCAGGATTATTATGAAAGAGGATTAAAAAATAAGATGCTTCAATTTTAGTATGAAGCAAATATCAAAATGAAGATGTAGAGAGAAAAGCATTTTCAGTTTCACTTAGCAAAAGTAATATTTATTGTATCTGATACATCTCTAAGATGTGCCTTGTTGTTTGTCAAATTATATCAATAGCCTAATTAATAAACCCAATCATCAGAAAATATAGGATCAGAGATGTAATTCTCTCCCTAATATATTATGGCCTGGTCTACACTAATAAGGTAAGTCTATCTTAATTACATAACTTGTCAATGTAGCTTAGATCGACTTAAAGCAATGTCTATATGTCGACAGGAGACGTTCTCCAGTCGATGTAGCTTCTGTCTCTTGGGGAGGCAGAGTACTGAAGTCAATGGCAGAGTCTTCACTAGATCTGCTAAATCGATGCCTTCTGCATCAAGCCCAGCAGTGTTGATTTAGCTGGTAGTGAAGACAAGCCCTAAGACCCCAGTCCTTGTGAGTAACTTTATGCCTTTTAGTAGTCTAGCTGAAGTCAGTGGGACTATTCATAAGCATAAAGTTACAAGTGTGGCTAAGGATTTGTAGCATCTGGTCCAGAGACTTCAACATTGCAGTGTATTAGGCCAAATCCCACTGTGTAAATAAAGCAAATAAGATTCCTTTATGTGGCACCTTAAAGCACATATTAATAGAAAGATGACAATTCAGAGGCTGGACAGGACCATATTTGACACTGAATGGTAAGAATCCAATGGAACTTTTACAGTTTAATGGACCATTTTCTGGTCTATGCCTAAATATCTCTGCATGAAGCTAGTTGCAGGACTCAGGGCCTTAAAGAACAGACGTTACTTCTCTTGTTGACTTGGTCTTGAATATGTAATTTAACCAATGAATAAATTAAATAGTAATTTTTACAGTTTTTGTGGTGCAACCCTTGACTGAAGCTATTAGAAAGAGGGGAGTCATGAAGAGGACTCTCACCTTTCCACAGCCATACACTGTCTTGTAACACATTCCCAGAACCACATAAGTGTTAGTGATGTGTTAATGGCACTGTTCTCTGATCAAGAGTATAAAAAGGTCTTGGGACACATCACTGGCAGAGAATTAGCAATGGAGTTATGTTACATTTACTTTATTGCTTTACCTAATATACTGTTTTTCTGTCAGTCAAAAATCAAATGTAATCTTTTGGTTGTACAATTTAACAATATCCCTGCCCTCTAGTGCTAGAAGGGAGATTTTCTGTAGAATTATTATCATTATTTATTTGTATTCCCACAGTGCCTCAGAGCCCCAGTCATGAACCAGGACCCCACTGTGTTAGGCGCTACAAATACATGTGGTTTGTAAATTCTTCAAATTATGTCTTTTCTGTAACAGATTTTTTTTTAAAGAAAATTTGTCTTGTGGCTTGAAACCTTAGAAATTGTTTCTTGACTTTTATTTTTACTGGGTTTAATTTCTGTTTTAAATGTAACTTGAACATTACTATATATTATTTGCTTTCAACATAGAGTGAACCCCTTGTGCTTTCCAAACGACGACATAATTCTTTGCCATTGAGGACAGAGACTAATATATTGAGTTGCAAATGTATTAAAACAATACTGTTCAAGGGAAAATATTTTATGAGGAAATTTTTAACCTGGACCATTACACCTACTCATTAATGGGCCTCTGCCTGAGCACACAAAGCTCTGCCTGCATGGAACAAATTGCAGGATTGGGACCTCACTTTGAATATGTTGAACTGATTGTTTTAATTTTTTAAGGTCTATTAAATATGGAAAGTTTTATATAAGGGTCTATCTAGTAAGGTTAGAAGAAAAACTAAATATACAGCTGGATAATGACTTACTGGGTCTTCTTTGGTCCCCAATCCATCATAATACATTACACCCAGCTGATACAGAGCTTGAAAATCCGTCTCCTTAATTTTTTCAAATTGTGCAAGTGCTTCATCATACCACCCCTGAATGAGACAGTGAGCAATGAAGTAGTACATTATAGTGTATATAACAAATGAACTCTTTAGTCTAATTTATTTTTAAACTAGAGTATTTGCTCAGTGAACATGAGAAAAATCATATAGTAGTAGAAAGGAACAAAAAAGTATTTTTATATGGTTAAAAAAGTCACTCTGAATACACTTAGTAATTGGGACAGGTAAGGTCAACTTCAGAAAATAATGAATCCGAAGGAAACACCTAGGACTTCCAACCAAGTTTTGTTACTGTATATGGGTATGTATACACACAAAAAATTAGCATAGCATATGTATCAGTTTACCACACTGCACGTCACCCTAAAAATGCCACTATTTGTAATCCAAGGAGCTAGTGCCACAGCAGAAACAGGAAAAATATGTAGATATTTTCAGATACTCTTATTTCTTCCTAATTAATCTTCCAATTTAACTGTCTATCCTTATTCCACAAAGCACATAAACATACTTAATTTTAAGAATGCACTTAAATCATATTAATTTTTAAATAATTGATTTCAGTGGGACCTAAGCACATGTTCAAAGTTAAGCAGTTGCTTATGTGCTTTGCTGAACAGAGATAAAAATGCTTTGCTAAATTGGGGCCCACAACTCTGATCTCACGCCAAGACTTCACTACCACAAATGTGTGGTTTTTTTGGTTTTTTTGTTTTTTTTACAGAAAGATGATAAATGAGTGGTAGGAGTCTACACTGTGAAGTTGTTGACAAAACTTTTGTCTTTCATAGGTACTTAAAAAAGCCCCCCACCCCCAAGACACAAGTTTTGCCAACACAAGTGGCAGTGTGAACGCGGATGAAACTAACGCCGCTTGCAGGGCTGGAAGTATTTTGTTGGCAAAAATGTCGACAAAGTACCGACAAAGAGTGTTTACACATGCTGACTTCTAGCGACAAAGCTGTGTCAACACAGCCTTGTCGCTAAAAGCTGTGTGGTGTAGACACTCCCTTTAGTGGAGATAAGGTACTTGTAACGTTTACCTTTTACTGAGAGGTAGCTAGGTGAGTTCCTCACCATACACGCTCCTCATGCCTGTATCTGACCTCCCTTTTTGCCTCTAGTAAACCTGAAGTTCCTAAACTCCACTATATTTTCACAGCAGGATAGCTAATGCATGTTACTTATCCAACATTAAAAATACACCTTTGTCAATAAAGAGACAGAAGTCTGTTTTTGGTTTTCTTAAGAGTTCAGGGGGCAAACTTTACAATATTTGTTACTTCAGTAACTCAGGAAGAAAACTGTTCTTAAATACTAAAAACAATGACAGTAGAATCCTGTTAATTGAGGACTCTGATATCCTGATTTAAAGGTGCCAATTTTTTTAATTTAAAAGAAATTGGAAAAGACAATGAAATAAAATACTACACTAAATAAAAACTATAGTTACTGTATTTCCTCATTTTTATTTTACATTATTTGGCAACAACAGTTTAGAATTTAACAGCTTCTTAACATGTGGTTAAACAGCCTTCAGCTGGCTCAATGCCTTTGGCTAATTCTGTCCTAATTAACTATTAGTTATTACCATTAGCCTAAATCAGGTCCCTTGGGAGATGTCTCAAAGCAGCCATCCTAAGTGATTATACCCCTTTTAAAAATAAACAAAAAACAATTGGGAAATAGCAATAGCCTTTTACACCTACCTGGTATATGAATCAGAAAAACTAGAGCTGCAAGATGCAAGCCTCTTAAATCACTCTTTTATAGGTTCAAGGAGCTGGATCAATGGAAAACTGTGCAACAACATACAAAACTATATAGATTTAAAAAACTCCTTAAAACCTTTACTATCCTAAACTACACTATAAACCCCAACAACCTACATGCGGGTGGTGGGTATAAAAGACCAGGTCAGGCTAAGCGTCCTCTGATCCAGGCTGTGGACCTGCCTATGTTCTGCCCTGAGGCTCCGCGGCCCCGTCCCTCTTGACCCTAAAGCTGGCAGGGGCTCACTCAGCTCCAGTCAGCAGCCTGGAGCTCGGGCCCACCGGTGGCCCGGGGTAACACTGGGGCCAGCCAACTGCTGGGGCCGGCGACTTGGCCTGGTGCTGGTGCCAGCCCAGTGCTAGTGGCTCAGCCTGGTACTGGGGCCGGCCTGGTGCTGTGGAGGCTGGCAGCTCGGGCTGGCACTTGGGGGGCCCAGAGTCACAAAGATACTAAGGTACTTAAACCTCAGACTTAGGTGCCTGGGTCCTAGTTTCAGCTCCACTGCAATCCACAGAACTCCTGATGAATGCTGTAGGTGCCTAAGCTCAGTTGCTGCCTACGTTTTCAGGGTACAAGTTCCCTAGGCGCCTATGTTTCTGCCTCTGTGCATGCACGCTACTGCCTCACTCCATGCAGCTGGACACCTGTCACTAAAGCCACAGAGTGATTCACAAACTGGGGGAAGTTCAAGAGAGGCATTTAGCCACTTAAGTTGTGTGAGGGGTGCAATTCGGTAGGCATGCTGAGGTTACCTACCAGACCAGGTCCCATTCAAAACTGGCCAAAGGAGGAAATGATAGTTGTGCCTACATTGTTACCTTTAGCCCAGTGATTAGAGCAGTCACCTGGAATGTGGGAGACCCAGGTTCAATTCCCCCACCCCCTTTCTATCAGAAGGGAAGAAAGGATTTGAACAGGGTTTTCTCACCTCTCAGGCAAGTGCTCTGACCACTGAGATGATGTGGGGCTCCCTCAGTCTCTCCTGTTGATGCTGTTGCACTGTGGATAAATAATTAAAGAGTTATTGGAGCAGGGTCTCCCATCTCCCAGGTGTGTGCCCTACACCAGTCTACAGTCATTGTCTCTGGCCCAATGATAACTTAAGTATTTCTCCATAGTAGAACTGGGAGATGGGAGGGGAGGAGGAGAGGAGAGAGTGAAGCCAGTGAGGGCCAGTGGTCAAGGCGTCCACCTGGGAGACCCAGGGTCAAATCACTCATTATTTATCCACAGTCTAACAAGTGGGATGGAGGGAACTGCCCCTCCCCAATTAGAATATCCCATAGCTCAGTGGTTAAAACACTCTCTTGAGAAGAAACCCTTGATCAAATCCTAAAAAAAAACCCTCTCCCCAGCAGAGAGGGGGGAATTGAACCTGAGCCTCCTACATCCCAGGTGAGTGCTCTAAGCATTGGGCTAAAAGTAATAAGGTGTGAACCAGCTCCTCTTCCTCCAGCCATTTTTTGTGAAATGAGGCAAGTGCCTAACTCAGTGGGTCCCAAACTTATTCTGCCGCTTGTACAGGGAAACCCCTGGCGGGCTGGGCCAGTTTGTTTACCTGCTGCGTCCGCAGGTTCGGCCAATCGCGGCTCCCACTGGCCACAGTTCACCACTCCAGGCCAATGGGAGCTGCTAGAAGTGGCAGCCAGTATGTCCCTCGGCCCACACCACTTCCAGCAGCTCCCATTGGCCTGGAGCAGTGAACCGCGGCCAGTGGGAGCTGCGATCGGCCGGATCTGCAGACGCGGCAAATAAACAAACCGGCCTGGCCCACCAGGGGCTTTCCCTGCACAAGCAGTGGAACAAGTTTGGGAACCACTGACCTAACTCATTCCCACAAGAAAAACTTTAGGCGCCTAAACTGCCTGACTCCAGGAGCTGGTTTCCATTCATGGACTGCTAAGCAGAGATAGGTGCTTCCTTATAGCCTGGACTTGGGTGCCACTCTCCAAGGCGGGGACTAAGCACACACTCCTCTCACTGGCATCTCGCACTACTTAGTTTAGGTGGCTTCCCACCTAGCATGCTGGTTTTTCGTGGATTGCATTCTAAGGTGCCCATCTCTTCCCCCTTCATTGTACAGGGAGCTAAGGCACCTAACTTGACTTTTAAAATCACAGTGTTGCTCCTGTGATTTTTCTAGGTACCAGGATGCTCAGCATTGCAACACCTAAGTCCCTTTATAATCCCACCCCTGATTGGAAGCAGGCTGCAGGTACAGAGACAGAAACCATCCTCCGCTCTTCAACTGACCATAGAAAGAGAGGAACTAAGGCGAATGCAGAGCCATATCCCTTTATATAACCTTACACTGGACACTGAGTGTTACAAAACAGCACTCGCATGGCTCTCAACAGGTATAGCTTTAAAAGAGATTTCTGAATTTTGCAGCAGCAAGAGGTGCCAGAGCAGTCAATGACATTACGCAGAGACCACCTCAAAGATGTGAGTATTAGCATGTGTCTAGATATGAAGATCTGGTTAAGACTACACTTCAATACACAACATGGATATCTAAGCTCCAGTTAGCCAAGGAACAGTCTGATATTACACTAGATGGGTCCAATCTTACTCCCACTGAAGTCAATAAGTGTTTTGCCACTCACTTCAGTGAGTACAGGACTAGCCCCAATAATTCTGCTTTCTATGCAGTCAGCAGGACTTCTGGCAATGACTACAGTCAGAAGCACTAAACCCAATTTCTCAGATTTGAGAATATATGAAATAATGTATCTGTAACTTTATCCTTCTCCCTCCCTGCCTCTCTGAGTCTCATTCTTTCTCATGGAATCATGCTTCCCACTGTTGCTCCATAATTCTTGTTTGATTCGGGTTTTTTTATTTTTTACTTATTTCACTTTGTATGTATCTTCGTTTGTAACATTTTCTAGTGTTACTTCTTATTGCATGTGGAAATTGTACTGAAAAGTGTCAGTTTTATAAAATGTTCTAAAAAGTAAATAGTAAAGTACAACCTCTTCAAAGTACAGCTGCCCTTGTAGAAAATATGCCAGAGGATCTCCATCTATGATCCTCTTCGCCAACAGCTCCTCTGCCCTTGCAAACAAAGCGGTATGGCTATAGTTTCCTGCTAAAAACAGATATATATTTGTCTAATCACAACAAACAGAATAATATTGTAAGTACACTATCACACTGAAGTTGTAATAGTTCTCTTTTTAACCCTGACAGTCATCATTAGGAAGTTCCCTTTTTGTTGTATGCTCCATAGACTCAGCTAAAACAGATCAGTATTTTATTCTGGAGGAAAAAAATCTACAATAAAGATAATTAAATCTTTATGAAACAGTTTACTTTGCCATAAAAATGCTATATATATTTGTATGATGAAAACCTGAACTCAGTTGGTGGAAAACCAGAATACAAATAACAAGTTCCCTTATACAAAGATTATCCACACTGGAAACATTAATTGCTAATGTTTAGAACAGTTTAAGATCTAAGCTAAACAACAGAAAATATCAACGGATTTAAAGATGATGAAAACTCCTTTCAAAACTGGCAGCCAAATCAGGGAATATCACTTTAAGCCCCGATCTTGCAATCTGGTGTCTGGGCTCCACACAGGCACAATGGTCCACCTACTTACAATGACTTGCAGGAGCTGGGCCTTACAGGAAGGAGAGACATTGGGAAACACTGCCCTAGCATATGAAACAAACTTGGGATGCTGCTTGTTTAGTGGAAGCCTCTGGCGGACCAGGCCGGTTTGTTTATCTGTCACATCCGCAGGTTCGGCCGATCGCAGCTCTCACTGGCCACGGTTCGCCACTCCAGGCCAATTGGAGCTGCTGGAAGCGACGGCCAATACGTCCCTCGGCCTGCACCACTTCCCGCAGGCCCCATTGGCCTGGAGCAGTGAACTGCAGCCAGTGGGAGCCTCAATCGGCCGGACCAGCGGACGTGGCAGGTAAATAAACCGGCCCAGCCCGCCAGGGGCTTTCCCTGCACAAGCGGTGTCCCAAGTTTGGGAAACACTGTGCTAGGGCATGGGCTACCTAAGTGGCTGACCTGATTTAGATGCCTAACTACAGGAGAGAGTCTGCAGCTGGGTAACCCAAGCAAAGGGAAGTGGCCCACTAGCCAGGTGCACCAGGTCAGCTGCATATGTGCCTATGACCCCTTCTCAGCATTTCTTTCCTGGCTAACTTATGTGACTCCCCACGCAGCTGGCTGGCTTTTGAAAACCGCTTCCTTAGGGAACTCTTTCAATATATTTTATGGGGTGCCTAGCTCAAGGCTGAAAATTCCACTGGGACACAGCATAGGGGGATAAGTGTTGCAATGCCTAAGTATCACTGAGGATCTGAGCCAAAGTCACTTTGAAAATGAGACTCAAGCACCAGATTTTCAAAGGTATTTATATGCTTAAACATACGGATATGCACCTACTGGGCTTTTAAGGGTCTAACAAGTTATGCACTTAATTCCTGTTGATTTAAATAGGACTTAAGTGTCCACCTTCTTAGGCACTTTAGGAAATCACACTAGGTGCCTATCTGTATCTTCATGAGCCTAAATACCTAAATTAATGAGCCTAAATTAAGTTATTTAGCTGCTTTTGAAATTTTTTCCCTAGGTATGCCACTGACTTGCTATATGACCTTGGGTAAGTCATTTCATTTCTGTGAAGTCTATGTCTAATATGGGAGTGATGATAACACCAAGGTTATTTTGAGACTGCACTTAAAAAGCATTTCGAATTTGTCAGATGAAAAGGGCAATATAAGTGCAAAAATATTTTTATTAATAAAATCTCAGCCACAATACTCTTATTAGTGCCTTTTAGGATTATTTTCCAACTGAGTAAGATTCTTTTCTGATGATAGTAACATTTTGTGAACAAGCTGAACTTTTAATCAATTACATTTCACTTTACTAATTATAATGGTGAAATCTCTTTTTCTGACTTAACAGAAAATGGAAGAATCAGTAGACTCAGAGAACAGGAAGGGAACAACAAAGAATGAGAGGCAGCAAGAACAATCCAACTAGCAAAGGGAAAAAGAGGAGCTAAGTTAATGTGCTTAAAAATGGGAAGAAGAGGGACCACATCAAACTGGAGCAGGAAAAGTGAGGGGAAAAAAAAGAAATATGAAGACCGGACAATGAAAAAAATGGCTCTATTTCCCTTGAATATTCTGCCCCATTTATCTATTTCCAGAACCTTCATATTTTCTGCAAACATTTAAAGTAAAAATGGGGAACAAACTCACACCAACATTGCCAAGCTAAAAGTCTTCAAGAACTGTCAGGCCTGCTTAAGTTTATTAGATTGGCTTAAAAATAATGAGACTTTAAAAAGCAATACACTTTGTGTTCTTTTTATTTTATATATTGGTTCTGATTCTTAAGGCAACACTCAATTCAAGATACCATGCTTTCCCCTGCAATCATGAGGTCTATACATTTTTTTTTTCTTTCAAATGAAGGCTGAAACTCTCCACTCCAGATTGAGGGGTTGAGGTAAAAAAAAAGAAACAGTAAATTTTGCAGACTGGTAGCACATTTTTTAAAAGGAAAAAGGTAAAAATTAACAAAAACCTAAAAAATTACATTTAAAAACTCTCTTTGAAAAGAACATTATTTATGTTGCTAAGTTAGGAAATGCCAAGTTTATAGCTGTCATGTAGTTTGCTGCTTGTGTGTATGAATTAAGTGACAGTAGTTAATTACTTAATTGCACAATATTTTTTCCAGCAGACCCCACCTCACTGAGTGCATGGGCCAGTGGTGGGCAACATGCGGCCTACACGCAGCCCATCAGGGTAATTTGCTGGCAGGCTGCCCACCACTGGAATACACACACATGAAGTACAAGAAAGGTTACGCAGGAAACAATAAACTGGCATTTCCTAACTTTGGAGTGCTTGACTTTGCAACCTACATAATGTTCCTTTACTGTCGTGTATTTGTATGTATTATATTAGTCGCCAACAAACCGGTGATCGCTATCGACTGGTCAATCCTGGGGACTCTCCCAGTTGAGCGCAATCTACGGCGGTATAGCGGGGCTGCTGCTAAGGTAGGTTCCCTGCCTGCCAGTGCCCCACGCCGCTCCCTGAAGCAGCCAGCATGCCCCTGCAGCCCTGGGGGGAAGGGCAGGGGTCTCTCCGTGCAGCTCCCATTGGCTGGGAATGGGGAACTGTGGCCAATGGGAGCTTTGGGGGAGGTGTCTGCAGTGAGAGGCAGCATGCAGAGCCACGTGCCCTCTGACCCCGCTCCCAGCAGATGCAGAGGCACATTGGCCCCTTCCGGGAGCGGCGTGGGACCAGGGCAGGCAGGGAGCCTGCCTCAGCCTCACTCTGCCACTGCCTGGGAGCCGTCCATGGCAAATGCTGCCCGGCAGGAGGCTGTACCCCAACCCCCAGCCCTGAGTCCCCTCCCGGAGCCAGCACCCCATACCTCCTCCTGCACCCCAACCCCCTGCTCCAGCCCTGACCCCCCTCCCAGAGTCAGCACCCCACACCCCCTCTTACACCCAAACACCTTCTGAGATTTTGCACCCCATACCTCCTCCTGCACCCAAACACCCTCCCAGAGCTTGCATCCATCACCCCCTCCTGCACCACAATCCCCTGCCCCAGGCTCAGCCCAGAGCCTCCTCCCACACTGTGAACCCCTTGGCCCCATCCCAGAGCCCGCACCCCCTCCCGAACCCAACCCCCTGCTCCAGCCCGGTGGAAGTGAGGGTGGGGGAGAGCGAGCGATGGAGAGAGGGAGGATGGAGTGAGTGGGGCGGGACTTTGGGGAATGGGCAGGACCTCGGGGAAGGGGTGGGGTAGATCCTGGGTTGCCCTTAAATTCAAAAAGTGATCTTGGGCGTAAAAAAGTTGAAGCCCACTGTACTATACAGAGAGCGACTTTGTGCTTTAGTGAATATTGCCACTGATTTCTGTTTCACTTCAGTCAACATTAATCTGGTCAATGTTAATCTCTATTGACAATAAAGTCTCATGCTCCTCAACACTGTAGGTGATGAAATCAAGGTTAATCAAGTATCTGAGCCATATGATGCTTTAGTGAAAATGCTACTACACCAACAGGAGAGCTTCTCCCATCAGTTTAGTTAATTCAAATCCCCCAAACCTGATCTACCCTACAGAGTTAGGTTGATGTAAGGCAGTTTACGTTGACCTAACTCTGTAAGCGTCTACAGTACAGTGTTGCTCACGCCGATATAAGTCACCCACCTACACCAACCTAATAACTCCACCTCCACAAGAGGTGTAGCGCTTAGGAGGCTGTAGTTAAGACAATGCAATGTCTGTGTAGATAGACACTGTTGCTTACATCACCAGTTCCTGCCTTTGAACTGTCAGCCCTGCCGCCTTGGGGCTGACTGCTGGACAGGGGTGTAGCTATGGGTGGCTTCGTTCCACCCACTTAGCATCCAGGCCCACCCCCTCAGCCCTGGCTCTGCTCTGGCCCCAGCACTAGCCCCACGTAGACCTGGAGGATGCCTCACACATATCCAGCCTGAATGGAGTGGGGAAGGGGGAACAGCAGCGGCACAGCAGCCGAGTGTCTGATGATCACGGTTCACACGTTGCAGCTGGAAGAGGCTGGCTGGCTGGCCTGCCCAGCACTGGCAATCATCAAAAAATGTAGGCCTGCTGCCTCGGGGAGACGGGCCTGGCGTGGGGCAGTGTAACGGGGTCTGGTGCTGGAAGCCGTGCACACAGGAGAGCAGCGATTCCTCCCAGAGCTAGGTGCATGCACGGGGCCCTGGGGGAACCTGGCCAGAGTACCCATCACCCCCTGCAAGGCCAGCTGGACTGGAGAGGGTGGTTGGAGGCAGCCCCCCCCCCCAATCCTTCCTGCCTCCCCTCCCCCATCATTGCCCCCACCCAAAGTTGGGGCCCACCCAAATGTCCCATGCTAGCTACGCCACTGCCACTGGAGCCCCGCCACTCCAGGGCTGTAGGCTTCAGGAATCATCCCAGGGTGGCGGGACTCTGGCAGTCAACCCGGCGCCTGACTGATAGCTCAGGATGTCAACCCCCCACAATGTCCTATTTAAGTCAGTGCAAGCACTCCTGATGAGGATGCACTCCACTGGCAGAAGGATAGTGTGGACATGAACAGCCAATTTAATTACTGCATTGGCTGTAGGTCGACTTAATTTAAGCTGACAATTTTATAGTGTAGACAAGCCACATGAGCTATGTCCACGGGAGAAGCTGTCCTGTTAACATACTGCTGTCTACAAGGGTACATCCACACTACCCACTGGATCGGCGGGTAGCGATCGATCCCCAACGCGCTCCCCATCGACTCCAGAACTCCACCAGAGTGAGAGGCGGATGCAGAGTCAACGGGGGAGCCGCGACTGTCGATCCTGCGCCGTGAGGACGGGAGGTAAGTCGAAATAAGATACGTCGACTTCAGCTACGGTATTCTCATAGCTGAAGTTGCGTATCTTATATCGACCCCCCCCCCCACAGTGTAGACCTGCCCCAAGGCAGGGAGGCAGAAGGTCGGTATAACTATGTTGCTATGGGGTGGATTTTAGTTATCCTGATATAGAGCTCGAGTGTAGACCTTGTGTAAGAGCCACCAGCAAGTCACTGGGGGACTGAGGATCGGACTCCAGGAGTCCTGTCTCCTGGACCTTTGTGCCCAGCTGTGGGATGGCTGGACCCTGGTAAACACGCTGCCACTGAGTGGCGCCTGGGCATATATCTGCTGGGCTAGGGCGCTAGTGCAAAGCGGCGGCCGCGGGGCACTGACTGGAGGAGCAGCTCCCAGCACGAATGGGGGGTGCGGGTCTTTACCTATCTCCGCCCCTTGCTGCTTGTTCAGCTCGGAGTCGCTGAAGGCCCTGGAGATGGTCTGCAGGACAGGCTCGGGGCTGCGCCTCTGGGGCAGCGCCTCGCTGCTCAGCTTCATCTCGCCCTCAGCAGCTGCGCCGCCTCCCCTGCAACATAAAACGGGCACCACCGGTAACGCTGCCCCCCTCTCCCGCGGCTCGCTGCGCAGCCTGCAGGGCCGCCCCCCGCACGTCCCGGCACCGCAGCGAAGGTGCCGGGCTGTCCCGCGGCCGAGGACCGCGCTGCGCGCTAGGGCCCCTCGGAGCCCGGCCGGCACCCCCAGGCGGGGCCCGTCTCGGAGCCTGCGGGGTGTCGCGCGCGGCCGCCCGTGTGTGACTCACTGTGTCCGCCGCGGGAGCCCATCGCGGCCGCCGCCCGCCGGCTCCCCTCGCGCCTCCCAGTGACTCCGGCCGCTTCCCGTTGCCAGGTAACGATTATCCGTGCGCCCCCGCGCGCCCCCTGGTGGTGCTGAGCTGCCAGCGTGGGGGGGCTGCCGGACGGGCTGGAGCCCGGCGTGAGCGCGCCAGTGCGAACGCTCCGGGGACCCCGCCCCCTCGCGGCTCTGCCTCGCGCTCGCCCTAAACCAGGGTTCACAAGGGGGGGAGGGGAGAGTGACTCACCAGATTCAGCCCACCTGACAGGACGGACAAACAGAGCCCCTGCTGGGGGGAGAGGGGCCCTCTGCCCAGCTCAGGGGAGCAGCACAGACTGCCAGGCAGAGCCCCCCTGCTGGGCCGAGCTGGGGGGGCCCCTCCCCAGAAAGGTGCTGGGGGGATTGGCTGGTTGCCGGTGCGTGCAGCAGGTCACATGTGGGAGGGAGGCATGTTGATGTGATACACAGCCACACCTTACCTTGTGGGGCCTGATCCGTAGGGAAGGGAAGGGTGGAGAGCCCACCCAGGTGTCAGTAGGTGTAAAGAATGGTATTGCATAGCTAAGCAGTAGAGAGTTCAATTTTATGTGTTAAAAAGTTGACTGATAACCAAACAATGCATGTGGGGGGAAGCAAGGAGAGGGCCTGGGGGATGAGAAAAGTTTTCTCCTTATGGGAGAAAGTGAAAATGGGCTTAGCTGCTTAACAAGTACCCAAGGTGGTAAAGAGAAAGGTTAAGAGGCACTGCGGTCTTTGCTCACAGAGCTGCTATGGATGGTCTGGTAGTGCTGACATAGTGAGTCCTCTGTCCAGTTACTGTTGCCAGAGATGCAGTGACCTATGTTGTAGGTTTCATGCTAAATTGTCATCTTGGCAGATTATGTTCCTATTCCACCTCTATATTCAGGGGCGTTGGAACGATTTTTCTAGTGGGGATGCTGAAAGCAGAAACCATGTATTTGGTTGTTATTACTACTTCAAGCCAGGGGGTGCTGCTGCTCCCCTAGTTCCAGCACCCTGTCTGTTTTAAAGATGAGAGCAGCTGTATGGATATGTTTGCATTGCAATATAAACAATCAGCCTCAAGCTTACTCCCCCTTCCATCTACACACCATAAATCACGCTAACCTAGGGCCCTTGGTCCCAGGAGCCTGTGGGAGTGGAGGGTCAGAGCCCAAGTCAAGCCATGACTCAGGTATGAACCCTATTGTTTTGCAGTGTAGATACAGCTCCGCTTGACTTGCATCCTAGGAGTCTGCCAGAAGTATCCCAGAACATAGGCACCGACTCCATGGGTGCTCTGGGGCTGGAGCACCCACAGGGAAAAATTAGTGGGTACTCTGCACCCACCGGCAGCCAAGCTCCTCTCCGCCCCACCTCACCTCCGCCTCTGTCTCCCCTGAGCACACCGCATCCCTGCTTCTCTGCCTACTTCCCAGCACTTGCCACCACAAAATAGATGTTTCGCAGTGTAACAAGCTCTGGGAGCGAGGGGGAGGAGCAGGAACATGGTGCACTCAGGAGGAGGCAAGGCTGGGATTTGGGGAAGGGAGGGGGTGGAGTCGGGACGGCAGAAGTCAGTGCCTATGTCCCACAATCCCATGCACCTACTTCCTTAGTCCTCTCTATCCCAAAAATCTGTAGTGTAGTCAATTGAAAATGGAAGCCACTTCCCCTTGGCATACAGCAGCAGCTCAGTGAGTTGCCATTAACCCTTCCATTGTCTCCTAATCACTGAGCTGCAAAAAGACCATTGAAGAGCCTTTTTGCATTTTCAGTGGAGACCAAACAGAACAAGCATACTGCTTCTTGGTCATGGGAGCACAAAATTCACAGATTTTGGTGAATTTCTATTGCAAGGCCAGTAAAACTGTGGACTATAGCAAAAATACCAGAATGACCACATGTACCAGCAGATAGCTAAAAAGCTGGTAGTCTGTAAAATTTTCCAGACTGGTGACCAGTGCAGGGAGCAGATTAAATGGCTCAAGAGTAAGTACAAGAAGAACAGAAACCAGAACCACACCTCAGGGAATTCAGCAACTTCATGCCTGATTTATGAGAGGTTTAACCAGGTGCTGGGCACTGTGCCCAGCATAGAGCTAACTGTGGTCAGCCAGGATGGTGCCTTCTGTCCCCTGAATCCAGCATGGGAACTGATGTGACCCCTCAGTAGGCTCCAAGTGAGGACCATTAAGTGAGTGTTTATTAAACCAGTCCAGAGCAGGCTGTGGGACAGGATCAACACCAAATTCTGGGTCCGTACTCAGAGGAACTGTTTGATGCCCCCCACCCCTAAGGAACACCCAACTGCCAAGCCTGCAGAAAAGACAGAAGCCACCCCTGAGCCTGGTAAGTTTCCAAGTTTATTGCTACAATAATGGGAGGGTTTTCTACTCCAAGGACCAATGCAACAATTATGAGAAGGCCCAGCTACCAGTGGGTATCTGCTAATGGCGGATTGTATCCCTGAGCCTTGGTGTCCCCCTCCCTTGCCCCCTTCCCACCACATGGAGTTCCACATCCCTGAGTGATGTAGTTATACCGAACTAAGTGCCAGTGTAGACAGCACTAGCTCTCCCGCCAATAAAGCTACCACCTCTTGTGGAGATGAAATTATTAAGCCTATAGGATAGCTCTCTCCCATCAGTTTAGAGCAACTTACCTTACTCATGTTGTCTTAGAGGAGGGCAAACTGTGGACACACGAGTCCCATCAATGGCACTGGTGCAGTTAGGAAACCCCATTCTCTCAAAGCCAGCAATTATACCGCTGCCTCAATATAACGCCACCCGATATAACATGAATTTGGATATAACGTGGTAAAGCAGTGATCCGGGGGGCTGCGCACTCCAGTGGATCAAAGCAAGTTCAATATAACACAGTTTCACCTATAATATGGTAAGATTTTTTGGCTTCCAAGGACAGCATTATATCGAAATAGAGGTGTACCTCAGGAATATCTTTAATGCCTGCCACCTTAGGGTAAACCACACGCCTGATTGCTTGAAAAACCTTGGCTGCCACTTTAACCACAATTGACTTTCCTACACCAAACTGGTTGGCTACAGAAGTCTGAGGTGGCCAGTTTCCAGATGGTTATAGCAGCCTGCTTGTGGACAGGCAAGGGTGCCCTCAGGTGTGTGTCTTTACACTGGAGAGTTAGGGTAAGCTACTCACAAAGATCCAGAAATTTGTCTTTCTTCATGCGAAAGTTCTAGACCCACTGCTGGTCATCCCATTGCTTGCCGTCTGCATGACAATTTGATCTCACCAGTCTGTGCTTTGGTCCTGTTCCAGAAGTGCTGATTTATGTAGGGGGCATCAGCAGCTGTGATGATTGTACCGAGCAGCAACTGCCAGTGCAAGTCTGCTATGCCATAATACTCTTCCTCCTCTGCCTACTCCTCCTCTTCCTCCATCATGAAATCTACCTTTGATAGGACAGAAGATGCCGCCAAAATGTCCACTAACACCTCACGGAAGCTCTGCCCATTTCATGACACAGCAGTGAAAGCACAAGCAAGAGAAGTTACTCAAAAGGTGTCTCTTCCATGTTGCTGGCTCCAGTAGTTGGGAGCACACAGACCAAAATGATTGCTTAGCAGGCCATTCAAACTTCTTATAACATGGAGGGTGGGCATTTTTTCTTCACAGTCAAAGAGCTAGAGCAACCACATTTTGGGAGGGTGCTAGAGCCTGGAATATGGTTGGTTTGACTCAGGTCAGCATGCTGCAGTGTGCTTGACTGCCCCAGATTTGAGCCTGGGTTAGAAAAGTCTCTTAATGTAGAGTTAAGAATCAGCTTAGGTGCTCAAGCCCAGAGCTCTCTAACACGGGTCAGCTTACTCGAGTCCCACTAAGCCTGGGCTTACATTGCAGTGTAGATAAACCCTGTGTGACCTGTGGAGTGGCAAGAGTTTGGCATTCTCTTTCCTAGGCTTGCCTCACTGACCTTTAAACACAGTAAGTTATTTATTTGCTATCTCAGAGGTAAGCAGCCCAATGTATTGGATCATTGAGAAGGTCTCTTGGTAGCTTGATATTCTGTTTCTAAATAAATCCATCCACTTTGTGAAACTAAAGCTCCATTGTATCTTGAGGTTTTGGTAACGCTGACAAATGAGTCAAGGTTTGCTCTTTGTTTATGATGTCACCTGAATCTCTTTGTTGATTTATAGTCCTTGCTGTATGTAGATGCTATCTATAAAACGAGCATTTTAAAAGGAGGTATTAAATTGTCTGACAAAGGTTCCAACGATACTGGTAACCAGTATAACTGCATATATAAATACTTATTTGCAGTGTATTTAAATACTCTAGCCAAGTCTTTGGGTCATTACTCCTATGAAAAGGCAGAGACAAAAATGGTGGGAAAAATAGTTTTAAGATGTTTTCCCTCTGTTTTTTTTATAATATATTTGTTTTCCAGTGATTTAAAACTGCAAGCTTTGAAAGTGTGACTGGGGAAAAATTACATCTGAAGCCCAGGGGCGAATTTTGTAACGGCAGCGCTTTAACATGGCTTGTTAAGGGCCAGCTACGAGGGATGTGGCTACCAGCGCTGGGAGCACTGTCTACACTGGCACTTTATAGCGCTGAAACTTGCAGCGCTCAGGGCTTGGCTACACTTACAAATTTGCAGCGCTGCAGCAGGGTGTGAAAACACACCCTCTCCAGCGCTGAAAATTGCGGCGCTGCAAAGCGCCAGTGTGGTCAAAGCCCCAGCGCTGGGAGCGCGGCTCCCAGCACTGTCCGTTATTCCCCACAGGGAGGTGGAGTACGGACAGCGCTGGGAGAGCTCTCTCCCAGCGCTGGTGCTTTGACTACACTTAGCGCTTTGAAGTGCTAAGTGTAGCCACAGCCTAAGGTTGGTGTTTTTTCATACCCCTGAGCAAAAAAGTTGCAGTGCTGTAAAGTGTAGACAAGCCCTAAAATGGGAAGAGTGGCTCTGCCCCCACCCATCCAGGAGGGCTATCAAAATTAAGTGGGCCATTATAGGACAAAAGCTTTGTTAATTGCCTATCCATCCATGGAGTAAGAAGGCCTCATCCCATTGGTTTAAATGCTGGAAGAAGTAAATAAAAATAGTGAACAAGATTTTTCATCTCTTTGCTATTTGAACTCTGACAAGGGCCGACACTAGAAACAAAAGCAGAGATCCCCAGGGTCAACCTCGTATTAGCCCTAAAAGAGATTCAGTTCTGACAGATTTTTATATCTCTGTTACCTTTTGGAACCATAGACTGAACTCATTTGTGCATATATGTTGCCTGCTTTAAACTGTAGATAACGCTCTCATTTCGTTTTCCTAGTTAATAAATCCTTATTTAGTGTACGATAGGATTGGCTATCAACATTGTCTTTGATGTGAGATCTAAGGTACAAATTAATCTGGGGTAAGTGACTCGCCTCTGGGGCATGAGAGCTACCTGAATATTTTGTGATTTTTGGTATAAGTGACTCAATGGTAAGACTGCTACAGTGATCTAGGAGTTCCCTTTTGTTACTGGTGAAATCTAATTATAGAATATTCACCCAGTTTGGGGTGTCTGCCCTGCTTTTGACAGTCTGTCCTGTGGTTGGGATTCAGAGTCATGAACCATTCCAGACAGTGTTACAGGTGCTTTTAAAATAATCACAGTTTCAAAACTCCCATTTTGTCCTCTTTTTTCAAGTGATGTTTGAAAGCTTCTAATTCCATTTTTGGCAGTGCAATCTGTTTCCATAGCAATGGAAAAAGCAGCCACCAGTAGAAATATAAGAGGAATGCTTTCACATATATGTGGCTAAAGCTGAGGGCTAAATATTTTTTTTCTTCAGTAGCTCCAACAGATTTCAGGCTCCAACAGACTTGTAAAAATTCACCTCCATTAATTTTGTTAGAGTTACTCCAAGGAAGAATATGGTCACATATGTCTAAACATACTTTGAAATTTAAGATTTTGTTAAAGAGGAGTTTTTTAATACATCACATTAAAGACTTGAAAAATTATTTCATTTGATAAATGGAATATAAAGAACATTCTGCAAAAACAACGACACACTTCAGGAAAGTCAGCTATACCAGATTCCTATACTTCTTGGGTAGCTGAAGGGATGTGTGTGGGTATAATATAAAACTGCACAACATGTCTTATGCTATTTCTTATGCTCAGTCTCATTTCTTTATACATATAAAAAATATGTAAATACAGTATTATAGTTGAAATTGTCAATGCATAAGAATTTTTAAAAAGTAAGTTTCCACAGCCACTGTAACTTGGACTTGTAATTGTGAGGCATTTTGTATTATTGTATATAGTGCTAGAATTTATGTAGGAGTGGATTAAGATAGAACCTTGGTATCCATGTTTTATGATCAGTGACTGGGAGGAGTACAGCTGACTGATGCAAACCGGTGCCTATTGGGGTGGGCTGGGCTTGGCAGGAAGATCAAGAATTTGTAGGTAGAGGAAGATAAGAATCAATCTGTTGTACGGGTGGCCAGTCTGGGAGAGTGAGATATTTTGGGTGAGGTTTGGTTTGAAGCCAGAACCTGTAGGGCAATGCATATGTATTGGGGGCCTTAAAATGTGGGGTGATCCACGCCTTATTTAGCCTTATATCCAGAAGTGAATTATACATCTGCAGTGTAGTTATGATTTCTGTGGAAACCATAATTTTGATTTTTCAGGTACTTGTGCATTTGAAATCCTAATTGTTTTTTGGACTGAATTTGCTTGGTTTTGTGTGTGGGAATAAAAGACTGAATACAGGAATTGCACAGATGTGTTTATTTCAGTCTGAAATGAGAGAAGCAAAAAGGGTCACACATTGAAATAAATGCACTAACTTGGTATATTATGTGTGGATCTGGAGCTCTGCACCTATTTTGCATACCTTGTTTATTTCAATATGTGATTTACTTTTCTAAGTAGGAAAGGGATGATGAGAGAGTATATATTAAAAATAAATGCATTGGTCTTGTAAAACTAAACTTCTCTTAAAAGAACATTGTTAAGGTTTGCAGGGATCAAATTTAACTTTTTCTTTCTAAATCTATTTACCACGTCCATTCAGTTTTTCCAAAACAAATGATTCAGTGATCTTTATTTTTTTTAAATTATGCCAATAGTCAGGAGTAACTTCCATAACAAACATGAATGCATGTGTCATGGAGTCAAAAAAAACTTGCTAAGGAAACAGAATTCATTTTAAAGTTTTATGACAGGAAAAGTTCCAGGATATATTAGAAATTGGAGACATGGTTAAAACAGAGTTCAGTTCAGTCTGTACTGTAAAACTGTATTTTAAATACTATAGAATCATAGGACTAGAAAGGACCTTGAGAGGTCCTCTAGTTCAGTCCCCTGAAGGGAAACTGCCATGTAATTCAGTCTCCTTCCACAGTTGATTTAATAGCGTAGACAAGACAGGAAGTTACTTTGAAACATGAACCTAACAAGTATTTTGTCCATACTAAACATTTTGACATGGCTGTATTACAAAACTGTGCTAAAATAGGCCTATGACTGGGCAAGTCTATAGCGTTGTTTCTTGAAGTATGATTGTTTTAAAACAACAAAACCATGTCCACCGCAGACACTGGAATTGCTCAGAGAATGCTAACTACCTCCATGTTTGAAAATGGTTGTCAAGCAATTGTGCTTGATAGCAACTATTTCTGAATAGGTTGTAGATATCTCTGTTCTATTTCAGTGGAGACAGGTCTATATATATTTTTGTCTGTGTGGCTTGTGACAACATCTGAACCTCAATGGCTTAGTAACTGAGGATCTGAAAATAAAACTTCTATTTTTGCTAGATTTCAGAGTAGCAGCAGTGTTAGTCTGTATCCGCAAAAAGAACAGGAGTATGTGTGGCACCTTAGAGACTAACATTTATTTCAGCATAAGCTTTCGTGGGCTACAGCTCACTTCTTCGGATGCACAATCTGTGTTCCATTCTATGCATCCGAAGAAGTGAACTGTAGCCCACGAAAGCTTATGCTGAAATAAATTTGTTAGTCTCTAAGGTGCCACAAGTACTCCTGTTATTTTTGCTAGAGTTATTTTTAATAGAAATTAATTTGCAATTAAGGATTGGAACACAGTCCTTTCCATAGGTCACCAGTACAAACCCAGCCCAGGTTGGTAATAACTTTGCCATAATTGTTGACAGTATCAACACAGTCCAATGACAGACAGGGCCCATAGCCAACTACTAGCTTCTTCTAGAGGCAGTCCTTGAATTGAGAGATAGAAAATGATCTTGTTAATAGCCTGGCTTCAGTTGGTTGAAAATGATGGGTCATATCAGTTTTCCCCTAATTCAGACCTGGAGAGGTGATCTCTCCACAGCAGAGTTGAGAGGCATTGGGAGATCAGCATGGGCCAGCTTGTACAGCTGTAGCTAGTTATGCACCTATTCCATTTGCAAGCTCTAAACTCACACATACGTTTTCAAAATAAATGAATTAGGATAAACCACAGCAGATAAGAGAAGTGTGGGTCTTGCTTAAACCATTCACTTCTGGATGAGTATGACAGCAAGTTTTGAAAATCCTTCTCACGGGGAGGCTTTGTTTCATGCTCCCGCATACGTGCATGAAGAAGCATATGTCTAGCTATCTATAGCTTCATAGAGAGACCAATAATTAGTCTAGAGGAATTGTTTTTCTTCCTTCCTCTCCTGCGGCTGCAGCAGAAAGCGAAGGGGTGTGGAGCTGCGTGTGTGAATGTGTGTGATACGTGCCTAGCTGCACTATGCTCCATGGCCGCCCCACCTGCCACAAGCCCTGGGCTGCCCCGCCCTCCTTTGCGCTGTACACTGAAACACGTGCTAGGAGAGCTCGCCCAGGACTGCTGGAGAAAGCATCAGACGGAGCCAATCACCGTGCAAGAAGGCGGGTTGAACTGCATGTGCTCCTGTTTGTGTACGTGCAGGAGCTGGTTCCCGGCACAGTGGGAGGGGAGTTCAGCACGGAGGTTCCCTTTTAGAGCTTGCACGGTGTCAGACCGTGCTACATGCACTAGGCAGAATCGGGGACGGGCGTGCTGGGCTTCTCTATTCGCCCCACCGCAGCAGCCGTCCCAGAACATTGGGAGTAAGTAGTCCTCAGCCGAAAAGAGACAATGTGGATGATGCTGGATTGCAGCTCAGAGGTGAGGCTGAGGAGTTTGCACCGTTGTTTCCGTGCATTGTTAGAAGTCCAGGTGTTGAGTTGTTTGTAATGTAGTTTTACCACTATTGGCTAAACCCAAATCCCACTGATGTCAGTAAGATTTTGCCAGTTTCTCGATTTGGTGGTTTGCGTTCCAACAAAGCTAATAGCCTGGTTCTTTCAAGTTGAAAAGCCTATGATAAAGGGGCATAAACATTAGATGAAGGGGATGGTGTGGGATACCTTCAGATTTTTCTGCTACCGTATAAATTATCTTTCAGGTCTAAGAATAACGTGAAGCTAAATGTATTTTTAAAACACTTGTTTCCCCCCCTGTAGTCTGACGGCTTGAGCCTCCTGCTTGAGGCGGGGACTGGGGTGAATGCACCCGCAGATGCGTTTGGTCAGTCCCCAGCTCACTTGGCTGCTTGTGGAGGACAAGCTTTTTTCCTACTCTGGCAACTGCAAACAGGCGCTAATCTGAACCAACAGGTACAAGTAATGCCTTTTTGTTACTTTTGGACTGCCTTATTCCAATGAAACATGTTATTTGTATGAAAGGTATATTTATGTAAATCTTTAGTTGTCAGAGATTTGATGAGATATACAGACTAGTTGCCTGTGACGATTTGTTGCATCTCATCTATACAATTTATTACATGAAAACAGGTGTCCTTTGTATGAAACATCTCTTCCCCAGTCCTCAATCAGTCATCAGTTGTAAACACTTTCAAAATAGACTCTTCCTCATGTAAAATGTACTTTAAAATTCATTCTGTTATTGTGTGTTCAGATTGTTTTATAGCTATATAGGACCCCCGTCGAATCTGAAACTTTGTCTCCTCATTTTGCACATGGTAGAGAACTTTAGTATCCCCTTTATCCTGTCAGGGTCTTGGGAATGTTCACATTATCTCCTTCCAATATATATCAAGGTCTGTTACAGAGTCACACTTATCTCAGTAGCAGAAAATTTTGGTGATTTGCTTGTATCTCTGCATTTCGCTATGAATGGTGCTGTTACCTCCTAACTCTGTTTTGCTGGAAGATCCTGCTGCGTTGATTAGTGAATGAATGTGAATATGTAGCGGAGATGGGTCAGAAACTGTTGTCAGATCCCTCAAATATTTCCAAGTGTTCAAATTTTTTTTTCCTCACTCAGATCATGATGAAAAGTCAATCTCAAATTTTCACAGACCAAATTGTTTTCAGATCACGTCAGTGTTTTGATAACTTCAAAACATTTCACTTTGATTTGACCTTTTACAACTTTTTTTTTTTTAAGTTTAATTAGCTTAAATTTCTACAGGGAAAGTCATGTTGAATTGGAAAAACAGGAATTTTCATTTTGGAAGTGTCAAACAACAACATTTTGTTAGTTTCTAAACTTTGAGGAGATTTGTCAAATCCAAATCTGTTTTGTGAACAGTGTTGGTTTTGATGAATTGGCATTTTCTGATGTTGAAAAATTCCCAATTAGCTCTGAGTACGCATTTTGTATAAAAGCTATTCTAGGAGATAAAGGTTTTGCAACAGATTTTGCACGTAATCTGCTAGCAGCTTATTATATGAATAAAGAGTATTCTAAAATTACTTAATAGCAGCTGCTGTTTGTATTTAACTGGATATATGCTTTCTGACCCACCTTTCTGACTTGCATCCAGATTGTGTCTCACAGAGTTTGAGCACCATCAGAACTGGTTAATCTCTCCCTGCCACCTTATTAAGTGATTTATGATATACTAAGGGTGAAATTCTATTGTATGTTTTTAGGATTGCCATGGAGAAGCTCCTATTCATAAGGCAGCTAAAGTTGGGAGCTTGGAGTGTCTTGCTCTACTCGTTGCCAGTGATGCCAGAATAGAGTAAGTCAAAAACTACATTTAACTAATTCAAATACGAGCCCTCAAAGAAGTTACTCACATAACTTATTCTGCTATAATCTTAAAATATATGAACATGAAATGTATGCTAATACAGAACTTTATTTCCTGTACAAACTATATTGTGGCAGTTGGAATGCAGTGTGCATGCGCATATTTTTAAATAAATATGGTGCAGCCATTACAAGTATGTATCATGATAGTCCACGTACTGTACAACTATACCATTGTCTTTCAGTTTTGGTTTAGAGAAAAACCTCTTTATGATAGCAGCTAAGAGGAGCTTACTGGTCATAGCTCCTGGTTGGAGGAGCTTTCCATTTCCTCTATTGGTTATACTATTCTTACATCTTATACTTGAGACAACTTCTTTGGTCTTGATTTTTTGTTAGCTTATTTCTCTGCTTCAAATATTTTTACATTTGAAATAAAGATATTTTACTGAAGAATTACGATGACTGCCTCATCTTACATAGTGACGATTTGAAATTAACTGTATGTTAACTTTTGTGTTTCAGTTTGTGCAATAATGATGGCCAAACAGCAGAAGATCTTGCATGGGCTTTTGGATTTCTGGAATGTGCCAAGTTCCTCACAACTGTTAAACATACTCAAAATATGAAGCTAAGAGAACAATCTAGCTGCTCACTTAAGGACAATTGTGGTTTGCCAAGAGAGGCTTCATCTGGACAGAAACGAGCATGTGGAATTATGGGACCCTCAAACAGAAAGAGGAGGAGATCAGATGGTACGTAGTTGATGACAGTTTACAAATTAGACACTTAGCCAGGACTGGTTTAATACATATCAGAATATTTTTAAACCCAAATCTCAGACTGTCAGTATTTAAGTACATTACCTGAATTTGTCAGTAGATATGTAGTAGTGGTGGTGGTGAGGCACGGCCTTTCAATGTATCCACATATACCTACGTAGTAAGGCTGCTATTCAGTCAGAATATTAATGTTCCATAGAAGAACATGCTCCCACAACATATGTATGTTCTAATAAAGGGCCAAATTACTTTTGTGCATTGGGTCAGGGTGGATTGATTTAAATCAAAGCTATTTAAATCACTGATTTTAATCATTATTAAATCAACATGAAGGTAAGGTTGTTTTAAATAATAGCTTTTAATTATTTTTAGTTATTTTCCTTAAGAAAGGTTTATTCTTATTCATAGACTTACAAGGTGCAGAGAATCCTCCAGCAAGTGACCCGTGCCCCATACTTCAGAGGAAGGCGAAAAACCTCTAGGGCCTCTGCCAATCTTCCCTGGAGGAAAATTCCTTCCCAACCCCAAATATGGCGATCAGTTAAACCCTGAGCATGTGAGCAAGACTCACCAGCCAGCACCCAGGAAATAATTCTCTGTAGTAACTCAGATCCCACCCCATCTAACATCCCATCACAGGCCATTGGGCATATTTACCTGCTAATAATCAAAGATCAATTAATTGCCAAAATTAGGCTATCCCATCATACCATCCCCCCCATAAACTTATGAAGCTTAGTCTTGAAGCCAGATATGTCTTTTGCCCCCACTACTCCCCTGGGAAGGCTGTTCCAGAACTTCACTCCTCTAATGGTTAGAAACCTTCATCTAATTTCAAGTCTAAACTTCCTAGTGTCCAGTTTATAGCCATTTGTTCTTGTGTCCACATTGGTACTAAGCTTAAATAATTCCTCTCCCTCCCTGATATTTATCCCTCTGATTATATTTATAAAGAGCAATCGTATCTCCCCTCAGCCTTTTGGTTAGGCTAAACAAGCCAAGCTCTTTGAGTCTACTTTCATAAGACAGGTAATACTATTGGTTGGTAACCCCTTAAAACATGTTGATTTGCAAGTAAATATAGTCTTTTTGCTAACCAGGAGAGAATGCTATATTTATACATATTAATTTAAGCAAGCATAAACCTTAACTTCTTACCAGATTTTTTCCTTGTGATTTGTGTCAATCTCTACTTGGATGGAAATTTCAAATTCAATTAAATGCACAAAACAAGATTTAAAAAAATTTAAATACAACTACCTGGGTTTTAGGTAGAGAGAAGGATGCATTAAACAACCATCCTATACTATAGCCAAGTGGTTTGATAAATCCAGATGTATACTTCTATTTTGTAAAGTAAGCTCTTTTTGTTTGAACAGATATCACGTCTTAGACTTCAAGTGGGAAAATCTGTAACCCTGTAAAGAATCTGCAAGAAGACTCTGAAATCTGCAAAAACAACATTATTGGTCTATGAACTAAGCAGCCCAATATTTGATGTCTGCTGTTTCCTTCTGAGAAGGAGAAAACCTTGGTGACTTTTGCTTCTTGAAGAAGACATTTTTCTAGAATACTTGTATTCACACAGCTGTGTGTGTGTGTTCTATTGTAGACTATGTATAATAGGGCAGTCTCTTCTCCAGTAAATAGCAAAACAAAGTTGATACTTAGCACGAACAGTGTTTCTCTCTGTCTCCTTCCATCCAAAGTGCTGTAGGAGATTAACATCTTGTTAAGTGGCATTCCCTGCCTATCACGTTGTGTGATATTACTGGCTACTGTCAAACAAACAGTTACCACACTTCACTAGAGAGAGGGCTCTAGGGAGCCCTAAGGATAGTTTGGGTCAGTTTAAAGTCCCATTTAATTCTGCACATTTTACTAACAAGAGCCATCTTTGCTTTTATGAACAAGAGCTGCTTACATGAGTAAATGTTAAAGGACTAGCCCCTAAATTTGTAAAGCACTTCAGGAGCCTTCAGAAAGCAAAAGACATTACAAATATTAGATTATCTTAATTTTGGCAACTGAGATAAAGGTAAACTCCTTTAATTAAACTTGTCTATACAAGAATGCAGTTGAATGTGATTTACTCTTCTTCCATTTTTGATGATTTTATTTAAAAAGACATTTTATACTTAAATTGCTGTGTAAAGAATTCAACTAGCATTTTTATTTCAAGTACTTTTGACTGACAAAATACTTATTTTCAATTTAAATGGTAAGTTTTCTAAAGCTTATGCATGAGACAGCTCTGTCTATATCAAGTCTTAAATTCTGGATTAACATGATTTTTTGCAATTGGAATTTAAATAGTTTTTGGTCGTTGAGGTAGGCAGAGGTTGTAATAAGCATCTTTGCTCCAAAAGTCTGGGCCCTTCCATCCACACCAACCCTGTACAGGAAAAATCAAAATAAAGCCATTCTGAAACAGTTGTGCTTAGCAGATTTGGTCCATGAGTACTGTCATGCCTGTCAGTTTTTGTAGTTTTCATAATTCAGTATATGCATAAACAGAACAGGCTCCATTTTTTGATTCAAACAGCTAGAAATTATGCTGTTAACATTGCTATTAGACTTCAATTTTATCTTCCGCCTTATGTTTTTGTAGTATTTTTATTCTTAATCACATCAATTATAAAAATACAGTGTGAAGTCTACGTTTTACAAAATAGTGCATACACTTAGGGTGTGTTCTTGGAACTTTACAGTGTCCCAATTTAGACCCCCATTCTGCAAACATTTATGCACATGCTTATATTTATCACATTAATAGTTTTATTCAAATCAGTGAGACTGCTCAGGTGCTCAAAGCTGAGTGCATTTGTAAATTTCTTCAGAAATTGACAAGTTATAAGAGTATGTGAAGTTTCAATTAACTGTGGAGTTCTATTGATATGACTAGACCAGTTTTAGGACTTGAAAAATTACCAGAAATCTACCATACTAATCTGAGGCAGTTGCAAAAGTAAAAGGGCTACCAGAATAGTTCAAGGACAGTATCCAACCTCATCTACTGGGAAGGGAGAGCATGCTGGATGGAATTCATACCAAAGTGCTTTCCCACCAGTCAAAATCAGCCCCGGTTTAGTAGATGTGATAAATCTGAAGCTGCTTTCCTCCTGCCTGGCTGTTAAGAAGGAGCTCTCTCTTCCCAATCTCAGAACCTACTGCTGCCTTGGTATCTGGTATTCTGCAACTATGCCATTCCTAGAACCTCACAATTTTTTATTATAAGATATCCTTCCTCTCTGAATAGTTCAAATTTCTACCCCTCCTGCTGCTGACTTTCCTGGAGCAGCTGGCAGAATGAAACTGATACAATTCACTGTCCTCAATTTCATATCTGCCTATAGGATAAATAGAACCTGACGAGCCTTATTAATTACACTCTGCTACTGCTTGGCTTTACTATGAGCAACAGCAGAGGAACTGGAGCCATCTATCTGCAGATTCAGGAAGATGGAATTGCATGGTTTATCTTCCAAACGATAGACACAGAGCCCAAATGTATCCCCAAACTTTGCATGTATTCCTTTTAAAGGGATCCTGACAGCTTTGGTCTATATCAGTACACAAGATATTTACCTAATTTCATGGAAACTCTAAAATTTTGATATTAACATGTATATAACCAGATATAAACAACTCTGTACTAGACACAAGGTAGTGGCATCAGGGATATTCAGTCCCAAGGCAAGTAAAGAGTATTCCTTCTTACTGTAAAAAAAAAATTATGTTCTCCCAGACACTGCACCTCTTCAGTCATTAAATTCCACAGGCCAGATGTAAGGGTATGCTGTACTGGTACATTCACCTGGCCTCTGGGCTGGTCCCCAGGTGGGATCAGCATTTTCCTTGCAGTGATAGTGTCCTTCTTCAGTCCAGGGACTGAGCAACCTCATTAGGGCTGAATTATATATAAACTGACCCTAACCCCTAAGGGGCTGAAAGAAGTTTGCTTACATGTGAGAGAGAGAGAGTGAGAGAGAGTGTGTGTGTGTATATATGTATAAAATAAGTAGATATAAATAAATCTACATGTTTGTAAAAAAGATTACTTTTAAGATAAATTAAAATTATGCAAGTAAAAAATAATTCCAATGCTATCGCTTCAACATGGGTTATGCCATATAACCATTTATTAATGTCGTAAGTAGAAACTAAATGAAGTTAAAATCTCACCTTTTCCAAGATAACATGCAGATCTTCTGCACCAGTGTAATGTGGGTCTAGAATAAGAAATTTAATGTGTCCTGTAACCTCATTCCATGCCACTCCTAGTATTGTGTGAGCCAGAACACCTCCACCTGGATTGGAGAAAATATATGCCCTTTCTAAGACTTTGTACAATTTGACACTTATTTTTTGCACCCATACATATGTCAATACTTTCTATTAGCTGACAGATCTATGAGTGAAGTTTCATTCTCTAGGCTATGAAAAATAGTAGGGTAACTGCATCATGTAAGATCCTTCATGGAATAGGATCTCAAAATAAGGACAAAGCTGTAAAATCTGAGTAGTTATTACCACAAAGAAATAATTTTACTTAACTATTTGATCTCTGTCTCTCTCCCAATTCAGCAGTGAGTATTATGATTCCACACCACCAGCTGAAGACACGAACATTTTGAATACACCAGTTATGTCCAGTCTATATAGAAATGATCAGTTATAGAAGACCTCAGTCTAAGAAACTTCCCAAAAATAAAAAGACTAAATAAAAAAAATATAATTGGTAATTTGTGAGCAATAAATCAAAAGAGGAGAAAAAGAAGGGATACGGTATGTATAACCAGAGCACAACAGTTTAGTTACTAGATACCAAGATTAACATACACAAGTCTAAAATGTTAACACTCTGAGGATTAGGTGTAAAAGCCCATAGAGGTAAATACCACTTGTCTCTTTCTCACCTCTCCAACACAGGCTACAAGCTGGGTGACTAGACTGAGTTAGGTAGGGACTAGAAGAAACCAAATAATATATAAGTATTTCCTCTCTCCTACATGACCCTGGTCATTCTGGACATTAAGAATTTCAAAAGCAGTATTCAAAATCAAATACATTAGAGCGAATACTGAGAACCACTTGCCATGGTAACCCTTGAAAAATTTTCCTGATTGCAGCATACCTCCTCCAAAGATGGTATCTGTAAATGCCTCAAGATTTCCCTATAATAGCAAGAAAGGATTTTTAGGTGGCCTTGTATAATCTCAATGGGGAGGCACCTCCCTATCTGGCCAAAGGTACATGATCCAAGACACCTGGTGGAGGGGCACCCTTTTAGCTTGGTAGCTTTCCTTAATTAATTCTCTCAACAATCTTGCCACAGAAGCTTTGGAAGCCATGAGCATCTTTTCTTAGTATCTCTATACAGGATGAAAATCACTAGACAGATGTAGTTTAGAGGAGGTAATACGTTTCAGAACCCACCTACCCATTACTGTTTCCATAGGTTCTCTGAGGACTTGGGAAGTAGCTGAATTTCTGAGCCAGGATGTCTGCTGTTTCCCACTCACTAGCTCAATGAAGATTAGGTGCAGGAAGAATGGTTTCTGGCTTTTCTTACTCCAACCTGCAACAACGGGAGGGGACCTCTTGCTGAGCTGGCCCTCAGCTCTACATGCAACTGGTTGCCTTGAGAGGACCTGATAGTCCACTTTCATAGAATACTGCTCTGATGGTTCAATGTGGTGGGACCAAGGAAACTCCACAAAAGGGAGTATAAATGAGAAGCCGCACAAGAAAGGGTGGGGATATCAGTATGGGGGAGGGGAAATGATAGAACTTTCAAAAATTGCTTTATTTAGGGTCCTTGAAAGCCTGCAGTTAAGGCAGATGGGGCCTTTGGTGCTTCCACTAACAAGGCCAAGCACAGTGCACATCCAGATGGAAATTCCTTGGGATTTCTGGAATTTAACACAATAAAACTAATCCCCCAGAGGAGAATTAAAAATGGTGGTGGGGGGTTTTGCAAGCAGAAATGAGGTTCTCTCAGAAGGGTTTACACCAGGACTGGTAAAGCCACACTAGAATCAAAGGAAAATGTAGGCAGATGGGATATTAATTTTCACAAGACAAATGAATTGATATGGCTTGGGAGATGCAGATTACAATGAGCCACATGCATTGAACCTATCTGAGATTCCTGAGGCTGGGGCCCTTGTGAAAAGCTCTCATACTGAAGCTTCTGAAGAAAAACACAGAGACTTAAGACTGAAGATTATAAATTTATAGAGCAATTTCTATGTGCTGCTGATTAGTGGGTAGCACTTATGGACAGCTCTAGATGCAGCAGGGAAAGAAAGATTAAAATACCAAAGGAACTTCTTACTGACAAAGCAGTGTCATATTCTGTCAGGTCAGAAAGGGTGAGAAGAAGGTAAATGCCAAAAATCAAAGCAAAAAGAATAGTTAAAAAGCCATATAAAGAAGTTTCTGCCAGCTAAGATACGGGCAACTTTATCTGTCAGCCAGAACTGACCCGCTTCGAGGGAGCTGAGGCAATACACTTTGTTATAATTTTCTCTACCTCTATCTTATGGCATGGTGGTCAATATTATCCAGAGTGCAGACATATATGGATGACATTATAAATCCTTGTCCATAAATATGTTAGGATGGGGAATATAATTAAAATGAAAATAAGATATTTATATTAAGGCTGATTTTAAAAAAATGTTTTTCTCTACTTTTTCAAAGCAGCATTCCCCTTCAGGACAGTATCAGTAAAAATTCAAATGTTCTTAAAACCCAAATTTCCTTACCCATGTTACCAACGTTTTAAATTATTAAAATATTTCATTTGGTTTTAGGAAAGAAATTTTTGCTAAGGAGTGAAAGCCAATAAATTGCTGCTCTTTAATGCTCAAGGGAGTTACTGATGAGCAATACAAAATAATTCTCTAATAGTGTTGCTAGTGTGGGGAGCAGACTATTTTGTAAAATCAGAATAGCTGGACCATCAACCCTAGAGTGAAAACTTCAAATCCTATGTTAGCCTCTTGAATTTAGAGAACATCATTCAGACTGATCTCAGCAAGCCTGCTCTATACTAAGTTTGGGGACCTAGATCACCATCAAAAGACACCAGCCAAATCAGCTTTTTATGGTCCTTCATCTTAGAGCAGATAAAAGACAATACTAGGGTGTGTACCTGAACTTCGTTAATCTTGCAATCTCCCTTACTGCAGAGCATGTGAGGGAGATTCCCACACCTGAGACATTCTTTTTAGGTGACAAATTGAGGAACAGTCCCAGATTGAGGTGTCGATAGAGGTTTCACAACAAATTGGTAAATTAATAAGTCGATGGTATTCACCCAAGAGTTCTGAAAAACTCAAATATGAAATAGCAGAACTACTAACTGTAGCACATAACCCATCACATAAATCAGCTTCTTTACCAGATGACTGGAGGAAAGCTAATGTGATGCCAATTTTTAAAAAAGGCTCCAGAGGCAATCCTGGCAATTACAGGCTGATAAGCCTAACTTCAGTACCAGGCAAACTGGTTGAAACTATAGTAAATAAAAGAATTCTCAGACACATAGATGAACATGATTAGTTAGATAAGAGTCAACAGGGCTTTTGTAAAGGGAAATCATGCCTCACCAATCTATTAGAATTCTTGGAGGATGTCAGCAAGTATATTGTCAAGGGTGATCCATTGAATATACTGTACCTGGACTTTCAAAAAGCCTTTGACAAAATCCCTCACCAAAGGCTCTTAAGCAAACTAAGGAGTCATAGGATAAGAGGGAAGGACCTCTAATGGATCAATAACTGGTTTAAAGACAGGAAACAAAAAGGGTAGGAATAACTGGTCAGTTTTCAGAATAGAGAGAGGTAAATAGTGGGGTCCTCCAGGGATCTGTACTGAGACCAGTACTATTCAACATATTCATGAATGATCTGGAAAAAGGAGTAAACACTGAGGTGGCAAAGTCTGCAGATGATACAAAATAAATCAAGACTATTAAGGCCACAGCTGGCTGTGAAGAGTTACAAAAGGATCTCACGAAACTGGGTGAGAGGGCAACAAAATCACAGATGAAATTCAATGTTGAGAAATGATAACTAATGCATATTGGAAAACATAATCCCAACTATACATACAAAATGATGGGGTCTAAATTAGTGGTTAAATCTTAAAAAGAGATCTTGGCGTCACTGTGGATACAGTAGTTCTCAGAAAACATCTGCTCAATGTGCAGTGGCAGTCAAAAAAGCTAACAGACTGTTAGGAACTAATAGGAAAGGGCTAGAGAAGACGACAGTAAATATAATGCCACTATATAAATCCAGGGTACAACCACACCTTGAATATTGGTCTCCTCATCTCAGAAAAGCTATATTAGAAATGGAAAAGGTACAGAGATGGGCAACAAAAATGATCAAAGGTATGGAACAGCTTCCATATAAGGAGAGATTAAAAAGACTGGGAATTTTCAGCTTGGAAAAGAGATGACTAAGAGGGGATATGATCGAGGTCTATAAAATCATGAATAGTATGGAGAAAGTACAGTAGAACCTCAGAGTTATGAACACCAGAGTTACGAACTGATCGGTCAGTCACACACCTCATTTGGAACCAGAAGCATGCAATCAGGCAGCAACAAAGACAAAAATAAATAAAGCAAATACAGTTCAGTAGTGTATTAAACGTAAACTACTAAAAAAAATAAAGGAAACTTTTTTTAAAAATTGACAAAGTAAGGAAACTGTCTTTGTGCTTGTTTCATTTAAATTAAGATGGTTAAAAGCACATTTTTCTTCTGCATAGTAAAATTTCAAAGCTGTATAAGTCAATGTTCAGTTGTAAACTTTTGAAAGAACCACAACATTTTATTCAGTTATGAACATTTCAGTATGACGAACATCCTCCATTCCCAAGGTGTTTGTAACTCTGAGGGTCTACTGTACGTATGGACGTGTTATTTATTCCTTCACATAACACAAGAATCAGGGGTCACCTGATGAAATTAATAAACAGCAGGTTTAAAACAAACAAAAGGAAGTACTTCTTTACACAATGCAGTCAACCTTTGGAACTTATTGCCAGGGGATGTTGTGAAGGCCAAAAGTATAACTGGGTTCAAAAAAGAATTAGGTAAGTCCACAGAGGATAGTTCCGTCAATGGCTAGAGATGCTATCCCATGACTGCTGCCAAATGCTGAACCATGCAATAACTGCCCTGTTCTATTCATTCCCTTTGAAGCATCTGGCATTGATCACTGTTGGAAGATGGACCAATGGACCCAGTATGGCCATTTTTATGTTCGGGTTGCTCTGGATACCTAGAAGTTCATCTGTATACACTCACTAAATAATGTATATGGAAATAAACCTTGACAGAAGTGACCAACAAACATTCTTTGGCATTTTTCAATAGTGAAAGGCTTACCAATCATAACTGGAGTTCCTTCAGTCTTGAAATGATTAGCAAGTTCTCTTCCCTGAGAAGCTAGCTCAGAACCCTGGCTGTATAAGAAACACAGCATTAGATTATCTTTATTAGGTTTAATTTCCTATTTATCTCTTTCACTATTTAGCCACATAAATTTGTAATTCCTATGCTATATAATGAGAATTTTAAAAAATATATTTTATTACATTCCCCTCACTCCCCCTCACCCCTCCCCGAGAACACTGTAGCAGGACCAGGAGTTTTATAATATAGGAAAACCACACTGGAGTAAAACTTCACATTTGTGCTCACACAAGCTGGTGCAACCACCCAATATAATTTATAGAGAAGATTATGATCAGTTCTATCCAATTCAGACAGTGTCACTGAAGGATGCCTATTGGGAGCTGTGCCTCACAGTGAAAAGAAAGATACCATGACAACAGCTTCATGGTGGCTTCAAACTGGAGGTTTAAGGGAAAAGGTTTAAGAACCTCAGCTAAACAGCTCCAGGGTTCTCTCAGCCAGAGAGAAATCTACACTCTTATTTAATGGCAAAAAAATTTGTTAACAAGGAGTTAAAGTTGCCTGGTGGCTCTTGCTGGCTCCAGGGGGGCAGAATTAAGGCTTGGGCATTTACCATAACTCTGCATTCCCTGGTTTTTAGAAGTTTGAGTTTTGCTAAACTTGACGTTCTGGAAGGGCACAAGCTATCACTGGGCAAGCATAACTCTGTGTTAAAGTATTTGTCTTTTAATCTCCTCTAAATTTTTTAACTGAAAGAGAAATGTTTGTTGGTAGGAGTTAATGTTCATTTAGGCAATGATAGTTTTCACCTACGTTTGCAGTTGATGTGCTACTATGGCTAGTAATAATCAACAGACCTAGCTTTTATACAGTGCTTTTCATCAGTAGATCGCAAAGAACTTTACATCATTATCCCCATTTTTGAGATGGTAAACTGAGGCACAGAGCGGGAAACTGACTTGCCCAAAGTCAACCAGTCCTATGGTCTCTGGGCCCCGCAGATCCTGGCAAACACATACAGATAGAGAGAGGCTCAGACTCTGCCAAAAGAGGCAGCCCCAGATCCGGGCATACACATGGGAGGGAATGTGGAGCTGCCAGGATTCTCTGCCCCTATTCTCTGCAAGTCCCCCATCACAGTCCTATGTCTCCCTTCCCAGTCTCCCACTCCTCCCCTCACGCTCCATGTAGCCCCCATTGCTCCCCCTCACCTGACCCCCAAACCCTCTCCTACCCCCACATCCTCAATTATTCCCATCTCCATAATTGCCCCCTCCTTGCTGAACCCCAAACTCCTCTCCCCTGATTCACACCTACTCTTCCACCCCAATCACCCTCCCTTACCAGTGGGCATTTGCATGTGTATTTATTTTCTTTTCAAAAATAGTTTCAGTGACTTTCTGAATATTCTGCAGTACTCAGATTATACTTCCCAAAACAAAAAACCCTTGCCAGAGTCAGACTGGAGCAACATGCCTCCCTTTTATTTCAGATTTCTGCTTAGAGTTGGACTTAAACTCACAGCCTGGGCAGTGCTCAGGTTTGGTGCCTGCAATATTCCTCCTTGAGCCACTCAGGTCTTATGAGGCATAGCTGACTTTCAACTCCCTTAGCTTATTTCTCTACACGTGTGCAGTGGAATCCATTTGGTGCATGAGCACCTATAGCCTGAGTTCAGTGCCCAGGGTACCAACTCCCTTTGCACATGCCACTAACCAATTTGCAGTCATTACAAACTGTTGACTAACATACACTGGCTACCAAACATATTCATTATGCTGATTATAACCACTTGCAATAATATGTATACTTATGTTTAAAATATATGTAAGTATTACTGTAGCAACTATATAGCCTAGATTGTTGTAATTCTGTAATTGTTAAAGCCTGCACCTTTGTTATAATCCTGAACACTTATGCTAAGTATCCCATAACAGCTTGCATTAGCTCACATAAGCCTTGGATTGAATAGCTAGGAAAACTCTAAAGTATCAGGAGGGATAATTATTTCTTTATAACAACAGGAAAAGAGCTGCCCACTCAAGTCCATTAAGTGCCTTCCTCCCCCTTAGTACCTGGAATGCACTCAAAACAAAGATGAGAGTGCATCATAGCCTAGAACACATTGGGCACACCATGGTACCAAAACAAACAAGGCAAAAAGCTGACTAACTAAATGACGTATATGGTATACTTTTCTGGTAAACATGTAGGGTATAAAAGGATGGCTTTAGGGGCATAGCTTTGGAGAGCACCCTCTTAGCGTAAGGTGAATGTAACGTTGCTGCATGGGACTGCTCTTCAGAGACTGCTATCATATAGAACCTTTTTCCTGTACCATATTAATAAACCTGACTGACACTGGTTATTAGATCTCCTGAGTATCTCTCATAACGAACCAAAGTACGGTCAAGCAATTGACTATACAATTTATCAACAAAACTTAAACCCAATCCTGCAAAGACCTCTGCACAGACAGATCTCCTGTGCCTTACTTCAGTGGGGTTGGATGCAGGGGCCACCTGCAGAAGGTTCTTGCAGGATTGGGGCTAATATCCTATTACTACTAATAGTCTCTTAAGTGATCCATTCTTCACAACACTTTCCCCAAATAAAGAATTAATCACTGAGACAACATTAACAAATATTAATTCTTACCTGACAAACAGTATTTTTGAAGTTATTCCTAATAACCGGTTCAATACAAGTTGTACCTCAATAGAGCCAATCCACTGCCGCGACCCAACAAATGCAGCTGGTTTGTCTTCAACATCAACAAGTGCCTTTGTAACACACATCCCATAAAGAAAAAAAACAAACAAACAGTATGTAATGGACATTTTTACAGTTTCTACCTATAATATCCACTTAATTCACATATACTATAATATTTCTGGAACCTAACTTGTCAAAAGCAGGCAAACATTTACTGAATGCAGGTATGATTGAATATTTAATGAAACAAAAGATCCTGTTTAAAAATGGTAACGTTTTTTCTGTCCATGTTAGAAATATTTTCTTTTCTCAAACACCAGCTGGGAAATAAATGTCACTAAATGTAGCTTGAATAAAAAAATGGTCAAGAAGAAATATTACTATTTTCTTAAATTTTGCAAAATTATAATAGCACTACAGGCAATTATTTCACACAAATACTAGTTATATATTGGGTCTAACTTCTTGTTTACATTTAACACACTTTTCCTGGAACTCCCTTCAACATGCTTATATCTGTTAGGAGAGTATTTATAATATATTAGAAATTCTGTGCATATAACCAATTACAGTTTGATTTAAAAATCTTAACTGTATACTTAATCTACAACACTTGTGATTTTTTTATTTTACATTCACTGTCTAACTTTATTCAAATTCTATTTCTTACATAAAATACTGAAAATTATGTACATATCTTGACTTTATTTCATTCTCAAGTGGGTTAACAGTCAACATTTTAGCTACCTTCTACTTTTTATAATCTGATAAAGATTCAGATAGAAAGCCCAGTATAAGTGCTAAGCATTATTGTAGTCTAAACACTTTCAAAATCACTATGCTGCTAAAATTGTTAAATAAACAAATTAACCCAAAACACTATTTTCACAAGACTCTAAGATAAAAGCTGAGAATTTCTGCTGGATGTACAGAATGCGCTAATCAAACATGCATTGTTTCTCCAATGGTACTAACATAACTGAAAATATAAGACACACATGCATACCTCTCACAAAGAAGAGAATGTTCATTTCGGGAACATTCCAAAGAGAAAAATACCCTCACGCTCACGCACACATGACGTCTGCCAAATGAGAAAGGACTAAATCAGTCCTTATTAATCTGGGGCCTGATCCAACTCCCCTGACGTCAGAAGGGAATCTTTTAATTTACTTTAATGGAACTGGATTGGGCCCTTAAATCTCTCCAATTTGGTAAACACTGTGAGTGTGTATTTTGGCTATGTTATGATTTGAGATTCCAAGAGAATACCAACCAAAAGAACTTATAATAAAAAATCTTATTTCATGGAACTCTTTTGAAGAAAAGGAAAACTATTTTAATGCCAGTCATTTAATGTACATAACTGGAAACAGAATCCATTTCAAACAAAATGTTCTAGAAGTGATACTCAGAAGTCTTACAGATAAATGTGAATAGTAACTATGAATGGATCAGAAAACAGAAACATAAATTAGATTTATTTTTTTAAAAAAAGGGTTTATTCCATAAAGCACATTAAAATCAATGGAATAGTACTTTTAATAATCAGTTCTATAGCATTGATTTTTCTAGAGAAATACGGTAAATACACATGAAATGCAGTCTGTTTCTTTGTCCGGTACCTGTTGAATCTCCTTGTGTGTAGGTATAGATTTCTCTGTGTAACCCTGATGTTTGAACCATGAACAGATAGTCTGCAGAGACCGGTAGGCACATCCCCAGCCATTATCATCTATCCGATCCTGCATATAGTGATGATAACTATATACACCATGTACCAAATACACCTGAACAGAAAAAGAAAAGACAAAAAAAACCACATCTCTCTCAGGAGCTGTTGTCTCAGAAGCTGAATATTCATTATTTGATTTTGACACTTGCGATATGTTAGTTTTCTAATAATTGATTATGATTCATGAGAGAAATAGCTGTGTGACTTCTTGCTTCCCCGTGCCCAAGACAAAACTTGAAGGTTTTGGTTTTTGTTTTTTTTTAAAGAACAAGGGAGAAATCCTTAAAGTGCATTTTTACAGTTCAGTCATCACTGGACTTGTAAGCAATTTGTAAGCAATTTTCTGTAAATTCAGGGACACAATTAGAATGTTTGACTTGGCATATTGATGACTCATGTTAGGGCATGAATTCAAACTTAGCGAATCCTAGAGGCCAGTGAAGTGGTGGTACAGAAATTTCGGATCATGCTCTAGCTAGAGTATGGGTGCCGAATGCAGTGTTAATTGAATCACTGTGAATTAAATTAACAGGTCACAGTAACTAAGGGTCACCAAATTAAATTAATAGGCAGCAGGTTTAAAACAAACAAAAGTAAGTATTTCTTCACACAACGCAGAGCCAACATGTGGAACTCTTTGCCAGGGGATGTTATGAACACCAAGGCTATAATAGGATTAAAAAAAGAACTAGATAAATTCATGGAGGATAGGTCCACCAGTGGCTATAAGCTAAGATGGGCAGGGGTAGTGTTCCTAATCTCTGTTTGCCAGAAGCTGGGAATGGCCGACGGGATGGATCACTTGATGATTACCTATTCTGTTCATTCCCTCTGAAGCACCTAGCATTGGCCACTGTGGGAAGACAGGATACTGGGAAAGATGGACCTTTGGTCTAACCCAGTATGGCCGTTCTTATATTTTTTTGCAGATCTTTCATCTAATCCAATTTCTGTCAGCTCTATTTTACATATATATGTACATCTGACTATGTATTTACTTATAGCATGTTTTGTAACCAGATCGGACAAACATCTTTACTAATGTGGTCTGATAGCCATTCCTCTGCATGGGGCTAAACATTCAAGCAAGTGATCTAATTGGCTGAGTAACTAGATGTTCCTGTGTTATGAGGAGGAGTAAATAGCACTTCCTTATTTACTTTCTCCACACCACTCATGAATTTATAGACTTCTATCATATCCCCCCCCTTAGTCATTTCTTTTCTAAGCTAAAAAGTCCCAATCTTATTAATCTCTCCTCATATGGAAGTTGTTCCATACCCCTAAACTTTGTTGCCCTTTTCTGAACCTTTTCCAATTCCAATATATCTTTTTGAGATAGGGTGACCATATCTGCATGTAGTATTCAAGATATGGTTGCACCATCAATTTATATAGAGGCAATATGATATTTTATGGCTTATTATCCCTCGCTTAATGATTCCCAACATTCTGTTAGCTTTTTTGACTGCCGCTGCACACTGAGTGGATGTTTTCAGAGAACTATCCACAATGACTCCAAGATCTCTTTCTTGAGTGATGATAGCTAATTTAGACCCCACCATTTTTTTATGTTTAGTTGAGATTATGTTTTCCAATGTGCATTACTTTGTATTTATCAACACTGACTTTCACCTGCCATTTTGTTGCCCAGTCACCCAGTTTTGTGAGCTCCCTTTGTAACTCTTCACAGTCTGCTTTGGACTTAACTATCTTGAATAGTTTTGTATCATCTGCAAATTTTGTCACCTCACTGTTTACTCCTTCTTCCAGATCATTTATGAATATGTTGATTAGCACTGGTCACAGTACAGATCCCTGGAGGACCCCTCTATTTACCTCTATCCATTCTGAAAACTGACCATTTATTCTTACCCTTTGTTTCCTATCTTTTAATCAGTTACCGATCCATGATAGGACCTTCTCTCTTATCCCATGACAACTTACTTTGCTTAAGAGCCTTTGGTGAGGGACCTTGTCAAAGGCTTTCTGAAAATCTAAGTACACTATATCCACTGGATCACCCTTATTCACATGCTTGTTGACCCCCTCAAAGAATTCTAGTAGATTGGTGAGGCATGGTTTCCCTTTACATGTTGACTCTTCCCCAACAAATCATGTTAATCTATGGGTCTGATAATTCTGTTCTTTACTATAGTTTCAACCAGTTTGCCTGGTTAGGCTTACTGTCCTATAACTAAAAAAATGGTGTCACATTAGCTAACCTCCAGTCATCTGGTACAGAGGCTAACTTAAACAATAGGTTACATACCACATTTAGTAGTTCTGCAATTTCACATTTGAGTTTTCAGAACTCTTGGGTAAATACCATCTGGTCCTCATGACTTATTACTGTTTAGTTTATCAATTTGTTCTGAAACCTCCTCAAATGACACCTCAGTTTAGGGCAGTTCCTCAGACTGTCACCTAAAAGAATGGCTCAGGTTTGGGAATCTCCCTCACATCCTCAGCCATGCAGACCAATGCAAAGAATTCATTTAGTTTCTCTGCAATGGCCTTATCATCCTCAAGTGCTCCTTTATCATCTTGATTGTCTAATGCCCCCACTGGTTGTTTAGCAGGCTTCCTGTTTCTGATGTACTAAAAAATTATTTTGCTGGTTTTTTTTTAGTCTTTTGCTAGCTGTTCTTCCAATATTTGTTTTGGCCTTCCAAATTATATTTATACACTTCATTTGCCAGAGTTTATGCTCCTTTCTATTTTCCTCAATAGGATATAACTTTCACTTTTTAAAGGATGTTTGCCTCTCACTGCTTCTTTTACTTTGTGGCACTTTTTTGGTTCTCTTACTATATTTTTTAATTTGGGGTATACATTTAAGTTAAGCCTCTTTTATGGTGTCTTTAAAAGGTTTCCATGCAGCTTGCAGGGATTTCACTTTTGGCACTCTACCTTTTAATTTCTGTTAAACTTCCTCATTTTTGTGTAGTTCCCCTTTCTGAAATTAAATGCTACCATGTTGGGCTGCGGTTGTGTTTTCCTTCTTACAGGGATGTTAAATCTAATTATATTAGAGGAAGACAAACAATTTCCTTGCCAACTACAGTACTGCTCACAGCAGTTTCTACAGGCAAAGCAGCATAGTATAGCACCAGGAGCAGCAGAGAAGCAGGAGGGAGCAACAGACATGGCTGCAGAGATACAGAGTTTTAGAAAACTCTTATTCTAACACCAAGATCTGTACTATCAATAATACATTATAATAATTTCATTTATCCCTATCCAAAGGCCTCTGGAGCACCTTAATGAAAAGGTAAATGCAATACTTAGTCCCTTTCTTTTAATGTTGTCTCTTCCCCTTCACTGCCTGGGGTCTCAAACAATTATTTTTTGCAGTATCTATTGAGACTGTAAAGTCTCTGAGGCCAGGACCTGGTCTTATGTCTGTAAAGTGCCATCCATACACCAAAATTAATAATAACAGCAATAATAGAATTCAAAACAGAGTACTGTACCCTAACATTTTTCCAGAGCAGATCTAAAGACACTAATAAACCCCACATCATTCTCTACTACCAGATATTAAACAAAAATATACAATGGAAATAAAAGACAGTCTTGAGCCTGTCCCTGAAGGATTTTAATGACACATTTACGTGTACCTAAAGATAATGGATGAGACAAGGAAGAGAATTAAAGAGCCACAGTCCTCTGGTCCCCCCACAAACTCCTCTCAAGATTATAATTCATGAAGATTACCAGTGCCATTGTTGAGACACTCACCTGTCATCACAGGACACTCAGCAATATAGTCCCTCAATTTAAGATTGTTGCTATAAGGTCTTACCGGACAGAGCAGATTATGAAGCATGAGAATAGAACTGCAGTTCTCAACTTTTTCCATATTTCGGATCTTCTTTTCTACACCAGGATCACCCTAGGACCTCCACTTCCCTCCAACTGGGATCCATCTCCATTTAACAGTATGAGAAAGGATGGGGTGGTCACCAATCTCATCCTGAGAATCCATGACAAAGGCCAAAGGTTCTCCAGCTTTTTCATTCTACAGACCACTTTGTCTGAGAGAGATTGTTTCACAAACTCTCTTCAATACTTGGTTCTCAAAGTGTTTTATTTTGTAGACCCTAGTTTGAGAATGTTGGCAGAGACTCTTGAAGACCAAATCCTTTGACTGTTGTGGTTCAGCTGTAGCTGTCAAAATGGCTTGTAAGAGTACACTCACATTGAAATGTTTGTCTATAGCTTTAGTTCACTGCAGTTAAGTTCACAGTTTCCAAATATTTTAAAAATAAAATGAATTTCTCCTTTCTATGACTGAAAAAAACTGAGCTTCCAGGTTCCAACTTGTGAAACTTGTCAACCTATCTAGAGATGACAGCATCTCTAGAAAGGGTGCGCAAAGAATGAGAGCCTGGATTAATTTCCCTACCTTATTCAGTTTTAGTTTTCAGTATTTGTCTTACATACAGTCAGAAATTTTAGTCAAGTAAAAAGATTACCATGGCGACTACATGGAATGGAAATGTAGCATTGGCTATGACACCAGATTTGTGATTATCAATAAGATTTATGTAAAATAAGAAGCATTTTCCTATAAATGCCAGAAGTGAAACTTACCATGCCGGCCTCTATGCCAGGTGGATTGAGAAATATGTGTGGATTTCTGAGATATCCATCTTTATATGGTTCATCTGGAAAGCGATAAGCATTCGCTCTTCTTAAATATGGTCTATCAGAGGGCAGATGGAACAGTTCATGTAATTCCTACATGCAAGTCAGAATCAAAATGAAGGGATAACGAACAAGAGAATAATTCAAGTTTCTTTAAAAAAAAATTACTCCAAATGGTAGTTAAGTTTTCATAACCAATATTGTTTTTAATATAGCAGGTTAGAAACTGTTGCATACTAAAACCTCTAGAATAATCAATATTGAATGTATGTGTTTAACACTAACACGCCAGTACTGCAAAGACTCATTGAAGTGAATGGGACTCAGCAAGAAACAAGACTCTTTGCAGGACTGGGGCCTCAATTACAAATAGATGTATGGCAAAAAGTGCAATCAAAAACAGATTAATTTTATGAAAATAATAAACAATGTTAAATAGTACTGAGAATAAAGAAACAATTTGTCTATCTGACATAATGTTATAAATTAAAGAAAATGAGCTCACATTTTAAGCAAATTCTATTTTTTAAAAAAAGTATGGTATCTTAAACACCATCTGGCAACTGAGTGAAAACACAATTACACTGAGAAAATGGACCAATCCTTATACAAGTACACGTACATGGAGACCCTCACTATTTTAATTAATAAATTCCTGTATAAATCTATCAAGGCTGAATTCCCCACTCTGTCACTTTGAGTACAGACGGTGGGGGCCTGCAAGGATTCTCAAAATTAATACATGCCACTCCAGGCTTGTATTAAATTCCCAAGGTTACAGCTTTTCTCTGACCTTGGCTTGGTAAACGCTGTCACCACCCAAATGCAAAAACAAATAAACAAAAAAAACCTTTGGACCCAGAAAGGAAACTTGGGAATTCCTCCCTGTGCGGTACCCTCAGGCCTTTTCACCCGCCACCCCACCTCCAACCCAGGGAAGAGCCCAGAAAGAAAACAAAGGAAATTAGCTGTGCTACCAGCTAATCAAACAACATGCACAAGCCTCTTAGGACACCAAAAATCCAATCCTGTTCTTAAAAAAGGTAAATTTTATTAAAAACAAAAAGGAAAAAAAATACATCTGGAACTTGGGCTTTTGCTAGATTTTAAAAGAGCAATTCCAAAAATAAAGCACCCAAAACAGCTTTCTTGGGGGGGTTCAGATTAAAGGTTACAAGCAAGCGAAAGCATCAAGGGTTAGCACAGAGGAGATCCACAAGCCAAAATAAATAAACCTGATTGTCTCTGTCTAAACATTCCCTATCCAAATAATTTCTTCTAGGTATGGAAGATGAATTTTCATACCTGATTCAAACCTTACACAGCATTCCTGCTATAGCATTGCTGCCCCATGTTCCTCCAGCACAGAGAACAATAGATAAAGGGAAAGTTTCTTTCACAATTTTAAAAAGTTCTACATTCCCATTGGCTCTTTTGGTCAGATGCCCACTCCTTTTCTTTTACCTCTAGGCTCATTAACCCTTTACAGGTAAATCAAGCAGAGAACAGATACCAAGAGTGATTTTACAGCTAACTGGCTGGCTGGGTGTCCATAAGGGAGCTCCCCCGCCGCTTCAGTTATCACAAATCCACATAGGTTCACTTATACAAATAACCATAAACTTCTGTTTATGAAGAAAAGTGCCTGATGAACACCTTAAAAATATGTTTCAATAAACCAAATATATATATGTTCAGTATTCTGTTTCGGTCATAATTACAAATCATCATCTGTCAATATTTGGTCTACAGCAGCCAACTTTACCTTTCTGTAAGTCTCTAGCTGATTATCTACAATGCCTGTAGGATACGAAATTGTTACAAGGTGTTTTTTTCCTGGTAGCATGAAGTGAAATTGTTCAGGTACCACAATAGATGTTCCCTTCATATATTTCAAAATGCATCTTTCCATATCAGACAGTTGCTTATGAATTGCATTCACCAGGAGATTTCGTACACTATGAGATATAAGGGAAAATATTTATGAACTAGCACACCAGCAATGCTGGCTCATTCTCAAAACTATACCCACCTCCACAACCAGTTTAATGCACCTGCTCCTCTTATCCCTCCTTCAGCCCATACCAGCAGATGTGAGCAGAGCCTTGTCAGGTGTTGCTCACAACTCATATGTACAAAGATGCTACACTCCAATGACTCAATCCTAGAAAGTACTGCATATTTTGGCCTCAATTGAGCAAATCACCCAAGCCGAACTGGAAGTACTCATGTGCATAAAGTTAGGCATGTGCCTAAATGCTTTTCTGGATTGCAGCCACTGTATTCAGCACGTTTCAGGATGAAGCCCCAAAGAAAGAGTGCAGTGGATATCACTTCTGTATTGTTTTCCACCTCAGCCTGTTCAGGTGCATGTGTGACTTCCTGAGCACAGTACTGAGACAACAAGCATTTATCAAAGATTCCTCTCTCTCTCTCTCTCTCTCTCTCTCACACACACACATGCATCTGTGTGTATTTACTGTAATTAAAAGAATCTGGCATAATATCTTTTGAATATTTTCCTAGCAATCTGCATTTCTTTTTGAGTGACGATAAAGAATTGGCATAATTATCAGACATTATGTTAAACAACAATTTGCTCCAAAAACCCTAATAAACATTAAATCACATAACACTAGGTGATAATAAAACCCTATATGTGAAATAAAATGTAACTATACCACTACCACTTCCATAACTTTCTGTGACCTCCATGACTTCTGCAACTGGAGCAGCCGGCGTGGCTGACCCTAGGGCCATCTGCTCAGGCGCCCTGTGGCCAGCCGCACTGGCCACTGCTGGAGCAGCCACATCAGTTGCTGCTCAGGCGGCCCCGGGCAGTTGGCCCCAAGGATCGCCCGAGCAGCAGTGCTGGGGGCTATCCCAGGGACCACCCAAGAAGCAGCGGTCACAGGGGCGGCCTGAGCAGCTGCCCCGGAGGCCCTCAGGAAAGTGGTCCCCAGGGGCCTTGGAGTAGTGGGCCACTTGGGGCAGTCAGCCCCCACTGCTGAAGCAGGGGGCCCCCAGAGCAGTGGGGCCCTAGGAGCAGAGATTTAGTTATCATGGGTATTTATAGTAAAAGTCACGGACTGGTCACAGGCTGTGAATTTTTGTTTATTGCCCGTGATCTGTCCACCATGACTTTTACTAAAAATATCCGTAACTAAATCTTAGCCTTAATCATAAACTTTGAATTCATTATAGATAATAGGGATGGTCACAAGATCACACTCATTAAACCAAGGAATATCTATTGTGAGGGCTTTCAAACACTCTAAAAAGATTTCAATTTTATTCCATATTCCACCTATATTAAAAATTGCTAAATTATAAGCTGATGTAGCTTTAGTATCCACAATTTTATTTAGAAAGCACAGACAAAGAACAAACTAAAGCGAACTCAAAAATACAACTCAAAGATGTATTATACTTACTTCCTCCATGGCTCTTCTGGAGAAACAGATACAACAACATCAATTGGTAAGGTCATGTTAACATAGTGGTGTCTCTTGTTTTCCCTTTCAATGACTGGGGCTACAGCTGCCAAAGGAGATGTCATTTCCAACATAAGGTCTACATTTACTATCTGCTGCTGAAAAGAATAAAGACAGTTACATGCACCAATAATACATGTCCAACAATACATGCACCAAGAAGGGATGGAAGAAAAAAGTAGATTCATAAGACCCATGAAGGTGAAGGGGCTCCAGAGACAGGGAAAGTTAAGAACCCCAAAACAGGCCCTTCACAACCCCAATTAGATGTAATGAGAGACAGATGAAAGGAAGATGCATTTTTGAACAATGTCAGGGGCCAGAAACAAATAACTAGATAAGATATCTAACTGTATTAAAGACTATGGGCCTGCTTCTGCACGCTCATCTGTGCAGGTGGATCTTTGCATTCATGTAGAGCACGGTTGACTTCAATGGCGTTCTCTGTGGGTGGAAAGGTTTGCCTGTGTGGATCAGCTTGTGAGAAAAGAGCATTTGCTTGTTCTAAGCTGTTAAGATGGGTGGAATATATACCGTATCTTGGAACTTTTTATCCTTCTTTTTTGCAAGTTTTCTTTTACTCTCATCTTCTTGGTCAAATCTGCAATATTAGCAGAGAGAAAACAATAATATGAAATTAATCTATTACAAAAATTATGATATACCCATTGTTTCAAATATACTTACTGAATAAATCGTATTATCTCCTTACAAACAGAATTATCAGTCAGTTCTGATGGAACTGTGTTCATACTGCTGTTAGGCCATACATACACTGAACTATGGCAAATTCTTAATACCAGCACATTTGAAGACAGTTTGGTCGACAGATCACTGAAAATGTATTTTACTGCCTTTTTCGCCGAAGTCTCTAAAACAGAATGAGGACATAATTAGTGTTATTCAAATAATTCCCTAACTTTTATTACAGCTTTAAATTATTTAACATTTAAAGTTAAAATGTTTAATTTTGTCCTTGGGAAAAAAAAAGAGGAAGTTTTGCTATAATCAGACAAATGGCTATGTGAAAATAGTGAGCAAAAATCCTGGTCCCACTGCAGTCAATGGCAAAACTCCGCTGAAATCAATGGGGCCAGGATTTCATCTGGCTTCTTTTTACTTACCAGATCTACTCCAACTACATACAAAAATCATATCTGCTTACTCTAGTGCAGGGGTGGCCAAACTTACTGACCCTCTGAGCCACATACACCAATCTTCAGAAGTTTAAGAGCCAGGATGTGCCTGTCTGAGCTCAGGGCTTCAGCGAGGGAGGTCTTGGGGCTTCAGCCCCGAGCCCAGGCAGGCACGCTGCATGGGGTTGAAGCCCTGAGACTCCTCTCCCCACTGGGCAGAAGCCAGAGGTGATGCATGGGGGGGGCACATGGGGTTATGTTCCACTCTCCATTTTTGCCAGGGTTTGCAGGCCCCGCATGGTCACATGGTGCCACAGGGCCCCCTCCCTGCACGGCAGCTGGTGGAGCCGGCAAGCTGCGGCCCGTGGGGAGGGGCAGTGGCAACCAGCTAGGAGCTGCAAGAAGAGCCACTATTTTTTGTTGCTGCCTCTCCCTGCAGAGCTAAAGCAGCAGCCCCTCCCTTCAGCTCCCAACTGCTTGCTGCTGCCTCTCCAGGAGGAGCTAAAGGGAGGAGGTGCGGAGGTAAGAGGAGGAGTGTGCTTGGTGGGTGTGACTCAAGCTGTTGGGTGGGGGCCAAACCTTTAAATTGTGCCCCCCTCCCCCACCATAGGTACCAGAAGCCTCTACCCCACCACAGGGCAGAAGCCCTGAGCTCTCCCACACAGTCTGGAAAGCACAGAATGGGAGGGGCGGGGGGCAGAAAGTGTGGAGGGATCCACAAGTTGCACTTTATAAAAGAGCCACTTGTGGCTCATGAGCCACAATTTGGCCACCCCTGCTCTAGTGCTTGAACAAAATTGTAATATTGCCTTTTATTTCTGTTACCCTTGCAGAGCCAACACGCCTAGAGAAGACTGTGCTGGATTATAGTCTGGTTCACACATCAAAAACAGCATTGTTAATAGGGCTGTCAAGAGATTAAAAAAAAAATCGCAATTAATCATGCAATTAAAAATTAAGAGATTAATAGTGTGATTAATTGCATTGTTAAATAATAAAAAAATACAATTAAAATATTTTTGTTTTCTACATTTTCAAATATATTGATTTCAATTACAACACAGAATACGAAGTGTATAGTGCTCACTTTATATTTATTTTTTATTACAAATATTTTCACTGTAAAAAACAAAAGGAATAGAATTTTTCAATTCACCTAACACAAGTACTGTAATGCAATCGCTTTATCATGAAATCTGCACTTACAAATGTAGAATTATGTAAAAAGAAACTATATTAAAAAATAAAACAATGTAAAACGTTGAGCCGACAAGTCCATTCAGTCCTACTTGTTGTTCAGCCAATATCTCAGACAAACAAGTTTGGTTACAATTTGCAGGAAATAATGCTGCCCACTTCTTGTTTACAATGTCACCTGGAGTTTTGCTGTACCTGAATTCATTGTAAGTGTCACTCTAAAACAATTTTTGATTTTCAGGGTTTCACAAAGATTTTAGGGAAGGGTGGCGTAAGTCAAAAATGGTCCCAATGCACATCCCATAAGTGGTATAAATTTGGAAATAAAAAAAACAAAAAAAGACCTAAAATTACTGATTTTGGTATTGTTTTAAACTAAACAAAAAACAAAAAAAAGGTGTGTAGTGAAAGGGAATAAGTTGTCAGGAAATGAAACATGAGAGGGAGGTCAAAAAATGAAATCAACTTCATGCACTGATCCTTTACAGTTTGGAGAGAAATCCTAAATATTTGGTGAGGAGGTGACAAAATTATTATATCCACTGCGGTGAGTTAATTCTCTTCTATTCAGACTTTACACTCTTATGAGGTGATTCTATGATATTCATATAGACACACCATCAGAAGTATCCAGCTGAAATGCAAGATCCAGGCCTCCTCTTATTCTAAAGAGTATGTCCGTAGTTTCCAGAATTATCTATAGAGAAAAAAGAAGTTGAGTTATAAAGTTAATAGAAATGAGTGGCATAAGACAGTTACTTCAGTAATGTTTCCCAAAAGTTGCAATGAGAACATGGCTCATTAAAACAGGATTACTTTTTATCACACAGGTATTAACCGCATACTTTTTTAAATCCAGGAAGTGTTTTTAGAGTAGAAATCCAGCTCCTTTAAATTTGTAATTGTTTGGTTTTAGATTCCATTTTGTGTTTCCCATCTTTGCCTCTACTTCCCAGCTGAAGACAGGACTGGAACTGCTCTGCTGATTAATTTGGCAGATTAGATGGGGAGTGTCTCCCATCTGCAATGCTGGGACACTGCAGCAGGTAATAGGAAATTTCCTCTCTACTATCTTCTTCAACTGTTCATTCTGGAAGGGCAGCAACAGTCTCAGCAACTAATAAGGAAGAACTCAAAACTTCTGGACTCATGAGGGCTCAGTGAACATACAGAAGGGGATTTGCCAGTTAGCTGCTGCTAAAGAGCTGCCAAAGTAAGACCATTTGCAAATACAGAACTATCATCACATTTCTCTTTGGTGACAAAGTGTGGGAGACTTCTGGGTTCAATGCTAGCCCTGTATTTTGATTGTTTTATTTCAATTCCATGTACAACACATATTTGACTTCCATTAAAAACATTCTAAATAGAAACATGAGAAGAAACAAACTATAGAAAGATAATGTGCACATGGGAAATGTATCTGAAGTGTCACCACCACTTGCACTTTAAGCAGTATCAACATGTAGTTAAGCTTTAAAGTTGGGGTGGGGAACCTTTTTTCTATCAGGGGCCATCGAAGCACAGAAAAAATCAGTTGCAGGCCACACACAGCCCCATGGGGGCATGCAGAGGCTTGGGGCTTCCCCTAGGCTCCAGGCTGGGGCCAGAAATGTGGGGTTCAGGGTGCAGGAAGGGGCGCTGGGGTGGGAGGGGTTGAGGGCTCCAGCTGGGGTGTGGGTGGTTTGGGGTGTAGGAGCGGGCTCAGGGCTGGGGTGTGTGAGATTTGGGGTGCAGGCTCCAGGAGGGAGTTTGGGTGTGGAAGGGAGCTCAGGGCTGGTGCAGGGGGTTTTGGTTGCAGGCTCCGGCCGAGCGGTGCTTACCTCAGGCGGCTCCCAGTTGGCAGTGCAGTGGGGCAAAGGCAGGCTCCCTGTCTGCCCTGGCTCCGGGCTGCTCCTGGAAGCAGCCACCAAGTCCGGACCTTAGGCAGACGGGCCAAGGGGCTCTGCACGGTGCATGCTGCCCATGCCCGCAGCTCCCATTGGCTGCAGTTCCTGGCCAACGGGATCTGCAGATCCTGCACTGGGGGCTGGGGCAGCGCACAGAGCTTCCCTGATTGCCCCTGCTCCTAAGGGCTGCAGGGACATGCCTGTCGCTTCCAGGAGCTGGAGTTGACCCTAGCTTCCCACCGCAGTGGGGCGAGTTGGTGCTTGTGGCTCTAGCCCTCCAGAGGGACACCAAGGCTTTTGGCCTGCGGCATCAAGACTTGCCACTGGCAGGATGAAATGAAGCGGTGGGCTGCAGGTTCCCCACCCCTGCTTTAAAGCTTCCAGTCTTTCCATGAAGCATGGACCTGCCCAATAAAGTACAATAAAGTAAACTTCTTGATAAAGTTACATCTAAACTACATGTTCATTATATTGGTGGTCATTTCAAAAAAAATCCTTTAAAAAAAAACCACACCAAAATTTGACCTTTAAGTAGCACAATTTATTTCAACAGTGGACTCAACAACACACATACACATTTATATGCTACCAGGTGTGCAAAACACTTTCAAACATGTCATATGACAAAATCTCTGTCTTGAGGAGCTTACAGCATAAGGGCTTGTTCCTATAAAGCATCACACAGGTTTCTGAGTTCAAAGGGGCTGCGCGCGGGGGGGGGGGGGGAGAGAGAGGCAGGCATCTGACCACGTGGCGCTCCATGCAGGGCTGATGCCTAAATTCGCTGGTTACAACATCACAAGGAGGAGGCTCATGACTGGAGGCTGGGAGGGGCCCCAGGGAATGTGATTTACCGGGGCCCAGGCTCACCCGCAGGCAAAGCACGGAGGGTGCAGCAGGCAGGGACACAGGGGAGCCTGGCGCTGAACCAAGGCGGGAGCGGTGATGCGGGGCGAGATGCAGGCGAGCACAGGGGCTGCGCGTGCCGGGATGGGGGGAGCCCGCGCGCGGACGAAGCTACAGGCTGGCGATGCGGTGGCCCCTCGAGAACGGGCCGGGCCGCGATCGTTAGCCCCGAGGCGACAAGAATTCGACGGCGAGCCCCACGTGGGAGAGAAGCAGCAAAGAATCCTGTGGCACCTTATAGACTAACAGACGTTTTGCAGCATGAGCTTTCGTGGGTGAATACCCACTTCTTCGGATGCAACTGGGAAGCTCCCAGCATGCACCGGGCCGGCTGCCCCCTCCCCGCACAGCAGAAGCGCCCTGGCCCGCTGTTTTGCCCACCCCAGCGGCGCGGACTCACCACGTCTGTCAGCACCGTACTCATAGTCCGCACACGCCTCTCCCCCGCCCCGACGGGGGTTGGAACAGGCCGGTTCCCGTGCACGCGCCGCAAGATCTGACGTGTCACTCCAAGCAAGAGAAACGCGGCAGGCCGAGAACGCCAGGGCAGGTCATGTGAACGAAGGCGTTGCAGGAGGGGACTACAATTCCCAAGATGCAGCGCGGATGTGCGGCGCGCGCAGTCTCTGGACTACACCAACGGGCCTCGACCGATGGGGTGGACAATACTGAAATGCTGTTCATGTGGTGTTGGACTTTCCGGAATCCAGAGCAACTGCATCAACAAAGAGCCCTGGGTAGAGTCCCGTCCCTCTCAGAAGCTGCTGCCGCCGCCGCCGCCGCCGCCGCCTGGGGATGCAGAGAGGAGGGGGCTGCTGCTGCTGCTGACCCTCTGCAACACACCTGTTGGGTTGGTGTGAGGTGAGTGAGAAATCAGTGCAGACGTCCTCCTTAAAGCGTGTGCTGCTGCTGCTTATTCCCTCTCTGTGCGGCTCACTTCAACCACTGCAATTAACAGTCAGTCGTTACCGTCAAGGAAGATTTCATGCAAATTGTTTAATCATACAAATAAATACAATAATTTATGCGGTAATGATATTTATGCATCGATTATTCATATGTTGATGTAATTATAGTTACGAAAATATATTTACATGTATGTAAACTGATGCAATTATATGTGTGTGTTTTATATGTAACTGGTGGTTACATCATCATTTTAAAATCAGTTTTTACTTTCTTAGCAATACATTGCGCTTCTGAAACATCTTCCATCCAAAGAGCTTTACCAATATTAATACATTAAATTGATCAACATCCCTGAGAGGCAGGGAAAATATATTATACCCCTTGAAAAGTTACACACCATATAGTCTTAATGCAGTGCTCAGTGGTCTCTTTGTATGCTGATTAGGGGACTGATCCTGAGAAGAGCTGAGCACCCATAGCTGCCATTGACCTCAATCATTTACATTTTTGAAGTCAGTGGGAATTGTAGGTGGTCAGCACTTCTCAGGATCAGGATTTAGATTACCACAATAAGGATCCCCAAACTCCTTCACATCTCCTTGCACTACCCCTGCCCATTGTTAACTAAGGATGACTACAAAGCACAGCTGAAGGTAATCTAGAAAGCAAAAGGAGATGCTGTCCTGCATATCCTTACCAATGATCTGCACTACTCCAATCCCTGATCTCAATATTTTAAGGGTACTTATTAGCAAATTTGGATCCAGAGATTTTAATAAGAGTTGAATGCAGTTACATCAGAGGTGAATGGGGGCCCTATTTCTTTCATATTGGTTTTTCCAAAGGACATGTGATCATGGAATATCAGGGTTGGAAGGGACCTCAGGAGGTTATCTAGTCCAACCCCCTGCTCAAAGCAGGACCAATCCCCAAATTGCCCCCTCAAGGATTGAGCTCACAACCCTGGGTTTAGCAGGCCAATGCTCAAACCACAGAGCTAACCCTGCTGGCTCTCTCTCATGCTGTCTAGTTCAGTCCTCTTCTCACCATCACCACTCCAGTTATGACCTACAGTAGCTCCTCACTTAAAGTCATCCTGTTTAACATTGTTTCGTTGCTGATCAATTAGGGCACATAAAGTTGTGCAATGCTCCCTTACAACGTTGTTTGGCAGCTGCCTGCTTTGTCCACTGCTTGCAGAAAGAGCAGTCTGTTGGAGCTAGCTGATGGGGGCTTGGAACCAGGGTGGATCAGCAGCCCCCCTATCAGCTTGCCCCCCCGCCAAGTTCCCTGTGCGGCAGCCACCCAGCAGTTTATCCATTGCCAGGCAGTTCAGCTGTCCCTTCCCCCACTGCCATGTGCTGCTCCTGCCCTCTGCCCGGGAGCCTCCTGCTTGCTGTGTAAAGGGGTGGAGGGGAGAGAAGAGGGGTGCTAATGTCAGGGTGTCCCCCCCGCTCCTTTACCCCGTCCGGCCATCTCCACAGAGCAGCAGGGGACATGACAGGGCTCAGGACAGAGGGAGCTTGCTGACAGCAGCTGCTGTCTCAACTTGCTGATCAACTTAAAAAGGCAGTGTACTTAGAGTGGGGTCAGCGAACTTAAAGGGGCAATGCAGTCTCTCTCTCTCTCTCTCACACACACACACTGTGTGTGTCTCTGTCTCTTTCTGCATGCTGTCTCCCCTCCCTCCATTCTTGCTGCCTTGTAGAGTGTGAGGCTACATTAACAACAATGTGTTAGCCCTTGAGGGCTCAGCTGAGTGCAAGGTTCATCATTTAGCAATAAGGTATTCCCTGGGAAATAGCCCATCCTCTGACTTCACCACCTCAACCAAGCTACACAATCATCATATATATAATATAGTCTTTTGGCGAAAAATTTCCCTGGAACCTAACCCCTGCTATTTACATTAATTCTGATGGGGAAATTGGATTTGCTTAACATTGTTTCGCTTAAAGTAGCATTTTTCAGGAACATAACTACAACGTTAAGCGAGGAGTTACTGTACTTTATAGTAATGTTACATTCTGAGTACAGTAGAAATGTAAAGGAACTGAGTGCTAGTACTTTTGAACCGGAGAATCTCAGCACCATAATGGTACATTTTATTTTAAACACTTAAAACTTGTTGCAGACTTTGACTGTAACTCTGTTTGTACATTTTTGCAGTAAAAGAAGTGAGCATAAGAAACATCTACATTTTCTAGTGTAGTGAACTGTCACACACAACCAACCATGCCTGCAGAAGGAAAAACTGACATGGAGAGGATTGGCCTCTTCAGTGAAATGGAGTATGTTACCATTGGAGATAAATATGCCTCACACTATATGCGTAAGTATATTTCATTTTAGTAATAAAGATATTTCCAATAGCTGTCTAATCTGTCTTTCTACTGACTCACTGTTTTCTGTTAGTCCTTTTAGAGACATCTGGGGTTTTTAATAACCAAAAATCTCTCTGTCTGTGCTCAGTGTGGCATAATCATTTTTAGTAGAGGTCTGCTTAATATATCACAATAAATGCAAAAAGGGCATAAAAAAGGTAAATATTTTTCAGTTTAGCTGAGTTTTATGTATTAAGATTAATAAAAATATATATGCTGCATTTTGTTGTCCAAGTTACAGATAAAATATACTATTGAAATGACTGGTGTGTCTTTACCTACCAGCTGGTGGGGAGTAGGTGTCACCTCCAATGACTCATCCTCCTTCTCTGCCATAATTGTGGAGATTTCCAGGGGCTTCTTCTCATCACACCATGGGATGTAAGTGGTGGTAGGGTTCCAGGTGCTCCATGCAGAGACATTGCAAGTGACATTTTAGACCTTTGCGATAGTACATATTCTTTTGGCTTTTCATATTGGCATTCTTTCCCTTGGAAATGTCAACTCACAGATTGTGTAGCCCTCCAGCATTTGCACATCCCAAATGAGTGTAGCATTATTTTAAAATGTCCTTATGATTCAAATTTTAAATTAATACAGTTAAACCCTGTTATCTCGACGGCCTAGGGGTTTGCCAAAAGCCATCGAGATAACCAATGATCGAGATAAACCCCTATCCACCCCCCCACCCCCTCCCTGCCCCCTTACCGCGCTGCCTGCACGTGGCTGGATCCGGCAAAGCGGAGCCGGGCGGACGGGCAAGCGGAGCCGGCGGGCGGGCGGCAGGCGAAGCCGGGACCAGGTATGTGGGGCGGGGACGGGCAGGGACCAGGTATGCGGGCCGGGCGGGTGGGCGGGGACAGGCAGGGACCGGGTATGCGGGGGCGGGGAACCGGGGACCGGCGGGCGGGGAAGCGGAGCCGGCGGGCGGGCAGCAGGAGAAGCCGGGACCAGGTATGTGGGGCGGGGACGGGCGGGGACGGGCAGGGACCAGGTAGGGGGGACGGGCGGGGACGGGCAGGGACCAGGTATGCGGGCCGGGCGGGGACAGGCAGGGACCGGGTATGCGGGGCGGGGAAGCGGGGACCGGCGGGCGGGGAAGCGGAGCCGGCGGGCGGGCGGCAGGAGAAGCCGGGACCAGGTATGTGGGGCGGGGATGGGCAGGGACCAGGTATGCGGGCCGGGCGGGCGGGGACAGGCAGGGACCGGGTATGCGGGGGCGGGGGACCGGCGGGCGGGGAAGCGGAGCCGGCGGGCGGGCAGCAGGAGAAGCCGGGACCAGGTATGTGGGGCGGGGACGGGCGGGGACGGGCAGGGACCAGGTATGCGGGCCGGGCGGGGACAGGCAGGGACCGGGTATGCGGGGCGGGGAAGCGGGGACCGGCGGGCGGGGAAGCGGAGCCGGCGGGCGGGCGGCAGGAGAAGCCGGGACCAGGTATGTGGGGCGGGGACGGGCAGGGACCAGGTATGCGGGCCGGGCGGGCGGGCGGGGACAGGCAGGGACCGGGTATGCGGGGCGGGGAAGCGGGGACCGGCGGGCGGGGAAGCGGAGCCGGCGGGCGGGCGGCAGGAGAAGCCGGGACCAGGTATGTGGGGCGGGGACGGGCGGGGACGGGCAGGGACCAGGTATGCGGGCCGGGCGGGCGGGCGGGGACGGGCAGGGACCAGGTATGCGGGCCGGGCAGGCGGGCGGGGACAGGCAGGGACCGGGTATGCGGGGCGGGGAAGAGGGGACCGGCGGGCGGGGAAGCGGAGCCGGCGGGCGGGCGGCAGGAGAAGCCGGGACCAGGTATGTGGGGCGGGGACGGGCAGGGACCAGGTATGCGGGCCGGGCAGGCGGGCGGGGACAGGCAGGGACCGGGTATGCGGGGCGGGGAAGAGGGGACCGGCGGGCGGGGAAGCGGAGCCGGCGGGCGGGCGGCAGGAGAAGCCGGGACCAGGTATGTGGGGCGGGGACGGGCAGGGACCAGGTATGCGGGGCCAGGCGGGCGGGGACAGGCAGGGACCGGGTATACGGGGGCGGGCGGGGAAGCGGAGCCGGTCGGACGGGCGGGCGGCGAAGCGGGGAACCGCGGGGCTGGGGAGCCGGGGAGCCGGCGGCTGGGGACGCGGGAAGCGGGCGGCTGGGGAACCGCGCGGCTGGAGAGCCGGGGAGCCGGCGGCTGGGGACACGGTGGGTCGGGGACGGGCTCGAGATATTAGGGTTCGGCAAATCGACATAACGGATGAGAAACTCATAAGCCAAAGAGGGAGTCTGGCGGTTCCACTTGTAAACCGTCGACTTAACAGGATTGGCAAGTTAACCGAGGTCGACATAAATGGGTTCGACTGTAGCTGTGAGTTTTGAGAAGGGTAGATAAATTATGTAAAATTAGGTTAACAGGTGACCAATTAAAATGTATGAAACCCCTGAGACAAAGCAGGTAAAGTAGATTACTTTATAGGATATGTATAGCATTTAATTACTTCTTTGAAATGAACATTTTAAGAAATTTGAAACTGTTTCCCAATTGTGCTGAAAGAAAACAAAAAATGGGACACCAATTTTCTTTCAGTCAATATACAAATTATCTTCATTATTTTGAATATTCTGCTAAGAGACTCAACTGCAGAACAGCATTAATATGATGACTTAATCCAACAGCAAATCACTCCACAGTTTTTTGCTCCTCGGTTATCTTTGTTTACATTTGTAATGTTAAAACTGAACTGGCAATATGGAAAGCCTTATCTTCCCCTGACATGCTGATGCTGAGAGCAGGTAGTTTTTTCTGTGTGGCTGCTCCAACTGGCACTTCTGTTGTAAGATTATGTTTTCAGTACTTTACATTTAGTGGTAATCTTTAATTTCTTTGCTCATAGTTGACCAATGTACGTAGGAGATTTATTTATTTATTACTTAGGGCTGGATTCTTTCATCCTCACTCTTGTTCATTGGAACTACTCATGGCATTACTCTTGATGAGTAAGGATGACAGAGTTTGACCCTCAGTAAGAGTCAGTCTTTGTGAAGTGATGTTCATAGATTCCAAGACCAGAAGGGACAATGTGATTATCTTGTCTGACCTCCTGTATAACACAGGCCATAGAACTTCCCCAAAAATAATTGCTACATCTTTTAGCAAAGCATCCAAAATGGTCAGTGATGGAGAATCCATCATGACCCTTGATAAATTGTACCAGTGACTAATTATTCTCACTTAAAATATCATGCCTTATTTCCAGTCTGAATTTGTCTAGTTTCAACTTCCAGCCATTGCTAGATAACTTCTATACCTTCCTCTGCTAGATAATGCTAGATGTTAGTGCCGAATAGTTATGGCCTCCCTCCAAAAGGTACTAATTGCAATGGTATTTTTGTGTTATGGATGCATGCCACTACAAACTTGACTGAGTCAAACAATTCATTTTCCATATATTAAGTTACTGAATAGTTGCCATATAGTATCAGCAATCCGTCACTACCACATGTGACTTACAGGTGAAAGGTTCTGTATTGCATTACCAGTCTCTTTGAACCATCCATACTCAGTCTTCATTTTTAATTTCTAAATTTAAATTAAGAGAATCTGTAGAGTTAAGTGAATATTTACAATGCTTACTTGTTTTAAAGGCCCTTTCAATGAAGCTGCAAGCAAGAACAAACAGATGTTGCCTGGGGGTACCAAAATGCTGTCAGCTCTTCAGGCAGGTTACTTTGAGCCTCAGTTTGTGAGGGTTTTCGAAGGTGAAGCCTACTCAAACCCTGTGCAACTAAGGAGGCGATATAGACTGGTAGAGTCAAAGAAAAATGTGGGCAAAGCTTTCCTTCCAAGCAATGGAGTCAAACTGCCGTAAGTGTTGGGAAAGGCTTCCTTTTTGTGTGTGTATATGTGCTGCATTAAAAATAATTTGTCACAACTTTTTTTATAAAGTTAACTGTTAACCAGAGTACGGTATTGTTTTTATGAGAAGATATGTACAACATATGATAACGAAGCAGTGTTAAAACACAGTATTGCCATCGTCCATACACCTGATAACCAACATAAACTTAGAGAGAGAGAGAGACATTAAAGATCTCAAGCAGAATATTGTGTGAAGCTAAGAGTTCTGCATCCTGGGAAATGGGACTAACAGAATCCACTATCCTGAATTTCTCTATTTCCATTGCCAGAGTTCCATTACCTTGGATTTTTTATAATACCTGATCAGTCCACAGTGCTGGAGACAAATGGGCACTACCAGGATAAAAGTACCACCCATTGAAAACATCATGGGGTGACACCTCTGTGACTGAGTTGGTCAGAGGATATGGAGACATAAATAGCCTACAGTGTGTTTGACCTTTAGATGAAAATATTTATCTGTCTGAACAAAGATCCCATGTAGCGTCACATAATTACAGTTAAAGCAAGAGTTCATGTAACTGTTATTGGACTGAGAAATTTTCTTGCTTTTGGGGCTTTTTAATTAAAATACAGACAGGCAGGGGAAAAAGTCTGTTATATTTAAAGAAATGTAAGATGTCTAATCCATTTATTAAAACACAAGGATTGTCTTAAAGGGATATTAAAATCTATGGGCCTGACTCTGGCAGGTATTCACAACCAGGCATAATGTCCCCACTCTGTTCTGTGTCCTCAAATGTACACTTATTCTGTATACACTGTAATGCAGTGGTCCCCAACCTTTTCATCTGGCGGGCACCAGACAAAGGACCGTGGCGGCGGTGGAGCATCCGCCGAAATGCCGCCGAATTTCGGCGGCATTTCACTGGTGATGCCTCTCGATGACGTCACTTGTCGGCAGCAAGTGGCATCATCGAGAGGTGTCACCGCTGAAATGCTGCAGAAATTTGGGGGCATTTTGGCAGATGCTCCTCCGCCGGCCAAGACGCGGGCGCATTTAGATGCCCCCGCGGGTGCCATGGCGCCCGCGGGCACCACGTTAGGGACCCCTGCTGTAATGTATGTGTGTCCATAATTAAGGCTAAGATTCTGTCTCAGATATTTTTAGTAAAAGTCACAGACAGGTTACGGCCAATAAAGAAAAATTCACTGAAGCCTGTGACCTGTCTGTAACTTTTACTAAAAATATCCCTGACAAAATGGGGAGCTGGTATGGGGTCTCCACACCACCTGCAGAGGTTGGGCAGCTGCAGGGGCTGCTCCAAGCTCTGAGGGCCCCTGCTGCCCTCGGTGGCTCAGAGCTCCTGGGTGGCTTGGAGCTGTGGCCCCACTGCCTGCGGCAGCTTGGAGCTTGGGGGAGGGGCGGATCCTGGCACCTATGTTGGTCACGGGGGACGGACGGACACTGCCCACAGTGGCGGAGAGCTGCGGGGGGACCCCACTACCCAAGGCAGCCGGGAGCTCCGGGGAGAGGCGGGGGTTCCACTCTGTGGCTCCTAGCTGATAGGGCTGACTTCCACGACCTCCGTGAAAACATGGTAGCCTTATCCATAATATATAGGTGACTTTGCACCTCACACAGAGCCTACACCACTCTCTTCTTACTAGGAGTAGAGATAATCTTTGAGGGTGAGCTGTTTGCAGGGGATATTCAAAAGTCAAGGAATGCATACGGAATAATAGACAAACTATCATGTCTTTGCACTCTATACAACATTAATAATCTGAGGAGAGCACAAGGACACAGTTGGATTCTAAATAACCATGTTTACTAACTATATATAAAAATACAAAGCCTAGCTACATATATACACTGCTGCTTTGCCAATGATCTGGAGGCTTGTGCAGTATTCACTACACCGGCTATGTCTATGGCTATATCCAGTCATCTCTCTGTGGCTTGGGCTGCGAAGAGCTTGGAGAGTAACCTCTTTGTTTTTTTGAGGAGCTAGGATTGGCCATTTTCTGCCACATGCTCTAGAAATACCATGGGTGTATATGCTATTTTGTTGATGCATACTTATGCGCATAGGCAGACAGAATTTAGCCATATAAGTAGGGCTATAATTTCACTTGTCTGTAGTAGGATTTCCCCATTTTTCAAATGGAAGATTGCTAAAAAGTATCCCCAAGAAGTCAGAAGGTTTAGAGAGCAAAGGGGGCTTCTTCAACCAAGAATCATATGGGCTGAGACTCTGCTAATGGCTATGGGGTCTAGTGGGAGCAGTGTCCCTTACTTTCTTTTCCTGCACATTTCAGTATGCTTGAAAATCTGTTCATCATATACTTCGGTCATTTGTCATAAATATCCAGGAAGTGGCCTCTTTCATATACCATGGACTGCCTCACAATGAAGTAGAAGGCCCAGATCCTGATCTGTGTCCAAGCTGTGCTCTGCTATGTGTGCACAGAGGTGGTTTTAAGCCATCTTTATGTCCCATTCCTCCACTGAGTTCTGAGTCCATCCTGTCCCCAGTGCAAAGTAGATCAGCTCACACCATACCCCCTCCACTGGAGAGGTTGGAAATCAGGTGGTTCTAGGAGCCTGTACAGAGTCCTTCACTGACAGTTGAGCAGCCATAATGGGGATGTAGGAGCTGGTGTATATATGCCTGTGCTATCTTCGGTGGGCAGAAAATGGGTAGGCGAGTGCTATCCCACTATAGTTAAGGGAGACCCACTCACTCTCAGGGTACATCTATACTTACCGTCCGGGTCGGCGGCTAGAGTTCGACTTCTCGGAGTTCGATATATCGCGTCTAATCTAGACACGATATATCGAACTCCGAACGCGCTTCCGTCGACTCCGGAACTCCACCACCGCGAACGGCGGTGGCGGAGTCGACGGGGGAGCCGCGGACTTCGATCCCGCGGCGTCTGGACGGGTGAGTACTTCGAACTAAGGTAGTTCAAGTTCAGCTACGCTATTCGTGTAGCTGAACTTGCGTACCTTAGTTCGACCCCCCCCCCTTAGTGTAGACCAGGCCTCAGATACTTCTGTTACCTCTGCTATATTTTCTATAGAAACCAGTCAAACTACAACAACCCAGTAGGATTTAATTGCCATGCATACCTAGTCCCAAGCTCAAGTCCACTGAAGTCAGTGGAAGGTTGCCTGTGCTACCTTAATTTGGCCCTCTTGTACATAGGCATTAGGGTACAGTGTTTATATAATCACATTATTTTTCCACATGACCCCTGCCTCATTTAGTGCACGAGATGGACGTTGCTCACTTAAACCCAGAAAATGAGAAACACATAATTAGTGATTGTCTTTGAAAAGTTTGGTTTAAGTGACTTGCTTAGCATCACCCAGGAATGCTGTGGCAGAGATGGGTTAGAATCCAGTTCTTCTGGGCAGCATTCAGCTGTCTTAACCACAAGACCCTTCATTTCTTGCTTGCTATTCCTTGCCTCACTCACTACACAACTTCTGCAACAAATGAGATGGGGTCCTACAGACAATTGCATCCTTTATTACACAATTCAGGTTCATTCACAAAGCAGATCCATCTCTGTACTCAATCAGGCAGGGGTCCTATGTTAAAGATAATACGCAATCATATAATTAAAGACTGCACAAGGAAATGAATTAAAGATGCACAGGAAACCTTAATTCTGGCATTTCCTAACTTTTGAGTGCTTGACTTTGCAACCTTAATAATGTTCTTTTAGTATAGCATTTTTGTGAGCAATTTCCCAGGATTTTAAAAAAGCAAACTGCAAAAATAAAATTCCACCATGTGGCATAACATTGACCCAGGTGGTTCCTCAGCAGGCATGGAACCTTTAATTCCACCACACAGATCTCTGCCACTTGAGCTAGAGGGAGATAAGACAAACATTTTGTCAGTGGGTTTCGTGGGTATTTGCTGACAGCAGTGGAATCTTGGGTTTCATTCCAGGTTCTGGAAGGGAGTGTGCTCCAATAGGCACAGATGATTCTCTGCCTGTTTCTCTCAAGCTTGATCTCTTCCTCTCCATCCCATTGAACCTGTCCTAGTCCCAGTCCTGTCTCTTCCTCATCCCTGCCTCCTTGTCTCAGTCCCATGCTCCTTACCTTTCCAGCCCCAGTCTCCACGCTTGAGATTTCTCATCCCAGTCCTAGTCTCCCTGCCGAGACAGTTCTGCTCTTCTCTCAGTTGACTCTCCAAGTCCAAGTCTTCCTCCAGACTTCCAATCTCTCCCACTCCCAACACCTATTCAAAACTGCTTGCACAGCCAGTCCTAGTTCCACCACTCCCACCCCAACAACTTGTCCCCAGCAGGGCCATCTCTAGGGGGGTGCGAGCCTGGGACATAGGCACCCAGTTTCTGTCTGCTGGGGGGTGCTCCCCCGGCTCTGCCCAGGCCCCCCCCCACTCACCCCTTCCCCCAAGGCACCATTCTGCCTCTTCCCCACCCAGTTCCGCCCCCTCCCCTGAGCATGCTGTGCCCTCGCTCCTCTCCCCTCCACACCCAGCGCCGAGTCCAGATGCCACAAAACAGCTAATCAGCAGTAGGCGCTGGGAGGGAGGGGGAGGCACTGATCGGTGGGGCCAGCTGGCAGGCAGGAGTCACTGGGGGCAGGGGGAGGTTGGTGGGGGGCTCCACCTTGCCCCCTGCCCGTCGACTCCTGCCTCACCTCCCCACCCACCTCAGGAAGCGCGGGGCCCTCCAAAGCGCAGGGCTTAGGGCAGTCACCCTGATTTGCCATACCCTAGGGATGGCTCTGGTCCCCAGTTTCCTTGCCCAGTCAGGCCCAGTCCCCACCACACCCAGCTCCTCATCTGATTTGGTCTCTCTTCTTCCCCCTCCCCCTAGCTCCCTGTCCCAGTCTCCTTCCCTGGGCTCTTCATCCAGTCTTAGTCTCCCCCCACATTCCCTCCCTGTCTGCTTGTCTTATCCTCTCTACCCAGCCAGTCCCAGTTCCTCTCTCCCCCCCAATTCCTCATCTCATTTCAGTGTTCCCCACTCCCCAGCCAACTGGCTTCGTTTTCTTCCTCCGTTTCCCTTACTAGCTTCCAGTCACAGCCTCTACTTCCCCACTAGCTCCCAGTCTTCTTGCCCAAGCATTTCCTGTGCCCCCAGTTCCCAGTCCCATTCTCCTTGCACAACCAGTCCCAGTCTCTCCCTCCAACTCCCTGTCACTGTTTCTCCCCCCCACTTCCAGTCTCACCAATGTTCTTGCTCTAATCTAGTCATCCCCATCCCTCCTGGCCTGGATTTTCTCCTCCGTGCATTAGAATTAGATATGTTCCCCCACCATGTCTGGGTGCCAGCAGGGGGGGTGATCAAGAGCTGAGGAGAGACTGCCTACTGCTCTCAGCTGCAGTACCCAGCCCCACCCCAGCCCCGAGCAACTGGGAGCAGCTGTTACAGGGGAAGTCTTTCTGAATCCCTGTAGTTCTGGGCTAGAGCATGCTCAACTGCTCTGTGAGGATGGTGCATGTGCAGTCCAGAAAGCACTAGGAGCTGTAAAAGGCCGAGTACGCCCAGGGAGGATGGAATCTTTGGAGATTTTACCTGTTGATCTTTAGCTAATCTCTACCGAGCATTTGCAAACTGTAGTTTTTTTTAAAGGTTTATAATTGACCAAATTCAATTCTTTTTTTATGGGGACAACCAAATGTCCATTCCTGACACAAAAGCCATCCTTTGCCAGATTTCAAGTCTCTGCTCTAAAGCAGTGGTTCTCAACCTTTCAGGAAGCCGATTTGTCTTGCATACCCAAGTTTCACCTCACTTATAAATTACTTACAAAATGCCCCTCTGCCATGTTGTCAGAGTCTACCCTCACTTGAAACTGGGCGGTTTCAAAGTGAGGACCCGCATGTATTCCCCCACCCTAAAATCTTAGGGTAGGTCTCCCCTTCGGCTGCCACCACCCGGTCAATTCCGTGGGCCGGGACACCCCTGTTTCCCCCCTTGGGAACACAGATCAATTCACAGAGGAGGAACCTCCCCCCTCTCTCCAACCTGCTCTGAAGACAGAGATGCCTGGATTCAAACGCCTTGAATCTCTACACACAGGGAAGCAGCCCACTTCCCCCTCCCCTTCCCCTGAATTTCCCCAAGGGAAGGAATTAACCAAGTCCAAAGAAAAGAAAAGAATTTATTAAAGAATAAAAAGAAAATACAGAATCTCTATGAGCCCAAGCTGGACACTCATAGGGTATAACCTTATCAATCTCTGGAGAGAATCCCCTCTCCCCCTTTTCTCAGTAAAAGCAATATCAGCAAACAGGAATAAAGCATTTCCTTTAGCAAACACACAATTGCAAATATAGAAATCAAATCATAAGACTAATTCGCCTTTCTAATTAATACTCACTATTAATTAGTAGAAACTACTCCAGGAGAACTTGGAGACATGACTGTCTTCTGTTAGATCCAAAAACAGTTCTCCCCAAGACAAAGGCTTCCCTCCACAGAGATTTGAAAAAATCTTATCTCTGATTGGTCCTCTGGTCAGGTGGTCACCAGGTACTACATGTTAACCCTTTACAGGTAAAAGAGACCTTAACCCTTAACTATCTGTTTATGACACGCCCCCCAAATCGCCAACAGTGGGAACTACTGGTGGTGATTTCATTCTAGAACTTTAAAATAAACAGATTAACAAAACACATGCACAATTACATATACTACTAAGTATGTAACAACAAGATATTTGACATTGAAGAACACTTTGTATGCATTTGAGCGGACATACTTGGCAACGTCCTTGCCCATCCTTCCAGTGGAAGGACTTTTCCAACCTGTCTTTGGTTTGTTGACCCCAGAATGCCCACTGGGATGTCAGGGCCCAAGCTTAAGAGCTTGTCCCAGTACTTAGTTGGAACTACCAACTGTCTTTGAGGATGCTGGCCTTCCTGGTGTCCACCAGAAAGAATGTTCTTATATAAAAGTCCTTGTTTTACAACAAACTGGAATTGGGTAGAAGAGCTGAGAGGCGGTGGGTTGCTGCGTGCCGCCGCCCAAGCTTTTTTAAGGCTGTCATCGGCTTACTGCTCAGTCTGGAACTGTTCCCTTGAGGCGGGAGACACCAGTTCCTCTGGGAGCGATGTAGGTGATGAGGTTGTTTTCATTGACTGTGGACCGCTCTCCGCTGGTGCACAAGGTGATATTTCAGGCTCTGGCTGAGCCTCTTGGGTAGAGTTGTGTGCTGCTTGTGCCAGTTTAGGCCCGTTGGCGCCCCCTGGCGGTGGAGTTGCAAGCGCTGGCGTCAGTGCTGGCGCTGGATTTGCCGCTGGTTGCTTTTACAGTTCCGGTCCTGGGACTGGATGTACTATGGCTGCTGTAGTTGTTGGCATGGGATCCGGTTCCACCACCTCTGTCTGGGTCTCTGGTAACACAGACAGGGTCCTGGTGGATGGCTTAGGAACAGGGATGGGAGTGCCTGCTTGTTTGGCCTGGCCGCGGGTGACCACTCCCCCCCTCTTGGCCAGCTGCACATGGTTGGCCAAGTCTTCCCCCAGTAGCATGGGGATGGAATAATTGTTATAGACAGCAAAAGTCCACTTTCCTGACCAGTCCTTGTACTGGTCTTCAGGGATGCTGTACCCATGGCAGGTCCTTTTAACCTTTTTGAAGAAGGCCTTAGTGTCCTCACCTGCCATGTAGGTGGGAAATTTCTTGGGATGGGGAACAGTGCCTTCTGGTGCTGGCCACACCCCTCTGCAGTTAGTGAATTTTATGTGTGGCTTGCTGGTGTTGCTTTTTGGTGCTGGCCACACCCCTCTGCAGTCAGTGAATTTTATGTGTGGCTTGCTGGTGTTGCTTTTTGGTGCTGGCCACACCCCTTTGCAGTCAGGGAATTGGTTTCCCCAATTCCTAACCCTCTCTATTCCCGAGAGACTGAATAGAAAAGAAACAAAACCTTTTCATTTGCAAATGTGTAGTTGCTGTTTGCTGATATACTGAGAAAACAAAAAAAAACTGGTTTGTCCTGTTTCTAGCACTTGCTAAGTACCTCACAGTGGGGGTCCTTTCTAACAAGCCTCCTAGAAAAACTTGCACCTCTTTCCTAGCTGTTTTTAAGCAGACAGAAAGAAAAAAAGGAGAAAAAAGAAAAGAAGAAGGAAAAAAATCCTTTTCTAACACAGCCTGTTAGAAACCTTATGCCTCAGCTAAACCCAGCTGAAAATCTGTTTCCAAAAAAACAATCTTCCTAATAAGCCCAGCTGACCGGCTGGTGCTACTTAGTACCTGCAGAAAAGTGTAGTAAATCCTCTCAGAGATTTGTATTCCCTGGCTCCAGAGGATTTGAAAAGACACAGGGAAAAAAAAATCTGGCTGGAGGGTTTCTGTCTCCCCCCCCCAAACCTGTTTTCCCTGTTGGATGGGAATGTACTTTGTCGAGCACTTCCCCCCACCTTAGGAATCCTGAGTGATACCTGATATCACAAAGGAAGGACACACCTCTAGGGAAGAGTTTTTCCTCAGCATAGCCAGCAGAGAAAAAAACTCCTCCTAACCCTGAAAACTGCTTGAAACTTGCCTTTTCCTCAAGCTGCCTGTCCAAGCAACAAGAACGAAAATATGCTTCCAACAAAGCCTGCTGGAAAACTAAATTGCCTCCAGCCAACCTGGCTGAAACTGTAAACTGCCTCTGCTCTGAGTTGCTGTACCCAGCAGCCCAGCTGAAAGGCTGCTGCTAACAATACCCCTGAGAAAAATCTGGTCTATTCCTCAGGGATTTGTGTTCTCCTGTCTTCTGATCCTTTCAAAAGACACAGGGAGAAAAAAAAACCTGGCTGGAGGGTTTCTGTCTCCCCCCCCCAAACCTGTTTTTCCTGTTGGATGGGAATGAACTTTGGCGAGCCCTTCCCCCCACCTCAGGAATCCTGAGTGGTACCTCGTATCACAATGGACGCAAGTAGCGCTCCACAGGAGGCTTTGTAACAGAAAGCCCTGCAAAAAACTGAAAATACTTTTAACCCTGAAACTGCCTCAGAGTGCCTCTGGTAGAAAAGCCTTGCCTCTCTCTCTGGGTCCGAAACACCACTGCCACCATGTCAGAGTCTACCCTCACTTGAAACTGGGCGGTTTCAAAGTGAGGACCCGCATGTATTCCCCCACCCTAAAATCTTAGGGTAGGTCTCCCCTTCGGCTGCCACCACCCGGTCAATTCCGTGGGCCGGGACACCCCTGTTTCCCCCCTTGGGAACACAGATCAATTCACAGAGGAGGAACCTCCCCCCCTCCCCCCTCTCTCCAACCTGCTCTGAAGACAGAGATGCCTGGATTCAAACGCCTTGAATCTCTACACACAGGGAAGCAGCCCACTTCCCCCTCCCCTTCCCCTGAATTTCCCCAAGGGAAGGAATTAACCAAGTCCAAAGAAAAGAAAAGAATTTATTAAAGAATAAAAAGAAAATACAGAATCTCTATGAGCCCAAGCTGGACACTCATAGGGTATAACCTTATCAATCTCTGGAGAGAATCCCCTCTCCCCCTTTTCTCAGTAAAAGCAATATCAGCAAACAGGAATAAAGCATTTCCTTTAGCAAACACACAATTGCAAATATAGAAATCAAATCATAAGACTAATTCGCCTTTCTAATTAATACTCACTATTAATTAGTAGAAACTACTCCAGGAGAACTTGGAGACATGACTGTCTTCTGTTAGATCCAAAAACAGTTCTCCCCAAGACAAAGGCTTCCCTCCACAGAGATTTGAAAAAATCTTATCTCTGATTGGTCCTCTGGTCAGGTGGTCACCAGGTACTACATGTTAACCCTTTACAGGTAAAAGAGACCTTAACCCTTAACTATCTGTTTATGACACATGTATATTGGCCAAACTGTACAGTCCCTACGTAAAAGAATAAATGGACACAAATTGGATATCAGGAATGGTAACATACAAAAGCCAGTAGGAGAACACTTCAATCTTCCTGGACATTCAATAACAGATTTAAAAGTAGCCATTCTTCAACAAAAAACACTTCAGAAACAGACTTCAAAGAGAAACAGCAAACTAAAATTAATTTGCAAATTTAACACCATTAATTTTGGCTTGAATGGGGACTGGGAGTGGCTGGCGTACTACAAAAGCAATTTTCCTTCTTTTGGTATTGATACCGCCTCATCTATTATTGGGAGTGGACTACATCCACCCTGATCAAATTGGCACTGTCAACACTGGTTCTCCACTTGTGAGGTAACTCCCTTCTCTTCATGTGTCATTATATAATGCCTGCATCTGTAATTTTCTCTCCATGCATCAGAAGAAGTGGTTTTTTACCTACGAAAGCTTATGCCCAAATAAATCTGTTAGTCTTTAAGGTGCCACCGGACTCCTTGTTGTTTTTATAAAAATACAAAAGAGTCACAGCACATTATTACTGAAAAATTGCTTACTTTCTCATTTTTACCATATAATTATAAAATAAATAATAACTCCAATTTTGAGAAACACTGATATAGTATATAAAGCAGGATAAGCAAATAATTGTCCGTATTAAATTCTAGTTTGTACTGACTTCTTTTCATGTAGGCTGTTGTAAAACTAGGCTAATATCTAGATGAATTGATGTACCCCTACTTCCAGGGGTATGCATATCCCTGGTTGAGAACCACTGCTCTAAAGCATGGGGGCACCAGAGCATTTCAAAGAAAAGGTAGCCAGACTTTTTTACTATGGGCAAAACAACTCTCCTCCCGCCCCCAATTTAAAATTAATTTGTTTTGAAGTATTTTTAAAGAAATTGTAGTTAGGAAAATGAGCTATTTATCAAAACAATTTATCTTTCTTTAGCCTCATTCTCCAAATGACTCAACCATTTTGGCTGAAATGGTACAGGAAAAAAATCAGCTTCAAACAGACACTCAACATGGAAAATGTCATTCTGAATGTTTAAAGTTTGGCAAAGATAGAAATATCTGAAAATGGGTCTTATAATTGTAGTTACAAAAATGAGCTATTTATCACGTTTTTAAAGTTCTTCCAACTTTTGTTTTCTATAACAGCAAAATCTCAAATTTGTTTGCCATTGCCTTTGATAATGAGCAGTGCCTTTTACTAATTTGGGGGGCACTGATGGAAGTTTTTCTGTATTAAGATTTGTTTTCATATGCTTACATGGTTGATGTGGGGTGTTATAAAATATGTGTCAGTGCCTGCATGCTCTTTGATAAAATGCATATTGGGGACATGAATAGTTGAAGCTAATCCCTGGCAGAGATCCTAAGCCCCGCATCAGGAAATTCCTCTGAAGACCCTAGCTACCTGGTCCTGAGAGTACCTCTTCATTCTTAAAAAATGTTGGAAAAACATACAGTAGGAAATTCAATACAAAAATATTGGTAAAATATAGTTAAGGTTGTAAATACCTAAAAATACCCTTAATATAAGGTTGACATAAAAACAACAACAGTGAAAAGCAGGTACACGTTAAGAGAAAATTTAAAGCAAACAAACCAAAAGCCAAACATTGACGAGTTTGGACATGCACAACTAAGGTGCCCCAAAACTTTAACTCTGTCCCCTCTACTCCTATTGTGTGCCTCTACCACACTGTGCATAGGATCCGAAGAAGTGGGCTGAAGCCCAGGAAAGCATATGCTCAAATACATTTGTTAGTCTCTAAGGTGCCACAAGTACTCCTGTTCTTTTTGAGGATCATTGTTGTACATGTGGAATAAACAGAACCTCAAGTTTTATATGTTTAGTCCAAAAATGTTAGTTGCTTGTTTTTCAATTAATATCATTCAGAATTTTGAATCTGTATAGCACTGAATGGGTACTAATTATTAATTTATTATTATTAACAATAATTATTCTATTATGTGTTTATTTTATATTTCAGATGTGGAATGGGTACTTATTATGGAACTATAGGTGGTCCATATCCATTCTTCAGTGCACAACTAAGAGGGAAAACAGCATATGCTCCTCCTGGAAAGAACCTTTACACAAGTCCTGGAAAGAAAGGAACTGGATATGGGTAAAACATTCAGTATCATTTCCTGAATAGTATTTCATCAAATGCTGAACTTTGAGGTCACCATTATTAATTTTCTTTACACAGATATCCAAATCTTACCATAGGCAAACAGTATCCACACTCAAGTGATGTGTATGAAAGCGGAAAAATGAATGCAAAGGTAAAATTATTCAGTAACTTTATTTAATCACTATTTGCAAACAGTTTACCTTTCCTGTAGTTTTTCTTTTAGCCTAAAGCAACCAGTATTTATTTATTTACCAACTGGACTGCAGATAAATTGCCTTTTTTTGTTAAATATATTATTCCTTTCCCTCTTACTCACCCAGCACAGAGTCCTATTTCTTAGGCTGTGCAGTGGGCTAAGGATTTGACCCAAAGTATTGAATTGAGAGAGAGAGAAACCCAAATTAATTATTATTAATTATTATGTATTTATTTGTTTGTTTGTTTTTATTTGTATTGTGGTAGCTCCTAAGAACCCCAGTCATGGACTGGGACTCTATTTTATTAGAGGTTGTACAAACATAGAGCATATCATCTGTATTTCACTTTATAACTTAGTAAATATGAGAAGGCTGCTCTATTTATGTGTGTCAGTCTCACTAATACTGTATATTTTTAATCATATATGGGGAACAATGATAGCTGAAAGAGGGCTTTTTTGCCATAGGAATAAGTATTTTGAGCTTTATATTTTTACCACAAACTAATATCTGTTTGGAGTTAAATTGAGATTTTGAGGGGGAAAATACAGTAAAAGCTGTTTTGTCTGGCATATTGGGGGAATTGGGGTGCTGGTAAGTGAAAAATGCCAGTTAATTAAGAGGGAGGGAGTTTGGGTGTGGGAGGGGGCTCAGGGCAGCAGGTTGGGGCACGGGAGGGGTTTCGGGTGCCAGATCCAGGGGGTGCTCACCTCAGGTGGCTCCCTGTCCTAGCCACTCTGAGGCAAATGTGCAGCAGGCGGCTCAGTGCTCTGCCTCCACCTGCAGACACCCCTCCGCATAGCTCCCATTGGCCGCAGTTCACAGCCAATGGGAGCTGTGGAACTAGTGCCCAGGGCAGGATGGGGGCAGCATGCAGAGTTGCCTGCTGCGCCTCCGCCTAGGAGCAGCCGGGACAGGTCACCGCTTGTGAGGAGCCACCCAAGGTGAACAGCCCCCAGATCCAGCACCCTGCACCCCCAAACCCTTTCCACACCCAAACTCCCTCAGAGCTCACGCTTCACACCCCCTCTCATGCCCCAACTCACTGTCAGCCCTGTGCCAACCAAACTATAAACCAGAATTTCAGTAAAGATCAGAAATGCCAGTTTATAGAGCTTTCCGGTTGGTGAAATGCCAGATAAAATAGCTTTTACAATACATATATTAAAAGTTTCAGCATCAGGATTGGGGTTTTGTTTGCTACTAGTTCACATTTGGGTTAGAAAAGGTTAATTTTTTATTAGTTTGAATGACCCAACTTGCAAATTTTTTTGGTAGTTTGGGCCCAAGTTGCAAAATTCAGATCCAGAACTGAACTCTGTGAAGTCTGAGGGTGTTTCGATTTAGGGTTTGTTTGGAGCTCATCTCTGATTAGAAGCATGTAACATAATACAAGTGTGACCACAAATAGGGGAGGAATGATCCAGAATGACTAAGGGCTTGTCTACACTACCGCTTAAGTCGATGTAACTTACGTCGTTCAGGGGTGTGAAAAAACCACCCCCCTCACTGACATAAGTGACATCGACATCGGCTATGTTGATGGGAGACACTCTCTCACCGACATAGCTTCCACCTCTCGTTGAGGTGGAATAATTACATCGATGGGGGAGTGCTCTCCTGTTGATGAAGCACATCTTCACCAGATGCAGCTGCACCGATACAGCACAGTAGTGAAGACAAGACCTAACACAGTCACCACACTATGGTGGACTCCAGACAAGTTCTCTGCTCAGCTCTTCAAATAAAACACAAAAGAGAAGTATCAGACACTGAATGGACTTAGAGAATGAAGTATCCTCTTGGCTTTAGAGGTGGTTGGTCTCTACAAGTCAACCCGTAGCCAGTCATTGTGGTGAAGCTGGAGGATAAATAAAGGACCTAATTCTCCTGGATTGTCAATCTGGCACATTTTGCAAGCTCTAAATTTAAATTAAAAAAAGGTGTACCACCAATTGTATAACTCCCCAAATCCTGCCTTCTCCTCATGCAGTAGAACCACGTTGTTTTGGTTGCCACAGGTACCTCTGTCCTCCGGAGTAGGGCAACATTTGTTTCTTATTCATTAAGCAGTGAAAAGTTGCTCCCCATCATTAGCATGAATTAGCAAGGTTGTACTGTATTTGTAATGTTAAAGTCCATACATGTACCATGTGTCCATTAATAAATTTGAGATCTTAAAGAGTTTTTAAATTTACTTATTTTAAGAAGTCCTTAAATTCTTCAAGAGTGTCATAGTTTCCTAGCATTTGTTATGCTCAATGGATTGTTTTGTTATGCATTATGTAGTGCCTAATGTATATGTGGAAGCCAGAATTAATATTAGCAGAGGAAATTACATTAAATACATGGCTAAAAGTAAGTTTTTTTCAAGACTGAATTTAAATCTTTTTATTTTTTTCTAATCAGAATAATCTGAGGTAAAAATGCCCAAGGCGATACCTTTAAAACTACTTATTTTACAGAAGGTGCATGAAGACCATCTGCGTTTGGTTAAAGGAGGGCCTTTCAAGTTAAATCTCTATCCTCGGGAGTATTTTGACTTAAATCCATATTATGATGATAAACCTTTGCCACCAGCTAAGAAACCAACCCCAGAAAAGCCAGTTGCACACCCCTTTAAACCAAGTTCTCCTGCTAAAAAGGTGAGTCTGCTCTCCAACTAGTATAGCAAAAAGTGACAATCCAAATATTTGGTGGTGGTCTTGTAGAAAGTTTAAATCATATTGTATAGAAGACAAAAATTGTGAAAGAGTAGGATTGGAAGGGACCTCAATAGGTCATCTACTCTAGTCCCCTTCACTCAAGACAGGACTATGTAATAACTAGACCAGAGGTTCTCAAACTGTGGTCTGCGAGCTCCATTCAGGTGGTCGCCATAGTCTCCTCTAAGGTGTGTGCCTGGGAGGCCGCACACGAGAGAATGAAGGGCCGCCCTCTTAATTAGTGGAACCACGCAGGCGTGGCTCCACTAATTAGGTGTCTGGAGAAGACGCACATGTAAGGTGAGGTGGTGGCCTTGAGGGGAATAGGGGGTAGATGGGTGAGGGCAGTGGGGTGAGAAGAGGGGGTGGGGGGACTTTGGGATGTGCAGAGCTGGGGCAGCCAGAGAAAGAGGCAACTTTGCTCAGCTACAGGACTGCGGCTGCTAGGGAGAGACGGCCTCCTTCCCAGCCCCAGCTCGGGGTGCTGCCATGGCGGGGGAGAGAGTGCACATCCATCACATTAGAAAGATAAGTCTACTGATATTAAAATATGAGTTGTGTGCTTTTGTTTGTAGAATTATTATAAAGGTTTTTTTACAATAGTTAGCTAATGGTAAAAACAACATTTGGAAAGATCATTAAGTGGTCCACTGAGACCCTCAGCAATTTTCAAGTGGTCCACGAAAAAAAGTTTGAGAACCACTGAACTAGACCATTCTTGTCAGGTATTTATCTAACCTTTTCTTAAAAACCTCCAAGGATGGAGATTCCACTACCTCCCTAGGCAATTTGTTCCAGTGCTAAGAAAATTGCAGGCCAAGATTTTGTTGTGGAATCTGCAACTTTTTATAATTGCTGCAAATTTGGGCCAGGTGGCAAGCCACTCTCTCACATTTGGTCTGACATGATGAGACGGGTGGATGGACTATATTTGAGTGAGTGGCATTGTGACCTGGCACAAAGGGTTGTAATGCAATTCAAATTTGGCCCAGCCACCTCTCTGTCATGCTTGTCTTTGAGAGCCAAACAAGACATATAGTGTCTCTTCTGTTGCCATGTTTTGGAAAATAGACTGCATGCTTTGAACCACAACTTTAACAAACTGACTACAACTTTTGAACCAAAACCCCACACATTTCTTAGAGTCTTACTCATGAGTAAATGCTCACCAAGGTGAGTAAGGGCTGCAGAATCAAGCTGTAAAATTACTTTAAAAAGTAGTTAAGTCTATTTCTAATCAATTAATATACAGCAGTGGTCTCCGACCTTTTTACGCCCAAGATCACTTTTTGAATTTAAGGGCAAACCATGATGTACCCTTCCCCGAGGCCCTGCCCCTTCCCCAAATCCCTGCTCTACTTACTCCAACCCCCTGCCCTCCATCACTCGCTCTCCCCCACCCTCATACACTTTCACCAAGCTGGGGTATGGGTTTGGGCTGGGGCCAAGGGGTTTGCAGTGTGGAAGGGGGCTCTGGACTGAGCCTGGGGAAAGGGGTTGGAGTGCAGGAGGGGATGAGGGGTGCAAGCTCTGGGAGGGTGTTTGGGTACAGGAGGGGGCTCTGGGCTGGGGCGTGCAAGAGGGGGAACAGGATGCTGGCTCAGGGAGGGGGGTCAGGGCTGGGGCAGAGGTGCGGGAGGGGGTACGGGGCACTGGCTCTGGCAGGGGGTTCAGGCTGGGACACAGTGTTGGGTGCAGGAGATCCTCTAGGATCAACCAGTCGATCATGATCGACCGGTTGGTGACCACTGCTATACAGTATTAATGAACAAATGAGTTATTTTAGCTCTGATGCAGAAGTGGGTATTAAAAAGTCTTAGTGCTTCTTCCTACTGTAAGGAACTCATGCACCCTGTGCAGCGCGTCTAGCTAAATGAGCATAAGTAATGCCCTATTGGTCGTTGCCCACCTGAAGCCCCCTACACTGTCTATCTAAGAACTCAGTGAGTACCAGTCCATATCGCTCAATGCAATGGTTTCCTGGCTCTGGACCTCAATAGGTACTTTTCTCAGAATAAAGCCTGATGCTACTTCAGCTGAACCTGAATATGTTGAGAGTGTTATTTTGTTCTATGACACCTGCTGTAAAATAAATCCTCTAAAATCCATCATAGAAATGAATCATAGAAGTGTAGGGCTGGAAGAAACCTCAATAGGTCATCTAGTCTAGTCCCCTGCACTCAAGGCAGGACTAAGTAATAACTAGAACATTCCTGACAGGTATTTGTCTAACCTGTCCTTAAAAACATCCGACAACAGATTCTACAACCTCTCTAGGCAATTTGTTCCAGTGCTTAACTACCCTGACAGTAAGTTTTTCCTAATGTCCAACCTAAACCTCTTTTGCTTCAATTTAAGCCCATTGCTTCTTGTCCTATCTTCAGAGGTTAACGAGAACAATTTTTCTCCCTCCTTGTGAAGTACTTGAAAACTGTTATGACCCCCCTCAGTCTTCTCTTCTCCAGAGTACACAACCCATTTTTTTCTATCTGTCCTCATAGATCACATTTTCTAAACCTTTAATCATTTTTGTTGCTCTTCTCTGGACTTTCTCCAATTTGTCCACATCCTTCCTGAAATGTGTCACCCAGAACTGGACAAAATAGTCCAGCTGAGGCCTTATCAGCACGTAGGAGAGTAGAAGAATTACTTCTCGTGTTTTGCTTACAACACTCCTGCTAATAAATCTCAGAATCTTACCTTTATAATAATTCTACAAACAAAAGCACACAACTCATATTTTAATATCAACACTCCTGCCAATAAATCTCAGAATCTTGCTTGCTTTTTTTGCAACAGTGTTACACTGTTGACTCATATTTAGCTTGTGATCAACTACAATCCCCAGATCCCTTTCCACAGTACTTCTTCCTAGGCAGTCATTTCCCATTTTGTATGTGTGGAATTGATTATTCTTTCCTAAGTAGAGTACTTTGCATTTGTCCTTATTAAACTTCATCCTGTTTACTTCAGATATTTCTCCAGTTTGTCCAGATCATTTTGAATTTTAATTTTAAAATGCAACCTCGTGGTCTTTTGTTGCAAAAGTTCTCCTATGTCAGAAATACGAAAGGTATGATTGAGTTTTTTTTGTCAGTTGTGATTGTAATTTACAAAGCAATGAAATCTAGTTTGATTCTATACAAAACCAGAAACTATAAATAACCTGTGATGGGGTGTACATATCCTGCACCAGGAAAAAAGGGGTTAAAAGTAGCTTTGGGCTCAGGGCTTATGTACTCTACAGGGGTTACAGTGTCATAGCTACGGAAGTTACTACAGGAACGAAAGGGATTCTCCCATTGCTGTAGTAACTTGCTGTCAGCCTAGTCACATCTACACTGGGGGGTTAGGCCAGCGTCGTTGTGGCATTCAGGAGTGTGGATTTTTTCTAAATTTTAAGTATAGACTGGGCCTCAGGCACCAGCGAGGCATTCCAGTCTCGGAGGAAGAGCCTTAAAAGGGAGATGCCCCTTGGACAGACCTCTCCTCACCAGCTCCTAGGAAGGAGCACTGCAAAAGATGAAGCTGGCAGAGGCTTCCTATGAACATTGAACAAGAGCCTTGAGGATACTGAGCCAGGCTATGGCTTATCAGGTATCTCCTAAAAGCAAGGAAGCTTGGATCACATTTGGACTATTTTTGTGTTGTGACTTTCTTCTGTTACCTTTCCCTTGAGGCCTTAAGAGGGCTGGAGAAGAAGGCAAAAAGGCAGGCCACAGAAGGAAGAAGCCCAGGGAATAAGCAGGAGAGGTCTGAACAGGGCCAGCTCTAGGCTTTTTGCCGCCCCAAGCAAAAAAAAAAAAAAAAACCTCCAAGAGCGGGAGGCTAAAAAGTGACCTGGCTGGAGGGCTAAGTCACCAGACTAAGGACGACCCTAACAGATCTGAATGGCGGGATCTGCAAGGTTAGAGAAAGGAGAACCCTGACAGCGCTGCACCCAGCCACAAGGTGGCGCACTGGCTGGAGAGTCACTTTGTCATATAACCATATTCTAAATAACTTGAAAACAGCTTATCTTTAAAATCAGCACAGAGCAATTGTTAAAATTTAGTTAATCAAATGTATATGTAGAGTTGCCTGTTTTAGACCATAGCAACTAGTCAGAGTTTGAGGCCCTGGGGATGTTCCAGTTGGAAGTAAAAATTGATGGAGTCTGGTATTTTCCTTGATACGCTCTCGTTTATTTACAAGGAGTGAACAAAATCCTGTGTCTCTGAACGCAGAAGGAACCAAGAACAAAAGGAACAGTTTCTTAGCTTACAGCCCCCAAGCCAACCCCAAACCCAAAGCTCACTCTCTAGCTTGTTCTAGAGTCGTGCTGCTTACAGACTCCTGATTGGCTTTCTTGCCTTTCCCTCTCTCTGTGTTCTTGTCTGTCCTTTATTTCTATGTGCGCTCTCTTCACACACACTCTCTACTCAAACAATACTCAGCCAAAAGCTTCTGGGCAGGTTCAAACACACCTTTTGTCTTGGGTGGTGGTTTATGCCTACAGTTATGTTAATTGAAGGGTGAGTTCACACCTATCAATCTGAATGAGGTTTTAACTCACCAGTAACAAGGTTTCACCCAGTTCATAACAGTAGGAATAAAATAAGGTAACTCCTCCACCTAGCACTCCTCTGGAGGACTCAGAACTGTACAGGGCCCTGAAATCTGAGAGCACTAGGATGCAGTGGTAACACCCCTTCCTGACCCTTGTTACTGCTGTTCTAGTGGGAGGGCTGGTAGAGACTAGCCAATGGTGTTTCTACCACCATATGTGTAGTGCTCTGGGCATGGTTAGGCAACATGCTGATAATAATGCTTGAATCCTGCCACATGGTACCACTATTGGTACCACCAGTGGAGCTGTACTGATGGGAACCAGTGGTGATCTTTATCGGTTTCATTTTTTGCCACAATAAAATCCTACATTTAATTTTTTTTACAATACCCTTTATATTTTTAAGATTCTTTCCTCATAATCCAGGATACATACAAAATAATTTGTCAAATCAAGTATTCACCAATGTAATTATTTAAATGTTCCTAACAGTTTCCTGTTGACTTTAAATACACGTGGTATGTGGTTTTCTGATATGTACATAATATGATGCGATTTGCCATGCAGTGTTCTGGGTTACCTTTGTATGGAAAAATATAGTTAAAGCAATTATATTGTAAATTAGCACTTTGACACTTTCCTTTTCTTTTCCAGTCAGGGGGCATGAAAGCAGGAACATTTGATTCTTATCCTTCCCATTCTGCTGAGCCCTATGTGGTTAAATATTCTAAGCCCATCACAACTAATAAAGAAGGACGGATTTTTCATCCTCCTCCTGGATCAAAAAGCAGGCCCTCTACAAGTATAATGGCTTTAAATGTTACAAGGTAAGCACTTGACATTTACTTTGATATTTCATGTTTATAGTTTATAAAATACAGCAGTAAGAATTTTTTAAATAAATTAAAAATTAAAGCCAGTAGTGTTTCTTTCCCTTCTGAACAATTAGTTAATGACAAAAGGATAAGAAACGTATAGATGAAATAATTTTCTGAAATTGTTCCTACTCTTTTGTATATTCAGATTAATTTAAAATGAAATATGTACTATTGACCTTAAGAAGCTGCATGATATATCTTTGACCTGCTGTGCTCTGATTCTTTTGACATCCTCTGCCCTTGCTACAATGTACAAAGAACCAGGAGCATATCTTTATTAAAAATAAAACTGACTTTTTTGTTTCTATTGTATATGTGAAATAAAATTGACTCCCTCTGGTGGCCAACATAAAACCTGTAATAATGGCTAATCAAAGCCAGTACAGCCTGGAGCATGGTATTTAAATTGGGAGTCTGATAGTTGCTAATGTCTGAGTGCTTTCCTTTCCAACATTAACATTCTTTTAGCATAGGTTTATATACAGTCCATTTCTTAAAGTTTTTGTGTTATGTTGTTTATATTTAGAATATATTTGGTCTCAGTTCTCATTTGTCAAAACTTGAGAAGTCACAGTAAATCAAAAATTAGATTGTTTTCTTTAGATTCTCTTAGCAAAATATTTTCAAGAGCAGGCACCAAATATTTGCGTACAGATCAATTAACTATACATGCAAATATTATTTTTGCATGCACACTTGTGTAGTGCAAAACATTGTAGGGGAACTCCAGGTTAGCTGTACATTCTTGAAAATTTGACACATAGGAATGTGTTTCACATTTGTGATTTAGATCTTTTTTTAATCTTCATGTTGAAAGTATATAATATTCTTCCCCATCCTGTCCACCACCGAATGTTCTTCTAATTGCCCTCCTTTTCCCACCATGCTCAGATGCTGTAGGTGAGCAGTCCTGTTGCATTGCAGAGCCAGTTTTAAGTTTTTATTTATACCTATAAGTTTATTTTATTTAAACCAGAAGCTGCTTGATGCTCCACATTAACCTTTATTAATTATTGAAACTAAGGCCTGTCTAGACACAAAAGTTGTACTGTTTTAAAGTGGTACACATCCTTTTCCACTGTGGATGCAGTTATACTAGATAAAGGTGCCCTATACCAGTATATCTTAATCCCCTTTCCATAAGATAAGCTGTTATAAGGCACCTTCGTACTGGTATAACTGTGTCCACACTAGGGGTTCTACCAATATAACTATTTCAGTAAAAAGTTACACCTCTATTTGAAATAGTTATTCTGGAACAAAAAACATGTTTAGACTAGGCCTCAAACTTTAAAGATGGGTAACTTTTAGTAAAGTGCCATTCACTGCAGCCAGACGCAGTCAGAATGGGCTTGTTGGAAATAATAGACAGAAAGAACTATTAAATCTGATATAAGCACTAGAGAGAGAAATGGAATATAGTATTTCAAACTATCTCCCATGTATTCCATCCTAAAGAAATCTAAAGAACGCAGTTTAATTTATTTTCTCATACTGTTCTCTTGAGTTTTGGGAGGTAATGGTGATTCCAAACTTATTCTATGAAAATCATAGCTCATAAACTTTAAGAAATGCAATGAACAATGTTTTATCAAAATATCCCCTTTCACATTGCTTTACAAGTCTTTGTTTTTTCCCTGAAAAGCTAATGCTCTGATATTTAGACCATGATCCTACAATTGAATTTGCTAGGAATTCTGAGCCTTATTGAAATTAGTGGGACTTTCCATAGGTGCAGGGATCCATGCTTGTGAATCCTGCTGCAGGACTGGAGCCACAGTTTGTTTTCTTTTAGCAAAAGTTGTCTTTAGATCTAATATACTTGTGATTGGCACATCTAATGGAAGCTTTGTTTCACTTAAATTTCAGATCACTAAATGTAATGAACTACAAGACTACACACTTGATATATTAGCTTTGAACAGTGGGATAAAGATTACACTTCTTGGATTTTGTAAACTGTAACAATTCAATGTTTAAAGGGCATTTGAAGTAAATAAAAGTTTTGTTGAAGATAGAATTCAGTCAAATAAGGCAAACCCAGATTTCAATTGTATCCTAGTTGAGACTTTATTTTATAAATATGTAAACAAAATAAACACATACATTATGTACAAATATATGTTTAAAGTGTGAAATTAAACTATACTAATACAAATTTTATAGTTTACTTGTATTGTTGGAGAGGTTTATACGTCAAATATACACACCAAAAAGTATTTTAGATTTTAAGTTTTTATATAAATGTTATGATGGTGGCATCAATAAGTAGCAATTACCACTTCTGAGATGAACATCAATATTTATTAATCAGAGATAAAATATTGCCTAAAGTAAAGGTATGGTTTCCCTTTAGAAAGAATAAAGATTGATGTTCATCTTAACCAAGCCAAAATACATTACTGTATCTGGATTGTCTTCTTCAAAAGAATACGCCTTCTGTTAAGATGGCCTTCTCAAAATAGACACCATCTCCCATTGTTTACAAAAGGGACTGAGGCCACAACCTGTCATAGCAAACATGGCCACCATCTCCATTCATCTGCACTTCACAGTGCTCCTCTCTCTGTCTCTTGACAGCATAAGGTGCTGTTAGCTTTCTTAAGGGCAGTTTGGCTTCACTTCCATTAAGGGGAAAAAACTGAAAAAAATCTGTTGTGTCTTAAAAAATCAGTTTCTTATAAACTGAGACCACACAAACTTTAACCCTTTCTTAACATAATTCACCTGGAATTGGTATAAGGTCCAATGCAGTGTAGCCATGTCAGTCCCAGACTATACGTGAGACAAAGCGGGTGAGGTAATATTTTTTATTAGACCAACTTCTGCTGGTGAGAGAGACAAGCTTTCAAACCACACAGAAAGCTTGTCTCTCTCACCAACAGAAGTTGGTTCAATAAACGATTATTTCCTCTCCCACCTTGTCTCTATAAGCTCCCAGGTATAGAACAGTTTGTAAGTGTATCAAAGCTAAATTATTACAAAAATCCACAAAGTATCCAACTTGAACATTTAGATATACAAAATTGTTACACGAAGATAATGTTTTTATGTTAACATGTATTAGAAGACTCACTTTAGTACCAAAAGTATTCTTGGGCTATCCTACTACTTTGTTATTCACTGAGTAATAGCCAAAAAAAAAAAGTAAATAAAATTGAGACTGAACATGACGTTTTTCAACATTTAATAGTATGCAAATGAAAAGTAATGTATTGGCCAGGTCTTTCAGTCCTTACTTAGGCAAAATAACCATTGAGATCAATAGAGGCTTTGCCTGAGTAAAGTTACTGTAGGACAGAGCCTCCTAGCATTTATATATTTTAATTGATATGGCAGTTTTGGTGTTTTCCAAGTCCACAGACATCAAGCATGGTTCATTTCTTTTTTAATTTCGAAGTTTTTATATTATTGAACAAGTATTAGTGATAGTGCTGTCCTTTGAAGTTTTGGTATCATCTTCATAGGAAATATCAGAAAGATATGTGGCCAGTAATTTGGAGGCATTCATCATTGCTGAACTCTCTAGATTCAAAATCACTAGATAGCAGAGCAAACTGTACTGTATGTCTTCTTGACTGCAGTTCTAAAACTTGACTCCATGATTACAGATGTAGTGCAGCTGACTGAAATAGCACTATGGTGTTTCTTTACATCCCTGTGCATCTTATCTTTTTGTAACTCTTCCTCTTCTAGCTTCTTTCGTATTTCAGCAATCTTTCCATTCTCTAACAAATTGGAAACATTGGAGATTTAATTAAAACTTTTAACGCTTAATTTAAAAAAAGATCTATTGAACTTTGTTAGTAGAGATTTTCAGAGCTGTCAAGAATGTGGGCCAAGCTGATGTGCTTCTCATGGGAGCTACTGCCTTTCCCCGTATACTGTAAGTTGCTCTTGCACCCCACTTACCCCATCTCTATAAAGTGGGGGTGGGGGACACAACAGGGTTCAGGACAGAGGGAGATCGCTGGCAGCAGCTGCATCTCAACTTGCTGATCTACTTTAAAAGGCAATGTACTTAGAGTCGGGTCAGTGTACTTAAAGGGGCAATGCACATCTCTCTCACACACACACAGTGTGTGTGTCTGTCTTTGTCTGCCATGCTATCTCCCCTCCCTCCATTTGTGCTGCCTTGTAGAGTGTGAGGCTACATTAACAACAGTGTGTTAACCCTTGAGGGCTCAGTGGAGTACTAGTTCATCATTTAGCAGTAAGGCATTCCCTGGAAAATATCCCATCCTCTTCCACCCTCTGACTTCACCACCTCAACCAATCTTCACGACCATCATTGCTGTGTATAGTATTAAACTGTTTGTTTAAAACTTATAGTGTGTGTGTGTGTGTGTGTGTGTGTGTGTGTGTGTGTGTGTGTGTGTGTGTGTGTGTAAATAATAGTCTTTTGTCAGGTGAAAAAAAATTCCCTAGAACCTAACCCCCCTATTTACATTAATCCTTATGGGGAAATTGGATTCGCTTAACATCGTTTCGCTTAAAGTCGCATTTTTCAGGAACATAACTACAACGTTAAGCGAGGGGTTACTGTATGGAGAAGACATAAGGTGCCACAGTAATACAAATACATAGTAATAATAATGTCATTTTCTCTGCTCCCTCCCACTAAAGACAGAGCCAGTCACCTATCCATTCCACAACATGGCCCAGATTCTGATCTCGATATCACAACTATAAATCTGGACCAACTCCATTGAAGTACATGGAGTTACTCCATATTTTCACCAGAATTAAATGTAATCAGCATCTTGTCCTTTCACTTCAGTAACTCAAGGACTAAAAAACCTAACGTCACTGCTGAGTTTGGGTCTTCTGTGTGGTGGCATAATACCACTGTCTATCAATAGCAAAATTATTCTTTAAAACATGCTGTTCTCGAAATATTTAACATCAGAACAGGAAGACTTTGGGCTTGTCTACACACTGAAATAAAGTACTCTACTGAGCACTAACATGTTGTGCATTAATTGGTCTGTCTAGACCAGCGGCGGGCAAACTTTTTGGCCTGAGGGCCGCATCAGGTTTCGGAAACTGTATGGAGGGCCGGTTAGGGGAGGGAGTGGGGGCCGCCCCCTCATATGTCTCCCCCCGGGACCCTTCCCCATCCACACACACCCTGCTCCCTGTCCCCTGACCGCCCCCAGAACCGCCGCCCCTGACTGCCCCCCACTGCCCCATCCAACCCCTCCTCTCATTCCTGACGGCCCCCCAAGGACCGCTGCCCCATCCAAACACACCTTCTCTATGTCCCCTGACTGCCCTGGGAACCCCTGCCCCTGACTTCCCCCCGCCGCCACATCCAACCCCTCTCATTCCTGACTGCCCCCCTGCCCCCATTCAACTCCCGTTTCCCGCCCTGTGACCACCCCAACCCCTATCCACACTCCTGCCCTCTATCCAACCTCCCCACTCTCTTACTACACTGCCTGGAGCACCGGTGGCTGGCGGTGCTACAACTGCACCGCCCAGCTGGAACCAGCCATGCCATTGCCACTGCACAGACAGAGCACCAGGTTGGGCTGTGCTCTGCAGCTGCGCTGCCCCAGAAGCTTGCAGCCCAGCTGCCCAGGGCATTGCACCGATGGCAGAGCAAGCTGAGGCTGCAGGGGAGGGGGAAGTGTAGGGGAGGGGCTGGGGTAGCCTGCCCAGCTGGGAGCTCAGGGGACGGACAGGAGGGTCCTGCGGGCCAGATGACCACCATAGTTTGACCACCTCTGGTCTAGACCATGCTGGTATGCACTAGAGTAGAGAACCTTTAGTTTCAAACAGAACTACATTAAAGTGCACCAGCAGGGTCTGCAGGGACCAATTAATGCACAACATGGCAGTGCGCTTTAGAAATCACAACCCTATAGAGTGCATTACCCTACCATATAAACAAGGCAAGCATTTTAATCCACTTTTTAGTCACTCATTAATTACTGTACTAGTATTGTATATAAATAAAAGGAACGCTAAAATATATTTATAGTATAGTATTATATATCAGGTATATAAATGCTCTTTTCTCACATTCAGCTCCAAATATTGGGGTGTGGTGGTGGCAACGAACACTTATCTCTAATGGAATTCTCTGAACAGGGATTTTTCCGAACAGGCAATTTCTTCTATACACCATTAGATTTGCACAACTTTGAATCATAGGGAAAGTCAGGGTAAATGGCACATTGGATTAGTGTACTAGCCTTTCACCTCTGGAGGCCTAAGTTCAGAGTCTTTGATTTAGGTTACCATTATTAGTAGTATCTATATTACAGTTGTGCCCAGCAGTGCCAGTCAGGACAGGGATTCATTGTGCAGTACAAACAAATAAGAAGATAGTCCCTACTCTGAGAAGCTTACAATGTGAGTGAATGTCACATTCGTCCTTTAGTCCTCAGTTGTCCATCACACCATTTGAAATGAGTAGCAATCTCTGCACAAGTGGTTCAGAATAGCAGGTGTGTTGCTGGTCAGGGTTAAGCTGTGGTAATTGAATTGTATTATGATGTTTGTACAGCACCTGCCTACACTAGACTTTGCTCAGGACAGATCTGTTAATTTCTCATTTTCTTGGGAAGTAAATCTACTCACACACACACAAAGAGTCACTATATCTCTTGATACATCTACTGAACATTAGGTGTCCTCTCTCTCATTTCTGTGCTCTGTGGTAGATGGAAAGAAATGAGTGCCACTTGCACTACATGAGGAAAAGGTATGGTAAATATGAGTCTCTGGAGGGAATTGACAGGACTCCAGTTTCTAGTTACCTTGCTTTATTTTTCATTCAGAGATTTATTTCACAGAACCCTATTTATTGGTGACTAAAAATAATCCCTCAAAAAATAAGGTCTAGTGGGCTAAGAATGTAAACTACAGTCCTCCCATCCAGGCTGTAGAGTCACTACTACACAGATACTACTTCAGCCCCATAGCTGAAATAGCCAGTGTGTGGTATTTCTGTGACACTCTTCCCTCTCTCAACTCCATGGGCTATGGTAACAGGAATATCCATACAGAATGGAATCCCACAGGCCCCCTCCCTTCTCCCTACATATCTATGGCCCTCTCTTGGCATATATCTGCAGCAGGAAAATGAAATTTGCTAGCGAATGTATCAAGACATATTTTAACTAAATCATTAAAAAAACCCATTAGAATCTGGTGTAAACAAAGCCATTGCTATTTAAAAATGATAGTTGGTCATTGTTAACCATAAAGCAAGACTGGATATCTTTCTAAACCATATGTTCAGATGAGTATATAATTTAAATTCAAATCCTTGGACTCGATGCAGGAATAACTGGGTGAAATGCTCTGGGCTGTGTTAGGCAGTTTGTCTAACTGAAAGATTACAAAATCAAGGGGGGCAGATCCTCAACGGGGGTAAATTCTGATAGCTCCATTGATTTCAGTGGGGCTGTGACAATTTACATCTGCTGAGGATCTGCCCCAGGGCTGCCCGGGGGCGGGGGAGGGGGGGAAGAAGTGGGGCAATTTGCCCTGGGACCCGCAGGGGCCCCCATGAGAATATAGTATTCCAACTTTTTTATGGAAGGGGCCCCCAAAATTGCTTTGCCCCAGGCTCCCTGAATCCTCTGGGTGGCCCTGATCTGCCCATATGAATCTATAAAATACAGCCAAGGGTCAAGTGTTCAGAAAATCATACGGGAAATTTCATATTGTGAAACTTCAAACAAAAAGGAGCATTTGTGGAAGTGACAACTGAAAACTGAAATAAGTGAACAGCAGAATTTTTAATTGGTTTAAAAGAAAGAATGTTTATTATAATTTCTCTGAAGCAAGACTGTTGCAGTTTAACTGGAATTGCCTGGAAAAGAAAGACAGTTTTCTTTAAAAAATAGTGGGAGTAATTCCTTTTAAGAGATACTTCAGGACAATTAAAAAAACCAAGCACAACGTATCACTCTCAAGGTTCAATCCAGAGCTCATTAAAGTAAATGAAGTATGCCTTCAATAGGCTTTGGATCAGGCTCTCCTTGAGGTTTTGTTTTATTATAATAAAAATCATGTGTGTGTTATGTAGAATCTCCTTTTTTGGAAATAAAAAATTCTTAAATTAAGCAACCAAGACTTAACTGCTTCAGGCTTAAAAAAAAACCAAAATACCTAGAGTTTTCCTAAGCAGGGAATTCAGACCAATGTACAGCGTGGTAATGGTTTTGGTAAGTAATTTACCTAAAAAGTTAATTGGTGCTCAAACTGGGTAAATTAAAATTAAAACAACACTTGTGCAGTAAGATGTTGCAAAGTACAGCACATACCTTGTGGATTGGATTCTAAAGCTGTATACCTGTAATCAGAAATTTCTTCACAAATTTCAGTGGAATACATGGAGTGATATTTTTCCTTGCCTGAAATGTAACTGTGTTTATGCTGCTCATTAACCAGAACAGTAATTTGGTCCCTTAGATTAACATAATCCTTATGGAGATGGCGAAATTCAAACTGTAATACATCCCTTTCATTTTCTATTGTCCGCAGATGGTTTTCCATTAGTAAATGGTCTTCATTCAATGTTCTGATGTTATTTTCATATTTGTAAGTATCTTGTTTACATTCCTGCAGGTTTTTTTTAAGAACCTGATTGTCCTCTGTGATATTTGCCACCACTGTTGATAAATTCTCCCATTCTCTGTTCATGTTTAACAAGTTAGTCTTCAAAATATCCCTTTCCGCTTTTGTATTTTGAAGTTCGGTCAAGAGTTTCTCCTCTGTGTAAGCTTTATCTGATTGGACCTTCTCAAGAGCCTGCTGCATTGTTTGTCTAGCATTAGCACATGCTTGTAATGTCATTTCAAGATCAAGCTTTTTGTCTTTAAGTGATTGCATTATGTGAACAAGAGTCTCCTGTTCAGATTTCATTACATTTTCTTTTTCTTTCAGTTGTCGTATTTCAATCTGATTTTTTTCAAGTTCTTTTTCAAGTGAGTTCTTTTCTTTTGCAAGCTGGGATGTTTTTATCTCTAGTTTCTGATTTGCTTCTTGCAACACTGAAGATTCCTTTTGCAAAGATTCTAGTTCCGCAAAGAGCCTATCTTTTTCACCGACAACAGCAATCATATTTTCTTGTGCTTTCTGGTTATTAATTTTGAAGTCATCTAATGCTTGCATCATACATTGGTTTTCACTACAGAGTTGACTCCTCTCTCTCTCAAGAGTTTTCTTTTGGTCTTGAAGTTCTTTGCATTTCTTTAACAACTTTTTCACTTCTTTAATACATTCTTTGCTGTCTCCTTCTGATTTAACTAACCTGACTTGCATGCTTTTCTTTTCTTCAACTAAATCCTTAATTTGCTTCTCATACTGTGAATTTCTCTCTCTTAGAGACCTTATGATAACAGTAAGAGGTTTCATTTTTGACTTGAGAGTTACATTTTCATTCTCAAGTTCCATCACTTTCTTTTGCAAGTGTTTAGAATCTTTCAGGGAATTTTGTAACTCTTCCATTTTTGTGGTGTACTCATCAGCTCTGATTTCACAGAAGTTCTGATTTCCAAGCTTTAGTAACCTTTGATTTATGATTTGCAGCTGCTTTTCTTTTTCTTTCTGTAGTTTCTCTATGTGATCGAACATTAGTAATTTATCTTTTACTGTTTTAGAAATGACATTTAACTGGAACATGCCAACACCACTGTCAGTGCTATGCAATTCTTTGTTTTTATTCTTGGTTTCAGTTTCTGTTTGTGTACTGCATGTAGTTATATGTGAAGAATTCTGTGAGCTGTCACATTCAGAGTCTTTATTAAATTCTTGACCAAGACTCAGATTATTTCCTTTAAGGGAAACCAGAGCAACATGCAAACTGTCTGCCGATTCCTCAGATTCTGAAATTTTCCTTGATGTTAAGTCCACATGTAATTTCTCTCTAGATAAAAAAATAGCAGATTTTTCTTGGTCTTGTTCTGACATATCATCAAAAACATTACTTTGACTACAAGAAATATTCTGATGTCCAAATGCATGTGCTAGTTCCTGTTCATGAGACTTTTGAAGTTCTTCTTTCAATGGCTTGATAGAATAGCTAAAGTTGTCTATTAAATGATGTTCATCACTATATTTGAGAAGAGGCACCGGAGCTTTAGATTCATCCAAAATTACTTTCTCATTAGGAGGCACCATACTTTCAGCCTCCAAATTAGTACAAGGTAGAAAACATTCATATTTGGCATAATCCTTCAATTTACAATCATTTTTTAGAGCAATCATAGTTTTGTTTTTAATTGGTTCTACTGAGTTTTCAATCTTTCCAGTTGTTACAGCTTTTAATGAAATCTGATGTGAAATATTTACATCACTGACCACATTTCCAAAGATAATATTAGAATCTGCTTCCACAGATTGAGTGCTACAGAGTTTCTTATCAAGATGAAATTTCTTCTTAGACAATGGTGTTTCTGGACTCCCCGTAGGCTACAAAAACCAATAACAATCATGCTATAATGGCTATAGTTTTTCACAGTACTGGAGGCACAAGACAACAAATTTGTTGTAAAGACTATGTATCATGCAAAACTGGTAGAGATTTTATCTGCCAACAATCTTTCTGTGTAACATAAGGAAAAATATACTGCGACTGTTAATCTTTCCAAGAGAATTCAAAAGGGGAGATCACAATACTCCAACAAATTGAAGAAATTGTATTGTGGGCCCCATTTCATTTGTCAGAGTCTTCTGTTTTCTCTCTGAAGCCTACTAACATTGCATACAACACATAACCATTTTTCCAGAAAGCAAAGCATCCTATTAGCTATGGAGAGGAACACTATTTTAGAAAAGGCCTGTTCCACAGCACAGGGAGTCAATATGTCTTTTTACTGACTTCACTGCATTCTGGATCAGGCCCGAAGTGCTGACTCAGCATGTTGAGTCTTCTATGAACATTTGCAGCAGGGGAAAGACAAGCTAAGGGCCAAATCTTACACAACTAGTCCCACTGAATTGCCTACTCAAGTAAGGCAAGGAGGACTTGGTGCTAAATCTGTGTGTAAAAATATGTTGTTTATCAGCACTTCACAGGAGTGAGACAAACTCTGCCCTCAGACACACATACAAAACCCCATTGCATTCAATAGGAGCTGTTCCCTTAATACAATCCAAAGCTTTAGCATAGTTTGGAGGCCCTGGTTGAAATCTTATTTACAGTAAAAAAGAAACCATACTTTAACCATACTGGCTTTAACCATACTGGCGGACAATCTTGTTGTTATTAGGTCCCCCAACATGTCTTGTTGTAGGCTTCAATTAGTGTTCTCTTAAGATAGAATTATGGTGAACTTGTACTATAAATAAGACCATTACTTATGTTAGGAAGGAAATTACCATGGGCATGTTTTGTGCCCAGAATGTCCCTTTGCTTTGATTATGTTTTACCAAAAACATACAGTTCTCAGGAACAGCAATCCAACAATATATTTTAATGTACAACTCAACTGTAGGTAAGGATTAAGTAACATACCATAGCCATCTCAGGAGGTGTGCTGGTCATCAGAAGCTTGTCTGGGCTACACTGTGGAGTTTTGACGTCAATTATATTTTTATTCAGTATCTCACTGATTTCAGATTGTACCTGAAAAAGATGTATGGAGACTGTTAATCTTTCAAAGACATCTACAGAAAAGCATATAATCATATAATCACAGAAATGTAGGACTGGAAGGGACATTGACAGGTCATCTTGCCCAATGCCCTGCATGGAGGCAGGACTAAATATTATCTAAACCAGGGTTTCTCAACCTGGGGGTCAGGACCGGGTTGCCAGAATGTTTCAAAGGGTTGTGTGACAGCTCCTGTGCTGGCTGGGCTTGCCTCCCTGGTCCAGGCACTGCAACCTTTAGGGTCCCAGTGCCCAGCCATCATGACGACGGGAATCCAGGTAGGCCAAATTTGAATGAGTGGCACTGCAACCCCATGAGCCATGTCACGACTCCACTCACACAAATTTGGTCCAGTCAGAGGGGCGGGACAAACTGGAGTGGCACTGCAACCCTGGAGTGGAGAGCCAAGCCCAACCAGCCCCACAGCACAAGAGCTGCAGGAACCGCCACTGTGGAGTAAGTGCCCACCAGGATCTGACCAAAATCACCCCAGGGCCTCCACCCCCAGACTATTTACTGGTTGTGACACTCTGTACTTCAAAGCAGCACTGGAACCCCCATATTCACCACTGTCATATAATTATGATATGTTTTGTATAAAGTATGCCTTGTGAAGTATCATTTTAAAAGTCTGGATCTGTTGAATGTTAATATCCTGTTGGATTGTATGTGCTATCATTGTATGTGAAGTTATGAAGTTTTGCTACATGTGTGTTACTGAAATATGTTGTGAGGTTGTGAACACCCACAACCAGTCTTTCAGGTACAACAATGGAGTAGCCAATTATGCTGATGTCCGATTAAAGGGAATCCACACTCCCAACAACCATCCCAGAAGACTTCTCAGAGAGAGCATGTATACAATGGAGATCACTCGACCCATGTCATAGCAAAAGATCTTTCCAGCAAGCTGGAAGAAACTATAAAGGAGGGGATGTGACATCATGATTTGGCCCCACTCCCACCACAACTCAACACTGGAAACACATCTGAAGGACAAAGACTTTGAACTAGGGAGGGTTGTCCCAGGCTATGTATTAAGGAACGATACCATCTGTAAGGGTGAGACACTGCTTGATTCAAATACTGTTTAGTTTATAGAATTCATACTGAAAATTTAATTTAATTTCTTAGGTAATTTCTTAGGTAACCAACACTCCAGTTGAGGCCTTATTAGTGCTGAGTAGAGTGGAAGAATTACTTCTTTTGTCTTACTTACAACATTCCTGCTAATACATCCCGGAATGATGCAAAAAAAGTGAACAACAGTATTATATTGCTGACTCATATTTAGTTTGTGATACACTAAAACCCCCAAATCCTTTTCTGCAGCATTCCTTCCTAGGCATTCATTTCCCCTTTTTGTATTTGTACAATTGATTAGTCCTTCCTAAGTGTAGTACTTTGCATTTGTCTTGAATGTCATCCTATTTATTTCAGACCATTTCTCCTATATGTCAAGATAATTTTGAAGTCTAATCCTATCCTCTGCGGTCCTTGCAACTCCTCCCAGCTTTGTATCATCCACAAACTTTATAAATGTATTCTCTGTGCCATTATCCAAATGATTTATGAAGATATTGAACAGAACTAGGCCCAGGACAGATCCCTGCGGGACCCCACTTGATATGCCCTTCCAATTTGATTGCAAAACATTGATAACTACTCTCTGAATATGCTTTTTCAAACAGTTGTGCACAGCGCACCCACCTTATAATAGGTTCATCTGGGCAATATTTCTCTAGTTTGTTTATGAGAATGGCATGTGACACAGTGTCAAAAGCCTTACTAAAGGCAAGATCTATCACATCTACTGCTTCCCCCTATCTACAAGGCTTGTTTCCCTGTCAAAGAAGGATATTAGCTTGGTCTGCCATGATTTGTTCTTGACAATCCATGCTGACCGTTACTTATCACATTTCTGTATATGCAGAAATATTGCATTTTTGGAAGAGACACAGTTGATGAAGGATTACTCTCTCCACATGAAAACAAGACTAGATGGCTAAGCTCATCTTTTCCCCAAGCCTGTGCAAATGGATGGCAGAGACAGGGATTAGTAGTTCCACTATCAACGACAGTGTATAAAGTTAAGTATATGATCAGTTCTTTGCAGCACCATGACCTTATTTTTTTACACTAGAAAGTGATTTGAAAAAGGGCAGAACACTGTTCCTGAAATGTTAGCCTAGCATTTTTGGGTAAGTAGTGTTTTAAAAGTCTGGGCCAAATTCTGCTCTCTCTTAGAGTGATCAGGAATAACTCCTTTGAAGTCAGTGGAGTTATTTCAAATTTAAACCACTGTGAGAGAAGACTTTGGCCCCCTCTCTTTTTCTAATTCAGCTCCTTTTCCCTTGCAACACAGCCTGTTTTGAGGTCCTCCTTGGCACTGTGATTGGTGCAGTGCAAGAATCTAGCTAGAATGTATAGAATAAACTACCTTATGAATTATTTTATTGTATATTGAGTAGCAGATAAAACACATTATTTGACATGCACGGTAAGCTAAATATAGCTTTAATAAGCTAAGTAACTGTAATGTTCTTTTAAATTGTGTATAATAAAAACAGGATCCTGATTCTTAGGATAAAATATTTTTTCAGCTATTGGCAATACCAACATCTTAAATGGTCATATCTATTAATTTTATAAGAATTAGGAAATTCATTTTCAGAGAATCAGCATAATCTTTGATTTTTAACATAGACTACAGTATTAACAGAGCTATTGGTTTGTTAAATCAAGTTTTGTGCAAAATAAAGTTGTTTGGTTTGAGACTTTTGTTAAGATACTCAGGTCAGTACCTAAAAAGTTGGTGCAGGAGATTGTTGGGTTTTTCCTTTTATTTTAGGAAAACTTAATTTCTGCTCTTACCATATTAACATTCAGCAAAGTCTGTTGCCGAAGTGCCTGAAATGATTTCAGCTGTTGTTGAAGGATCTACATTTGTAAAATTAATAATAGAAAGCTGTGAGGTTTGTACAGATTGAGATGAGTTAGAACAATTCTCTTTATTGTACGTGCATTTTCCCTTTCAGTTCTAGATTGCCAGTTTGGACCCAGCCTCACGGACTAGTGAGAAAAAGTTTTTACTGTCCAATGGCTATTTAGTGGATTATCTGAAATGAACTGGGAGTTTCCAACACCTTTCCTATTCAGATTCATTTGGAAAAAGAATTCCTGTGTGAATGAATCTGAACTGGATCACAAACACAATGAATGCATGAGCTAGAGGAATGAATATAAATTGGGCAAAAATGTTCCTAATTTGCACACAGTTTGCTTAGGAAGTGTGTTCCCAACTAGTGGAAGAAGGGGGAAAAGGAGGTAAGAGACATTTTATGGACATACTTAAATAAATCAGGTTAAAAAAGGTACAAAACTTGTTTATAATTAAAAGAAAACTGCAGTTGAAAAGATATTTAGTGGCAAACTCCATGGCCTCAGACTTCATCAGCAAATTGGTCTTCCTACTGAAAACTTTAGCACTATATACCGTTATGGATGTACTGAAACAATCAGTTTAGTTATTAAGCTTCAAAAATGTTTTGTGCTAATAATTTGGATCAAATTAGCATACTTTTAGTGCTGATTGCGGTTGGATTTGACCTTCTGTTCCTGATGTATAATTATCTGAAAAATAAAAGCATCAAACCCTACAGTTATAGTATCTATAATTCACAGTTAGAAACCTTAAATGTCTAGTAAGAGAGCAATGAGAGAGAGAGAGAGAGAGAGAAATCATCTTTGCACTGGTGCTTAAACTGGGGAGGAGGGGGAAAAGTTTGTTCCTTCCCTATCCTGGCACCTGCTGATGATTTAATGATGGCTTGGCTATTTCCACAAGAAAACAATTCTCAGCCTTTGGATGGGCAGAGGATGATTCTCCCTTCCAATCCCACCTCATTCAAATGGTGAGACACCTTCCCCAGACTACACCATGCTAACTTAAGTTTCTCTTGGAAAAGCTAACAATTGTGTTTGTTAGTGTTGCCAACTCTCATGATTTTGTCTTGAGTCTCATGATAATTATTATTTTCCTTAAAGCCCTGGCTCCTAGAGTCAAGTGGATATGTGATGATTTCAGCCTTTATTCCTAAAGAAAAAGTAAGTTTCTAGCCTTCGTGGCTATGGAGAAAGCTTCAAAATATGACCCGAGTGTACTCTAAAAGCTCAAAAAGCAGAAGGCAAATAAAAAGAACACCAAATCTATTATTTTTACATAAGCTCATGATTTTTGGTGAGCCTGACTCATGATTTTTTAACATTTGGGGTTGCAGTATTGGTGTTAGCTTACTCCTGGGGGATCTTTCATCCTATTGCATGTGGCCAAGTGAGAGCACTAGGCAGCAGAAGAATGAAGCAGGGCCAAAACCGTTGTTTTAATCTGGAGAGTGTGCCTTTAGGCCCTTGCCTGTTTCATTCTAGTCCAGTGGCTTTCAACCTCTGGTACATGGCGCCCTGGAGGTCTGCAGACGTCTGTACCTCCATCCAAATTTTTTTAGGGGTAAGCAAATGAAAAAAGGTTGAAAACCACTGCTCTAGTTCATGAGGAATGTCACTTCAAAACATGCTTCTGAGAACTTGGCTGCTAACTTATCACTTGCTTTTCATTTGCACCTAAACACCATGAGTTCCTCCAGTCCTTCAGCACAGGGCCCCCTTCAATTTGTGAGGAATTTAAGCTTTTGTTACAAAAAATAATTCTAGGTTGTGAAGAACACGTTATGACTGCCCCCACATGCAGCAATGCCTTACTGGGTATGCATGCAGCTTGGGACGCTAGCAGGGAGAGGTGTGAACTGCTCCTATTCATCTCCCTGGTGTGTTAACTCTGAAGACCAATGATGACCATTTAAATGGCAACACTGTTAATTGTTTCACACTGCAAGGATGCAATGACATCACTGCACATCATGGTTTCCCTCCTCCCCCAGGCAGATGCCAATGGGGATCCTGCATTTTGGGCAGAGGGGGAATCGTACCCTGTCCTGCCTCCTCGCAGCTGGCCAGGGCCCCGGAGATCGGCAGGGGGTCCGTCTCCTGCCCCCTGCTCCCGCCGCTGCTGTCCCCGCAGTCCTTCCCTGCAACGCAAACAGAATCATCATCCTCTGTAACTGTTTGCGCCCGCCCGAGCAGTCCCCCGACCCGGCCTGCGCGTGTGACTCACTGTGTCCACCGCCTTGTCTCATCTTGTTCTGCGCCCGTCCGCACTCGCCTCTTCCCCTCTCACAGACCCGGACTGCCCAACCTGTTCTGCCTCCGTTCGCGTTGCCAGGTAACGGTTCTCCCGGAAGCGGAGGCGGTGCAAGGCAGGCAGACGTTGCTCCCTGCTCACGAGGCACGCGCGCCCCCTGGAGGCCACGCGCCCCTCCAGCTGCTAGGAGCCTCGCGCCGCCTGGTGGCGCAAACTCCCGTGGAGCTTTCGGTTAGCCGCAGGGAGGGAGCTTGGTGGCGGCGTCCGGCGCGTGGGGGGCAAGGGAGGAGCCGGGTCTGTGCTCTGTTAACGGCCGTTTGTGGAACGGAGGCAGGTAACGGTGTATGGCGCCCTGCACAGTGGGGGCTGGTGCAGGAGGATACGGGGTGTGGGGATGGGCAGTCTGGGAATGCACAGAGAACAATCCAGCTGTATGGCACTGAGCCCCTTTGGTGCAAAGCACATCCCTTGCCCTGCAAACCGTGCCCCCTCTCCAGTCCCTGGCAATTCCCCCTGCACCCAAACCTCGCCCACTTAGCAGGACCCCACTACTGCCAGCTCACCCCACAGTGGGTGCTTTCCTGAGAGCCCCAGCTGCTGCAATCAGGTCACAGCTTTCCTTAAAAGCCAGCAAGCTGCTAGCTCTCATGGTGCAGAGAAAAGCTTGACTGGAACCCCAAAAGGCTCCAGCCCCAGCCAGGAGGCAAAACAAAAAGAACCCAAGAGCTATTATTTTGTATAACTCATGATTTTTGTCAATAGTTTCATGATTTGCTGGGACTTGACTCACAAACAATTGGAGTTGACAATACTGCAACACAGTGGGGCAAGTGAAGATGTTTATTTCTCTACACACACATGGGGATTTTCTCTCCCCCACTGCCCCTTGTAAGTCTCTTCCCTTCCTCTGCCCAGGCCAAGCACTGGAAAGCATGCTGTCCTTGTACTTTTCATACATAATTTTTCACACCCTGTTGTTGATAATAAGCCCTGGGAAATTTAAAACAAATGTAATTCCTTGTCAGTTTCTTTATCTCAACTGCTCCTACCTCACTGAACTGTTACCGCAGGCAGGCAGGCAGGCTTGCTTTAGCAGTGGTCGGTACTGAGACTGACTTAATAATGCATGTTTGTTTGTTTTTTTTAAAGAACTTAATCATATTTTATTTTAAAAAATAACAAGAAATTAATCTGAACTTTGATTCACTTTCCTATCTCTCTGCCTATTTAAGGATATTATATGGCTCCAATTACTGTAATATTTATGTGCCTCCCAATCTTTAATGTATTTATCCTTACAACACCCTTGTGAGGAAGGGAAGTGTTACTGTCCCCATCTTACAAATGGGAACTGAGGCACATACCGGCTAAGTCCTTGATGCTCAATGGCATTCAGGTGTCCAACTCCCACCAAGGATCAGGACCTAACGGTATGTCTATATTGCAGCTGGGAGTGAGTTTTGCAGTACAGGTAGACAGAGTCACGCTAGCTGGGGTTGAAGTAGTGCATTAAAAATAGCAGTGTGGATGGGGCTGTCAAGCCTACCATAGGTCTGAGTTCAGGTTACTAGTCTGAGGCTCGGCCAGAGGCACAATGCTGTTTTAACCCCAATAGCATGAGTCTATCTGCCTGGGTTGGAAGGCTTGCTCCCTGCTGCAGTGTAGACATACCCTAAGTGACTTTCCCAAATGTCACTAGGGAAATATATGGTGGAGCAGGGACTTAAACCCACGTCTCCCAAGTCCTAGGCTAGCACCATAAACACTGGACCATCCTTCCTCTCTCCTCACAAAAAATACTCCCAAACTAAAAAAATCAATAGAACTGACAACATATATACCAAACACTGTTCATTCAATTGCTTTTGTTGTTTCCTAGTCACTAACCTTTATCTACATGTTTTCTACTTAAAGTCTGATCAATAACCCTTATTCACATGAATAACCTTTATTCATGTAAGTAGTAGTCCTATTGAACTACTCGTGATTAAATTACCCATGTGAATAAAGATGTGAGGATTAGGCTCTTAGACTGTAAATTTTTTGGGGCAGAGATATTCTTTTTACTTGTTTGTAAGACATCTATCACACTTTTGATATTATATAGATAGGACACTTTTGTTGAATAAGTTTGGGAACCATTGGCTTAGGCTGATGACAGTGGTGGAATTCACTATCTTAATAATGTAAAGAATAATGTGCAGGCTTAGTTGCTCCATGGTTCTTATATGAATGTGTTTGAATAATGGACATTCCCCAGAACATTTACGTTTTATCGTCAGTGAAGATGGTGATACAAAAACCAGTTAAGTTCTCCCACTGATGTAAGTAGAGGTTTACATATACACGCTTCCTAATATTAGTGGGAGTCTGCATCTAAATCACAAGTGTATCAGTCAATAGGAGAATAAATCCCGTAGTAGACTACCAGTTTTAGATCATCCAAGACAGATGTTACAAATAAGAATATTAAAGACCCACTGTGAAGTAGAGAGTTCCTGGAAGAAGCCTCTTCATAAATTTAAGAAACATCTCTCCAATCTAGTCCATCCAAGAGGTGATTATTCTTCTGGTAGAATGATCTGAAAAGGGAATAGAGGGCCAGATTCTTAGCTGATGTGAATTAATGTAGTTCCATTGCCTGTTTACAACAGCAAATGGTCTGGCCTAGAATATTTTATGAGATTCCCAATCCATCAGCGTAGATATGCGTATAAATAGTAGCATTTTATTGGATTCCTGGAAAGACAAAGAGGCCTGTTAGATATTCTAAACCCATATGTCCTGGTTAAATAAACTTTCAAAGCTCTAACAAGGTCAGCCTTGTAATACAAAATATAAGATTGAGAAATACAACAGCTTCCTAATGATATAATACAAATTAATCCCAAAGTTAACCTGAAAGGAGAAAGCATGAACATCCTGGCAGAGATAGTGTCCTCTCTTGATGTGTATATAAACTAAAATAAAACCAATACAGTGGAACCCTGTTTATCCAATCTAATTGGAACCAGGGCCAGATTGGATAATCAGAAATTCGGATAATCAGGAGAATGGACAAAGAGCTTTCTATCCATTATTGGGGGGTGGGGGAGGCTGCATAGGGCACCACAATGTCTAGGCTCAGCCCTGCTATAGAGTAAACATTTTAAGATGTGAGAGACGTTAATTGAAAATGCAGGTTAAAGCTTTTGTACTTGAAGACCTGTGAGAGATTGCTCATTCAGTATGGGCTCGTCCAGTTGATTACTCCTATAAGAAGATGGATAAGATAAGGAGTAAAAGGGTTAGGCAATTAGGAGGCAGGGATAGCTCAGTGGTTTGAGCATTAGCCTGTTAAACCCCAGGTTGTGAGTTCAATCCTTGAGGGGGCCACTTAGGGATCTGGATCAAAATCAGTACTTGGTCCTGCTAGTGAAGGCAGCAGGCTGGACTCAATGACCTTTTAGGGTCCCTTCCAGTTCCCTAAGATAGGTAAATATGGCCTTTTATATGTTTGGGGTGAGCATATTGCATCTACTTGTTTTACTTATTCCTAAATCTGCCTTGAGAGATCTGAAAGGGTCTGAAAATGTTATCATTTGGTCAAGGCAAAAATTGAACTTTCAAAAACTTAGGACTTGTCTTCTCTGCTAAAGAAGCTGCATTTTTTACCTTGAGTTAAAAATAGACTGATGACCAGGCACTTTAGTTTTACTGCAAGGAAAACTCACTGAGGACTTTCCTAAAAGTTTACCTCATGGTATAACTTACAGCTTGGAAGCTGAACAGGAACAAATTCTCTATATATCTGAAGAGTACACAACATATTCAAAAGAACTATTGGCTATTTTCAACACATGTTTGGGAGTAATTGGTCTTTCCTTATAGAAAGCCTGTACATACAGAAGGTCATCGCCAGAGTTCCCTAATTGCCTTTTGTTTTTTACAATTAAAACAAATGATAACAAATAGAATGATTCTCTAAGCTTACAATATCAGATGCCAAACTGGCTTGACATATGCAGTGTTGTTGTAGCCATGTCGGTCCCAGGATATTAGAAAGACAAGGTGGGTGAGGTAATATCTTTTATTGGATCAGCTTCAGTTGGTGAGAAAAGGAAACTTTCAAGCTTATGCAGAGCTCTTCTGGAAAAGGTACTCAGGGCTTGGCTACACTTACAATTTGCAGCGCTGGGAGTTACAGCGCTGGTCATGCAGCTGTGTAGGGCCAGCGCTGGAGTGTGGCCACACTGACAGCTACCAGCGCTGCAGTGTGGCCACACTTGCAGCACTTTCCAGCGCTGTATTGAGAGGTGCATTGTGGGCAGCTATCCCACAGAGCACCTCGTCCCGTTTTGGCGCCGTTTTGGCGCTGAGTATTGTGGGAAGGGGAAGGAAGTGTGCGGGTCATTCCGCTTCCTGTTTGCCAGCGCCCCGTGGTGCATCGCTTCACATCCCAGCATTCACTCTTTCCGGCAGCGTTTGGCGCCATTGTGAGTGTCTTTCTGTTACTCTCTGTGTGAATCGCGATTTCTGTGGCAAATGGAGCCCGATCTGCTGAGGACTCTGCTGATGAGTGTCACCAGCACAACACGTTTGGCAGTCGAGCTATTCCTTCAGCTCCAAAGTGACAGTGAGGAGTCCAACGATGATATCAATATGGATTTGCCTGCCGCGTGTGACACTACAGTGCTCGTGGCATTCACGGAAATGCTCAGCACCGTTGAACGCCGCTTTTGGGCTCGGGAAACAAGCACTGAGTGGTGGGATCACATCGTCATGGAAGTCTGGGATGACGAGCAGTGGCTGCAGAACTTTCATATGAGAAAAGCCACTTTCATGGGACTGTGTGCTGAGCTCGCCCCCACTCTGCGGCGCAAGGACACAAGATTGAGAGCTGCCCTGACGGTGGAAAAGCGGGTGGCTATTGCAATCTGGAAGCTGGCAACTCCAGACAGCTACCGGTCGGTCGGGAACCAGTTTGGTGTGGGAAAGTCGACCGTGGGAATCGTTTTGATGCAAGTTTGCAAGGCAATTAATCGCATCCTGCTAAGAAAGACCGTGACTCTGGGGAGCGTGCAGGACATTGTGGATGGCTTTGCACAAATGGGTTTCCCTAACTGTGGAGGGGCGATAGATGGGACGCATATTCCTATTCTGGCCCCCCCCCCACCTGGCATCAGAGTACGTTAATCGTAAGGGGTATTTCTCCATGGTTCTCCAGGCGCTTGTGGATCACCGCGGGCGTTTCATTGACATTTACACAGGCTGGCCTGGAAAGGTGCATGATGCACGCATCTTTCGGAACAGTGGCCTGTTCAGGAAGATGCAGGCAGGGACTTTTTTCCCAGACAGGAAGATCACAGTAGGGGATGTCGAAATGCCCACTGTGATCCTTGGAGACCCCGCGTACCCGTTACTGCCTTGGCTCATGAAACCCTATACAGGGAAGCTTGACAGGAGCAAGGACCGGTTCAACTACAGGCTGAGCCGGTGCAGAATGACTGTGGAGTGTGCTTTTGGGCGTTTAAAAGCTCACTGGAGATGTTTGTATGGGAAGCTAGACTTGGGGGAAAGCAGCATCCCCGCGGTTATAAGCGCTTGCTGTACCCTCCATAATATTTGTGAAGGGAAGGGTGAAACATTCAGTGAGGCATGGACCACCGAGGTTCAAGTCCTGGAGGCTGAATATGCACAGCCAGAGAGCAGGGCTAATAGAGAGGCCCAGCACAGGGCTACAAGGATTAGGGATGCCTTGAGGGAAGAATTTGAGGCTGAAAGCCAACAGTAATGTTTGCTGCCTTGCATGGGAGTGAATTGCACTGCTTACACTGTTATTCTATTATCCATAATAATAATATGATTTGTAGTGCCTCTTTCTTTACTGGGCTAAGGTATCTTTCACTATCTGCTATAATAAAGACTGTTTTCAAAGCCAAGAATTGTTTTATTGAAAAGAAAAAAACTTCCTTGACAGACAGACAGACACACAACATTTCATGAACACAAGAGGGCAGGGGTGTGGGTTGGTGAACTGTACAGTCACAAGTTTGCATATGCCCTGTCTGGATTGCTGTTTAATGAATCCTGCACTTCAGGGTTCATATACTGCATGGTGATGGGGGTTGAATGCAGAGGGTAAGGGTGGTGGTAGGTATCGGGGCTGGTTGGGGAACGTACAGGTGTTGGAGGCAGCTGGTGGTGGTAAGAACCTGGATGCTGGGGAAAGGTGGTTTGAGCTGACATTGGGGCACAAGGCACAAAGGACGGGGCGGGTGGGGGAGTAGCACGGTAGTGCTCTGCTTGCATGGCAACAAGTGACTCTATAGACTCCGCTTGGCGCTCCAGGATGCTTAGCAGCCGCTCCGTGCTTTTCCTCTTGGCCACTGCATTTCTCTGCCGGTTCCTGCTTTCCCTGTGGCGGAACTTGCTTTCTGTCTCTCGCCACTCCTTCAATTGTTTACTCTCTCGAGCAGAGTGATTAAGAACAGTTTTCAACATGTCCTCCTTGCTCTTTCGGGGATTTTTTCTCAAATTTTGAAGCCTCTGTGATGTTGAACATCTGGGCAGTCCAGTAGTCAAGGTCACTGTAGAAACAGAAATGACAACATTTAACATGGGCAGCATTGTATCCACTATCTCCAGACATGAATTGTTACACTGAGGGAGTGAGTTCTCATTTAAGCATTCTTTTCCCCACACGCATAACACAACAGAAGCCACGAAATGGTGAGTGAGGAGTGCTTACTTATATGGGGAGAAGTGGGGCTTGGGTGATAGAGGGGAGCTGGTTGCTTCGGGTAATCTGGAGTGCTAGAGGGGTTGAGTGAGGATGCAGATGCAGGGGTGATCTTATCTCCCTATCTCTTCACTAAAGAGTCTCCCAACATTTTTCACAGGACTTAATCCTGGAAGATGTTTCCCTACTGCGAGTCACTAGGGAACACCGGGGGGCTCTTTTAGAGCAATGTGGATTCCGCCCGGGACCCTATGCGGCGTGCCTGTGTTCAGAAATGGTCCCCCCACCACTGGCAGAAGAGTGGCGCGGACGCGTCACCGTCACTGGGACAAGGGACACAGTGGCTCTGCCTATAAACCTGCGCAGGCTTATTGCCCACGCTCTGGATGAAGCTTTTGCTGAGATAACTGAAGCAGATTACCGCGACGTGATAGACCACATCAACGGGCTATTCCACATCTAGAGGCTGGCATGCATGCATCCATAACCCCCCCTCCTCTCCAGAAACATTTCACCCAGAAAATAAAAGCCGCTTACCGGTAACACGCTCCTCTGCTTGTCCTTCTGCAACTGCTGGCTGCTGCGATTGGGTACTTTCCTCCTGGCTTGAGAAGAGCTCCTGGCTGCATTCCTCCAGGGAATCTGCGGTTTCTTCCCCCATCCCAGGAGCTTCACTCGCGGTTTCCTCTCCCACCCCCGCCGCCTCCTCCGCCTCCTCCTCCTGTCCCCCAGCCTGCTCAGAAGTGTCCATCGTTATCCTGGGATTGGCAGTGGGGTCACCCCCAAGTATCTCATCCATCTCCCTGTAAAAACGGCAGGTCGTGGGAGCAGCTCCGGATCGTCGATTCCCCTCTCGGGCTTTGTAATAGGCACTCCGCAGCTCTTTAACTTTCACCCTGCATTGTACTGCGTCCCGATCATGGCCCCAATCCAGCATGGCCCTTGATATCTGCTCAAAGATATCGTAATTCCTACGGCCGGAGCGCAGCTGTGCCTGAACAGATGCCTCACCCCAAACACTGATGAGGTCCTGCAATTCACCAGTGCTCCATGCTGGGGCTCGTTTGCCGCGTGGAGGCATGGTCACCTGTAACTGATTAAAACTGATTGCACTCCACACCTGGCTGCAGCAAACAGGAAGGGGGAGATTTTTAAATTTCCCGGGGCATTTAAAGGGCGGGTCACCTGAGGCAAGAGCAGTAGAGTGCAAACTGATGTGCAGAGTGGCTGAACAGGAATTCTGGGATAACTCCTTATTCCCTGGAGGACAGGTAAAGCGCTGGTGAGTGTCCACACCTGCTGAGCAGCGCTGGATCACCAGCGCTGCACTCCTTATACCCCTGCCGGGATGGGTTTTCAGCCAGCGCTGCAACCAGGGAGTTGCAGCGCTGGTTGTGCCCTGCAAGTGTGGACGGGGTGTTGTTGCAGCGCTGCAAAGCCTCCACCAGCGCTGCAACTTGTAAGTGTAGCCAAGCCCTCAGAGTGTCACAGCTAAATACAAGGTGAAACAGATTGTTTAGCATAAGTTGTTAACATATATTTCAAGGGACCATTGAAGGTGAAGTGGCCTGTTAACATGACACAAGCTGCACTTCCCCCCACACCCCCTTCTTTCCTCCCTATGATTGGAGAGGAGTTAACGGGCCTTGACTCATCCCTTGAAATATGTGTTATCTACTTATGCTAAGCAGTGCGTTCCACCTTGTATTTAACTGTGACATTCTGAAGTTTCCCAGACCTGAAGAAGAGCTCTGTGTAAACTCGGAAGTTTGTCTCACCAACAGAAGATGGTCCAATAAAAGGTATTACCTCACCCATCTCATCTCGCAAACTGTCTTGAGCCTTTTTGTGTGTACAACCCGGTGAACTTCTCAAGGGGGAAGCTGGTTTAAACACAAACAGCTCATTACATTTGCCTTGTCCTTTAACATCACAGACATAATATTATAATCAGCTACATGGACAGCTGTCACATTCTGATTATTGTAAGAGGATGAGCATGAGTGTTCTGTGAACCTTTGAACAGGTGCAACCTAGACAGGTTTATTAAAATATCAAAACAATAAAGATATAAATATGTTAGGCAAAGGGGACCTATAAGTAGTCCTAAAAAGTTTAGAAGTGTCTGTATGGTATTCTGTCTTGCCTGGCAAATTAATGGCTAAGTAAGTCAGGATTCTATGAGTAAACAACGGAAAAATAAAAAATGAAGGCCAGTCTCTGTTTACTTAAGTTGAAGAATTTTAAATAGGTCAGAGGTGTCGAGGTCAGAGTCATTTGATGGATAAAATGAGGAGAGTTACTTTTGTTGTTCTTGTGGCCTGTATCCTATCTACCAGGGTGCAGATATCTAAGATCAATCATAAATCTTGTCTGGCTGAGGTCAGGTGAAGAGAGACTGTCATAGTTTCAAATTCTAGGAAAGGCAATCTCTCCCTGTGACACACTGAACACCTTGATTTATATCTGTATCCATATCCGAAGAGTAACAACCGGAGTAGATGGCATGGTTGAAGCACACTGTGGCCCTTTCAGCATCTAGGCTAAGAATGGCTTGTCTTGGGAAATTCCGTTGTAGGGAAAGACTTTCTATCAGGTTGTAGTGGAGCCCCAGCCAACACGAAGGCATAGGCCTGGAACTGGCTGCTTCAGAGACTGTTTTTTCTATTCTTCATACACAATAGTGGAATGATGATGATGATGATAGAGTGTTTTAAGAACTTGTTGTTAGCACTGTTAGAATCTGCATCAAAATGCTTGTAACTCAGTCCTTGCTTTTGCCAATGGTAGGACAATGGCCAATACCTATATCGTACCAAAAGGCAGAATCTGCATTAGATGGCTTTCCAGAATTGGACTGTTGTCCTGACAATGAATGCCTTCCAAGGTGCTGGTTCTAGAATCTCACCACCTCAGTGCCTTAGTACCATGTGCTTACTAGAACTTACAAGCTTAATGGCTAGATTTTGGCACCTAATTAGCTCCTGCTATGGGGCACAAGGAGGAAGAACAACACTGGGAGGGGGGAGGGATAGCTCAGTGGTTTGAGCATTGGCCTGCTAAACTCAGGGTTGTGCATTCAAGGTGGCCACTTAAGGATCCTGGGCAAAAATCAGTACTTGGTCCTGCCAGTGAAGGCAGGGGGCTGGACTCAATGACCTTTCAAGATCCCTTCCAGTTCTAGGAGATAGGTATATCTCCAATTAATTTTTATTTAATTGAGCCTCAGTGCCTTTTGTGCAATATCTCTGAAGAGTGCACTATTGTGGTGGCAGGTATATAGAAAAGGTGATTCACAGATCCACATCAAGCATGTGTGCATGGGAAAAATCTCATGACAAATCATGCTGAGTAATGGAAAGGCTACATGCTTCCTAGACTGAGGTGTCAATAGAGAAGGTTTTGGAACAAATAGATAAATTAAACAGTAATAAGTCTCTAGGATCAGATGGTACTCACCCAAGTGTTCTGAAGGAACTCAAATAAGAAATTGCAGAACTACTCACTGTGGTATGTAACCTATTGTTTAAATCAGACTCTGTACCAGATGACTGTTGGAGAGCTAATGTAACACCAATTTTTTAAAAAGGCTCCAGAGGCGATCCTGGCAATTACAGGCTGGTAAGCCTAACTTTAGTACCAGTGGCCAAACTTACTGATCCTCCAAGCTGTGTATAATCGATAATTTTTAGAGGTTTTAGAGGTTTCAGAGCTGGGCACACCTGCCGAGGCTCGGGAGCTTCAGTTCTCGGGAGCTTCAGCCATGTGGGGCACACCTGTCAGGGTTCAGGCCTTGTGTCCTGTGGCAAGGTGGTGGGGCTCGGGGCTGAAGCCACAAGACTTTACAAACAGAACGTTCTTAAATCCATTATAATCAAAACCTTCTGCTCACTTCCAGCAGGAAAATATGGCTCTGGGACTCATTAAATTTATAAGGTTCTAGTCAGTGGGCCCTTACAAGAGTGGGAAGTCAGCTAGAATTTTTCCGTTTCTTGACTACATTTTTTGTGAAGGAGAAGGAAAGGAAGGAAAAACAGATTTTGATGCAGACAACATGATAATTCCATGCTTCTATGTACAGAAGAAGGGAATTCAAGGAAAGTAAGTCATATTCTGCTCTGTTGTGCTGTTTTAGATTACAGTGGAGTTACTCTGGATTTACACTGGTATAACAGCAGAATTTGGCCTACTGATTAGCCACTTAACATAATCTCACACAACAATTTTAATTTGACAGTGATAAACATGAACGGAAGCACTTATTCAATAAAATGAACTATGGCATGGGAGCTACAGGGGTGTTCAGCACCTCTGCAAATCAGGCCATTACTGACAAAAATGAAAATTTGCAATTGAGGGAATTAGTAAGTAAGAAGCATCAGGATAGTTGGTAATCCTTGGAAAAAGTCAGGGTCAGAATTAAAGGGTCTCAGTCAATGCTACTTATTACGTGAGCAAAAATGAAATGCTCTATGTTATTAATAAATTGATCTGTGTAATGAACAAGGAAATAGCTAAGAGACATTAAAGGAATGCTGTCAACTTGATGCTACTGTTAATTTATATTTTTACACTGATTAGATTTCAATACTATAATTAATCCTGGTTTTCTTTGCCACTTTTTGTGGGGGTTTTCTTTTTTGCTTTCATTCCCTGGTTGCTGTGTGTAAATACTCTCACAAACAACTGTCACAAAGTATTATTAAATGTACAAACTGGAAAAACAGAGATTTCTTATCTCCAGTCTCTTTGAATTATAGTATTCTTCTTCGAGTGCTTGCTCATATAGATTCCAGTTAGGTGTGTGCTCCTCGATGCCGTCATTGCGGTACTGCTCCCTGACACTGGCCTCGAGACAGCGTTCCCCAACTCTAGCACCGACTGAACAGCAGTGATCCCTGGCACCGACCGCGTAGTGCCGCTCTCCAGCACCATACCGATCGGCACCGCCATGGTCGTTGTGCTCTAGGTCTCTGTCATCGGACTCGGAGGCAGAGTCCTTTTACTCGAGACACCGTTGGTACTGATCAGCCCAGCACAGGCACAGGCAAGACACCCATGGCAGGTGTAATGGCAAGGACCTACGCAATGGCCATTTTTCACCCCAGGGGCCTACCACCAGGCTCAAGGCACACTCCCCAGGGGTTCACAGTCTGTGGCCTCAGAAGGATGTGTGCCTCCACCAGCCAGGGACTGTCCCATGCTTCAAGGTTCTGAGACAGGGTCAGCTTGCGGCACATAGCATGGTCCCGCACCTGCTCCCAGCACCGAGACTGCAGTCGGCACCGAGAGTCATAGCACCAAACAGTACGACTCCAGGTAGCCGGAAAGCAAAGAGGGCCCGGTGCCACCTCTAGCATCGTTGTCTTCATCGCCAGACAGTGTTGGGGGCTTCCTCCCCGGGGCTTCCTCCTGTTGATAGCAGGGCACACCAGGACCTGCTGCACAGGATCACCTGCTATATGGGGCTCCAGGCCGAGGAAGTGGTGGAACTGGAGGACCCAGTGGTGGACATTTTAACCCCAGAAGGGCCATTCAGGGTAGTTCTGCCCCTTATAAAAACTATTCAAGCCACAACAAAAAATTTGTGGCAAACCCCTGCCTCCATCCCCCGACATCCAAGGGGGTGAAGTATTTTGTACCCTCTAAAGAGTACGAGTACCTATTATTTCACCCACAACCCTGCTCATTGGTGGTGGTGACGGTTAATGGGAAAGAGAGACAGTTGGAACAGGGCCCGACTCCCAAGTTGAAAGACTCCAAAAAGATGGACCTCTTCGGCCACACAATCTACTCGACTGGGGGACTCCAGCTGAGGATTGCTAACCAACAGGCAACCCTCAGCAGATACAATTTTAATTGATGGGACTTCATGAAATGTAAGGAGCTCGTGCCACCTGACTCTAGGTCAGAGTTTGCAGCAATAGTGGACGAGGGCAAGGCGGTGGCATGGACCTCTTTACAGGTCTCACTGGGCGCTGTGGACATGGACGCACATACCTTGTCCTCGGGCATAGCCATGAGAAGAAGCTGTTGGCTACAGGCATCCAGCCTTCCCCTCTAAGTCCAACAAATTATTCAGGACCTGCCTTTTGATGGCCTGGCCCTGTTTGCAGTGCAAACAGACTCCAGGCTTCACAGCTTAAAAGATTCTCAGGCAACAATGAAATTGCTGGGCATGCATAGACCAGTCATCCAGCGCAAATATTTTAAGCCCTAGCTCCAGGAGCGTTTCTATCCTCCCCGGCCCAGGCAGGACTTCTCCAGGAAGCGGGGCAGGAATGGCAGGTGCAACCCTCCCCATCCAGAGCCAGGGCTTGACAACACCATCATCTGACTTGAAGCAGGCCTTTTGAAGAAGTACCCGAGGACAATGCACCAGTCGACATACCGGATCCTCACCCCTGTTGCCTGAACTATCTGTCCCACCTTTACCATGCCTGGTTGCAGCTAACATCAGACCGCTGGGTCCTTTGCATGATAGAAGTGGGATATTCTCTCCAAATCTGCTACTCCCCTCCCTTCCACCCCACCTCCCTCTTCCCTCTTCAGGGACCCTTCTCACGAAGATCTCCTCACGCAGGAGATCCAGATGCTCCTCGCCGCGGGAGCAGTAGAGGAGGTTCCTCAGGAGCTAAGAGGCAAGAGATTCTACTCCTATTATTTCCTAATCACCAAAGTGGGGTGGGGGTGGGGGAATCCTCAGACCTATGCTAGACCTGTGAGGCCTCAACAGCTTAATGAAAAAGTTGAGGTTCCACGTGGTCTCCCTAAGTGTGATTATTCCCTCTCTGGATCTGGGAGACTGGTCTCGAACTCAAGGAGGTGTACTTCCACATCTCCATACTTCCTGTTCACAGACGTTTTCTCAGGTGTATGGTCAACCAGAACCATTACCAATTTACGGTCAGAACTGTCCTTAGGCATATGCAGTTGCATAGGGCACCTGAACATTTGGGGCATCACTGGGTCTTAGGCCATGGCTACACTTGCAAATTTGCAGCGCTGCAGCAGGGTGTGAAAACACACCCTCTCCAGCGCTGCAAATTGCGGCGCTGCAAAGCGCCAGTGTGGTCAAAGCCCCAGCGCTGGGAGCGCGGCTCCCAGCGCTGTACGTTATTCCCCACAGGGAGGTGGAGTACGGACAGCGCTGGGAGAGCTCTCTCCCAGCGCTGGCACTTTGACTACACTTAGCGCTTCAAAGTGCTTTGAAGTGCAAGTGTAGCCATAGCCTTAGTGTCCAGCCTCCGGCTCTTCTTATCCCTGTTCTGACCCTTCCTGCAGGCTCCCACAGCTAGCTGCTGCAGCCTGGTGACTCTTACTCCCGGGGGATCTAGTAACTTAAAAGTGAAAAAGCATTCCAGCCTGCCAGACCTATTAGCACAACATTGAAACTATTAAAGAGCCATTCAAGTGGTAATGAAGTTATTTAACAGGCATTTGCCAACACCCAGGTATATACTGTCAGTTTCTGAATTTACTGACAAAAACAGTTGTGAATTACTGTAATATTTACTCAGAACATGTTAGTCTACAGGACTTTAATTTAAAATTTGCTTTAAAAATATTTCATTAGTGAGTTGGTGAAGATTATAAAATCACATCTCTTAAAAAATCCTTGCATAGATTTTTAGAAGCACAATCATCTTCAGACATAATAGTTTTTAAAATAAATCATTCAAAAGACCACCCTTATCTAAAATACATTTTGATTTGAATTATTATAGTAAAATAACCTTGCTTCCAAAGTCTTCCTGTCCATCCCTTTCTCTCTCCGCCCTTCCCCATTGAAGAGGGCTCTTAAAGGGACAACACTTCTTTCCTTCCAGATAGCTGGGCATAGAGTTTCCCTTTCTTTACTTCTGACTATCTGATAAACTAGTTTTAAGAGAACCCTCCAGCAAAATCAGTACCTAGTAAGATATAAAATCCTTTGTTATGCCTAAAATCTTTGGAAACATATATATTTTTAAAGTTGTTGAAATTTCATAAACATGTCTATTGTTATGGAGATCACACAAAGTAAATCAGTGTTCCTTTTTTCTAAAAGCAATGAACATTGTAATGAACACACTAAACGTCTGTGACTGATTATTTTAAAATAATGTCTTTGTTTCAGTGAGTTAAATATGTAGTAATCTGGTATGATTACCGTACTTTATGAAGGCTTAAGAGTACATTTTAAATATAAAATCAGCTTAGAAATACTGATTTAGAAAATGGAAAACAGAGAAGAGCTGCATCATGTATTCCATAATATTTAATGTTGTATTCAGCAAGACAGCTGACTTGCCCCTACTACAAAGTTTTTGCAAATAAATCTCTGACCAACTTATAGGTATATCAAAAAACCTATGACTTACAATGTTTATTCCCAAGTTTAATGCTTTTAATTAGATACCTTCTGCATGTCCATTCTTCACCATCTGGCATGCAGTGGAAAACATGCTCCATTTTCTTTAGAAAGAAATTGGAGAAGAGTTTTTTTTCAAATGACATTTGCTTCATTTGGGTTCAGGGATTTGGCTGGAAGGGGGTGAGCAGGGTGGGGGAAGGAAGAGAGGAGGGAGACAGTTGGGAGACAGCAGGGCCTGGGAAGAGTGGGGGCGGAGCAGGAGTGGAGTGTGGGTGGGGCCACAGGCAGAAGAGGTGGAGCTAGCCTCCCCAAGTGGCAGCTTCATCCACCGCCCGTGACAGCAGGTAAGAGCAGGTTGGCTCCCGCACACCCAGCGTGCACTGCAGTCTCCTTAGGCAGGGGCCATATTCACAGAGTCAAATGTGCCTGCGCCACACATTCTGCGTGTGGGAGATGGTACAGGGATCTCTGCGGGGAACTGTGACTCCGCTACCACAAGGCGGGCCAGGTGTCTCAGTACTCCTTGCTGCCTCGTCCCTTCCCGCCCCCCCAGCTGCGAGCCTGGGCTGCCGTTGGGCATAAGGGCACCAGTTTAATAATACTGCTTAGGGCCCCATAAATCCTAAGGACGGCCCTGTTTATGGTCCTTCTCTTTGGCCTGTCAAGAGCCCCATGAGTGTTCACCAAGTGCATATCGGTCATAGCCGCCTTCCTACGCTGGAGGCAGGTGCAGGTTTATCCATACTTCAAGGACTGGCTACTCAGGGAATGTTCCAGGGACCAGGTGGAGCAACAAGTCAGCTTTGTAAGATCCATCTTTGATAGTTTGGGTCTCCTGCTCAGTGAGCACAAATCAACCCTATCTCCGACACAGAGGACAGAGTTTATCAGAGCAGTGTTGGACTCGGGCCGGGCCAGGCCAGGGCATCCCTGCTGGAGGCTCGCTTTCGGTCAATGTCAGACATCATACAAAGCCTTAGATGGTACCTTGCTACCACAGCAAGGGGTTGCTTGAGGTTCCTTGGCCACATGGCAGCTTGTACGTATGTGCTACAGCACGCGATGCTGAGGCTCAGGCCTCTCCAAGCTTGGCTGGCGTCAGCCTACTGTCTGGGGCGTGACAGTCTGAACAAAGTGGTCACCCTTCCGGTGCCAGTTCTCTAGTCTCTCCACTAGTGGCTCAACCCACAGGAGGTATGCGAGGGAGTCCCCTTCAACAAACTCCTGCTCTCTCTGTCCCTGGTGACAGATGCATCAGCATTGGGATGGGGTGCATACCTGGGACAACTCCAGACCCAGGTTCTCTGGTCTCAGGATGAGCTTTCACTTCACATCAACGTCAAGGAGTTGAGAGCGGTCTGGCTGGCATGTCAAATCTTCCAGACCCAATTGCAAAGGAAGTGCATGGAGGTCATGATGGACAACACAACTGCGATGTTTTACATAAATAAACAGGGTGGACTGATTCCTCTCCCATATGTCGGGAAGCCTTCAAGCTGTGGGACTTCTGCATAGCCCTCTCCATTCACCTGGAAGCATCTTACCTCCCAGGTTCTCAGTCTGCCATCTCATTCTATCTCAGCAGATCCTTCCACAATCACGAGTGGTCTATCCGCCCAGACATTGTGCACAACATTTTCCAAAGGTGGGGAGTTCCCCAAATTGACCTGTTTGCTACAAAGAGCAGCAGCAAATTCCCCCAATTCTGTTCCTACCAGAACCACAGCCCAGGCCCTGTTGCAGATGTGTTTCTCCTCCCTTGGATGGACCATCTGTTGTAAGCATTCCCACCGATTCCACTCATCCACAAGGTTTTTGCTAAAAATCCACAAGGACAAGGTAGCGGTTATATCGGTAGCACCGGCTTGGCCTCGCCAGCACTGGCATACCATGCTCCTGGAGCTGTCAATGGAAGCTCCAGTCTCATTGCACCCGGTCCTGGACCTGATCACTCAAGAGCATGGTCACCTTAATCATCGCGACCTCAAGTCCGTTCACCTCACCACTTGGAAGCTTCATGGCTAAACCCAATGGAGCGCATGTGCTTTGAGCAGGTTAGGGAAGTCCTACTTGGTAGCAGGTAACCCTCCACCAGGGTGGCTTACCTGGTCAAGCGGAAGAGGTTTGTAATCTAGTGTTCTCAGGGTCACGCTCCTCCATTGTAGGTACCCATACCGGTTACTCACTGGTTATTCTGGACTATCTACTGCACTTAAAACATCAAGGCCTCTCGGTATCATCTCTCAAGGTACATCTGGCAGTCATTTCTGCCTTCCACTTGGGAGCAGCCAGCCGTACTGTCTTCGCTAACCCAACGGTCAGTCATTTCCTGAAAGGCCTGAACAGGCTATACCCGCAGGTTAAGAAACCAATCCTGGCGCGGGATCTCAACCTGATCCTTTGCAGACTAATGGGCCCCCTGGCAACTTGTTCGCTGCGCTACCTGTCATGGAAGGTGGCCTTCCTAGCCGCAATCACCTCATCAAGAGAGTGTCCGAGTTTAAAGCTCTAGCCTCTGACACTCCCTACACCATTTTCTATAAAGACAACATGCAACTGAGACTGCACCCAGCCTTTCTCCCAAAGATTGTGTCCCAATTCCACTCCAACCAGGACATTTTCCTACTCGTCTTTTATCCTAAGCCTCACGTGGATAGTTGAGAACAAAGGGTCGACTCCCCTGGATGTTCGAGCGCTAGCCTTTTACATTGAATGCACAAAGCTGTTCCGTAATTTGAACCAGTTGTTCGTGACAGTCGCAGACCGGTTGAAAAGCCTTCCAGTCTCGTCACAGAGGATTTCATCATGGATTACGTCCTCTATCCAGGCATGCTATGATCTGGCAAAAGTACCGGCTCCTGAACTAATGGCACATTCCACAAGAGCGCAGGCCTCCTCTGTGGTGTGCCTGGAACAGGTCCTGATCCAGGGGATCTGCAAGGCAGCGACGTGGTCCTCGGTTCACTCTTTCATGTCTTATTACACGATTACCAGTACTCCAGAGAGGATGTAGCATTTGGCAGAGAGGTGCTACAGTCACTGATTCCATAAACTCCAACCCCACTGCCTAGGTAAGGCTTGGGTGTCACCTAATTGGAATCGATATGAGCAAGCACTTGAAGAAGAAAAACGGTTACTTACCTCGTAACTGTTCTTCGAGATGTGTTGCTCATATCTATTCCAAACCCTTCCGCCTTTCCCTCTGTCGGAGTAACTGGCAAGAAGGAACTGAACAGGCAGTGGGTTGGCAGGGACCTATATTCACTGCCATGGAGGTGCCACTACAAGGGGCTCCATGGCCGACCTGACGGGTGCTGCTAGGGGAAAAACTTTTCAACAACTGTGCATGCGGCGCACACACACCTAATGGAATGGATATGAGCAACACATCTTGAAGAACAACAGTTACGAGAAGGTGAGCAACCATTTTATTGTTGGGGTTATTTTGTTACAGTTGCAGGTACACATTTTTCAACTGCTAGTGTTATTTAAAAAAAATAATAAAATTCATGGCGTCTACGCCGAAGAGCTCAAATGAGTGACTAGAACTAAGATCTCTCTGCTGTTAAGGATTTCCACACAGAGTGGAAGCTTGTGTGCTGAAAGAGGGTTCACTGCACAGGTTTGAATGGCTGTAAATCAGTGCAAGTTGGTACCTGCCTGGGGCTCTTGTTATCCTTAAGCTGCCTCTATGTGATAATCCATGCAGGAGGTTGTGATGTCAAATATCTCAAGCTAGGCTCAGTCTCTTTATTAAACTCTCAACTAGCAAGACCTGATCTCACAAGTATCAAGTACTAGTACAAACTTCTGGCACATACAGAGATGTTTCACATGTCATTCTCTGACCATGTACCTCTGAAGAAAGAAAGATGTAGTTCACTGTCTTATGACCTCCCTCTCAGGATCTGCTTTCTTTCACTGTTACACATGTTTCTTTCACATGTTAAATTGCTTCTACTCTGTAAGGTTATCTACATGGGAACCTCTCCCAAGGTATGGTCTAGAGTTGTTCTTGGGTTCTCTGATATTATTAGCTAAGAGAAAAATAATGGAGACTAAGCCTACATCAAAGGGAATATACATCATTTAGTAGTCTCCTGTGTGGTTCTGTCGTAAAAGATTTCAAGGATATTGAGACTAACTAAATCTTCCTCTCACCTTTCCATACACATGCACAGACGGTTCTTTATGGAAACTCAAACATTCTCTGTTGCTCTGCCCCATCTCTGTATGTCTGCTGTCCAGTATTTCATTTGTATTTCTTGTAGGAAACCCCCATCCACAGAAACAATCATTTGAGTTTTGCTGCATGTCATTTTCCTAATGAAGTATAGTGGTGTATATTTTCCTTGTGACTGTATGCAGAACTAAATTCCTGCGGTTTACTTGTGTGTTAGTTAGTTTACTTTTAAAAATATTATGAGGTATCATAAAAAGAAAAGCAGACCTTTTACATTTGTATTAAAAATATATCATGATCTGAAAACCAGAGGCCAGTCTGAAAAAGATATAATTAATTATTTTAAGTGTCCTCAAATCAAAAGGACTTGAAATACACCTCTACCCTGATATAACGCTGTCCTTGGGAGCCAAAAAATCTTACTGTGTTATAGGTGAAACCGCGTTATATTGAACTTGCTTTGATCCGCTGGAGTGCGCAGCCCTGCCCCCTTGGAGCACTGCTTTACTGCGTTATATCCGAATTCATGTTATATCAGGTCATGTTATATCGGGGTAGAAGTGTATATATACAGTACAATTTGGGTTGAATTATACCTTTGCCCTGGGCTTGAAGCAAAGAGGAAAGGGTTGTTGCATTGCCCTTGGAACAGGCTGGAAGGCAGATTGTAAGTCTAACTACGGAATTTCCTCTTGCTCCAAGTGGGAAGTACGCTGTGCCAGATCTTCATGCATCATACTCCCCTGTAGTGCTGTTGCAACTACAGTGGCCATCATGTTGATGCAATGAAGCCAAGGCTGCCCTAGTTTCTTCCCTCATGCACAGTTGAGGGAATAACGACTCTTCCCTATGGCTGCTACCCACAGTGAGGGCACACCAGGCAGGACTGTAATGGGTTGCTTTATGTTGCATTACTCTGTTGCACGGCCATGAATACTAGCCACAGTATGGCCCTCTGTATTAATATAGAAACTTCTTTTTGGATTGACTGTGTTGGCATACAAAAGTTGACAATTATACATATTTTCATTATTTTTGCCTTTGATTCTTCTGTGTAAGCCCATTTCTCCATAGCCTACTCTGCTCTATTTAATATCAGTTTCTTGTAGGCAGCTGGGTTGCTTACAAGATTCTTAAGAAAGGTTAATTCAGGCTCCTGACTAAATATTTTTTAACAGAAAAAGAATTTTGAAAGCAGACCAGAGACCTCTAAGAAACTGTTTAAAAGGCAAGACAGACAAAGGGTGTGGGAAGGTGTGTGTGTATATAACACACAGAATATGACAATACTTTGTGTATAGTCATTTTCACTTTTCACATCACCCTCATCCTGTTTGTTTTTCACAGATTAACAAGGGAAAAAAAGAAAATTTAAAGTAGACATATGTGAATGTAAAGCTAAACATTTAACGGGAAATTGGAAAGAAGTCGTAGCATCTTTTAACAGATTATATTAAAATGTTTTAGATTTCAAATAATCAGTGTCCCTTTAACACAAAGTGGATTTGATTTAAATCATGATTGAAATCACTAGTCAGGAAGACTCGATTTAATCATGCATTCTTGTTGGTTGTTATAACCTTAATACATATTCTTCACAACTCAGAGATAGATGTAGATTTCATTTTTAGAAGGTACACACTATACATTTTTAAAGTGATTTATTTTTAAAACTTTTCAGATTAGTTTTACAGCTATCTCAGAAAATGAATGATTGATTATTTCATTTACCAAAGGTAATTGAATCAGATATTTATGAAGTCATTGGGAGATGAGCTATCTCCAATTCAACAGGTTAATCATTAATATTTGGAGGATTTTCTTGCCATGCTGTATTAGGAGGAGAACATCATCAGACAGACATTTAAATTGTTTTATTTAACTAAAACAACAATGTTATGTATTCTGGATTTTTTTCTTCAACAGCAAACATATAATATTTTAACAAAACAAACATATTAATTTTTTAACTTAGTTAAACATTCAAGTTTTTTAAAATCAGGTTAGTTTTTGTTTTGTTTTGAACTAAAATAGTTAAATGAAATATTTCAAAAAACAAAAATTAAATCGACTATGTCAGCCAGGTCAACATGAGAAACTTAAAATATTGGCTTCTGCAGCTAACTCAGTCATCTTCACCTTCATTTTCCTGTTTGTTCATAATCTGGAAAAAAAAACCAAGCTTTTCTGCTTTTTCAGGTCCCAAACGATTTCTCAATTTGGAATGAATTAGTCCAAAGGAAGAAAATATTCTTTCTACACCGGCAGAAGAAGTTACTGCTGTTAAAAGTCTCTGAATCCAAGTGCTTAAGTGACTTCCACCAGTTCACTGGTGTGACTTTCTTTAAAACATCATGAGCAAACATATATTTTTTTGAATGGTTCACCCTTAGCTCTGAATCCAAGTGCTTAAGTGACTTCCACCAGTTCACTGGTGTGACTTTCTTTAAAACATCATGAGCAAACATATATTTTTTTGAATGGTTCACCCTTAGCTCTGAATCCAAGTGCTTAAGTGACTTCCACCAGTTCACTGGTGTGACTTTCTTTAAAACATCATGAGCAAACATATATTTTTTTGAATGGTTCACCCTTAGCTCTGAATCCAAGTGCTTAAGTGACTTCCACCAGTTCACTGGTGTGACTCTCTTTAAAACATCATGAGCAAACATATATTTTTTTGAATGGTTCACTCTTAGCTCTGAAGTTTATTATAGTTGGCATTATGGAGGGATGATTGCTGGGTGTCCATGTCATAGCCAACTCCTCTTCTTCAGCAGTTAAGGTTTGACCCTGGTACTGAGTATTGAGAATATTTGCAAGAAAATGAGCTGGAGATAGTGCTTGTCCCATTCGTTTTTTTAATGCTTGTAATTTAACTCTATCGTTGCATATTTCTCTTTTTAAGATCTCACTCAGTTCCTTCCAAATTTCAACAGCGTCAGCAATAAAACAGCTGTTTCCCTGCATTTTGTTCAAGGCTACAGAAATAGACTTCAGGGTACTCAGCATGTGTTCAACATTTCTCTTAAGCCCAATGTTGAGAACTTTGGCTGTGACAGTGCCATCTATTTTTCCATGACTTTGTTCACAAACTGTCATGCAGATTAGGCCAGTTCTTGATATAGTGCTCAAAACAGTCCACTACTGAGTTCCATTGCACGTCTTGTGGGAGAGTTAGCTTGGTTCCTCCTACTTTTTTCAGAGCAGCTGCTGCAAAGTGGTTGTTATGGAAATATTTTGCAATTTTAACATTAGCTGCTGCAAAGTGGTTGTTATGGAAATATTTTGCAATTTTAACATTAGCCTTTATTTCTGGAACACTAAAGTCTTTGGCTAGGAGGTCCATCAAATGAGCACTGCAACCGTATGTTATTAGCTTGGGACTCTCTTCTAAATTTCTTTTCATCTTGGATACATTTGCAGCATTGTCTCTGACCAAGCTGTGTACTAGACATTTGATTTTTTTCCCCACAGTTTGTTACAGCTTTTACTGCTATTTCTTGTAAGTATTCTGCTGTGTGTGCATTTCCTGATGTCACACCTTACAGAAACAATTGCTACAACAGAAGAAGGGAATGTCTTCATGCACGTACGACAGGATCATTGTGGACATTGCTCCACCCATCAAGACTCAGGTTAACAATTTCACCCTCTAGACCTTTTGCACACTGCTCAATTTCTCTTTCTTACACTTTATCCAGCAATTTGCTTGCAACATCTGCTCTGTTGGGTGGACTGTATTCGGGTCTTAATGACTGAACCATGTTAATGAAGTGTGGGTTCTCAATCATACAGAAAGGAGAGTTTGTTGCATAAACAAACTGGGCAATTTTTTCATCAATTACCTTTTTTTGTAATCTGCTGGTTCTTATCACAAACTTATTCTATGGTTGTTTCTGGATGGTGGAACTTTTTTTTTTCTTTTTGCTACAGGTGATATACTGTGGCTATGTGACCTACATGATGTGACTGAAACACTATCATTGGCAAATAACGCTGAAACTATAGAAAATGATGGGGAGCATGAAGGTGGATAGTCTTCAGAATCCTGTATGTTGAAGATGGATTCTCCTAAACAAAATAAGTCAATGCAGTTATTTAATTATTATTACCATACTGCATTTAGTATTACTCTTTGCATTCACTGATGCTCAGTATTACTTTAATGGTGAAATTGTAAAAGGAAGATTTTCCTATTTCAGCTATTTATTTTTTATCACAACTGCATCTAAAATGATAGTACCATAGAGTAACAACTATATTTTTTGCTCAAACATGAGAATTCAAGAATAGTCCAGAAGGAAGACAGGCAGTCCTTAAGAAAGCAGTATGAAATAAAAAAGTTTACCAACCTGAAGATCCTGCAGGCTGTCTGTCAGTGAGGGTTGGCTTGCCTCCCAAGGCCTGTGAGACTGGGGGATCGTTTACTACAAAAGCAATTTCTCCTCTCTTGGTATTGACACCTCCTGATCAATCATTGGGAGTGGACCACATCCAACCTGACCTAATTGGCCTTCAACACTGGTTCTCCACTTGTAAGATAACTCCCTTCTCTTCATATGACAATATATATTTATGCCTGTTTCTGTAATTTTCACTCCATGCATCTGAAGAAGTGGGGTTTTTTACCCATGAAAGCTTATGCCCAAATAAATCTGTTAGACTTTAAGGTGCCACCAGACTTGTTGTTTTTGTGGATACAGACTAACACGGCTACCCCTCTGATACTTATTTTGTGTTTTAATCCAAACCAGTGTGCATTTGACTAAAGTGTCTGGGGAAAATCTCAGCTTGGCTACCGCAAATGTGCATGGTCCTTTTCACTTTGAGGGAGAGGTGGACCAGGTATTAAACCCATGTGCTGGACAGATTTGACCAGAGCAGGACGGTACGGCTCTGGGGTCCTAGGCTGGGAGGCTGGTGGTTAGATAGTCTGCATGTGACTGCAGAGGGGTGTGTCCCTACCTGTGTGAATACTGGTGGAAGTGCAGGCTGGAGGGCTTTGCAGCTTGTTCCAGCAGCACAATGTGAGAGGGAGCCCAGGGTGGTGGGTTACAGGGCTCAGTGGTACCCCAGTTCCAAGTGGCACCCCGGGGGGAACCCATCACACACACTTACTCTCATTTAATACCAGAAAGGCAAAATACAAAATCTTGATTATATAGATTTATTTCTACTTTCAATTTTTATTAATAAAGAAATGAACATTACAAACTATGATTTTAAAACATAGATTACACTTAAGCTTCTCAGAATTGTACGTATTCCTTGCGTTCCTACTTTCAAAAGAAAATTTACATTTACTTTACAGAATTTCATTAATGGAAATATGTAATAATACATATAGTCTTCCTGGTGCTTTGGAAGCACTATTTTGGAGGGTTTAAAATTAATTAAGGAGCCATCTTTATCTAAAAAGTCATATTGTGTATTGTTTGTATATGCACACTCTTGTTATATTTAATATGTGGTGACATGCACAAATTTTATAAACATTTAAATTTTGAAATAGTACATTAAGGAACCTTGAGAATTGTTGAAATACACAGACGTTAGGTTTCAGATTTCAAGGTGCAACTTTAATGAGGTTTTTAGTATGTGTTTAAAATATACACACTATGTTATTTTGATTCAGTGTTCTGCATGATTTAAGATCTTATGATAGAATTGGGAAAATATTTAGGGGCTTTCTGTACTCAGTTTTTCATGTCTCTGCTAGATTTGTATGCTTGATGTGAAAGTTTAATTTTTTTATAGCATAAATTGTATTTAAATACAGTCATAAGCAATTTACTATAGTTTTGATACTTACTGTAACACTAAGGCTCAATTTTTCATATAGGTGCGCACCTAAGTGTACATGGACTTGTACACATACCTATTGGAGGCACATAGTTCTTCAGATGCACATGTGCAGAGTTGTGTATCTACACATACCTATAAATGCACACAACATTGGAAGATAGGCAAGACTAAGTCAGGCCTGAGTAAAAGTGCATACATATTTAGACATACTCCTGATTGAAAATTTGGTCCTTAGTGGTTTTCAGAAAATGCTCAGCTGTAAGCATTTTCTTTGGCGTTCACCAAGTATTTAATGCAGGATCTTTCCTTGGCATATTTTAATTCTCAGTAATTATAAATGATGCTGAAGTTTTTTAAATTTACCAAATCTAACTTCATTATGACCATATCTGCCCATTTTTGCTATTTGTATGTGTGTGTGTGTTCGCATTTGCATGTCTCCATCAGAATTTCTTGGAAAGTAAATGAAAACACACACTCGTAGTTTGCACTTTGTAGTTCACTGAAATAATATGGGACATGCATTCTACTCTACTATAAGCAAGCTTCACTATGCTTGCTGTTCTATTATATAAAATTAATATCAGTCTTTTATTACATTTGTTGCACCAGGAAGTGTAAATAAATAGACTCTCAAATATCAAAGTAAGGAAAGCAAAGCTTGTTTTTGTGGCATAGGGTAATGATAGTTGAATGATTTTATGGCTGAAGCAGACATTGATAACTGCAGTTTGATAATATAGGTGTAAAATTCCTGCGTTTTTTAGTGGACTGACCCTTTGAGGGATTGAGTTATAGAAGTTGCTGCCTTATACTCCATTAAATTACACTGGCAGCTTCAAATATAATTACTTTGCAAAATGTTACTGGTATATACGCTATTGCTGGCTAATGAGACTTCTGCATCACTCCCACCTCCAAAAGAAAATGTTTAAAATCTGCTACTTTGGATTAAGGCAGTAAATTCAGTCAGTTGTATTGTGGTTCTAAGCTATTAATGTCTTTTTGTGTGCATGCATGTGTGTCCGTTAGCATAGGACTAGCACTTTGGATAAACGGTAACTGCTTCATATCCCTCTGGTGGCCTCATGCGGGCTCGCGCATGAGTTTCACAGTATAATTGTCCCTCCACAAAGAAGTAACCCTTTTGTTTTAGGTTGGTATTGCAGTCAGAGCACACAAAGCATTCTGGGTGCCGGTACTTGTCACGTGCCTTCACCACTGTACCACTGTTTATGAAAATAAAGAAGAGAAAACTAGATTAATAGAGGAGAATGAATTTAGAGTAGAACAGAAATGCATGGCAACATGACATATAAAATAAATACTGTTTCTCTATCATAGGGGGCTTTTTGGTAATGCCTGTGGAGTTATATGCATGCTCTGCCAAGTGCTAGGAAAATATTTTAAAGCTGGAAGTTGACTCTGAGCAGACCTTTTCCTGTGTAAATATAAAATGCCATATGGAAGTCTCAGAACTCCACTGGAAGATCAATACTTCAAAGACCACTGCCTCTTTCAACTATCATATACAGAGTATAATGTAGCCCAGCAGCCAGGGAGTGAAAAGAGTTTAGAAAACGATTCGTCTGACTTAGCCACCAAGACCTGAGTTCAGGATTCTCTGTATCCCTGTTTGGAATTACTGACACCATTGAGATCTATGGCTGGGAATTTCAAAGGAGCCAGAAGGAATGAGAACTCCCATTGAGTGGATACCTTACTCCATTAGGCAGCTTTGAGAATCCCAGCCTGATACAGTACAGGCTATGCGGCTGCTCTTTTCAGTATATGTATTAATGGTAGAATGTGGCAAGAGATACCAAGAAGCTTGAACTCAGGCCTCTACAAGTGAAAAATAAGGTATATTTGAAAAGTGATCTGAATGTACAGAAATGTTTAAGACATTATGTTAATGATTTTGGACAGTTTATTTTTTTAAGCTTTTCAATGCACCTGTAAATTTTCTGATTTTTCTAAAATTACAAACAGAAAATTCCTTAGAAAATCCTCCTGTATTTTGTAATCCCTTTTCAAGATTTATGCTATAGCTATAACTTTATTAAAATTAAGAAAAAACAACTTACACAATGCCATTTCCACATTTGTCACACAATGGCACTTTTTGTACACTTCCTGCACCAGAAGGCATCTTTGTTTCTGGTGCTCTCACGCTTCTGGTACCAACGGGACGTCCATCTGAGAAACAGAACATTCTCATTTATTTACAGTATAATACAGAAGCATCTGGCTATAATTAAATGCTTGCTTGAGGGTATCCACTTCATATTGATTTATAAGTAAGGCCCTGCTTGAATTGCAGGATGATTGTCAAAAAATTGCTGCTGAGTTGCGGACACGCCATGGAAAACTGTGGAAAAGTAATAATGGACCTTATTATTTGTGGTAATAAAGTCCATTATTATTTTTCTGTGATTTTTCTGCTGTCAGCCATCAGGTGCTGAAAGCAGCGGCCCCCCTACTGTCAAAATTGTTGAGTGGAAGCGTAATATTGCTGAATCTGCAATTTCTATAATATCGCAAGTTAAGTAGGACCTTGTTTATAAGCTTTTGCTTTCATTAAGTAATGTTAGAGGTTCAATAACTTTTTTTTTTAATTTTGAGGGGCCAAATCTTGCATCATCAATGTTAGTGGGAATATTGCTATTAACCTCAGTGGGAGTAGGATTGGCCCTGAGTGGTGTTCTGTGTTAAAGTCAGCTAATGAAAAAATTACTTGTCATTAAGGCTACGATTTAGTCATGGGTATTTTTAGTAAAAGTCATGGACAGGTCACGGGCAATAGTGACTTTTGCTAAAAATACCCCTAAATCTTACCTGGGGGGAGGGGCAGCCCAGGGCCCCGCTGCCCTGCTTCTGCGGCCTTGGGCGTGGGGTGGCCCATGGCCATGCTGCCGCAGCTCTAGGCAGGGGCAGCCTATGGGCACTGCTGCTGTTCCTGAACCACTGCTCTGGGGCAGTGCCCAGAACCAGTTGCCTGGGAACCCTGAGCCCAGACCAGCTGCTCGAGTGGCCCTAGAGTCAGCCACTGCAGCTGCGGAAGTCACAGAGATCCTGGAAAGTCACGGAATCCATGATCTCCGTCTCCAATCTGGGTGGTCCAGGGCCCCACTGCTCTGGGTCGGGGGGCGGCCTGGGGCCCGTGAAAGACTCGCATCCTTACTTGTTATCTATAGAGTTAACCTTCAAAATCATTCTGAAAGATTGATAACACAATATGAATAAAAAGTCATATAAAAATTTAAGCAAAAATCTATTATGACATTATACATGCCTTTTCTTGTAAACTCTTAATTTTAGATCAATTTTGTTTAAATTCTGCTCATTATATTTAGTACAGATATAATAAAATTGTCAGAATTTCATATGCTTTTTCCCATCAGTTTTATTGTGAAAAACTCATCAATTATAGTATTTTTGATAGAGTATAATTAAGGGAAAATGCAAGTGCAAACTGTATTCTTTTCAACCAATTTTCAAGCATCATTTTGTTTTTTTTATTTAGAAGTGTGTGCAAGAGAAGAAACTTAATTGAGGAAAGAGTTTAAAATTCTTCCCCCTTCTTTTCCTGGTTTAGAAAGAGATGGCCAATTTTCTTTTCCTGTTTCAGTGGTATTTTTATCTCACCCCAAAACTTTTCTCATTCAGCATTTTTATCATTCAGTCAAAACATTTTTACACATTATCAGCCTTAAAAACCTGACAAGAGAGTCTGAAAAATGTGATTGATAAATGGAAGTCTTAAGGCTAGTTAATTGTCATAGCACATGTTAAATATTTAATAAAAGGGGTAAAGCAGTAAAATGTGAAATTGAATTTTATAGCTCTAATCCTTGTATATCTTCTTTTCAGGTTTTCCCCTTTCAACACATGGAAAAAATAGAGTGCTGGGAACAGATATATACAGTAAATTGCTGCTAACCAGAATCCTCGGAGACTAAATCCTGGAGCACCTTAAATGAGCCAGATTGACGTGGTTGACTGGGCCCTTCCGGATTGTCATGCAGCATCCTGTACACATCAGATTGAGGTACAGAGGTTGGTACTGGTTCACTGCAACATAGGCAAGGGATGAGCAGGTAAAGAGAGTTAACCAATATAACTTTAAAGCAGTAGAGCTACCGGACATAAGAGTATGATTCAATAAACAAAGTTATGATAAAAATCAGTTTACAGAATCATTGAATAGACCTTTCTGCCCACCTCACCCCCACTAGATTGGCATGCTTTGTACAGTGGTGAAGTTCTGATATATCTTTCTTAACTAAATGAATATACCTGTTATTGCTGCACAGTAGTCTCATAAGCAAAGTTCTCATTTTACAAATAAACATAAAAGTTTATTCAAGCTCAGAAAAGTGACTGTTAAAATGGCACCTTCTGATTAAGCAACATATCCAAAGACTCTGTCTTTGAGTCTGATTTCTGCACTTTACTGATAAATCCAGTTTTAGTACTATTAGCCCAGTAGAGCAAATACAATCAGGGGAGAGTAACCTGGATTTCATATAAGTGCTATTTACTATTCTATTCTACCTTATGCATCAGCTACATTTAGAATGCAAAATCTTTATTACTGATGATGCTGAAAAGACAGAACTTAGCTTGATTTTCAGATCCTAGATTTAGTTTATGGGACTGGCAGTTAGAAAAGTCATCTCTTGATTTATAAATTTAAAAAATTAGATGTAGAAGTCTAGCTAGAGAATAAATATGATACCTTGTGATATTATTTTTACAGTTACTTTTCTGGCTATAGCTGCATTGGAAATGGGCCATTGCTTGTTTTTACCTTTAAAACAGCTGCAGCCCTATAAGTCTGCAGCCAAGTCACCAGCTGCTCTTTGACCTAATTTCCAGAATACCATTTTCAGGTCAAATAGCTTCTGGGGTAGTATTAAAACATGATATCACTCACAGTGTTAAGATAGATTTGCAGAAATCAGAACAACCCAGTCTTTCTGCAGGGCATCATCAGCCAATCACTAGTTAATATATCAATTATGATAAAATAATAGTCATTGTGATTTACTTAATTTATGTTCATAGGAAAAGACAATGAAACAAATGTTCCAGTGGCAAATGTTTAAAAACTTAGCTTTATTAAATGAAAAATCTGTTTTGTTTTGTTTTTTTAAATTAAATAAAATTGGTCTGTTGCTTACTTTTTGAAGTGGCTGCCTTAACAAAATAAACACACAGGGAGAAAATCAGGCCCCAAATAAAATCAATGGCAAAATTCCCATTGACTTTAGTAGGGCCAAGATTGTATCCCTAATATTTCATAATAGCTGTCTTATATTAAGCATTATTACTAACAAGATATACCGGTATGGTGAGGAACGGACACCCTGGATGCATTATGAAGAATTAGGCTGAAGACAAAGGAGTTTCAATTTTTTGAGTATTATGGGAACTAAGTAGAAGCAGTATCATATACTTTTAATGAAGCATATTACTGCATTTATTCAGAGATAAATGTTAATTTTAAGTCTCTCATTATGAGCTTGCTCCTACTCCCTACCTTATGCTTGCAAGGGGGTTGGATTGGGGTTTGTGTGTGTCCATCTGTCTCGAGTTTCTTGAGAGTAAGGTTTAGAATATGAAATGGAATAGAAATAGACTCAGGACTGGTCTACACTGGAGGGTGGGGGTGGGATCAATCTAAGTTATGCAACTTCAGCTATGTGAATAACGTAGCTGAAGTCGATGTACTTAGACCTACTCACCGCGGTGTCTTCACTACCGTGAGTCGACTGCTGCCACTCCCCTGTCAACTCTGCTGGTGCCTCTTGTGGCGCAGGAGTAGAGGGGTTGACGGGAGAGCGCTCGGGGGTCAATTTATCACGTCTAGGCTAGACGCGATAAATTGACCCCCGCTGGATTGATCACTGCCTGCCAATCCGTTGGGTAGTATAGACATACCCTGAGTGACTGGTCAAAAATCTTTTGTCCTGTGTTTGCACGTTGGATGCCCTGATTGTCTATAATCCTAATTTGTGGTTAAACTGGGAGGTCGTATTCAATGGGGGCCTAGAGAGGGCTGTCCCAGGTCTGGTACTAGTTATTGTTGGATAATGAGAGTATGCTTATGAATTTTATGGATGACACCAAGCTAAGAGGGGTTGCAAGCACTTTGAAGGAGAGGATTAGAATTCAAAATGATCTTGAGAAGTTGGAGAGTTGGTCTGAAATCAACAAGGTGGAATGGCGAAGGCAAAATCATATGTACAAGTACAAAATGGGGAATAACTGGCTAGGCAGCAGTATTGCAGAAAAGGATCTGAGGGCTATAGTGGGTCACAGATTTAATATGAATCAATAATGGGATGCAGTTGCAAAAAATCAAGTATCATGCTGAAGTGTGTTAATATGAGTGTCATATGTAAGACACAGGAGGTAATTATTCTACTCTGCTTGGCACTGTGAGGCCTCGGCTGGGGTATTGTGTCTAGTTTTGGGTGCCACACTTTAAGAAAGAGGTGGACGAATTGAATAGAATCCAGAGGAGAGTAACAAAAATTATAAAAAGTTTAGAAAACCTGACCTGAGGAAAGTTAAAAATAACTGGGCATGTTTAGTCTTGAGAAAAGAAGACTGAGAGGGGACCTGATAACAGTCTTCCAATATGTTAAAGGCTGTTATAAAGAGGACTGTAATCATTTGACCTTCATGTCCACTGATGGGCTTAATCTATAGCAAGGAAGATTTAGGGTAGATATTAGGAAAAACTTTGACTTAAAGATAGTTAAGTACTGGAATAGGTTACCAACAGAGATTGTAGAATCCCTGTCATTGTAGTTTTTAAGAACAGGTTAAACAAACATCTGTCAGGGTTGGTCTAGGTGTATTTGGCCTTCCTCAGGATAGGTGGGATGGAGTGGATGCCCTCTTGATGTCCTTTCCAGCTCTACATTTCTGTGATTCTCCAACCAGATATCTCTGAGCTGTTTTTAAAACAGTGAACTAAATATCTTTCCTCCTCAGCATACTACTTTTTACTCTCGGTGAAAGTATTGTACATAAGACATATGCATTGTTATTAAATTTACTTTGGCGAACAAAGACTGCAGCAAGTAAAAGGAAAAACCTTCATTTAAGTTTAAAAAAAAAATCAACATTTTTTTATTCCTACTAATCGTTGATTTTTTTAACTCCTTACCCAGATTTACCTATTTTTAACATGTTCCCAAGAAAAATCATAAGTAATGGTTGTAGAATTACTTGTTACCCACAAAATTTACTTACGAGACACAAGACTTTAAGATACCTTTTCCAAGTCAATGCATAGGGAAAAGTAACCCCCAACAGTTGGGACATTTCAGGGCTCTGTGCAAGGTCAGTTCCCAAACTGGGAATGCCTTTGCCCGCTATGAAACCTGACTTTTTAGACTTAACCCAGGATTCCACAGGGGAAGAAAGCAAGTTGGCTTTTAAAAAAAATGTTGATGATGATGGATAACCAGGCAGTAGGGCAGTGGTGGGCAACCTGCGGCCCGCACTACTTCTTGTGGCTCCCATTGGCCGGGAACAGCGAACCGTGGCCACTGGGAGCTGCGGGCGGCCGTGCCTGCCGGACAGTCAATATAAATGCTGTCTTGCGGCCTGCCAGTGGATTACCCTGATGGGCCGCAGGTTTCCCACCACTGCAGTATGGCAACACTGTTACTCCACAAAGCTCTTATAGAATGGAATTTTGTTTCCATCAGATCATCATGAACTTGGCATATATGCTTTTGGATAAGTATGATTTTTATAGTTAGTAAAGGCCCAGTCCTGCAATGTGCGGAGTGACCTGAACTCCCATTCAAGTCCGTGATTGAGCCTTTGGATTGAAAATATTTGTAATAGTTTAAATGTGGATACCACAAATATTGTAAATGATTAACTTAAAATACTGTTAATAAAACACAATAAAAAAATAAGTTAAGTGCAAAACGAAGGAGAAAGCAATGTAAATAAATTATTAATGATAAAGCTTCTGTACCTTGAAAAAGAGACACAATTAGTTGTTTTCCATATGAAATATTACGAGCTTGACTGTAAGTTAGTTTTGAAGTCTGCTTTTTACCACTCTGGAGTTATTCCCTGGTTGTCCAAGGTTGTCTGTAAGGGTTTTTACTATACTACTACTCTATATAAAACTCTTAACTAACCATTCCCCAGACATGAAAGAACACTGTAGAAGTTCTGCACTCAACCCTGCGCCCCAAACCTGAGGTCTGGACTGAAGCCCCGAGTCCTGAGAGTGACTGAAGCCCTGAACCCCATGCCCCGAGGGGGGCTGAAGCCCCATAGCTCCCAGCCCTGACTCTATATTTGAAAATATAGAAATTCCCAACAATATTTAAATAATGGTATTCTAATATTACTTAACAGTGTGATTAAAACTGCGATTAATCATGATTAAATTTTTAATTGTGCGATTAATCACAATAAATTTTTAATTGCTTGACAGCCCTAATTAATAGTATTTTAATATAAGCTTCAAAATCTTTAGTTGCAGTTTAGATGCCTTTTAAAATGTAATGTAGAAACAGTATGGAAATTGATAATGTTAATGCTTTAGCAAATATATTCAGTGCACATGCTGGCTCTGATTACCTCATTGAGGGATTTTCCCCCAGAGCTGTAGAAACTTGGCCCTGCAGTGTTTCCATTATATTGTCATCTGAGTACATCTGCAGAGGTGTATTAAACTGAGCATGTACAATCTTGACACCAGGAAGTTCCATTTCCAAGGGAATGTTAGGGGCCATCTTAGCTGCAGCTTTCAAGTCAGTAGGGCAGATAGTGCTAACAGAAGAGGGGGTACTACGTCCACTGCCACCATCAATACCGGAAGGAGTACTGCCTCCACTGTGTTAATAGCCAGTTTACAGAAAGGTGTGCAACACATACCCAAAATAAAGACAAAATAAACAAGTGTAGAGATGTTAACATGACTGTAAAGAAAGAGATGAAATCTATCAAATATAGAAAAGCAAAAGTATGTTTAATCTAGTCAACTTGACTTCCTTAATTTCCCCCCCCCAAAAAAACCCCACAACACCTACAAACAAAACCCAAGAACAATCAATTAAAACCTCTGAATCTGTGAAAGCCCGGTGTATAACTATATTTTCCCCTATCACTGACATTAAACATAACCTTCTGAAAGTTCAGAGTACTTGGAAAATAATATTACTTTGTACTTTTAACATTGTGCCTTTTGCAGAGGCTTAATGAAGCCGCACCATACCCCTCTGAACTAGGTAAGCATTACTCCAGCCTCACAATGGGAAGTGGAGGCATTGAGAGGTTAAGTGACTTGCCCAAGGTCACACAGTCAGTGACAGACCCAGAAATTAGAACCCAAACTCTTCATTCCAGTGTGTGACCTAAACACTACATTACATTTCCTCACTTGAAAGGGTTATCTATAAAGAAAACTTAAAATAACGTATGTGACCTTTTTAGATTGTCCTTAATACTAACCTAAAGTATTTATTACACCTTTAAACTTATTTCAACAATACATTTATTTAATACATATTTTTCCATATATTTTGTTGAAAAGTTAAAAATGTTAAAAAAAATAACTGGATATACTTTTGCCATTCTAAATTATAACAATTCCAAGCAGAATGTAAAATGGCCCTTCACAAAAACGGAATAGATTCTCAAAGAATGTGAAATGAATCTTGGTCACTGTTACTTTTAAATTTGATCTTATTTTTTATTTAGAATGAAAATAGGATATTGGCTACAACTCCAGTTTTAGAAAAGCTGTAAAGCCTCAGGGCATTAATATGGGCAAAACCTCAGGAAAATGATTAGCCGAGTAACGTAGTGAGTATTATATCAAAATGTTTCTTTTCAGTGTCACTAGTTTTACCATTCTTCCCATAGCACTTAGGTCCTCTTCAGCCTTAACTGGACTCAGAGGGTTTCTTTTTCCAGGGGGCAATTTTTCCAGGAACAATGCATAATCCAGGACTTCCACAGTCATCTGAGACCAATTCCTTCTCAGGGCCACAGTCACATATATATGGTAATCAAACTCTTGGGAAGGATTGTGATTCAATCTGCTTCCCTCAATTTACATGTTTGTGTACTGATAGGTTCTTTCCTGGCTGACTCCTGAATAAATCAGGGAGAATTTTATATTGCTCTCAGTTTGGAGATACAATACAGTGCTTGCCTGACAGCTACATTTCAGAACTCTGCCCTGGAGAGGAAGAGAGGCTAAAATGACCCAAAATTATTCTCCCTTTAGTTCTTAAGTGGAATTTGTGCAGGACCACATTCTGAAAGTTTAAAGAGAGAAACATTCCTTACCATCAAAGGGAAATTAATTCCAAAAAAGACAGGCAAGTTCCCAAGTAAGTATGCTGTCCCATCATGCCCCAGCCAAAAGCCCATAGTAGGGACCAGTCACACATACACATGCCAGTGCTTAGAAAAATCAGGATCACACTTTAGAAGATATGGTTCCTGTGGCAGAGCAAGATTTGTTAATGATGAGTTTCAAAAAATGGAATACATTGAGAGAAGGCCAAAAGAAGCATAGCTATTGCTACCAGCAACAAAGAGAGGCAATGCTAAGTTAGTGTAAAGATTTCGTACATCTGTTAATTAGTTTTGTCGGTATGAAGTCTATAATTGTGCCTAAAATTTCATTTATTGGCGAAATCCTACAGTAAATACTTGGTTCTTATTTTGGCAAAATTCCTATTGAGAGAGGACTGTAGGAGTTGGCCTTATATCCTGAAGAGAGATTTACAACTGAGATGTGTTATTACTGTATTTAATAAAGGATAAGATGAATGTAACCTGTTTTGGGATGTAATCTGCAACAGTTGCTTTGAGAACTTCAACATAAATAAATTAAAATTTCTCTTTTGGCAAACGTGACCTTAGGTACCAAAATAAGCAGAATTTGCTTAACATATATGTTCAGTCCAGAGGGTAAAAAATTAACTGGCAACCAATACTATTGCCGCAATACTTTGCAATTGCATAGCACCATTCATCTGAGGCTAATAAATAATACTTGCAATTTGAAGTATACAGAACTTTCCATTGTCAAAGCACTTTACAAATATTAACTAATTAAGACCAGAAAGCTTGATCACCTTTCTTATCAGATTAATCTAATTTCCCATCTGCAATCCTGGAAAATGGTCATTTGTTTAAATATGTTCACTGAAAATGATAAGTATCTTTTACAAAGCATTGCTTGATTTAAAAAATGAATTTTTAGAACATACATTATGAAACAATCCTAAATATTCAAGATTATATAGAATGAGAGTGCTTACTGTAAGAAGAATAAATTCAAAAATATATAACCTTTTATAGACAGTGCCAACATTCAACTAAATGAGAAAAGGTGATATTAATAATAGTTGAACCTTGTAAATTCTCACTGTGATGGTCTACAAGTCCAAAATTGTCACAAAAACCAGTTTCCCGCCACTTCTCTGCAAAGATTTAATAATAGAGTGCTGTAGTGGGATCACACATAGATTGTGACCTGTCCTTTGTGCCAACACAAGGGAGTAAGGGGGCATAAGCTACACTCTGACTCTTCTGTGCCAGTGCTCTGTACTGGCATTTCTTGTGCATGGGAGGAGCAGGCCCCACAGAGTAGAGCTGCTGCATCCCCACCTCCTGCAGGTGAGTGGGAAAGGGTGGAGTGGACAGGGAGTGGGTGGACTGCAGACTGCAGTTAAACTGACACATTGGAAAGCATACACTACAACAGATCTAGACCTAGTGCTGTTTACTTCTTCTCAACAGCTATGGGGAGACTGAGGGAGAAAGATGGACTCCCTGTGCCAAAATCTCCCGACTAGGGCCCCCAAAGGGCAGTGCAACAATGTGCTGCCTCTTGCAATGCACTATATCATAATCTGATGACCTATCCCTCAGATTGTAAACTTTTCAGGGTATGGATCTTGTCCTTTGTATGTGTCTGTGAGATGCGTTAACAGCTGTAGAAATAATAACAACTAAGAATATACATAATTAAAACTAAACTTAATTTGTCAAAACAAATGAACAACACCCTTAATCTTTTTAATTGTACTGGTTCACTAACTGGACAGTTCACAAAATTTGATAATCTGTATGTGTCTTCCCATTATGAATAGGATATCAGTGAGGTTCTTGCCAACTGCTTTGACCTGCTGTATCAGACTTGAGTTGCTGGAATTGTGACACAAATATTTTTTACTTTGAAAATAATGTACAGAACTGAAGCCACTGGTAGTAACAAAACTCCTGTACCGGAAGGCAGCGTCCATAGAAATTGAGCCACTCAAGCCTGTGGGGCCTCCTAGCCTATGTAGCCACAGAGGCTGCCTTTGATCTAGAAGGATACTTTCCCTTCTATTTTGATCAAGTAATATTGTTTCAGGCATTATAACGCCCAATTATATGAGAGAGAAGTTAGATTAAAAAAAATGGAGCTCATGTGTGTAAGCTCTTCCCTTTTCTGAGAGTTTTGCAACTCTGTGGTGCTCAGATTTTTCTTTTATTAAGTTCCTCTGCAGCAGATTGCATTGTGAATAGGTCAGCCTGCTGTAGAGTGATTAAGTGTGGCCTTTGCAATCTACATGGTTCAGAGGATCCTGATATGACAGGTTGGATTAAATTCTTTATTAGCAAGTTTACAAGTCATACGGATAGTGGGACTAGAGAATTTCACAGCTCCATAAACTTGTCAAGGTCAGATCCTGATCTCAGTTGCACTGATATAAATGTGGACCAGGTCCATCGAGTTGAAGAACCTTCATTAGAGTTATTCCAGACTCTCACCAGTGTAACTGACATCAGAATCTGGACCCTCTTCCTTTAGGAAATGGAAGCCTGAGCTCTGCAAAGCATGCATTTTATTTTTTAAAAGCTTTAAAATAAGCTTTAATCGCATAAAAGAATTTCAAGTGCATTAATATCACATTTTCATATGAATTGTAAGTATGCATTACAAAACCCATGCATCCAACACATCATACAGCTAGAGTTTATAACCTGCTTCGGCCTGAGACTATGAAAGGTTTGGGACGAATATTATGCTTGTGTTCAAAGTAGTTCGTATCCTGTAAAAAAAAGAAAGGATTAAAATAACTTCCTTCAGTTGATGAATATTTATTACTTGGTAAAATTAGCGTCCACAAAGGTTACAAATTGTTACAAACCAACTATTTTTATGTTGCATACTAGTGGTATTAAAACACACACTTGCTGTTATAGTCAGAAACACAGAAGAGTACAGGGTAGTGTAAGGGAGAAGGATGGTGTGTAGTATCGCAGCCAAACCCAGTGAAGGGGAATTTTTAACTATCTGCATTATCGCTACTTTTATAGCTGAATGTTCACTCCTGGATGTTAAAAGGAAATTGCTTCATTTATCACCATTTTTGAAAAATATGACAGAAGTTTAGAGTATCGGAAAAGAAAAATAAAACAGCAAGAGCTGGACTTCTGAATGGACAACAAAACAGAGAGTAGTATTGCCACAAAAGACCATGTAATGTAAGTAAATACCAATACTTACTTTTGAGGTGAACTAGGAATTAGACCCCTCAGTTGTCCCTGAAGAGCGTCTTGAATATTGCCAGATGAATACAGCCCAATTGGAGAATTATAGGAGGAACTCACTACCTGTCTTTTGTCATCAATGTTTCCTGCTGCAACAAAAGGCTGGGCCCTTCTGTTATGAGCTGTACCAATAGGCTTGAATTCCTGTACGTAATAGGCAGACAAAATACACAAAGCTACAGTGCACACTGAAGCTAATAACAAGCAAAACTAACAACACTGGAATTTGTTAATCTCATCTTTAACAATGGTTGTTAATCTCATCTTTCTCCACTGGAATTTAAAGACTTGATTAAGTAAACCCAAAGGTTACACAGACATTCTGTGTTTATCCATTAAACTTTCATGCGCTGTGTAATCCATGTATATTCAAATATTATTTGTATGCCTTGTCAAGACAAATAGAATGAGTGGTATGTTTGCAAATTTACGTAAAAACTTCAATAATTTAGTAATTGGTATAAGGGTTGCATATAATCATATACACTTAAAAAGTATTTTTCTCTTTTTTCACTGTTTGCTTTATGAATTTTGTCTATAGTCAGCTTAATTGTTTATCTTAATTGTTAGCTAGTCCCTGTCCTCTGTTTGTGTGCGTTTGTCACACAGCAATAGGGGAGAGAAACACATTTTAAAATAGAGAAATGAGATTGTAAAGCCAAAAAATTTGGCAGTGGACCACCGGGGAAGGCATAGCTCTTGAAATTATTTTAAACTGAAATAGAATAGATTTCATTTCTAGGTAAGAGGTCAATGTCAGAGCTTCTATTAGCCCTTAAAAAAGAAAAATCATAGATACATAGCGTGCCTACCAGAAGATGCAAACAGGAAAAAGCAGTTTTATTAAAAGAGAAAGTTAAGAAATAATGAACCGAAGAAGACTACAAAAATAGCATGTAGGTAAATCAACATAGAGAAGTTCATTTGCAGTTTTGTGTTGCTGTACATTGTGAAGAGGATGCAATGTTAAAGTGTATTAGTAATTTGATATCTTTTACTATAATTGAGGATCATTTCTAATTTATGTAATGTATTTGACTCACAATATTGGAAATTGATTCAATTCCCTCATATACATTTAGGTCACAATAAGCAAATATTAAAAAACCCTAAAAATTGTCATTTCATCTAATTTTTAATTGTTGTTGACAAATGAACAGAAGACATGTGACATCATAATAGCATCTTCACAATGTTACAATGGTCAAAAGTGTGTTTGCATTGTTGCAATTAGTTATACTTAAATTTCCTTTTCTAGGAAAATCATAATATGCACAAAATGTCAACGACAAAACATACAGCAGCTTGTTAAAACAGTCCAGCTCTTGTGTTTATCATACGTAAAACTAGGAAAGTTGTTCCTTTATACCAGAAATTTAGTAAGATCCAAGAGCATTCAAAGTCAAAACAGGAATAAGAAGGAATTACAATATTTAATGATGTTGTTATAGCTAACAGATGACCTTCTAATCAGTACAGGGCTAAGTCATTTTCATGACTATGTTCATGTCAGAAACAGGGAAGGTGGCTCAAGCAGTTTACATGTATGAACAATGCTCATAGAATGAGTTCAAGACTGGGGCTACATATTAAATAATTAATATATTAATTATATATTAATATATTATTATTGATGTTGTATACTTTAATAAAAAGTACATTATTGTTTATGTTTTGGAGATGTCCTAACACTGAAAAACCTTTAGTTTAACTCATAGCACAATGTTGGGAGATGTAAATTGGTGTCAAATGAAGGTATGGGAAGGGCAGAGACTCATATTTTAGCATAATTATCATGCTTTAAAACTTGATTGCAATTACTAATACATTCTGATCATATATATGATAGTGATTATTGGATTCTTTTTCTGGTTTTGTTTAGATTTCTACCCTTAGCTATATAATAATAAAATTAACCCTGTAGGGAAAGTATAACATCTTTCCTATTCAAAAATTAAATCACACTGAACACCATATTTAAAATAACAGGAAATCCACAAAGTAAGGCAGAAGTAAAATATAATTTAAAAAAAACTACTGTAAGAAAAACAAACAGTCATTTTAGCCGAGGTTAAAAAAGGGAAAAGGAGAAAGAAAACTGTATGATATACAGCACTGTTTCACACTGCTAGTAGAACATAAAAGAACAAACCAAAAGAAGTGTTTATTATATATAAAAGCAACATGCATTAGCCATTTTAGGCAGACTTATTTTCTCTGACTGTTTAAAGTAGTGGAGATCCTTATGTTCTAAATTGCTTTGTTACACAACACTGTGTTTGGCTGTGTTACTAATACTAATAAAATGGTCTCTTTCACAATATTTATCCATCATATTACATCATATTTCAATAGAAATGAAAAAGCTGGCTATTTTCTATCAGAATCAACCAAGGTGGCCATCAGGAATAGCTCTCAAGCAGCATTTCCTATTGTTAAGTAGTATTTCTGCCACAGGCTTCAGTTTGCCCCTGCCCGCAGTTCTTCCTTGGGTAGGAGGAGAAGGTGTGCTCGCCACAACTTGCAGTCAGTCCTTGTCCAGCTGGCTAAAAGAAATGAGGTGGTTCCAGCTGGCTAAAAGAAAACGAGGGCTCTCTCTACAACTAGTAGCAGAGGTGGAAGAAGGGAGAATGTCTACCTGGACAGAGTGATAAGAAGCAGGAAACAGCTGAACCAGGTTGTGGGGGAGGCATCGGCCTTCCAGCTGACCAAAAGGGGGTTGGTGTTTATACCTTGTGCAGTCTCAGTGAAGCCCTCTTTCACCTTTATTGGGCTGGCGACACCCACCCTCGCATCCTTAGATTCTGAAAAAGGACTGGGTTCTTTCATGATCCACTGTGGGCATCACACTACCCCTTTTTCCTTGGGGGCTTTTCCTTCACCACCAGATTGGCTGATATTGGGAAGGTTTTTTTCACCTTCCCCACAGCAAGGTTAGGGTCTGTCAGGGTGAGGCAGTGGGGTTAGGTTATAAAGTCATAACTCAGTAAGTAGAACTCGTGGCAGATGTCCAGTGCAGGTACTCATTATGAAAGGGATATGGTTATGAGATAAAATTGATTGGAATAGGATGTAAAAGAAAGCATTCTTTAGAGAGCTGAGGAAGGGTGGGTGTTTGTTCAGGACTCCTATGTCTCATATGGCAGGGTGCCAACCCCCCATCTTTTTGTAGCCTCTGGATGGTGGGGTCAAGGTGAGTGATTATGTGAAAATGATTACGGGAAGGATGATGACCTGCACTGTAAAATATATTACCAGGTATTCCCAGATATTTTCGGTGAATAAAGTTGTGGCCTAATTACACCACATCCATTGCCTCCTTTGTTTCTTTCTGTTGTGGCTGAACAGTGTGTGTGTGGGGGGAGGGGGGTGAGAGGGGACAGTATTCAGTGCTGTATGTAAGAGCCTATGAATCTTCTAAACTTTGTGAGACTACTTAGCCCAGGGGTAGGCAACCTATGGCACGCATGCCAAAGGTGGCACACAAGCTGATTTTCAGTGGCACTCACACTGCCGGGTCCTGGCCACTGGTCCTGGGGGCTCTGCATTTTAATTTAATTTTAAATGAAGCTTCTTAAACATTTTTAAAACCTTATTTACTTTACATACAACAATAGTTTAGTTATATATTATAGACTTATAGAAAGAGACCTTCTAAAAACGTTAAAATGTATTACCGGCACGCGAAGCCTGAAATTAGAGTGAATAAATGAAGACTCAGCACAGCACTTCTGAAAGGTTGCCAATCCCTGACTTAGCCTATTTCTTTCTTATGCTAAAGGTTCCTAGTTGAAGTTCCATGACTGGAACTAGGTGAATTATTTTTAGTTTTTTTTTAATTTTTATATGGCCTCTTGTGAGCTTCTGGAGAATGGCTGTGCACCTGCTGAAATTTAAATTAAACTGAACTCTCTGCTAGCATGCTGGAGCAGGAAATCACTTATGTGTTTTATAGCTCTTGTTATTTGTAATTGTAATTTTAGAACTCTCAAACAGAAGTAATACATTTCTCAGAGTCATTGATTGTCATGTAGATTTTTGCTCTGGCATGCATGAATCTTTGTATTATTATTTATGTACTGTTTAATGTTCAGTTTTTAAAAAGAGTAATTCTTGATTTTTTTAATGTTTATAATACTTTACTTACTGTAGTAAACATTAACTTTATATTAACAAAGGTTTCTGTCTGGCAGAGAGTCAAAAACTGTGGCTGGATTTTGAAAAGGGTCCTGTGTTTACCACAACTATGACCTTTGCAATAAGTTCAAGAGAGACTTAAGAACAGGAAATGCTTTTAATAGAACTTGATGATTTCCTGCTTTTGCAGGCCAACTCATGGATGGACAAGCTTTTTAATGTAGTGGATTTTGAGTTTAAAGGAAAATACAGTGCTTTGGGATTTTTTCACTCATCTTTGCATTTAAGGCCTTTATTTAATTCAGGCATTGTATCCATCTTTCTCTCAGTTTTCAACAACCTTTAACCAATGTGACTTAAACCAGCATTTATTATAAATGCACTATAATTCACCAGCTCAGGCTAAGATATGAGGAACATTAAGAATTTTTCCACTATATTTCTTTTAGTAACAGAACTTATATGGCAGTCTTCGGGTGTTGTGTTTAAATATGCAGTAAAATCTCCTTTAATTTAAAGTTTCACCTATTTCAGAAACAGAATTAATAATGTCATTTTTGTGCAGAGTAGATCAGTATGATGGATGATCTAGAAGAATGGTGGGCAACCTGTGGGCTGCATGTGGCCCACGGGCCGACAGTTGCCCACCACTGCTCTAGAATGATAGTACTGGATTTCAAATGTAAATACTCCCGTAAATGGTTCATCATATTTGCTTACAGGCTCAACTACTTTTCTGAAGACCTATCTGTTGCTGAATATATATAAACGTTTATTATTTCCCTTTTAATGGAAGAAGTAGACATGTAAATGAATGTTGACTGTTTAGTATAGCATTGTGCTTTTCAAACTTTTTTCAATTGTGAGCCCCTTAATAATTTTGAATGGAGGTGCAGACCCCTTTGGAAATACTAGATACGGTCTGAGGACCCCCAGGGATCCATGGACCACAGGTTGAAAACCACTGCTATAGCAGAAGCAGTTTTTCTGATGACAGTAATGGAGATAGCTTTTCAATAACTTGTTGCCAAATAGTACTTAACTGTTCAACTACATTATGTGTTTTTTAAAAAAACTGTCTCCTTTAGGCATAGAATTATAATGGTGTAGGCTTATTGTCACTCAGATTTTTGTTTTCTACAGCTTTTTCTATTTGGAGGAAACCCTGACATTACAAAAGCCTTTTCTTCTGTGTATGTCCTAGATACCCCACAAAACTATGCATTTAAAATGGTTTGCATTTAATATGCATTTCTTGATGCCTGGTATCATACTACTAAAATTACTATACTATTTTTGCTAAAATACATTGTACTAGTTAATACAAAGTTTTGTAGGATATTTGGAAAAAATAGGTAGAATTGGAACATTGAGATTATATTCATGTTTAAAAGCCTGTCAGAGCAGGATTGAATCTCTTATTTCATGGAATTCACTGGAATGGAGTCTGTTCTTAAATTTATTGTGGAATAGAGAGTCATGATAATCTATCATGGAATAATATATTGAAATATTTGTTTTGATGCTGTTCTGCCAGCACAATAATAATCATTTTTCAGCTAAGATTGAAATAATACTATTTATGTACTAAGGCTAGAGAATATATGGCAAATGGAACAAAGCACTATGAACCACATGCTGAAATCTATCCCCTACAGCCTCTAGAGCTGCAGTTAAAGTGGATAGTTATAGATTGATCAGTGTGGACCTGGACATCCCTCCCACATGCAGATCTGTACAAAGACTTCTATATAAGTTCTAGGCAGGGGAGAATTCAAACTGATTTAATTTACCTTGCTCGTGTGCAGGGATAAGGACTTTACCTTTCTTAGTTACAGATAGAATACTCCAGTTTATGACTAATCCATTTGATGGCTGTCTGAATAGTTTAGTCTTCCACAAATTCAGAATTTGCAATTTTCTAAACCTCTGTGGCTTTGTGTGGTGCCACAATTGTTTATTGAGTTAAAGATACACAACCTTACTGGACCACCCTGTTCAACTGACTGTCACATCACAAAGACTGCTATGGTATTATAACTGAATAATTTTTATATATGACATTTAGTCCCATCTGAAGAAATTAAAAATATGATGGATGAAATATCAAAAAGAGATACAGCAATTTAAACAACATTAGTATCAAAGGAGATATTTTCTTTCCATAATAAAACTATAGTGAAGTGTAAAGTTTTGAGAGAACGTTTGAGACACTCTGCAGTTTTTCCACAAGATAATTTTAGGTTTCATTTAAATGTAAATGTAAAATTTAAAATGTCAATAATTTAAAATTATGTCCATTTATTTAATACATTTTATGATTTATATCAAGTTAAGTAGACAGTGGAGGAAATGTGCTATAAAGTATTATAATGACAATGAATGAGACAATTTAGAATGTGAAAAGCTGTATTGAAGTATGTTGGTGACTTATAAAACTTCTTACCTGTGGATCAGCTTCCAAATTTATTTTAAAGGGATGAGCTTTGCCATCTTCTGAAACTTGTGGAGACCATAATCTACTTTCTGCCCTATTAATAAGAGAAAAAAATCCCTCCCATAAACATGGCACATATACAGGAAATATATACACTGCAAACTTAAAATCTGAAGTTTTAACATATAAAATTCTTTTGAATGTTTTAACATATAAAATTCTTTTAATGACTTGGACAGAATCTTGTGTTGTTTTTGTGAATTTGCTAGTCAGAAAACTTACTTTGTAAGTTATACATGAACATACACTGTACTAAAGATTATATATGGCTGTATAATAGTTTCTTCTTGCGTTCAGGTTTCAGAGAGGTAGCCGTGTTAGTCTGTATCAGCAAAAACAACGAGGAGTCCTTGTGGCACCTTAGAGACTAACAAATTTATTTGAGCATAAGCGTTTGTGGGCTATAACCCACTTCCTTAGATGCATGGAGTGGAAAATACAGTAAGCAGGTATAAATATACAGCACATGAAAAGATGGGAGTTGCCTTACCAAGTGGGGGGTAAGTGCTAATGAGGCCGGGTCATTGCTAACAAGGCCAATTGAATTGAAAGTTTATGCCCAAATAAATTTGTTAGTCTCTAAGGTGCCACAAGGACTCCTCATTGTTTTTTCTTGAGTTCAGTGATACCAGGAGCAGGCCTTTTGTACCTTTCACCTGAATTAAGCAAGCCTGAAAAACAACCATGTGAAGTTATTACTATTTCAATCTTTTCAATTGGGAAAATGCAGAGACTTATGGCCTGTTTTTCAAAATTAGGTAAGTGCAATTGACATATGTAAAAAGCATAATTTGAGCATGAATTGTTACAGTTTTGTATGCAGATTGGGTAACTGTGCAAATGATCTTTTGCATCCTATTTGGCATGCATAATAGTAGTAATTATGCATGTAAATTTAGAATTTTTACATGCTTAATTACACATATCTTACTCTGAAAATCAGGCCCTAACACTGACATACATCAAGTCAGTGAGAGAGCCTTAAATAAAATGTAGATTCTCTGACTCCCAAATCTGTGCTGTAGCCACAGTACTCTCTCCAATAAACATGTTTCTTGACATGAAAAGGAGAACTGCAGTAATATGGTCAGCATATTTTAACAATTATCTCTGTGGCAATGCAATAACTGAGTTAAATTTTCATCTGTGGCTCATATATTTAAAACACTGATAAATTATGGATTGAGTTTACAGCTGCCCCATGCACAGAATTTTCATCGACCTTAGTAGAAATGTTGTGAGACCTACAGCTGCAGATTCAGGCCCAGAAAACATAATTTTATGAAGCACCTTGCATTCTTGTGATCCCAAAGCATTGCGTAAAGGAATGAGTCATTTCTTATTATGCTATCTGTTTAATTTAGACCTTGATTCAGGAAAACACTTAAGCATTCACTTAACTTATAAATATGTGCTTCAGTTCATGTTGACTTCAAATTTTAAAGGTAAACACATACTTAAATGCCATCCTCAATAGGGATGCTTTCCTGAATTGAGGCTTTAAGCCATGATCCTGCAACTAATTTTGCATGTGTTTAACTTTACTACCATCTGTAGTCCCGTTGATGTGAATGGTACTACTCATGTTAGTAATGTTAAGTATGTGCATAAGTGTTTGCAGAATTGGGGCCCTAGATTGTAATGGCCTGATCCTGTGAGATGCTGTTCCCATTGAAGAAGAGATGGTCAGCACCTTGCAAATTGGACCCCGGGTCTCGTGTATGTCTGTAAAGTTCCATGCTCATTAGTGGTGCTACAAAAATAATACTGATAGTGCAAGATTTATAGACATGATCCACAGCCCATTTAAATCAATAGACAGAAAGTGTAAAAATCCTTATGAATTCAGAAATATCATACACAGAATCTTAGATGCTGGTATCTGTTTAATTAAGAAATTGAATACTATCAATTAGATCATTCCTTATTCTTTTTGAAAGGATCCATGGAATATGTAATGTCTACCTAGACAGTCATCGGATAAGAGGAAAAAAGACCTCAGTTTCTTAACGTCTCCTCCAAAAGTAAATATGATGTTGTGGTCCATGCATATAATGAAATACCTCTCAATTTTGAGACAAAGTTGATGTGATGCTGCTTTAATTCTCTCTTGTGCATCATTATGAGTCATGTTCTCTGTACCATAGCCATCAATAGCTAGAATGACATCACCAGGACTTAAATTGGCTTCTGAAGCCTTGCTTCCTGGAGTAATCTAAAAGATATAAGAAGAACATAATTTATTTTTTACTAATTTTTTTAATTAAAGCACATCCGTGAATCTCCCTAAAAAACAGTAATAGTAATTTTCACTTTTTGAGTACTCTTTGTATTTTCTAATATTTTACCAGGTTTGAGATTAAATGTAATGTAATCCCAATGTTAAAAACAAAATTTACAGCAAGAATATCTATGCTTTTCAGAAACAAGCAAAAAAGAGTGCACACTTTGTCTCTAATTGTTCACTTCTCCTAATTAATTCTACCTGTTGTCTTTACAGCTAAGCTGTCACCACTTGGTTTTGAAAAGAAAATAAGAATTTTTTTTTTAATGCACATTTCCTAAAAAAAAATCCAGCTGCATATAGAAACGTTTTCAGGTTTTATCTGTTTTCCTCTGCATCCCCTTTGTTTTTCCTTTATTTTTTGTGTGCAGCTGTTATATTTTTCTTTGCTTTTTACAATGCTTTTTCTGTGTACAATGGTTTAAATATTTATTAATCTAATAAAATATAAATCCAGACAGAATATTTGCATATTTGCAAACAGGAAAGCCTGGCAGCTATAATTATGACCTAAAAAAGGCCACCCCTCACAAATTCTGGATGTCATCCCTGCCTGTGAATATGAGATTTACACACTTCTAAATTGACACTATATTTCTATACAGGCCCTCTAATTTACAAGAAAAATATTATGGTGACATTTAAAATCCAACCAGATATACCATTTTACACCAAACCAGCATTTCATTTCAACAGATTTGTTAATTCACAGCCTTTGAAGGACAAGATTGTACCTTTTAGACACTGACCATCATTGAGGTTGAAGCAGAGCTACCCCTCTATCCTTACCAAAAGATCATTCTCAACTGCTGGGAAAGAGAAAAACCAGCTTTTAATGGGAGAAGAGCAATTTGTTCCTCCTGTTGGCCCTTTTCAACCCGAGCAGCTAGTCAAAGTTTGGGTCCCTCGGGATGTTCCAGTTGGAAGTAGAAATTGATGGAGTCTGGTATTTTCTTTGATGCAATCTTGTTTATTAACAAGGAATGTACAAAATCCTGTGTCTCTCAATGCAGAAGGAACCAAGAACAAACGGAACATTTCTTAGCTTACAGCCCCCAAGCCTCTTTAGCCAAAAACAGACCCAAAAACCCACTCTCTAGTTTTTTTCCAGGATCACATTGGGTACATCTACCCTGAAAACAAACAAAAAAACAACCATGGCAGCGAGTCTCAGAGCCTGGGTCAACTGACTCAGGCTCATGCTGCAGGGCTAAAAATAGCTCTGAAGATGTTCCTGCTCAGACTGGAGCCTGGGCTCTGATACTCGCCATCCTCACTGGGTTTCAGAGTCCAGGCTCCAGCCTGAACAAGAGTGTCTACACTGCTATTTTTAGCCCTGTAGTGTGAGCCCAAGTCAGTTGCCCCAGGCTCTGAGACTTGCTGCTGTAGTCTAGACATGCCTATTGTGCTTACAGGCTCCTGCTTGGCTTTCTTGCCTCTTCTCCTCTCCCTTGTTATCTGGCCTCTGTTTCTGTGTATTTTCACACCCTTACACACAGCTGGTCACAATACCCAGTTGAACCCTTCGCACACACAGTGCTAGTTTCTGAGCAGACTCTCTTAGGCTTTGTTTTAGTTGTGGCCCCTTAATTGTCTTTTATACTATCTTAAATGGAGGACTTGTTCATACATCAGTTTGAATGAATTTTTAACTCAGCCCATAATAAGGTTTCACCTACACTAACACCCCCCACTCACCTCAGCCTTGTCTGTCATCCTAATGAGGCCTAAATCCTAAACAGAAAAAAATTATTTAACATATTGCTGCTGATACAAGCTTAACTATTTACTTTTCTACAGTATCTTTCTGTCAGGATAGTTTCACATCACCTTTCAGTCAGCCCCTGAGGAATGCCTATTGTTTCTGCTGAACTTGCTGGCTGAAGCAGACCCTGCCTGTTCTATCTGAATGGGGAATTCATCTCTGTAACAAGTTTTCTAGCCTCAACTTCCACAGCTACATTCTCAGATTTGGGGGGGAGGTGGTCAGGCAGGCAAGCTGTAATTCTGTCCGTCAAACTGTAAGAACTAGCCTCTGTGTCCAATATGAAAGGGGATTTGAAACATGGATAGGCCAAGACAGGAACAGTCACAAAAGCCTTTTTCAGTGTGCTGATCACTTTCCCTTTTTTTCTATTTGCTGCTTGTCGGAAACATTCAGCAAACAAACTGGGATCAGTTTTTATTTCAGGTTCACAAGAGCTTTAGCAGCTAAGGATGCCCTGAGACCCTGGGTCTCAAAACAGATTTCAGCCACTCTCTCTCTTTCCTTTTTTGGAAAGCTACCAAAGCATGTAGCTGTTATAATGCCCCCAGGGGCAGGACAATTTTTCCAGTGCAAACCAATTACCTACAAATCATTTATCCCATCTGGGCCATATCTTTAAAGGGAATTTCACAGACTGAATTTGTAAGATACCTTTCCTGACATTGATTATACAGTTATTAGCCAAGTATCAGAGGGATAGCTGTGTTAGTATCCACAAAAACAATGAGGAGTCTGGTGGCATCTTAAAGACCAACAGATCTATTTGGGCATAAGCTTTCGTGGGTAAAAAAACACACTTCTTCAGATGCATGAGTGAAAATTAGAGATACAGGAATAAATATATTGGCACATGAAGAGAAGGGAGTTACCTTACAAGTGGAGAGCCAGTGCTGACAAGGCCAATTCAGTCAGGGTGGATATAGTCCACTCCCAATAATTGATGAGGAGGGGTCAATACCAAGAGAGGGAAAATTGCTTTTGTAGTGAACCAGCCACTCCCAGTCCCTATTCAAGCCCAAATTAACGGTGTTAAGTTTGAAAATGAATTGTAGCTGTGCAGTTTCTCTTTGAAGTCTGTTTTTGAAGTGTTTTTTGTTGAAGAATGGCTACTTTTAAATCTGTTATTGAATGTCCAGGGAGATTGAAGTGTTCGCCTACTGGCTTTTGTATGTTATCATTCCTGATGTCTAATTTGTGTCCATTTATCCTTTTACTTAGCAACTGTCCAGTTTGGCCAGAGTACATGGCAGAGAGGCATTGCTGGCACATGATGGCATATTTCACATTAGCAGATGTGCAGGTGAATGAGCCCCTGATGGTATGGCTGGTGTGATTGGGTCCTCTAATGGTGTCACTGGAGTAGATATGGGGACAGAGTAGGCAATGGGGTTTGTTACAGGGTTTGGTTCCTGGGTTAATGTTTCTGTGGTGTTATTAACCATACTCCCATTATTATTGTTTGACTGCCAAGATCTAAACAAAATCTGTGGGGTTGATCCTTGTATCTCCCCTAACCATTGCCCCTTCAGGTTGGTGTTCCTTCATTTCCTGAACTGGGGAAGGGGCTTTCACTAGACACTTGCAAGAGTCTCTCTTGGCCTATCTTATATTGATAACAATCCTTTCTGTGGCCAATTTTGTCACAGTACCAACGTTTAACTGAACTGTTTCCTTTAATTTTTCCATTATTGCCAATTTCCTTTGTTTTATACACCAAATTTATCAGTTTTTCTTCTTATTCAATAAGGTCCTGAACCAGATTAGAATCTCTTCTTTCATCATACATATGGAACCACAGAGCTGTATTTACAGGGCTCATGGTGATCAGCTTCCATCTTCTACACTAGCAGCTACATTCCCTTCTGGACACTGTTACAAGAAAAGATTCAAGTTCTGTGGACAATTGGATTCCTTTTGCTGATTTTGATCTGCAAGTCCAAGTCCAGCTGAGCATTTATAAATTGGTCCATTGTCAGTTTAGTGTTGAGAGCCTTGATGGTATCTGGCGATGCTCAGAACATAAGTCTTTGCAGGTTCTCTGCCAGCTCACGTGGAATTTCTTCATTCCTTCTACTTCTAGCTCTAGCCTCTTAGGTGTACCTTGGCCACATCAGATTGATGGCTAACTCCAAACTGCATGTCAAGGGCTTGTACCAGGTCTGGCTAATTCAGTTTTTTTTTCTGTGGGTAAGTTCTGTAACACAATTAGAGCTGGGCCACCCAAGTTGGCTGATAGTAATCCCCCTTTCTGTGTCTCCTCCCAGCCATTCATTTGAGCTATAATGCTGAACTGAGCCAAATGAGCCTCCCAGCAGAGATGACCCGTGCTTGCTGATAGTGGGGGAGGGAGGGCGGCAGAGTGAGGGCAGCCAGCTTCAGCAGTGTTACTGAGCATGCTCAGTCCATGTGAGCATACTCTGTATAAGCCAACCAGCAAATCTTGGGGGGGCATGTGACCCCGCATGCCCTTCCATGCGTCACCTCTGCCAGGAAGTTTTTTCATTATTTGAGCTGGCACAAACCGACTTGTCCCCTCTGAGCCTCTGTGGGTTACAAACGGGGCAGAAAATTGTTGTAAATGTCTGGTATTACCCTAGTCCTCTGGCTGGCTCAGTTCCTCATCCAGACAGCTATCTTCCACTGTGCTCTGTGACCCTTTGATTTCCTTCTAGACCTGAATTTTCAACTCAAGTCCATGCTGCACCTCATCTCAGCAAGTTCCAAATTGGCCTAAGTCTGTTTGGTTTCCACTGCTTCATGGAAAAACTTTAGTCAGATTGTTGTTCACCTCATCAGTCTGTTTTACCATTCTAGCCCGGGTGTGTTGCCAATGGGTTTCCCAGTCTGTTCAAGTGTTTTTTAGTTGCAGCTCCATACAACAAACTCATCTCAACATGCAAGTTCTCTCTGAGCCCTTTTTGGGAAACCTCCAGCTCTTGTTTTAGATCTTGTTTTAGGTCTTGTCTTAATTACTTTTGCAAAGTCTCCAGGTCCTATTTGAGGTCTTGTTTTAAATCCTGCTGTCCATTTTTTATTTCTGCAAGAACCTCCATTATTTGTTGCATCTTGGTTCAACAGGAATACCACCAGCTCACAGTCTCTCTACTTGGAAACTAGATCACACTGCTAACACCAGTGTTACTACTTTTTGGCCTGAGCTGCTTCCTAAAAATTCAGTGTCTAGTAGGTTGCTCCAGTTGGGAGTAGAAATTGGTGATAGTTGGGAATTTGTTTAATGCAATTTTGCTTATTTACAAAGAACGTACAAAGTCTTGTGACGGTGAATGCGGAAGGAATCAAGAACAAAAAGAGCAGTTTCTTACCTTACTGCCTCTTCAGTCAACACAAGATCCAAAAGATTTCTTTATTTTTTTCCGTGATCACATGTGCTTACAGGCTCCTTCTTGGGTTTCTCCCCAGTCTCCCCCCTGTTCCCAGTTCTTGTCTGTTCTCAGTTTCTGTGTGTTTTCACACTGCCATGCACCTGTATGAATGTGACCCCTCTTCCCACATGGTACTAGTTTCTGGGCAAACTCTATTAGGCTTTGTTTTCAGTGTGGTCCCTTGACTGTCTCTTACAACAGTCTTAAATGGAGGACTTGTTCATACATCAGACTTGTTCATAACATTCTCAATAGTATTTTGTCCTGGTTTCTTCCATGGTAAAGGAAACATGCTTTAAAACCTGTGGTAGCCAATCAAGAGTTTCTCTAGTGACTAAAAGCAACTATTTGCTGCAAAGATACAGAGACATTGTTTCAACCTGAGACAGTGTTTTTTAGAAATTCTGTTAGGGTGACACAGGGGAATGCTTAGCTACCACAATTTAGCCCTGTGTTAGAAAACTTAGAATCATAGAAGATTAGGGTTGGAAGGGACCTCAGAAGGTCATCTAATCCAACCCCCTGCTCAAAGCAGGACCAATCCCCAGACAGATTTTTACCCCAGTTCCCTAAATGGCCTCCTCAAGGATTGAACTCGCAACCCTGGGTTTAGCAGGCCAATGCTCAAACCACTGAGCTATCCCTCCTCCCCTGTGGCTCTATTATCTGTACCACAGATTTTTCATAAAGCCAGAGAGAGACTGATATGCATCCTTGGACCACCTCACTTCTCCCCACTGGCCTGCCAAGTCCCCATTCATTATTCTGAAGCGGGACCCTGTGTGGAGGCCTCCACAAGCCAAAAGCAATGAGAGAAAACAAAATGGTGCCAACAAGGAAGACCAGACCCCCCTTCTGCACACAAAGCTGGGGACAGCTGTATATAGTGTGTCCCCTCCATGCACAAACTTATCCAAGGTCACACAAGTCTGTGGCAAAGTCATGATCAGAACCTGAATCAGACCCTAAACCCTTAATTTAGGTCCAGTGCCTTAAACATTCCCACTTTCTGGGTCTTGAAAAATCCAAATAGCTATGCATAAGGATCATTTTCATGGCAAGTAGTGGTGGGGACAAAGACAAGTTCCTGCAGAATTTAAGCTTTAATTTAAAAAAAATTGGTTTCTACCTCTTATGGTTGCAAAGATAACCAAACTTGCCCACACTAAGAGCATTCATTTATTATATATTTCTACAGCACCTCGTACAAAAGGGTCCAACTTGGTTGTGGCCTATGGACACTACCACAGTATGAATAATAATAATAATTAATAAAATCAATGAATAAGTACCAAAGTGATTCTAGTTTCTCACTCTAGTAAGAGCTTTAAATTTAAGCTTTAGATAAATAAATGAAAGAAAGTGCTCCTAATTCAGTACATTTGAAAATGTCCCCTTACAAAATGCACCATCAGCTGTTTTCAGGTATAACACTATTTACAGCCAGCCCTGTAAATGAGTTAAACTGATAGGTCTGTAAAGGATGTTAATACATTTGTCTTGGGGTGAGGCATGATTGTGATAGAGTGATCACAGATTCTTAAATCTGAGGAAAGGACAAGAGCAAAGGCCCAGATTCTGAAAGTTTTCAAATCAGTAGGAGTTAGGTACCTAATACCATTGAGAATCTGGGCCAACGTTCTTGCAAATATGAGAGGGGCAAAATATCTGAAAAAACGATTGTAACAAAACTTTGTATTCTTTTACTAGCCCAAGGTTTTAAATTTAGTGCACAATAGCACGCTTTAAAGCAGATTCCAGTGTTTCCTCTCCCCTTGATATGGTAGAATCCTACCTGGCTGAACAGCCAGTGCTCTACAGGCAGAGCCGACTCTAGGCACCAGCGTTCCAAGCATGTGCCTAGGGCGGCCCTTTTCAAGGGGCGGCACTTTTCAAGGGGCAGCACTCCGGCTTTTTTTTTTTTTTTTCTGCTTTGGCGGCGGCACTCCAGCTTTTTTGTTGTTGTTGTTGCTTGGGACGGTAAAAAACCTGGAGCTGGCCCTGTGTATAGGGATTCTTGCTCTCTGCAGATCAGCTCATTAGTTCTCTGGAGGCCTTGTGGAAAAGAGAAGCTTCAGATTAATCTCTTCTCCCTGAGGCTCAGAAGTAGTTGCTGATGCAGTCCCATGTGTGTGCTGGTGGGGCAAGAGTCATCCGGGTTGTTGACTGAGGGTATGGCTACACTTAGAGCTGCACAGCGCTGCCGTGGGAGCGCTCCCGCGGCAGCGCTTTGAAGTGTGAGTGTGGTCGCAGCGCCAGCACTGGGAGAGAGCTCTCCCAGCGCTGCAGGTACTTCACCTCCCCGTGGGGATTAGCTTACAGCACTGGGAGCCGCGCTTCCAGCGCTGGGGCACTGTTTACACTGGCGCTTTGCAGCGCTGTAACTTGCTGCGCTCAGGGGGGTGTTTTTTCACACCCCTGAGCGAGAAAGTTGCAGCGCTGTGAAGCGCCAGTGTAGTCAAGCCCTGGGAGTCTTTAGCCCTGCCCCTTCAGCTCTTTAGAAGTGGCCTGGCCATATCTCTCAACTTCACACTGTCCCAGCTGTTGGATCTTACTAGGGTAGCACTAAATTGATGGAATAGTGTCATGTAAAGACCAAGGGACAGGGGAGATCCCGGGATGAAGGATAAACTGTATTGGGGTTACCAGTGGGGAAGTATAAGTGGAAAGCAAATACATAACTTTTAAAAAATTAAATTTCCCTGCTACAGTTTTTGAATCCCCAGTCCAGTGGTTCTCAACTTTTCCAGATTACTGTACCCCTTTCAGGAGTCTGATTTGTCTTGTGTACCCTACTTGCTTACAAAACCAGACAAAAAAAGTACAGTGTCACAGCACACTGTTACTGAAAAATTGCTCACTTTCTCATTTTTACCATATAATTATAAAATAAATCAATTGAAATATAAATATTGTACTTAACTTCCAGTGTATAGTATATAGAGCAGTACAAACAAGTCGTTGTCTGTATGAAATTTTAGTTTGTATTGACTTTGCTAGTGCTTTTTATGTAATTTGTTATAAAACTAGGCAAGTGTCTAGATGAGTTGATGTACCCCCTGGAAGACCTCTGCGTACCCCTGCTTGAGAACTACTGCTGTAGTCTGTAAGAGTATTGGGGAAGGAAGATCCGTCCTCTCAACAACAGTGAATATAAAGCCCTTCAGCCTTGTTTTCTCTGACAGTATGTGTCTCTTGTACATGGTTTTGGGCTTCCAATGATATTCCCAGGCATCTTTAGTGGTCTTCTCTCTGCCTCTTTAGGACACTTATTTTTACATTACATTACATCCTTCCCGCACCAATGTTGGCACACAGGGCAGACACTAGTCTACTTCGTACCTCCCGGTCATTTGCTATTGCTTTCATATGGTGTGGAGAACAGCTGTTCTGCCCTCCCTACGAAGAGTTCTCCTTAAGAATTCTCTTAGGTACCCTCGTTTTCTCACACCAATTGGTTTCCACTTGACAACTTTGTGTAGAGGTCTGCATATTGGCATGTGATGTACATGCCCCAGATATGTTTAGAGATTTCTTCTGATTCTGGTGGAGATGAGCTGCTGGTTGGTGATTTCTCAGATCTCTTTGTTGGTGTTGAAGTCTTTCCATTCAGTGTCTGGAATTTTTTATAGACACTGATTTTTGAAGTTGTCTTGTTTTCTGTCTCACTTTTTGGTAGATCCCCAGCTTTTGCAGCTCTATGTTAATACTAAGATTATTTTAGTTGAAAATTTTCAGTTTTCTTCTGGTGCTGTATATCCTTGATTTTGATACCTTGTTGAGTTTGGTGAATGCTGTGGATGTCTTTCCTATTATTGATGTCACTTCCTTCTTGAGGTCTCCATTGGCTAGTATGGTGGTGCCTGGGTAGATGAACTGTTCTACTTTCTTGATGTTTTTGCTTTCTAATGTGATGTTATTGCTCGATAGCTAGCCTTTGAGGCTATTTGTTTAGATTAAGGAGAGAGACTTAACATTAAAGCAAAAGGATGACTTGGAGGACTGCTACTCTAAACAAGTCTAAAAATTCGTATTTTGGAAGTTTATCCTAAAGAGAGTCTCATAACACTGATTTGGAAACATGGAATTAAAAACCCTGCAAGAGAGGTTACAAAGATGCATAATTTGTCTGTCTACCTATAGTATTTCCTGTCCGAGGGCAATGTGCATATTACTCACACCTTCCTCAAAAGGAATATCTTTTGCCTTTCCCAATACAATTCCAGTCTATAAAGCTACTATCTTCTAGAAATCCATTTAATTTCCATTGAACCTTTGATACAGGAGTACTTTTTTACTTACATGATAAAACAATATAACACAAACTACCAAATAGCAAAGTGAATACATTACTGGCACAATTCATCCTCATGGAATTAAGTCCTTTTGAAGCTGCCTGTAGAACGTGATAGGAGGTAGAACCATGTCATCTCTCAAATTTGGAATTCCATTATTTCTCTCACTATTTCTCACACAAGTGTGTATGTACACATGTGGTGTATGTACACATAAGCAAACACATGATAGAGATTTAAAAATTTCAGAGACAGATGTTTTATTTAGAAATGTCTTTCTTACACCATCCAATTATTTCTTTTGCTGTTTAACTCCTCTCCCTTCCCCCCAAGAACATTTTTCTGCTGCCTAAAGCTCAGGATTCTTGTCCTCACCTTCAAGGCCCTTTGAAATTCAGGCTTTCCTGCACCTGGTCCTCTCTTATCATGTCACTGCCTAGGCTGCTCATTTATCTTCTTCTCTCATAGTCCCCTTTGAAAATTTTCCCTTATCAGCTCATTCATGGAATGTCCTCTTGAACTGATCCTTAAGATCACTGCTTTCTCCTTTGACAAATCCCTCTTCCTTAGCACAGTGTGGGCACTACTGGAATAATAATAAATTATGAAGTGTAGAATCGTTGGCTTCAGAATTCTATTTCCTGTCATTGCAGCCAGCACTGATGACTCGTCAGGCAGGTGGTATCAGAGCCAAGGGCAGCTCCAGGCCCCAGCACGCCAAGCGCGTGCTTGGGGCTGCTGGCGCCGCGAGGGCGGCAGGCAGGGTGCCTTCGGCGGCTTGCCTGCGGAGGGGCCGCTGGTCCCGCGGCTTCGGTGGACCTCCCGCAGGCGTAGCCTCGGGACCAGTGGACCTGCCGCAGGCAAACCGCCGGAGGCAGCCTGCCTGCCGTGCTTGGGGCGGCAAAAAGACTAGAGCCGCCCCTGATCAGATCCAGTATTATTAATTCCTTCAGATACAGAATAGTCTCTCCAATGTGCTCTGAACAGACCATTATATGTAATTTTTGCCTATCCATTTCCAAATATTCCTAGCTTCCACTGCCAGGCAGTGTATTTATGGGAGATTACTGCACTTTCTAGTACTTAAGACATTTATGCTTCTGTGGTATTTGAAAGCATTCTGTAACTTCCCAGAAAAACACTGCACTCTTTCTTAGTTCTTAAGTATTACATCACATATAAAATTGCTCACTGAGATTTTAATTTTTTAAATACATTTTCCCAGGAAATGACAGATTAACCAAGTCTTGTATTCTTGAAGAAAGATTCCATTAAAAGCATGGAATGTACCAATACCACTGTGACAATGCTAATGAAACTGTCTTTTGTATTGTCTCTACAGGTATTATGCTGCTACATTTCCATGCATGGCAATAAATATTTTATGCATACTTTATTACTAAGCTGTGGAACTCAAAACCACAGGATATAATTGAGATCACTGACTAAATAAGATTCGAACTGTTTATGCTCATAATTAAGGATAAAATCTGCAGTTACACTAGTTAGGATAAAAAATGTAAGGGCTATTATCATGCTTCCAAAAAGCTGACTTTCAGTTGTGGTCAAGAAAGAATCTCCTCCCATCACATTATAGTAATGAACAACTAGTGCATTTGGGAAGATTTCATCTTCCTCTAAAGCGTCAGGTAAAGGCCGCTGCTAAAGAAAGGATATCAGATTAAATGGACCATTTCCCCATTCTGATATAGCAAGTCCAAGGCATTAAATCTATTCTCTATCACATAGCAGTCTCTGTCAGAGATAACTGTCAAGTACACAGCATGTGGAATTAATGTTCGTAGCAGCACAGGTGCAGTTCTTCACTGTGGCATTTTTCTGCTCAGTCATTTGAAAAATGCATCAGGATTGGGGAAGGAAAGGAAAGACAGAGTTTCTACATTTCTGAACCAACTTTAAATTCCTAGCTAAGGATACCTTAGGTGTGATCCTCTGGGTTAGAAAAATGGGTTTTTAGTAGTCAGATGCTCTATTGCCCCCTCCAACATAAATCTCTCTCCCCCAAAAGTATGAGCAAGAGTAGAGTGAAGCCACATAAGAACGGCCATACTGGGTCAGACCAAAGGTCCATCTAGCCCAGTATCCTGTCTTCCAAAAGTGGCCAATGCCAGGTGTCCCAGAGGGAATGAACAGAACAGGTAATCATCAAGTGATCTATCCCCTGGCACCCATACCCAGCTTCTGGCAAACAGAGGCTATGAACTCCATCCCTGTCCATCCTGGCTAATAGCCATTGATGGATCTATCCTCCATGAATTTATCTAGTTCTTTTTTGAACCTTGTTATAGTCTTGGCCTTCACAGCTTCCTCTGGCAAGGAGTTCCACAGATTGACTGTGCGTTGTATGAAAAAATACTTCCTTTTGTTTGTTTTAAACCTGCTGCCTATTATTTTCATTTGGTGACCCCTAGTTCTTGTGTTATGAGAATGAGTAAATAACACTTCCTTATTTACTTTCTCCAAACCAGTCATGATTTTATAGACCTCTATCATATCCCCCCTTAGTTGTCTTTTTTCCAAGCGAAAAAGTCCCATATTATTAATCTCTCCTCATATGGAAGACGCTCCATACCCTTAATCATTTTTGTTGCCCTTTTCTGAACCTTTAGCAATTCCAATATATATTTTTTTGAGATGGGGCGACCACATCTGCATGCAGGACTGGACCTAGTACAAAGCTCTGGGGGACACCACTATTTACCGCTTTCCATTCTGAAAACTGACCATTTATTCCTACTGTTTGTTTCCTATCTTTTAACCAGTTACCAATCCATGAGAGCACCTTCCCTCTTATCCCATGATTGCTTACTTTGCTTAAGAGCCTTTGGTGAGGGACCTTGTCAAAGGCTTTCTGAAAATCTAAATACGCTATATCCACTGGATCCCCCTTGTCCATATGCTTGTTGATCCCCTCAAAAAATTCTAGTAGATTGGTGAGATATGATTTTCCTTTACAAAAACCACGTTGACTGTTCCCCAACAAATTACATTCATCTATGTGTCTGACATTTTTGTTCTTTACTATAGTTTCAACCAGTTTGCCTGGTATTGAAGTCAGGCTTAGTAGCCTGAAATTGCCAGGGTTACCTTTGCAGCCCTTTTAAAAAAGTGGCATCACATTCGCTATCCTCCAGTCATTTGGTACAGAACCTGATTTAAATTATAGGTTACAGACTAGAGTTAGTAGTCCTGCAATTTCACATTTGAGTTCCTTCATAACTCTTGTGTGAATACAATCTGGTCCTGGTGACTTATTACTGTTTAGTTTATCAGTTTGTTCCAAACCTCCTCTAATGACACCTCAATCTGGGACAGCTTCTCAGATTCGTCACCTAAAAAGAATGGCTCAGGTTTGGGAATCTCCCTCACATCCTCAGCTGTGAAGACTGATGCAAAGAATTAATTTAGTTTCTCCGCAATGGCCTTATTGTCCTTGAGTGCTCCTTTAGCATTTTGATTGTCCAGTGGCCCCACTGGTTATTTAGCAGGCTTCCTGCTTCTGATGTACTTAACAAGGGGGGGGAGGGATAGCTCAGTGGTTTGAGCATTGGCCTGCTACACCCAGGGTTGTGAGTTCAATCCTTGAGGAGGCCACTGGGGCAGAAATTGGTCCTGCTAGTGAAGGCAGGGGGCTGGACTTGATGACCTTTCAAGGTCCCTTCCAGTTCTAGGAGATTGGTATATCTCCAAAAAATGTAAATGTATAACATTTTTTTTGCTATTACTTTTTGAGTCTTTGGCTAGCTGTTCTTCAAATTCTTTTTTGGCCTTCCTAATTATATTTTTACACTTCATTTGCCAGAGTTTATGCTCCTTTCTATTTTTCTCACTAGGATTTAACGTTAAAGGATGCCTTTTTGCCTCTCACTGCTTCTTTTACTTTGCTGTTTAGCCACGGTGGCTCCTTTTTTTGTTCTCTTACTATGTTTTTTAATTTGGGGTATACATTTAAGTTGAGCCTCTGTTATGGTGTCTTTAAAAAGTTTCCATGCAGCTTGCAGGGATTTTACTTTTGGTGCTGTACCTTTTAATTTCTGTTTAACTAACCTCCTCATTTTTGTGTAGTTCCCCTTTCTGAAATTAAATGCTACAGTGTTAGGGTGCAGTGGTGTTTTCCCCGCCACAGGGATGTTAAATTTAATTATATTATGGTCACTATTACTAAGCGGTCCAACTGTATTCACCTCTTGGACCTGATCCTGTGCTCCACTTAGGACTAAATCAAGAATTGCCTCTCCTCTTGTGAGTTCCAGGACTAGCTGCTCCAAGAAGCAGTCATTTAACCAACAAAGGGGAGAAATTATTTTGTAATGAAATATAAAGACACGAAATCTGTTGTTGAAATTTGAAATGTAAAAGAGGTATGAAATAAAATAAAAATTTCCTAGAGTGGAAATTCTGGTGATAGTAGCAGAAAACACCACTAAATTAATGTAAAGTATGAGTTTTCCCTTGGAGCATATGTACAAGCAACAAACCAAAAAAGTAAAGAATTAGTCACATAATTAATGTATACTAATATATGTATTGTTGATATTTCCAATGCACCTATCACCATAGAATCTAGGGCCCAGATTATTTTGAAAGGTAGTTAAGAATTGTTCCACTCAGCATTGCAGGACCTAAGAGGGCCGGGTTTTAATAAATGGATTGAAATCAGTGGGAGTTAAGTGCCTAAGTACCTTAGCCTGATATAGATGACTGGCACAATACATTGGATATATCAGTAGACTAGATTTGTAGTAACAGAATCTAAACCCCAATGTATGTCACTCTTAATGTTTTTATTTATTGAGATCAAAGTCTATAAAACAGTGTGCCAAATTTTTCAAAACCTGCCATCTAAACTATTTATTTAACCAATATTTGAACATTCAAAGGGCATTTAGGTTACAAATCCCCATTTTGCATGTGTAAATGGGGGATTTGTGAAGCATAATTCTTGCATCCAGTTTTAAACATCTGGGCTGGGATTTTCAAAGGCACTCAGAGTAGATAGGAACTCATTTCCCACTGAATTTCAATTGGAATTGGGCGTCTAGCTTTTTAGTCCCCTTAGTCCATAGTATTGTGTGTTTATTGGTCTAGTGTGCTGTGAATCTAAATCTCTTCTCAGATTTAAAAAAATAAAGAGGAGGAAAATAGGGACATGTATCAGATATGCAAACATTTTGTGGATTAGATAACAACTTTACTCATGTGGAGTAATTTTCTTCAATTATAGGATTTTGAGAAAAATATTTTCTTTCTGCAGTGCATTTATTCTGTATATTGATTTGTAAATTGCTTTGGGACACTGAATTATGAATACTTCATAATCCACCTCTTTTGAAGAGAATAAAAAAGACAGTCTTTGCATCTGTGTTACAAGAAAATGTATATAGGTGAAACAGAAGTAATGTGTGTATACATAGTGAGGAGCCATTCAGCTCTATAGCAGAACATTAAGACTGTGAAACTCTGAAGTTGATGAAGGTATCTCCTGCTCCCTCAAACATCATTTTTACACTTATCCATAATTATTTTGTTTAAAGGGAGTTACATTCTTAGAATGCATTATTCTTTTTATCTCAACTGTTCCCTCAACACACAGACACTCTCTCTCTCTCTTCCCTGCTTCCACCCAGGCATACTCAAGGCCTACTCTTAAGCAAATTGAAATAATTTAATTGGCTTTAGTCAGTGGGCTTTGGATGGTTCCATAGACATAACATAAATGTAGGTAAGTTAAGTCCCAAAAATTTCAGCAGTTGTTTTCATTTTTCTTATTAATTTTTTGCTTCTTGCTTTTTATGTCATTATGTCCTGCAAATAAACACATTCATTTAACTTCTATACTTAGCCCTTCCTGAATATCATACTCTGTGGTTTTACGTTTGCTTGAAACACTCAAGAGGATTGTCTTACTGTGTTTGGTTAGGTAAATCACGCATGGGTTTTTGAGATGACCTCTGTTCTCTAAACAGGTGTACGATGATCCCTGATAGCCTTACACATCACTCTATTACACCACTAATAAAGGTTTTCTCTGATTGAATAAGGATTATAGCCTACTGCTGTTACATCTGGCTAAGGATTTTAGTCAAAAGGATAATTGGAAAGATTCAATAAACTATCAGTTTCTGCTTACTAGGGCTGTCAGGCGATTTAAAAAAATTAATAGTGATTAATCGCTCAATTAAAAATTAATAATGATTAATCGCACAATTAATCATGCTGTTAAACAATAAGAGAATACCATTTATTTAAATATTTTTGGATATTTTCTACATTTTCAATTTCAATTACAACACAGAATACAAAGTGTACACTGCTCACTTTATTTTTGAATACAAATATTTTCACTGTAAGAAACAAAGAAATAGTATTTTTCAGTTCACCTAATACAAGTACTGTAGTGCAATCGCTTTATCATGAAAGTTGAACTTAAAAATGTAGAATTATCTATAAAAAAAAATGGATTAAAAAATAAAACAATATAAAACTTTAGAGCCTACAAGTCCACTCATTCCTACTTCTTGTTCAGTCAGTTGCTCAGACAAACAAGTTTGGTTACAATTTGCAGGAGGTAATGCTGCCCACTTCTTGTTTACAATGTTACCTGAAAGTGAGAACAGGTGTTCACATGGCACTGTTTTAGCTGGCATCTCAAGATATTTGTGTGCCAGATGTGCTAAAGATTCATACGTTCCTTCATGCTTCAGCCATGATTCCAGAGGACATGCGTCCATGCTGATAGCGGGTTCTGCATGTTAATGATCCAAAGCAGAGTGAACATGTTCATTTTCATCATTTGAGTCAGATGCCACCAGCAGAAGATTAATATTTTTTTTTGGTGGTGGTGGTTCAGGTTCTGTAGTTTCCACATCGGAGTGTTGCTCTTTTAAGACTTCTGACATCATGCTTCACACCTTGTCCCTCTCAGATTTTGGACGACACTTCAGATTCATAAACCTTGAGTCGAATGCTGTAGCTATTTTTAGAAATCCCACATTGGTACCTTCTTTGCATTTTGTCAAATCTGCAGTGAAAGTGTTCGTAAAATGAACATGTGCTGGATTGTCATCCGAGATTGCTATAACATGAAATATATGGTAGAATGGGGTAAAACGGAACAGAAGACATCCAATTTTCCCCCAAGAAGTTCAGTCACAAATTTAATTAACACATTTTTTTTTACCAAGCATCATTAGGATGGAAGTATGTCCTCTGGAATGGTGGCTGAAGCATGAAGGGGCATACGAATGTTTAGCATATCAGTCACATAAATACCTTGCAACGCCGGCTACAAAAGTGCCACGCAAAAGCCTGCTCTCACTTTCAGGTTACATTGTAAATAAGAAGGAGGCAGCAGTATCTCCCATAAATATAAACAAACTTGTTTGTCTTAGCAATTGGCAAAATAAGAAGTAGGACTGAATGGACTTGTAGGCTCTAAAGTTTTACATTGTTTTTGAATGCAGTTATGTAACAATTTTCCCCCCCTTTTTATGTTACATTTTCATGATAAAGAGAATGCACTACAGTACTTATTTGAGTTGAATTGAAAAATACTATTTTTAATCATTTTTACAGTGTAAATATTTGTAATAAAAATAATATAAAGTGAGCAATATATACTTTGTATTCTGTGTTGTAACTGAAATCAATATATTTGAAAAATGTAGAAAAACATGCAAAATATTTAATAAATTTGAATTGTTTAACAATTCTATTGTTAAATTCTGTTGTTTAATAGTGCGAGTAATTGAGATTAATTTTTAAAATCGTGATTAATTTTTTGAGTTAATCACATGAGTTAACTGCGATTAATCAACCATCCTACAGCTTACTATTTTAATCCTTAAAAAGTATTTCTGAGGAATATTTTTTTCTTGTCATTATGCTAATTGAAATGTGAATAAATAGGTGTTAATTTTCATTATGTAAATTAAGTGAATATCCTTTGCTTTTCAACCTAGTCCTGCATGGAGCTGAGCACCACTTGAGAGTCTGAATGCTCACTAATTTGCTGGAAACTCTCAGCACCTTGCAGTATTGGACACTAACAAATATATGAAAAAAATCTAATCTGATTAGCAGGAAAGGGTCATTTAATATCAAACAAATCCATCATTAAAATTCCTGAGCTTTAGCCAAGTAACTTTAAACATTTCCTTTTTCCTAATGTATTTTATAATATCAACAGCTCTTCAACTTGAAACACATGATTAATGAGCATTGACATCTTGCTACAAACCAGCAGCTTTTTTGTCTCAACGCACTCTGTAGGTATGATGATGAGTCAATGGCAAAATTATTTATTCCTCAGAAAGTTACAATAAATGTAATTTATCTTTTGTTAGTATATTTTTAAACCTCATTGCACTTAATCTAAACAAAAGGAAAATATAAACCAGACACTGCTAAAATATTTTTCATTAGAGATAATGGAAACTATTTTCCCCTTGTAAGTCCATAAAAGGCAATGAAAGTCCCAATACAGCTAGACATTTTTTACTCTTTTTATGCAACATATTTTTTTTTCTCCAAAATTTTCATGTCACATACAACAAACATTTATCATATAAATTTATATAACATCAAGCAAATTAAGAGCATTATCTTTTAAGGGCAAAAGTGGATCTCAGTTATGGTGGTATAAATGTGGAGTAACTCTATTGACTTACATGGAGTTACTTCAGATTTATACTAGGGTAATTTACAGTAGAATTTTGGTGCTTACCATTTCCGCAAACTCCTGTTTGACTGCATGGCATCATCAGAGGTATATATTCTTCAAGTTCTGACACTTATGTAATACTGCACTAAAATATTGTCTAAATTCTGAGTCTCAGTGCACTACTTCCAAAACTATGTTAGTGAGGTGGAAGAGAATAATGAAACATGCTTTCAGTATGTGCAAGTACCGTAAACCGGCAGAAAATAAAGAATGCTGATTCTGGTATTTGATGTATGTCACGTAAAGCCCTATTCAGCAATATATACTTAAACTAAGTTTACCTAATGGACAGAAAATATGTTTTGCTACTGCTTTAAGAATGGAAAATAGATTTTTGTGTGTTGCAGTTATTAAGTGACAGCCTCTGAAATAAATGCCAGTTTTCAGGATAATATCTTAGAATACAGAAAAAAGAGGAGGGATTGTGTTCTTAATCCTCTTTAAACGTGAAGTACTATAAGAGATTAATATTGACTATCACTAAAAGCCACTAGTTAATGCATAGGATTTTTTTCTTGCTTGCTCATGATAGAATAACTTTGTAATAAATCACTGATGTAAAATAAATGAAAACACAGAACTGTACATTTGTAGGAGCATGGCCCCACTGCCTTTGCTTACAACACACAGATCTTGAATTAGATAATGATTTGTATTACAAACTCTTCTTAACTCAAGCTGACATGAAGATTAGTGTACAAACATCCAGCCACAAGGAACAGCAGCTAAGTCCCCCTCTCCCAAGGATAATATGGGCCAGTTACTGGAACTGATGAGAGCTGCAATATGGTCAGTATCTTAGGCTGATCTCTGGCTCCCTGGGGGGTCCGAAACTGGAAAGTGAAAATCTCAGTGCTTTGGGAAATCACGCTGTCCTCTTCCCTTGCCAGTGTCCCCTTGACATGGGAATTTCATTTTGGAAGTGTGAGAAGGAGTCGAATGAAGCCCTTTTTACCTGATAAAGCAGTCTCTTTAAAATTCACACACACACAAATCATTTCAGAATTGTTAACTTTCAGCAACTCTAAATTTGAACAACAGTAATAAATGAAACCTGCAGCTAGTTCACTCGTTTATTGCTTCACTCAAGAAAAGTCAAAGAGCAAAAACTAAAACAATGTTAAAAGTAATAAAAGGGAAATGGAAAAGAACACATACCCTGGTTATGATCAAAGGCTGGTTAAAATCTATCCCTCCTGTCAGCCTGAATCCCCAAGGAGCAGGTCCTGGGAGAACGACGTTCTGTGGCATTGTACACCAATTTTCTGACAGCTATTATTACTGGATTATTTTTCTTTTTTCCCTAGCTTGGTAAAGGGAGCTGAAGGCTGAGCTGTAGGAATAAAGATCCTGTCAGCAGTGTCTTTGCTGGACAGGGCAGCAGATCCTTTATACGCCTAAGAAGTTTTTTCTCATCCCACAGCTGCAGAAACAGCACTTTATCCCTTCTCCTGTATGACGTCACCCGTCTCTTGTCTCCTCCACCCACGGGGGAGTACCAACTTTGGTAAAACAGTCTGGATGCTCTGTGGAGTTTACAGCGAATAGATTTACTTTATTTGCTGCCTCACAGTGTACCGCCCAGCCCAGCATTCAGTAAGCTTCAGGTTACAACTTCCTATTTCTCTCTTAAAGCAACCTGGTCTCACTTTTGATGATATGATTGTATTACAGCACTGTCTTTGTTTTAACCATACCACAGCATCATCAACATTTCACCTAACAAGAAATATTTAACATTGAGCTTTTTCCCTCCTGAATGATCATTTTGCATTTCAGTCAGCTTGTGATACAATCGTTTACTTGACCACAAAGTCTTTCTAGGCCTTCATTTGAAGTTTTCAGCTATATCAGGGGTTCTCAAACTGGGGATCGTGAGGTTATTTCAGGGGGTCATGAGGTGTTAGCCTCCTCCCCCAAACCCTGCTTCACTTCCAGCATTTATAATAATATTAATTATAAAAAATGTGTTTTTAATTTATAAGGGCAGGTTACACTCAGAGGCTTAGGCTATGGCTATACTTGCACTTCAAAGCGCTACCGCGGCAGCGCTTTGAAGCGCTAAGTGTAGTCAAAGCGCCAGCGCTGGGAGAGAGCTCTCCCAGCGCTGTCCGTACTCCACCTCCCTGTGGGGAATAACATACAGCGCTGGGAGCTGGCGCTTTGCAGCGCCGCAATTTGCAGCGCTGGAGAGGGTGTCTTTTCACACCCTGCTGCAGCGCTGCAAATTTGCAAGTGTAGCCATAGCCTTACTGTGTGAAAGAGGTCACCAATACAGAAGTTTGAGAACCACTGGGCTATATGTTTTGTACAGTGTACACATATAAAATGTTTGTGCTCGCTTGAAAATTTTTACCAGTGTCATAGATACATAGACATTTCTTATACATACTCTTGGAAACAAAAATGCAACTAGTGTAATAGATAACCACTTCTCTTTCTTTTGGCATTGTCTTGGACTCTGTAGTTCTTATACAGGTACATTCAGTTTGTGCTGCTCACTCTGGTTCCCAGTTGGTTCTGTTGCAGCAGCTGATGTTTTCTTTCCATCTTTCTGCTTCATCTTGACTCACATTTCTTTTGTATCTGACTGTAAAAGAGACATTTTCCAGTGGTGCTGTTCTTAGATGTTTCCTTTCCTATTGTACTGGAATAGTTCCCCATGAGTATCTTATACTAGCAAGGTTAGTCTGCAAGTGTTCCTGTTGTTCCAGTTCTCCACTGACAGCCTTGACTCCACATCACCTTTCTGTTATTGCTGCTAAGGGCTTAGCCCTTGTATTGAGATACAATGGAAAAGTAGAAATTCTATTTAATTAGGCAAAAGGTCAGCTAAAATCAGTGGGAGTTTTGCCAGAGTAAAGACAAAGAGAAAACTGGGTAAAGATTTAAGGATTTGGCTTAATGATAATAATGGCCCAGATTGTGTTCCATAGCTCAGTGCAAAAATTTCCCATTCCCCATGGCAGAGGACTTCACTGCTTCCACTTCACTATGCTCCCCCACCATTTTCTGGAGGCCTATCCATGTGGTCTGTGGTCCACTCAGGGGAAGGTGCCTATAACTAGATGGACCAGGAGAAACTGTAGGTGAGCTGGGGAGTGGTGCGCATTGTCAGACCTCTGGTTTTGTGGAGAATTTCCTCAGATTTCATCTTTTCTTCTGAGCACCCAGAGAGCATGAGGGGAAAAGGGGGATGTGATGCCAGTTGTCTAGGGATCTGTCAACATTCTGGGTGGCCCAGCAGCCCTTTTCAACAGGGAAGCATACCACAGCCCCTCCTGATAGGATGCCAAGTGTGTGTGTAGGAATGTAGGGGGATAATTCCACAAGATACTCAGATACCAAGATGATGGATGTGGCATAGAACTTGACTGGAATCTGAATCCCCTCTCTTGGATTTTCCACTCGCCATTAATATGTATTTTACCATATATATTTACTCTTTGTACTCCATCAATTAGTTTTAAGTCCACAGGACAGTGCTCATATCCAAACTAGTTCTAATCCATTTCGTAAGAGATTTTTTTAATGTAATGTATTAGATGTTTTACTAAAATACCAATATATTACATCTACTGTATTTCCTTGATGTCATAATTTTGTATTTCTTTTAGAAAATTCAGTTTTTCTTGCAAGATGTATTATTTACATCTGGTTATTGCCCATGGCTTCATTATACTTTTGATGTTTACACATTTTCTATTATTGTTTGTTGTTATGCTAGAGACTGAAGATAGACTTTGGTCATTGTCAGGATCACTCTTCACTTTTTTTTACATATTTTTTCCAACCTTCTTATAACTCTCCAAATCTCCATGACTTGCTAAAGAATCTGCTCAACAGATAAAACTTCTCTGATGAATGATTTGGTTAGTTTATTAGTTGATTTGCTTAACTCTTCAGGATGCAAATAGTCATTCTGAGTCACCAGTCTCAAGGCAGCTTCCGTAGTCTCACTTCATGAGGTGCCAGTCATTGACATCTATTAAGTAGCACTATGGACCACTGGCCATACTTTCACAAGACATTGTGCCCTAGTTCAGTGGTGTAATCAGGGTAATCTGCTGGTGGGCCACCAGATGTTTTGTTTACATTTGCACGGCCGCACGCAGCTCCCAGTGGCTGCGATTCGCCATTCCCAGCCAATGGGAGCTGCGGGAAGCGGTGTGGACTGCAGGGAGGTACTGGCCGCAGCTTCCCGCAGCTCCAGTTGGCTGGGAACGGTGAACTTGCAGCTGTGCAAATGTAAACAAACTGTCTGGCGGCCTGCCAGCAGATTACCCTGATGGGCCGCAGGTTGCCCACCACTGCCCTAGTGCAAGCCTCTGCAGTTGATGCATCCCTTTGATTTGGTGGTCCTTCAGTCATCAGTACTGCAAAGATCATCACACCCTCCTCATTAATAAGTACTTCTTGTCAGTCATCCACAGTGTAATAGGTAATAAAAGGTAATAATTGGAGATATACCAATCTCCTAGAACTGGAAGGGACCTTGAAAGGTCATCAAGTCCAGCCCCCTGCCTTCACTAGCAGGACCAATTTTTGCCCCAGATCCCTAAGTGGCCCCCTCAAGGATTGAACTCACAACCCTGGGTTTAGCAGGCCAATGCTCAAACCACTGAGCTATCCTTTCCCTCCCTGGCCTGGGGACCAGCACTGGGGAAAAGAAAAAAGGTTACTTATCTATATAGTAACCAAAGTTCTTTGTGTAGTCCCTGTCTCTGTTCCACTACCTGCCCTTCTCTGCTTCAGATCCTTTACTCATGATTTGCAGTAGAGAAGGAACTGGAGCGGCACTTGGTCCACACTTCCCCTTATGTCCTCAGTTTGGAGCTTGAAGAGAAGAAGAGTGCAGGTGTGGACTAATGGACCCTAGCAAAAAAATTTCAGTTTCAGGTGCATGGAGCACATGTGTACCCCATAGTGGAATACAGATATGGACCACACATCTCAAAGAACTCCAATTACTATATAGATAAGTGGCTCTCTTTTTAGTGCAATAGCTTTTCTTGTTTTCTTGATATCATTAGTATTCAGTCTTGGAATATAGCTTCCCTATCCATAAAAGTGCAATCTTTTATTGTCATGACTATGTCATGTGATTGCCTATTAATAGCTTCCTTTGGATCAAAGTATGTTTTCTTGGATTGCAGTTTGCTTCAAACATTCCAGCTTACCTGTTTTTCTGACTTTGCTGGGTAGTCTTCAGTTTGATGCCTGTGCCAAATAGATGTCTCTTCTGTCAGCCCAGTGCACATTTGAAGGTGTGATGTAGATCATATTTCTTCTTCTGAACCTGCAAAATTCTGTTCTATCAGTTTTCAGAGATATTTTCCTGTATCAAAGTCCATAGGAGGCACATGTGGAGCACGTGATATGGTCTTCTCATTCTACACCAGGAGTTGGCAGCCTCTAGCACGCGGCTCGCCAGGGTAAGCACCCTGGTGGGCCGGACCAGTTTGTTTACCTGCCACATCCACAGGTTCGGCCAATTGCGGCTCCCACTGGCCGCGGTTCACTGCTTCAGGCTAATGGGGGTGGCGAGAAGCTGCGGCCAGCACATCCCTCAGCCTGCACCACTTCCCGCCGTCCCCATTGGCCTGGAGCGGCGAACCACGGCCAGTGGGAGCCGCGATCAGCCGAACCTGCAGACGCGGCAGGTAAACAAACTGGCCCGGCCCGCCAGGGTGCTTACCCTGGCGAGCCGCGTGCTGGAGGTTGCCGACCCCTGTTCTACACCATGCCTGAACTGTAACAAACTTCTATCCTAGTTGTGAGCTTTACCTGTTAGTCATGATAAATTGCTAAACTGAGTCAATGTTTGTGTGATTTGACCAATAGCCATCTGGGAATACTAACCTGAGACTCTGAAAATCATTTATATGTGTGAAATAGTATGTATTTTAAACCCAGATTTTAACAGGTGAAAGGCTAGAATTTTCAGCCAGTGCATAACATATTTCCTGCTTCAGACTTTAAAAACATTAAATATATCTATGTTCTCTCTAAAATATTGATTAGTAAGTGTTACTAAATTTAAAATAAACTGTGACTCTTCGCATACAGTATATACAGTTTTTCATAATGCCATAGTTAGAGTGCATAACTAGTTAATAACTTGGATCCTGCTGATCTTTTATATCAGTCTTTGGTTAGTGGGTGCCTGATAAATCTGAAGTACTGTCTGCTCTTTCTCTTCCCTGGTTGAAGTGAAGGAGGGGAGCTCTGGTACTTTGGTACTCTAGCCCTTGTGTGAGGAGAGGAAGGGTGCTGAGCTTTGTGATTGTACACCTCCCCCAGCCACTGGCTGTTGCAAATGCATATGTGGTTGGGAGGGAGAGGGGGAAGGGATTCTGGTAATTTTCTCTCACATGTGTGAATGTGGGTGGGACTCAACTGCAACACCCCTCTGTCAGGGCATGTCTGCACTACAGATTTAAGTCAACCTATGTTAGGTTGACTTATAGCCACCGCAGTAATTACAGCGGTGGACCACACTGTCCTCCTTCTGTTGGTGATGTGTGTCCTCACTAGGACACCGATTGAAGTGTGTGTGTGGGGAGGAGGGGGGTGGGCTGAGAGCCAGGGCTCTTAGCTCGGCACAGCTCCCTGGCAGTAGCCCACCTGGATTCTCAGCTCCCTGCTGGGAGCGGGGGCCAGCTGCCCAGGCTTCTCAGCTCCCTGAGCTGGGAGCCTCCAGGCAGCAGCTGTGAAATTGACAAGACAGCCAACAGACAATGTAAATAACAGTGTTTACACAGACACTGCGGGCTTGTCTCCACTTATGGGGGGATTGACGCATGGCGAGCTACCCACCAGGGCTTGTTTAGCGGATCTTAAATCGACCACCAATCACTCTCCTGTCAACTCCGGTACTCCACCAGAACAAGAAGCATAAGATAAGTCAATGGGAGAGTTTCTCTCATCAACCCAGCGCAGTGTAGACACAGCAAAAGGTAAGCCTAAGCTACATTGACTCCAGCTACTTTATTCATGTAGCTGAAATTGCATAACTTAGGTCAACTGAGTCCCAGAGTGTAGACTAAAAAACCCGACATACGCCTCTTGTGGTGGTGGAGTTGGAGTTATTATGTCTGTCTAGGAGAGCACTTACATTGGCGGGACAAGGCTGCCTTATGTCAACCTAACTATGTAGTGTAGACCAGGCCCCAATCTCTACTTTTCCTGTCTTCCCCCCTTGTGCATAGCTCCAGTGCTTCCTCCTGCTACCCAGAGATTCTGAACAGCAAGACTGAAACTGATCAGATTCTTATTAATTTCATTCTGATGCTGGAATTCACTGGAGCAGTCTGTAGGAAGACAGCACTATATTGGTTTATATTTGGCTCACCTTTGCAACCATAGGGGCTAGATTTTTTTCTTAAAATCCTGCAGAAGTTGAAAACTTAACCCCTCTCTTACTTGCCATGGGAAGCGTGTCACTTTGCAGTGGTGAGTAGGTATCTTGGAGTTTTTTAAGGCCCACATTAAAGGTCTGTCATAAATTAACAAAGAAATATTAAATACAAAAATAACATTTTGCTGACATGGCATTTTTTGTAAATTTGTGAAATATATTATTTCTAAGTGATTTTATTCTAAACAACTGAGAAGCTGGAAACTGAATTATTAAAATAAACCTAATGTTGCCTTTCTGAGCATGCTGGGTTTTTGTAGGGCTTTCATGTTGTCTGAGATTTGGACACTGATTTTTAAAAATATCTTTTTAAAAAGAACACTGAAGTGTATGGTGAAGGAAGGGAAAGAGGCACATGTAAAATATGGCTGGGATTTTTAAAGGTCCCTAAGGGAATTAGATGCCTCACTCACCTTGAAGTTCATTGGCATTTAAGCACCTAATACCCTTAGAGCCCTTAGACTCCTTTGAAAACCCAACCCTTCCTTGTGTTTGCAAACAGATATAAAAATACATCAAATATCCATCTATCCATCCTATTATCATAGTACTGACTGCCTGAAATTTTGAATCTACCAACCCTGACAGTATCTCTGTTGTGCCTTTATCACGAGATAAGGATATAGTTATAACATTACATGGGAATTTCCTTTCTGTTGTTAGTTTGTGTTTCAAACCTGGCTTCAATTAAATGTGTTTTTTGTATTTAATAACTAAGTTACAAAGCATTTCTATATTTTCGATTTAAAAGGGAGATGTGTTTCTACAAGGTGTAGGTTTTCTGAATGGAAATTACATTCTTTATCTAATTAGTGTATTGAAATGTACCTGGAAGTTTTGTTTTTATGTTCTGACAGAAAATAGCAAATTTGATAAACTGTTAGATTAGGACTGTAACACTCGCTGGAAGTAAGGAATCATGTGTCCATTCAGTCATACAGTCATCAGTGGCTCAGCTCCATGTTAATAGCTAGAATCAAACGTCACCTCCAAGTTTGGCAAGCTGCTGCCTTATTTGGTTTAAAGTTAAAGCCCATTCTGGCACTGGAGACTGAGCAGGCTCATTCCAGAAGAGTTAGTTTGGAATAAACTAGCAAGGGCTTGTGCCTGGGCAACAGATCAGAATAATGTCTGATATTACTTTGTATGCTCAGAGAATTAACATTCATACACACACTTTTTAAAATTATGTAAGGAAGCTATTAAACAGTTCTCTAATAAAATGGTACTATGAGAACTAGAATATCTCAATGTTAATTTCTATATATTTGTCTTTCAGTTATGTTAGGTTAATCTATTACATAACTTACTATAGAGGTAGGTAAAAATACTCTTGAAAAGTATTAAAAATAATTCACTAGACTCCACTTATATTGCCTGTTGTTTTCAGCAAATGTACAATAACATTTATAAACAACTCACTTGTTTTTGATAAAATTGCAGGTTTTTATTTGTACACAAATTAAATTTAAACCAAGTAATGGGAGTAATTGTTCACTCTGATATATGATTGTTTAGTCATTTGTGTATAATATACAGTGATTGGTCCTGGCTGGATTTTGAAGGGTAGAGATATTTAGCATGTTTACAAAAGAGATGCTAAGGAAGGCTAGTGGGCTCAGGGGGTTGATTGATAATAACCTTACACTTTTAGGTCACTTGTTCGAATCCAGCCTGATGGGTAATGAGGGAAAATTACTATCTGATGATTGTGAATTGATGAATATTATTGCGGTTGCTATTATTTGGTCGACCACCACCTAGTGATGGATGAAGACCAGGGACAAGATTTTAAAAGATATTTAGATATTTAATTCCCATTGATTTCAATGGGAGTTAGGTGCTTAACTGCCTTGAAAAATCTGGCCCCAGATGGTAGTATTATGCTCTGAGTTCTCTTTGATTCCATGGGTCAGGAGGTGGAACTGGCTTGCTTGTGGACCCAGGAGCGGCACCACGGTTTTTGCTGCCCTAGGCGGCAGTGCTCCTCCTCTGAGCATTTGGCGGCGGGGGTCCTTCTGCTCCACATCTTCGGGGCACTTCGGCGGCGGGTCCCGGAGCAAGTGAAGGACCCGCCGCTGAATTTCCGCCGAAGACCCAGAGCGGAAGGAATCCCCGCCGCCGAATTTCCGCTGAGGGCGACAAAATGCCTCCCCGTGAATCCTGCCGCCCTAGGCGACCGCCTAGGGTCGCCTAGTGGAAGCGCCGGCCCTGTGTGGACCCAGTGGGAGTGGACAGGTCTGCTCTAGAGTGGCTTTGTTCTTTTCTCTCAGTGAGATCTCAACAGGTAGTTTTGGGCTACTGCTCTTCTTTCTAAAGAGCTCAAGTGTGTGGTGCTGCAGTGTGCTATTGTCACCTGTGATGGAGTGTACAATCTCCACACTGAGCAAGAAGGGCTTATTTTGGGCTCAGCCAGCCATGCCCCACCGCACTTGCTCCATCTGCTGGAGGAATTAAAAAGGCAGAGAATTAGCTCATTTGGCGAGCAGAGCTGAAGGTGAGCAGACCTGCAGCCCATAGCTCTAGGGTGACCAGATGTCCTGATTTTATAGGGACAGTCCCGATTTTGGGGTCTTTTTAAAATTTTTTATATAGGCTCCTATTACCCCCCACCCCTGTCCTGATTTTTCACACTTGCTGTCTGGTCACCCTACATAGCTCCAGCAGAGCAGAGCAGAGGGAAGCCTAAAGGCTCTAACACAGTTGCCCAAAGGAGCCCTCCTTAAGGGAAGGGAGGACCCTCCACAGAGACAAGCAGAGAGGGACGTATCCTGTGGCCATGGACAGTGGCAACTCCCTCTTGTTTCTGTTGATTTGGATTTTCCAACCAGGCTAAGGCCTTAGACTGAGCTGACCCCAGAGGGAAAGACGAAAGGAAGAGGCCCAGAGAGGACAGCCTTAATTAGCCTTGGATGCTAGGTTACTGGTAGCCTGAGGGGCCCTGGGTTAGGGCCCAGTAGAGTGGGAGGGCCCGGGCTCCCCTCCCCACAACCCCCTTGTCAGTCTGGGGTTGTGGCCATGACTACTAGGCCATGCTTCCCAACCAGACCCTGACTGGGGACCATTACCTTACCCCTCCTGTTCAGTGTGAATATAGGGCTGTTAGGAGGGCAGTGATGGGGTATGTGGCTTGGTGTTTTCAGTATGCAAATGACATCCAGCTGTTTATCTTCATCTTGTGTGATTCAGATGATGTAGTTCAGCACCTCAGCCAGCTAAAGCTGAGTTGATGATGGTGGGTTGGATGAAAGTAGTCAGAGGAGTTGGCAGAGGCAATATCAGCCACTTTGGTTGAGAGAGTAAATCTGCCATTAATTAATGGTGTCCACAAATCAACGATTTTAGATATGCAGACACTGTTTAATAATCATATTACAGTAGTGACCCAGTCAGCTTTTCACCATCTGTGTCTGGCTAGGAGGTTGTGACCTTTTCTTTCCATAGCATACCTTGCCACTGGTATCTATGTTTTTGTCACCTCAAGATTAGACTATTGCAATGTGGTCTGCATGGGACTACACCTTAAAACTACTCAAAGACTGAAGCTTGTGGCTGAATGTATATGCTCTCTTATTGAAGGGGGTATCTCACTGGGAGCACATGACCCCATTGCTCTGGGACCTGCACTAGCTGCCCATTGGTCTCCAAGTGGAGTTTAAGGTGTTGGTCATGATCTATAAAGCCCTAATGGCCTAGGACTGGCCTAAACCATTGGCTCGCCTCTACCATTGCCATACTGTCATAGCTGTGTCCAGCAGGGCTGTTCAAGCTGGTCCCCCTCATTATAAAAAGCTGTTAGAGCATTCTCTATGAGGGCTTCAGGACTCTGGAACTTGCTCCCTCACTTGTTCTGAAATAACCCAAATTTGGTGACTTTGCAGGCACACTGCAAAAGATAGGGTCTTTGGAGAGGGCTAAGCATGTGCTTCCTAGATGACAAAGAGGGCAGGTGGCTAGCCGGCCAAGGTCCTGTGGAATTGATTTCAGTGCTTCTGAGGTTTAATTTAATTATCTGTATTGTATGATTAATTATGTAAGGGCACCTAGGGATAGGAATCTTTATTATTTTAAATTTAAATAAATAAAATGTTTTGAATGCTGGCATTTGTGGCTCCACATACATCTATGACATAGGTCCTATTAAAACACATAGGTAACTTTATGCGTATGTGCAGTCTCAATGAATTCCGTGTGACTATTCACCAATGGGACTATTTGCATGCATAAAGTTAATCACATGCATAACAGAGGGAGGGATCAGGATCTTAGTCTCTATCCCAAGACATTTATAATCCAGTTCCAAACGTGAAATAGTAGACTGACAGTTGTGACCATCTGAGAACTGTATTTTGGCCTGTTTGAAATAAATTAGTGGTTTAAATCCAGATCCCAGTAGACTGATGGCTACATCACAAAATCATGATCACCTTTGGCGTTAACTGGTACTCTTGTTGATAATCTCAGCAAAGGGTTGACAGAGCATAGAGACCAAGAGCATGGCTACACTAGAGAGTATACAGTGGCACAGATGCACCAATGCAGCTGCGCCTCTGTAAGCTCTCTAAGCCAACAGGAGAGAGCTCTCTCATACGCTTCACTATTTCAGTCCCCATGAGCAGCAGAAGCTATGTCAGCGGGAGAAGCTTTCCCGCCGACATAGTACAGTTCACCCTGGTTTAACTTATGTCACTCAGGAGGGTGATTTATTCACACCCTGAGCAACATATGCAAGTTATGCCAACATATGCTGTAGTGTAGACATAGCCTGAGCTATCCGAGGTCGTGGAGATGGTCACTTCAGGTGAGAGCTGAGTGAAATTGGTGGGGCAGCATGGGGAATTTATAGTGTCAGTATACATGCTCTACGTCCTTGTGGATGGAGAGAGGGCTCGACAGGTGCTTGTCAGACTTGCTCTTAAAAACATCCAGTGACAGAGATTCCACAGCCTCCCTTAACTATCCTTATAGTTAGAAAGTTTTTCCTAATACCTAATCTAATCTCCCTTGCTGCAGATTAAGCCCATTATTTCTTGTTCTGCGTTCAGTGGACATGGAGAATAACCAACCGATCACTGTCCTCTTTATAACAGTCTTTAACGTACCTGAAGATTATCAGGTCCTGTCCCCCCGCCTCCCACCCCCCAACCCCCCCGCAGTCGTCTTTTCTCAGGAATAAATGTGCAGTTTTTTAGCCTTTCCTTGTAGGTCAGGTTTTCTAAATCTTTTATCATTTTTATTGCTCTCCTCTGGACTCTCACCAGTTTGTCATGCCCAAAACTGAACACAGTACTCCAGCTGAGTCCTCATCAGTGCCTAGCTGAGCAGGCCAATCACCACTCATGCCTTATATATGACTATGGAGATTGATCTCCATAGTGCCACCCAGTGTTTGCACAGGGTCTGGCAGTTTCTCGTCTTTCCTGGCGCCCCATGTTGATAGCTATGCTGGTCCTGTGGTAGTCAGTTCCTTCTGTGACTCAGCCCTCCAGCCAGGATGTGTTTAGTTGCCCTCTGGGTTAGGAGAGGGGAGCCCTGAGTCTCCCCATGGGTTGAGGTATTGGGATCTTAACCCTTCTGTCCTCATGCCCTTCTCTCCTTTAGATTCTCATATCAGGGGTAGGCTTCTGCAGTCAACACTCTCTGGGAGATAGTAGGGAAACCTGGGCCTACTGTCTCCACCATGTTCCGATCCAGGGCCCAGTGTAAGCGGCGAAGTCTTACATCCCCAAAGTGCTATACTGCTGCCTCCATGGATCACTTCCTTCCAGTCCCCTCTTTCTTGACAGTTAAAGTAGACATTAAATAACTAGAATAAAAAATAAAGTCTCAGGCCTCCTGAGAATCACAAGTCTCTTCCTTTTGGGTTTGGCAACAACAGTACAGCCCTCAGGCTGCAGGAGCTCCTATAGTGCTCCTTCCCAGTAACTCAGAGTGTAGGCCTGTTCACCTCCACTATTTGCTGTCCCACTAGACTTGCCTGTTCTCCTTTTGATCTCCTCGTCCAAGTGATGCATGCTTTGCAGGTGTGGCAGGGTGAGCTGCCTGGGCCCAGAGCAGCTGCTTAACTCCTTATTTACTGGTGCAGAATTACTTACTGTTACAGCATCCCAGACAGGAGCGGTGCCAGGGTTTCTGGCGCCCTAGGCAGAATTCAGGGGGCGGCATTTTGTGCACTCCCCACAGGGCGCGCGGGAGCTTCCGGTTCCGTTCCCATCGCGCCGCCGAAGAAGGACCCTCCGCCGAAATGCTGCAAGCGACAGTGGCAGTCATTGAGATGCTCAATTGCCTGCCGCTGTTTTCCAGGGCACGTCGGCAGAAGGTCCTTCTTCGGCAGCGCGACGGGAGCGGAACCGGAAGCTCCCGCGCGCCCCGTGGAGAGCGCACAAAATGCCGCCCCCCGAATCCTGGTACCCTAGGCGACCGCCTAGGGTCACCTAATGGAAGAGCTGGCCCTGATCCCAGAATGATATTTGCCTTTTTTGTAACTGCATTATTTTGTTGGTTCATATTCAATTTGTCATCCACTGTAACTCCAAGATCCTTTTCTGCAGCCTAGCCAGTTAGTCCCCATTTTGTGTTTATGTATTTGATTTTGCCTTCCTAAGTGAAGTACGTTGAACTTGTCTTTGTTGAAGTTCATCTTATTGATTTCAGACCAATTTTCCAAATTTATAAAGGACATGTTGAATTCTAATCCTGTCCTCCAAAATGCTTGGAACCCCTCCCAGATTGGTGTCATCTGAAGATTTTACAAGTGTATTCTCCACTCCATTATCCAAGTCATTAATGAAAATATTGAACAGTACTGGGCCCAGCACGACTTCACTAGATATGTCCTCCCTGACTGACAGTGAACCATTGATAACTGCTCTTTGAGTATTGTTTTTCCACTAGGTGTGCACTCACTTTATAGTAATTTATCCTAGACTACATTTCCCTAGTTTGCTTATGAGATTGTCATATGGGACTGTGTCAAAACCCTTACTAAAATCAAACTATTTCATGTCTACTGCTTCTCTCCTATCCACTGGGGCAGTAACCCTGTGAAAGAAGGAAATTAGGTTTGTTTGGCATGATTTGTTCTTGACAAATACATGTTGGCTATTACTTATCACTCTATTATACTCTAGATGAGTGGTCCTCAACTGTACCCCTGGGGGTATGCAGAGGTCTTCCAGGGGGTGCATCAACTCATCTAGATATTTGCCCATTTTTACAACAGGCTACAGAAAAAGCACGAGCAAAGTCAGTACAAACTAAAATTTCATACTGACAATGACTTGTTTATATTGCTCTATATACTATACACTGAAATATAAGTACAATATTTATATTCCAATGGATTTATTTTATAACTATATGGTAAAAATGAGGAAGTAAGACATTTTTCAGTAATAGTTTGCTGTGACACTTTTGTATTGTTATGTCTGATTTTGAAAGCAAGTAGTTTTTAAGTGAGGTGAAGCTTGGGGTGTGCAAGACAAATTAGACTCCTGAAAGGGGTACAATAGTCTGGAAAGGTTCAAAGCCATTGCTCTAGATGTTTACAAATTTATTATTCAATAATTTGTTCCAGTATCTTTCTGGGTATTGAAGATAGGCTAACTGATCTATAATTCTCCAGGTCCTCTTTGTTCCCTTTTTAAAGATAGGTACTATGTTTGACCTTGTCCAGTCCTCTAGGACCTCACCTGTCCTCCATGAGTTCTCAAAGATAATCGCTAATGGTTCTAAGATTACTTCAGCTAGTTCCTTAAGTACCCTAGGATGAATGTCATCAGCCCCTACTGGCTTGAATATATCTAAGTTATTTAAATATTCTTTAACCAGTTCTATCACTATTTTTGGTTTATGTTTCTTCCCCCTGGTTGTTGATATTAAGTGTATTAAGATTCATAATTAACCTTTTTTAGTAAAGACTGATGTAAAATAAGCATTAAATGCCTCAGCCTTTTTGGTGTCATCTGTTATTAGCTGACCAAAGGACCTACACTTTCCTTCATCTTTCTCTTGCTCCTTATGTATTTATGTAACCCCTTCTTACTGTCTTTTATGTTCCTTGCTAGGTGTAACTCAACCTCTCTGATGTTGTCCCTATATAAAATCATAGAACCATAGGGTCAGAAGATACTGCTAAGGTCATCTAGGCTAACATCCTGTCAAGATGCAGGATTTGTTGAGTCTAAACCAGTGGTCCCCAACGCGGTGCCCGCGGGTGCCATGGTGCCCGCCGGGACATTTATGTGCGCCCGTCTAGTGCCCAGCAGGGGACAGAAGCCGCAGCCCCGCGTCTGCCGGGGACAGAGAACTCCGGGGCTGCAGGCTGCGGGCACCGGTGTTCTCTGTCCCTGGCAGGCGCGGGGCTGTGGCTTCTCTCTGGCTTCTCCAGGGCTGCAGGCTGTGGGTGCAGTTCTCTGTCCCCGGCAGGAGCAGGGCCATGGCTTCGAAGCTGGAGAGAAACCGTGGCCCCGCTCCTGCCGGGGACAGAGAACTCCGGGGCTGCGGGCGCTGGTGTTCTCTGTCCCCGGCAGGCGCAGGGCCCGCCTAGTGCCCAGCATGGGAGAGAAGCAGCTTCTCTCCGGCTTCTCCGGGGCTGCAGGCTGCGGGCACCGGTGTTCTCTGTCCCCAACAGGCGCCGGGCCGCGGCTTCTCTCTGGCTTCGAAGCCAGGCTGCAGGCTGCGGGCACCGGTGTTCTCGGTCCCCGGCAGGCGCGGGGCCACGGCTTAAGCCGGAGAGAAACCTTGGCCTCGCCCCTGCCAGGGACAGAGAACTCCGGGGCTGCAGGCTTCATTCTGTATTAAAGTAAGAATAATAAATTTATTTGGACCAGCAGTTCAACAATGTTTTACTTTTTTAAAATAAATAAGATGAAAACTGTTTATGATATTTATTTTGTAAAAACTCCTTCATTTTTCTTACAGGTAGATAAAAAAGAGCAAATTCACATGGTAAGGTGAAAGAGTCATTGCCGAATAATTTAATTAATACCTTTTACATGTAAAATTACCCTTTTTATCTTATGGATTCATATATTATGTAATATTAAATATGATGTTTTTCGTATTATTTAATGTATAAATACAAAATAAGCCTTGAAAAATTGTTGGCGCCCGCCACGCTCTTCTGAAAACATGAATGTGCTACTGGCCACAAAAAGGTTGGGGACCACTGGTCTAAACCATCCAAGACAGAGGGCTAGCCAGCCTCTTTTTGAAAACCTCCAGTGAAGGAGATTCTATGACTTCCCTAGGCAGTTTGTGTTTCATTGTCTACTGTGTTCTTAGAGTTAGGAAATTTTTCCTGAGATTTAATCCAAATCTGCTATGCTATAGTTGAATCTATTGCCTCTTGTACTGCCCTCTGTGCCAAGAGAGAGCAATTTTTCTCCACGTTTCTTGTGGTAGCCTTTCAAGTATTTGAAGACCGCTATTATGTCCCCCCTTAATCTCCTCTTTTCTAAACTAAACATACCCAGTTCCTTCAGCCTTTGCTCATATGGCTTTCATTCCATTGCTTTGATTATTTTTGTCACTCACCTCTGGATCCTTTCCAGTTTTTCTACATCCTTTTTATACAGAGTAGACCAGAATTGGACATAGTACTCCAGCTGAGGCCTAACCAACATCAAATAGAGTGGTAGTATCACCTCCTGTGACTTGCATACTGTACTTCTGTTAATGCAGCCCAAAATTGCATTTGCTTCTTTTGAAACAGCATTGCATTGTTTACTCATGTTGAGGTTGTGATCTACCACAGCTCCCAGATACTTCTCAGCAATGCTGCTGCCAAGCCAGTTATCCTTCATTCTGTATTTCTGCATTTGTTTTTCTTCCCTAAGTGTAGGGACATTTGTCTTTGTTGAATTTCATTTTGTTATCTATAGCCCAGTTCTCCAATTTATCAAGATCCCTTTGAATTTTAGTTCTATTTTCCATAGTGTTTGCAACCCTCCCAGCTTTGTGTCATCTGCAAACTTGATCAGTATGCTCTTTATTCCTACATGAAGGTTATTAAGATGTTAAATAACACCGGGCCCAGAACAGATCCCTGTGGAATCCCACTTGAGATCTCCTTCCAATCTGATATTATTCCATTAATACTCTTTGTTTGTGGTTGTTTAACCAATTAAATATCCACTCAATGGTATGTATCCAGCTTAATTATGAGAATGTCATGTGGGACTGTGTTTAAAAGTCTTGCTAAAGTTCAGGTATATTATGTCTACCGCATTTCCTCTGTCCACCAAATCAGTTACTTTGTCAAAGAAGGAAATCAAGCTGGTTAGGCATAATTTGTTCTTGGTAAATCCATGCTGGCTACTAGTGATCACCTCTTCATCCTCCAGGTATTTGTAAATGGAATGTTTTATGTTACGTTTGTGCTGTGCTTCTTTTGTGCTACTCGTTAGCAGTTTGTCCATGTTTCTACTTTTTGTAGGATTGCTTTTTGATTTTCATGTAAATAAAGAGCTCCTGATGTAGCCATATTGGCCTCCTACTATTCTTCCTATCTTTCCTTCAATCAGGATAGTTTGCTGTTGTGCCTTTAATATTGTCTCTTTGAGAAACTGCCAGTGCTCCTGAACTTCTTTTTCCCTTACATTTTCTACCCGTTTTCGTAGTTTGTTAATGTATGCTTTTTTGAAATCCATTGTCCTTATTCTGCTTAATTAATTATCCTTAATTAATGTTTATAAAGTACTTTGAGATCCTTAGATGAAGGATTCTGTATACGAGCAAACTGTTGTATTATCATATACCCTTGGTGGTGTTATGATATTTCCAGTAGATTTACTGTGACAAAAGGAAAAGCTGTCAACATGCACAAGGCAAACCATATTTACTGTACAATAGCTACTGAAAACTTATTCCTTAACCTCTTAATCTTAGAAATACTGTAATTTAAATATTCATACTTTGGACTAGCTGTTGAAAGGTTGGAAGTACTAACTAAACTGTTCAGTCTATCCCAGCCTGTTTTATTTAAACTGAGTCCTGCAAAAAGAGTTCTGTTTACTGAAGTTACCAGGACAATAATTGTGCTTGCCAAGATGACTGACTTATACTGTCAGCACTGACTTGTTCTAGTTCTATACATGAGTGGAATTAATTCTATAAATATTGAATATATCATTTAAACATAAGTTCCTCTAAATTTACATGGGCTTTCTTGGTAGTTTTCAGTATTCTTTTGCAGGGTGAAAAGAATGTATCTTCACTGTAAACAAGATAATTTAGTCATGGCATCTCTGAAATGTAACATTAATCAACAACCATGCCACATCGGCCAAGAAAATAATACTTCTCTGCTTTAATTGATATGATGATCCCCATCCCTCTTCCTTTCATAGCTTCTTGTCACAGGAATTTACACCTACAGTATCTAATATGCTGTAAGTGGCAATCTGCATTTTCTTTGTAAGAGAATCCCTTAGTTATCTTTTAGTGGAGGGCTGTAACAGATTTTTTTAATGTGCAGTGAAACGCAGGACTTCTCCAGAACATACAATAAACTCCTGGATTTATATTTTCATATATATCTTGTAGTCTAACGTGAGACCAGACTATATACACAAACAAATATTGTGATCATTTGTATGATTGTCTTCACTTGCTGACAACAATGTGAGAATTTTCTTATTTTTTTCTCCAAGAGGCAGGCATCAGGAATTTTGAAACTTGCAGTTCTCATTTAATCTTTCATGAACAAATGGCTAATGAAAGCAGTAGTTTTTCTTTCACCTTGTGGTTTTGGTCTAACATTTTAGCAGTGGTTACTATGGAAGAGTTAGCCATGTTTATTGGGTCCTAACCAACAGCAACAGCTGAAAGACAAATATGGCTTTCTGTTTTCAGTATAAGAATTGGATGCAAGCCAGTTAGTAGCAGACACAGAATATAACTAGTCACACAAACAAGTAATTGTGCATCTCACAACTGCATTTGAAAATGTAGGTTTTTGTGAATGCGGCAGGGTATGTACATTTGTAAGGGAACATTTGTTGCTTCACATTTGAAAATACTTTTTGAAATAAACATACGTATGTTTTAAAAAAAACAACCCAGCATCACTGTCAAAGGCATTTTTAACAGGCTGTCAGGATCTGCTCAATTTCTGCATCCCAAATTCTTCATATAAAATTATTGCATGATAGATATACATATACACATGAAAATGTGTTATGAGGTTATAACTAGTGTATGTGTATATACATCTGTGCACACACAAAATATTTAGACCAAAAATTAATGCATTTATATCTGTTAATGAAAGGTGTCTTTGAGGATCTGGGCCTAGATCGTCAGAAGTAACTTTCCAAAGCCATAGGATATACCTATGTATTACCAATTTGAGAGTCTTGTGATTATCACTCAAGACAAAAATCTGAAGTTTTAGTTTTCTAATACTGTTGAATTCCAGATAGGATAATTTTGGACTTGAGTAGGGCTTTTCACATTGAATGTCCATTCTTTGAAATGGAGAAATTTGAAGCCCTGTTGATTCATATAAGCATTGCAACTTGTTATGCTGCAAAATTCAAGAAAGCTACTTCTTAGTGAAATCCCCCTCTTTAGGAATATCTACCTCCTTAGGAAAGGAAAATTTGGACACTAGGTTTAGAATAGTCTTGCTCATATAACACATTCAAAAAACCTGGTGATTGGGTTTTGCTCTAGTTTGTCAGTAGCAGCATAGGCATTAGAATATACAGTGGATATTCTTGACAGAAGAGCCACACATTCAGGCCTTCAAATGTATACTAAGGCATGTTTTAAATAATTGCACTGAGTGTTTTTCCACTGGTAAATGACTCTGAACTATAAAGAATTCAATACATTCTTCAAATTATCCAAGCATTCAAAAATTCGACTACAGGTCTTTACTACTTTCTGATTCTGACAGGTTCCATCATTTCTAATTGTCTCATAAATTCTGAATGTGCTATGATGGGTAGAAGATATACACCAAAGGGTATAGCTCAGGCTTTGGTCCCCCTCCTGGGGTCTGTAGTAATTTTTTTTGTCAGAAGGGGGTCATGGTACAATGAAGTTTGAGAACCCCTGAAACAATGTATTCCCAATTATTTTTACTATATTTTCATATATTGTATTGGGGTGGTAATTGTAAAGGTGCATCTGATTTTAGGAAAGGGTTAATCTTGTGTTTTTAAAATTTGTATCTTTTTTGGAGTTGTGCTGATTTAAAATTTGTATTTGTTTGTTTGTTATGCTCAGTGGTCTACGGCTAAGATACTATATTAATAAACTTCTAATTTCGTGACTTCAGTGGAAGGTGTGCGTGCTTGGTACCTCTGAAAATCAGACCACTGGCTTAAGTGCCTAAATAAGGATTTAAGTATCAGGGGGGTAGCCATGTTAGTCTGGATCTGTAAAAAGCAACAAAGAGTCCTGTGGCACCTTACAGACTAACAGATGTTTTGCAGCATAAGCTTTCATGGGTGAATACCCACTTCGTCAAATGCATGTAGTGGAAATTTCCAGAGGCAGGTATAAATATGCAGGCAAGAATCAGTCTAGAGATAACGAGGTTAGTTCAATGAGGGAGGATGAGGCCCTCTTCTAGCAGTAGATGTGTATATATATGCCATCATGTGCCAGCAATGCCCCTCTGCTATGTACATCGGCCAAACTGGACAGTCCCTACGTAAAAGGATAAATGGATACAAGTCAGATATCAGGAATGGCAATATACAAAAACCTGTAGGAGAACACTTCAACCTCCTTGGACACACAATAGCAGATTTAAAGGTAGCCATCCTACAGCAAAAAAACTTCAGGACCAGACTTCAAAGAGAAACTGCTGAGCTTCAGTTAATTTGCAAATTTGACACCATCAGCTCAGGGTTAAACAAAGACTGTGAATGGCTAGCCAACTACAAAAGCAGTTTCTCCTCCCTCGGTGTTCACACCTCAGCTGCTAGAAGAGGGCCTCATCCTCCCTGATTGAACTAACCTCCTTATCTCTAGACTGATTCTTGCCTGCATATTTATACCTGCCTCCGCAAATTTCCATTACATGCGTCTGACGAAGTGGGGATTCACCCACGAAAGTTTATGCTCCAATACATCTGTTAGTCTATAAGATGCCACAGGACTCTGTTGCTAAATGAGGATTTGTGTCCTACATTTTGTTTGAAAATGTTAGCCTACTAGTAAATATCCCCTGCTGTTTCAGTGGGATATGATATTCCTCACTTTCTCTCTCAAAAAGTGTGTAGTGTTGTTTTGTGCTATTAAATGGCTGCTGCCTTCCACCTCAGAGGTGGCTTCATTTTAGCAGAGGAGAAAAGGATCCCCTGTGGATAGTTTGTAGAGCTCTTTGGATGAAAGGTGCTATATAAATGTCACTCATTCCTTTTATTACTTTACTATCTCAGAGACACATTTTGGACACATTTATCATCTTTTATGGTCTTTAAGGAAGGAAGGGACTGATGCTCATCTGTTCACATATCTTCAGTGTTTCAAGTAAAAATACCTATCTATAACAGATGAATCAGTGTCAGTGTAAGAAAAAACCTTTAGCAGGTCTTGAGCCAGGCAGTACTGGTACATGCTTCGTATTTCAATCCAGTGTGCTAACCCTAGACCACTACTCCACACTGAAGGAAACCTGACTCAGGGTCATTAAACACTCTGGTTTTCTCAGTGAATCATAGCTACAGATATACTTGTGTTAAATATTTCTGTGGTGATCTAGCTAGAACAACATGTTCAGTAGCCTCCATTGTTTCTCATTTCGTATCTGTCATGCTGTTCTCTAGTTGTTCATTTAGCACTAGTCTAACATGTGGAGGCAACCTGATTAAACATATGTTTTGATATATTTTTATTGACTAGATATCTCTATTTTACTGTTTATCAGTGTATATTTCGGTGTTTCTGCACTGATGTTGGGTCATTTTTAAAGGGGTCAAAATAGGATTTTAAATGACTAGGAGCATTGTTAAAGAATGGTTAATGGATGGGATTTTAAAACGTACCTAATGATTTAGGGGCACAAGTTTCATTTGACTTTCCGTGAGACTTGTGTTCTTAAATCACTTAGGTGGAATTTCTAGAGGTGCCTGATATCTTGCTTACTTGCTCATGCTTTTGTTTTCTTTTGCCCCATGTATTTCACTTGTGAGTTTACTGGCCTAGATTGTTCCCTGCCCTTTCTCATGGTTGACCCATGACAGTGGGCTAAGGGGAGAGACAAACACTGTGGTGGGAGTGGTGGATTTTTGATGTTACATTCCCTCCCCAATCTGTGGCTAAATAAGACCCCAGGGAAAGGGATTCCTCTACTATGTGAAGCTCAGAGCCATCCTACAGACACAGCAGTTACTTGGTGGCCTCCAAGACACCTGGCAGAGAGGTTCCTGGTAGACCCATGCTGCTGTCACTTGATCCACTTGCAGTCACAATGGGGGCCTATTGAAGAGTAATACATCTCTTGAGTTGCATTCCTTCACTTGTTTTATTTGAGTCCAGTGCTGTGAAGTGCAACAACTCTTTCTCTCTATCTCTTTTATGTACCCCACCTTCAAAATGTGCAGTTCTAGCATCTGTGGGGGTTCCCTTGTCCCCTTCCACGTGAAAGAGAGTAGTTCCATGCTCCTGTGTGTAGATCTGTATAGATTGATCTGTGTGGATTGATCTGAACCTAGCGCTAAGAAGTGATTTCAGCTACCTGACATATCACCCACTGGTGGTTATTTAAATACTCAAAGGCCTCCAAACTTTCTGTGTTACCTAAAGCTTGCCAAAATGCAAGATTTTGTCACTCTAGTTTTTCAGCATGTATAACGTTGCTTCTTGGGTTGTGTTTTCAGGTTACTTTCTCTGTTACTGTATTCACTGATATTTTGTTAAGCTTTTCTTATTGGAATACCACCAAAAATTCACCAATTATTATTTATTATATACATTCCAATAGCACCTAGAGACCTCAACTAAGATCAGTGTTTGTCTCAAGAAACTATTTTGTTCTATATGGTGACCAGGTGTCCAGTTTTCGACTGGGTCGAAAAGGGACCCTGGTGGCTCCAGTCAGCACCACTCACCGGGCCGTTAAAGGGCCAGTTGGCGGTGCTGCGGCGTTAAGGTAGGCTAGTCCCTACCTATCCTGGCTGGCACCGCGCTGCGCTCCAGAAGTGGCCAGCAGGTCCGGCTCCTAGGTGTGGTGGCCTATGGGGCTCCATGCGCTGCCCCGGCCAGTGGGAGCTGGAGGGGCAGTGCCAGCGGCAGGGAAGAGCAGCGCGGAGTCTCCTGCCCCCCCCCCCCCACCTACTAGCATCGGACCTGCTGGCTGCTTCTGGGCGCGCGCAACGCGGTGTCAGGACAGGCAGGCTGCCTGCCTTAGCCCTGCTGCGCCACCAACCGGGAGCCGCCCAAGGTAAGCCCGTGCCCCTGCCCCAGCCCTGAGACCCCCCAACTTGAAGCCCCCTCCTGCACTCCAAAGCCCTCATCCCTGGCCCAAGCCCAAAGTCTGCCCCCCAGCCCAGAGCCCTCACACCTCTCCACACTCAACCCCTTTCCCCAGCCCGGAGCCCCCCCAAACCCAGAGCCCCCTCCTGCACCTCCAGCCCAGAGCCCTCACCCCCCCCGCATCCTAACCCCCTGCCCCAGCCCAGAACCCCTTTTCACACCCCATACCTGGCCCCACCCCAGAGCCCTCAGCCCCTCCTGCATCCCAACCCCCTGTCCCAACCTGCAGCCCCCCCTGCACTCTGAATCCCTTGTCCCCACCCACAAGCCAGAGCCCTCACCCCAAACCCCTGCCCCAGCCCAGTGAAAGAGGCGGGGGACAGCAAGCCATCAGGGAGGGGTAATGTAGTGAGCGGGGGGCAGGGCCTCATGGAAGGGCCAGGGTAGGGGGGTGGGGTCTCAGAGAAGGGGCAGAGCTAGGGTTTTGGTTTTGTGTCATTAGAAAGTTGGCAACCCTATGGTTATATCTCACACAATCCATGTTTACACAGTCTGTCATACACTCATAAAGGTGAAATACTAGATATACAATGTCTGCTGGTATTATAGGACATCATTAATGATAGTAAGCCAAAAATGTAACCTAGCTTGCCTTTTTCCCTTTGTTTTAGTTTCCACAAAACATGTAATTTTTAATTTGTGTGTTCCGTTTCATAACAAATGTTGTTTCTAAAATATAAAAATAGTATCAATGCCAGCAGACCAGATGTTAAAAATTGGGTTTCAAACACAATACAAAATAAAACCCAGTAAAGAAAGTTCTCAAAGGATTAGTTTCTTTGCAATAGTTCTCAGTAGGCTGTATTGTGTAGTAGCTTCATCTGTATTGTGCAATAGCTTTATTTGCATCCAGATAGTTTGCATAAACCACCTACAGGCCATTGACATGTTAGAATAATTCCTGATAATTTGATATCCGGGGGGCATACAAGCATTAATCATTCCATCCACGGGTGCATATTCTGCGGATAATCTATTACATTCATGCTGTAGAGCTGGTAGGAAAATGATTTTTTTGCCCCCACAGAAAATACTGACTTTTCAATGAAAGATCAACCCCCCAAAATTTCATCCAAAAACTGAAAACCAAAAAATTTGATTTAAAAATGCCACCACAGGGTCTCACAGGAGTTGTTGTTTGGGTGTCTCATGACTCATTCTTTTCTAGGTGTGGGTTCCACTTCCTGGCCAGATTGGGTTTTCTGCTGCAGTTTTCAGGTATTTGGTTTTTTGATAGAAATTAAAATTTTCCACAGAAAGCAAACACCTTTCACCAAAAAATCATTTTGTAAAAAACAATAGTTTTCTGTCAAAAAATAGTTCTAACAGAAAATTCTTGACTAACCCTATCACGTTGGGCTTTTATAGTACCCCAGCTGCTACTGTTGCATTCGCTGAAGATTTAAAATGCTTCCAAGTGAGTGCATGAACCTTCCTTATAAAGGAAAACTATTACCTAAAACAGTAAACTTCATCTCTCTCTTATCATTGCCACTGTTCATTGCAATTATATATAACTGTCTGGTAATTTATCATTAGTAGAAGCAGAAATTTAATATGTACTTTCATTAAATTGTTCTTCAGGTATTTGTTAAAATAATGTGTGTTACATCTTCTTTGCTGGAGGGAAGACAGAGTAGGAATTCCTCTGTGTGTGTTTGTTTTTGTGAGTGTGAGCAACTTGCCTGTCTCCTGGAAAATTGTGCACTCAAAGTTCTCAAGTTATTTTCACTGGCAGCAAGAGACACACATGGTTGAGGTCTAGCTATAGATATCCTGGAACAAATAGTCCTATTGTTCATCTGAGTGTCTGTACTGAAGATAAACCTAACACCACATTCCTGGTTGTCAGTCAACAGTTTTTTCTGCCCTACTATTTGTGATGTAATGCCAGTCTGTTCAAGGGGAAACCTTCATGCATCAAAATCCTAATTAGATATGTCCTATCTGTGGAATGGCTGTTCCTAATGAGCTCCCCACTACAGTTCTTCTGTGCATAAAGGCCATTCATTTAATATAACCAATGACTACTTTCTGGTGAGGTCTGTGCATTCTTCTGGTTTTTGATATTATCTGATTCATATTTGCTACCACGTGCAAATTACACTTTACTCTTTATATGACTCGTGGAGGTGTAGGTGTTATATATAATGCCAGAAGGCACAGTTCTGTAAATTGCTTCAGATATGGAGTGTGCAGAGCTGCTAAAGATTTGGGCTTGAATGCAAGCAACAACCAGGATTAGACCAACAATTACAGCTTGATGATGTTCATGCTCTTCACTGATTTCATTATTTCCTCTAGTGCTCACTAAACCTGGAAAGGTGCTGCATGAATGTGTATAGTGTTCTTTTGGAGTTTTGAGGATGACATATAGCTTATGTATATGCCAGTGCAGAACACTTTCTTTGGTTTGAACAGCATTTGACATGTATAATAAGACATCTTTAGAGACACTCATTGCCTAAACTGAGAGAACAACTTTCCTCTTGAATAGACTTTCACTCTATTCTCAGTGGCTTTATCGAGAAAGATATTGACTGGCTAGTAGATGTGATTCAGAAGACTGAACCACAGTAATAGTAATAGTTCCAGGGTATTTATAACCAGGATGTAGAAAAGTACTTCTTTGGCCAACACCAAACAAACCCAATTACTGTCTTTGCATCCCAACAGCTAAGCGGTTTAAGATTGCTGTAGTGCTTTATAAGAAATCTATGTCTTCTAAATATCCATTTACAAGTTGGCTGCTGCCTGCTCATTGCCTGCTGACATGCTGGTGAGGCTTTCTGCTCAGCTACTGTTCAGCTCTGATTTCTAGATCTTAGTATTGGAGTGTCAGCCTCCATAAAATGACCTTTCTTGGTGGATTCAACTCTTGATCTAATTTATATTTATTTCTTATCTGAAACACTTTTTCAGATTTGTAAAAGCTATTTCCCACACTGAGGTCTTGATCTATTGGTATTCAACAATTACTTAAGGGGTTAGTTATGATAACGTGGCTTTTATTTGTAATATTTAAACAGATGTCAGTTGACTCCAGGAATTGATACTGTAGTATGCAGTAGGAGCAATTAAAAGAGGAATCGCTATAATGAACAGATGTGCATTGTTTAGCTACTTCTATTTTCTGTTTCAGTTTTCTTCAGGCTAAGACAGAAACTTGAATACAAATTCAGTTCTATGGGTGAAGTCTTCGCTCCACTAAAGTCAATGGGAGTTTGACATTTGACTTCAACGGATCCAGGATTTCACCCTTCGTATCTATAACTGCTGTTAGGGAATATTTTTAGCAGTTATCTAAGGTCCTATTACAGCTGCTTACCTAATAGTTAGCTGATAGTTCCCATCTATTTCACATTAGGTAAGTGCAATGCTTTTTCGAATGTACAGGAAGCACCTTATGTTCCTATCACACTTTGTACATGGGCATTTAAAGGCAAGTAATAAATACCAAACATTACAAAATGGCATGACAACATGCCTTGCTTCAGTTGTTGGCAACAGTGTCTTAATAAACTGTTGAGCACATGTTCATATGCTGTCCCTGTGGCTCAGGTCAAAATATACCATTACTTGAAATTTCAACCCACATCCTTTTGTTTTTACATAGCCTGTGCTTTCCACACAGATGATCACAACAAACTCATAAAACTATTATATATAGTTTCACCATATGCTGAGACCTATTGGGTACTTTGTGGTTATATATTTGAAAACAGAGAATGGAGGGTTTTATTTTGGACTCAAAGTGTGAAATTTACCCTTGCATAGAGAGTCAGCATGCTTAAGTTCCACTTAAGCACAAACTGATTTATATTCCTTGTGCAGATGTTCTGCAAAGGGGTCTGCAAGATGCGGGTTTATCATTTCTGTGGACTCTTTTCTTGGAAGAAGTTTTGGAAACTATTCAGAACACATAATTGGCAATATTGGCAGAGAGATTACATGTCCTCCCTGGATTAGCTGTCCACCTTTCAAACTGGCTTCTTTATCTCAGGGTTGAATTATGATGTTCAGGCCATAGCTGCTCTGTGGACAGAAGATTATTTTAGGTTGCCACGCCTATTCCCAGAAGCTGGGAATGGGCCACTTGATGATTACTTGTTTTGTTCATTCCCTCTGGGGCACATGGCATTGGCCACTGTCGGAAGACAGAATACTGGGCTAGATGGACCTTTGGTCTGACCCAGTATGGCCGTTCTTATGTTCTTAAGTGTCAGAAGACACAGATGTCCCTTGCCTGGCTGCTAAAATTTGCAGCTTTCCTCTGGCAGCTTCTACATGCATTTTCAATATTAAAATCTGCAGCATATTGAAAATTAGGGCACAGTGTAAAATAAACAGCACAAGAGTTACTGTAGTATTGGTACCATACTGGATCACAGAGGGGGCAATGAGGACTATAGGCTGTCGGGCACCCTGCTGCCTAATTCAGGTCTCCTGTGTCACAGGTTATAGGGCCTTCACAATGGATGATTATCAGGATTATGATTGCCTTCAGAAGAACAGGATGCATCTAATCGACAATCAGATGATGTGATCCAAGGAGGAAGTTTCTCTGATATGCTTAGCGTGATAGACCATAAATTTAGGAATCAGTGAATGCAGAGGATACTTTGTGCACATATATTATCCCCAGCTGTGTCATTTGCATATAGAGTAGTGGGCCAGAGGACAGACACAAAAATGTAGGTTTCAGAGTAGCAGCCATGTTAGGCTGTATCCGCAAAAAGAGCAGGAGTACTTGTGGCACCTTAGAGACTAACAAATTTATGTAGCTATCCTACTGCATTTGTTGATTTAGGGTGGGATTTTCCAAAACTGCCTATGGGTATGTCTGCACAGTGATAAGACCGACGGCACAACTGTGACTGGCCCAGGCCAGCTGACTTGGGCTGGAGCCCAGGCTATGTGGTTCTCAGAGCCTGAGCTCCAGCCTGAGTATCTTATACTGTAATTTTATAGCCCTGCAGCCCAAGCCCTAAGAGTCCAAGTCAACTGACCCAGGCCAACCATGTTGAGTCTTTTATTGCAGTGTAGACAGAACCTAGAAGATGACTTTGGATATTTGTATTTCTTAGGCATTTTTGAAAAGCTCACTCTTAAACAATACCAGTTGAGGTTCTGGGCATTTTATAGAGATTAATGAATAGCAAAGGCCTTGTCTACACTAGAAAGAGTTATAGTTATATTGGCAAACCCTCCTAGTGGAGGCACAGCTTTTACTGGAAAAATAAGTTGTTTGCTGCGATACCAGCAATAGGACTTTTTTTGCCAGTATAACTGGATTTATACAACAGCCTTTGCTGCAATAGCTGTAGTAGTTAGGGGTGTGACAATAGCTATGTCAGTATGCAAGCAAAACTTGTAAGGCTATGGCTACACTTGCAGCTGTACAGTGCCGTGAGCTAAATCTGCCTTCGTACAGCTGAGTAGGGGAAGTGCTGTAGTCTGTCCTCACTGACAGCTGACAGCGCACTGTTGTGGCCATATTTGCAACTGCATTGGGAGCAGTGCATTATGGGCAGCTATCCCAGCATTCAAGTGGCTGCAACGTGCTTTTCAAAAGGGGTGGGGTGGAGTGTGACAGGGAGTGTGGGGGCAGAGTGGGTTTTTGGAGTGCTGAGAGTGTGTCAGCACACTGTCTTGTAAGTTCAGACCCCTGTCCCACCTGCTTCTCTCTCTCTCACTCAAAGCAAACTGCAAAATGTTTGCTTTTTCTCTCTGAAACGGAGCTTTGAAACGGCACTTCCCCATTCCTGCAGCTGATCACAATGAGAAGAGTGGCCACTGGATAAGGGGATTATCACAGCACAGTAAGTTAACTCTTCATTCACACTGACACCCGGGAGTTGTAGCCAAGGCACAGCAAACGTTATTCCTCTCGGGGGGGTGGAGTACCAGCAGCACTGTAGCCGCGGAGATACAGCGCTATATGTGCCTTGCCAGTGTGGATGGGGAATAAGGTACAGCGCTCTGGGAGGCTTTATTGCGCTGTAACTCACAAGTGTAGCCAAGGCCTAAAAGTGTAGACCAGGCCTAAGAGAATTAATGACCTACAACAAAGCCTGGGTGTTTTTCAGAAAACTTCTCATTGTACAAAGTGTGTGTGTCTCCAAAACAAAGACTGATGTGTATGTTGGGGGACAGCAGGAGCAAAAAGCTAGGTGTGTCAGTAGTACTACTTACATTGTGTTGAGGTGGGAGCAATTCATACCTCTTCAGTTCAAGGTGATTGCTGTTCCCAGTGGAAGCAGTCAGGCCAGGTCTCCACAACAAATTTCTGGGGGTATAGCAATGTTGGCCAGTAGTGCGATTCCTGACGGGTATCGTTATGCCTGCAGAAGTCTGTAGGATGGATGCAGTTACACTGGCTGTCGTCAGACGCTACCAGTATGGTGCTCTGCTCTGTTCAATGTTGATATCAGTCGGCTGCATATGTGTGTTCCCTCTATGTGCTGACCCGACTCTGTGCAGATAGCAGACCTCGAGAGACCCCCCAATGACCACAGACTCTAATAAGGTACGAAGGCACCTGGGCCAGGTTTATTGTCAAATGAAGCACAGTAATAGTTTCCTATAGACTCTACAGGACATACTACAAATTTGTGTTCCCTGGCAATGGACACAGCTCAGTCAGTGGCGGGACTTTCCACTGCCCCCTAAGCTGGACAAAGACATCCACTTAGGGATGTATTTTTATACACAGGTACAAACAGGTTACGCATCATTGAACATACTGAGGTACAGCCCCTCTATTAGGGGGTTGCCTTTCTCTTGACACAGGTTGGTTTGAACAAACTATCCAGCCATCATACTATTTATCCATCGTATTGTTCTTTCATATTGGCTATCCATCATATTGTTCTTTTATACTGTCTTTAGGCTAGGTCTACCTGTTCCTTGTTATCTGTGTAGGATATGTTTGTACCCAGCTGTTCTGGTGTTGTCTTGGCACATGTTCATTTTATTAGTGACTTCTAGCAGCCCTCTTCTTGCCAACTTCTGTGAGTGGGACCTGCCTCTGGCTCACAGCCCAGCTTTGCTTAACAATGTCTTGACTATTACTCTAGTTCAGGCCTCATACCGGGCCCTGATACCAAGGGTTTATGACTCATCTTACTACACTGGCAAACTATGCTTTTTACCTGAATAGCTTGTTTTGCTGGTAAGGGGTGGTTTTACTATACTGGTACAAAGCCCAGCTTTGTCAGTATAGCTGTGTCTACACTAGGAGTGCTTTGCTGGTAGTGTAGAATCTAACGGTATTCCCATAATGGTAAAAGTGTTCCTACTGTAGGCTTCGAGTTGGTCTACTTATTCCCAGAACAGAAGAGTGCTTCTGTTGACATACATTGTGTCTTTGTTAGGGGACTATGCTGGCATAGCTGTGGCAACATAGGTGTTATAGTGCAGTAGTTCTCAACCAGGGCCAGTATTAGACTTGCTGGGGCCCAGGGCAGAACTCTGAAGCCCCACTGCATGGGCCCTGGCTTTTATATGCAGAAAACCTGTTATTGTGGCACAAATGGGCTGTGGTGTTTTCATAGGATGTTGGGGGGGAGGCTTAAAAAGAAAAAGGTTGAGAACCTCTGCTATAGTGTAGATAAAGCCATAATGCGTGGGGTAGGAGAGTTTAGTCTTTGCAGTTGGAGTGTGAAACCAACTTTATATATAATTTTGTCATCTTTAAGTAAAATTACTGTGGTGTTTTTTCATTTTACCGGATTGGCACAGTGTTGGCTTATCTAAGTTAGTGAAAGGAATTAAATGTAGGAATTTTGGCCAATGTTAAAGGTTTAGACTGTTGTTTTTGTATCCCCTTACACCAGCATGCTCCTCAGAGGTACAGGTAGTTCTATTTTAGGAGATATTATTATGAGTAAGGGATATTAAAAGCTGGCAAATTCCTTAATGTAAATTATCTGAAGTACCAGTATGGAACAAGACTGAGAGCTCTACATAACTAACATCAGAGAAAAGCTATCTGAGTGAAATAATGTCTTTTTTAAAATCTAACGTGTCTGAAGCTGAAAGTGTAGGATTATGTAAATTGACAACAAATACTATGTTTGGTGGCAGACAAACCTCTGTGACTGTGTCCCCAGATAAAGCTGGGTTGATGGGTTCATTTCAGTTCAAATACAAAGAAACTAAGGATAAAAATATGTGATGGTGTAAATCAAGAAATAACAGGAAGAAAAGCTGAATTGTACTCCAAGCAGAATTTATTAGAAGTCTATTCAAGAAAAAACACAGACCCTTTGCTTATAAGAATTTAAAGTCAATTACCTGAAAGCCAGGTATGAAAAACTTGTATTTTTAAAAATCAGTTACAGAGTAGAAACAGTACTTTTTTAAATATCACAGGCAACAGATATTTGTCTTCCATCATAAATGGCATCAAAGATAGGTATGAATCTCACAGCAAAGCTGCATGCAGATCTAAATTAAAATTGAAAGCTTTTGAAATATAAAGCTTTTGCCATGAAATTTGCAGTAATAAAGGTATGCTGCACAAAGATGTTTCTTTACCTTTGTCTTAATGACATTTTTCTGTAATAAAGTCATATGTACATTTAGATTTGGCTAGTAAAACCATTAATAAAATTTTGCATAAAATGCTATTTTACAGAATTGCACTATCCAGGTGTGCTTATGGTAAGAGGGACAAGTAAAGATGTTCTGTATTATGAAAAGGGCAAAGATCAAATGAAGAACTCTGATTTTTTTTTTAAATCAACACCAAAATGGTTCTGTACAAAAAAGTACAAAATGCTAGAGACTACTTACATAGTGATACGATCAACCCTTTATCACAAGAAAAATGCAATAGAAGCCTTTACCATCTATAAGGTGCTGAAGAAACCAAATTTGAATTGTTTTGTATAAAGCCACAATTATCATCCTGTCTCATAATTTCATATATTATTTTTGCTTACCTTCGCATAAGGAAAACGAATAGTGTGTTCAGATATTTGTTTCATTCAGAAAAAAAATACTAAAATGTATCAGTTTTAATAGCTGTGACTTTGTTTTTGTGTGTACTATATTCCTAAACAAGAATTCAGATTTTGTTAACATATATATTTATATCTAGTGAAATAAAATCAGTACATCTGTGTATATTTTTTCAGGTGGCTATGTTAGAATACAATGTTGCACTAACACTGTTTATTGTTCTGTAAGCTTCATCTGATAAATAAAAACACTAACCTCTCAAATTTCATGTTGCTGATTATTACAACAAATTTAGATATAGTCATGTAATGTTAGACATCAGTAGTTCGCTATTGTTGTCTATCTTCATAGCTCATTGTCTCATCATTATCCACAAACTCTCAAGATTTCATGCCTCTTGCACTTCTTTAGTTTTAACAGAAAGCACTATAGCTTATTTGGAAAAAATAAGATTTAACCAATACGATCACACTCATCCAACACACTTGCAGTTCCCTCATTTTAACTACTCTTGCTTGAAATTTTACAATTGCTGTGTATATGTTACAACATATAAGTGCAGGCAAAAAAAAATCTATATTATAATTGTCATATATCGTAAACCAGTAGAATAGGCAAACTTGTGATAGAGCAGAGTGAAAGCAACATAGGTTGCCAAGCTAAAAAGAATGTGGACACAACTTTTTATTTTTTTTAAAAAGTAAACAACTTTCTCTTTGTACCAGGTGGAAGCTAAGAATCAAATTTTTGCATAGCATTTAATGCAAGTACCACAAATGTCCCAAACAATGCAGATTTTCCCATGGTGAGTCACCTGTGTACCTTCCATCAAGGTTTTCCTATTCCTTTGTTTCTAATGGGGGGGAGGGAGGGAACTAAAGCAGGAAAAAGTACTTAAATGTTGAAACGATTCCTCTTGTTTCATAAAAGCTTAGTTATTCACACACTGTAGTCGTTGCTGTAATACTGCTGGAACGGTTTGGCAGATGAGGATGGGGATGATGATGAACTAGATGACCTTTATTTGAGACTGCAAAGCAAGAAAACAGAAGGCCTGTTGTAGCATGTTTTCTAGCAGCTTTATGCAGATGTGTTGCAGAGATGCAGCATAAATAAGTAGGGGAAAAAATTCACAGCCTCTTGACATAGTTTCCAGGGAAAGTACCAAAGAATTTGGTTCTTCTTGAGGTTCCTGAAAGTAGAAGTAATAAATGAAAGATGATAGTAACAGTAAGAAATCACTATGCATGTGTGGCCTTTAAATTTTGTTTTCAGTTTATGAAATTTCATTAGCACTACAAATATTAGGACAGGAGAGACTTTTTATGCTTGTAGAAAGCCAAACTGACCCTGTGCATTGCATAGCTTGATGAATTACATTTCCCAGTCGCAAACTGTTATCAGCTTAAAATATGATGAAGGGAAAAGCAACTACAAGAGGCATAGTTATGTAATTTTATTTCAATTATGTGTATCCAGATTATAATTTGTAATAATTTTAACATATTAAAATATTGACCTAGTAACTTTGAGAGTTATTTAACAATATTAATTGTAATGAAATAATCTGACATAAGGGTGGATGTCATCAGCAGTTCTGTAGGATTTCCAAAATAATTTAGGATTAGCAGGACAAGTATAAAATATTTTTATAGTTTATGTAAAATGTTTGGAATGATCAAGTCAACTTTCTTTGGTCCCATTTCTGAAACCCTTACTCACAGAGAGTAATACTTGCTTACATGAGTAGTCCCATTGAAATCTATGGGATAATTATGTGAATAAATTCCACTCACTCTAGGCGAAGGTTGCATGATAGTGGGACGCAACCTATTGACTTCAGAGGGCTTTGGATCAGGCTAGTCCCCAAAGACTTCAGCATAATCAGGGTTATTATGAGTGCCAAATTACAATCAATTTGCCCCTTAGAACGCATCAAATTATACAATTATCTAAATATAAGAAAACAATGAGGGCAGCAAATATTTCTGAAATTAAAAAAACAAACAAACCAACCAACCAAAATAAAACATACCCACAAACCATCCATCATCACACTTTTCCATCACATCAATGATATCTCCCTCTCTGAGCTCCAATTCATCTTCGTTCCTAGGAGTATAGTTATATAGAGCCTGAAACCTTAAACAGGACAAATAGTGTGTTTTAAAAAAATAAGTTCTTTTCACCTTTACTTAGCTCGAGGAGCTTGTCAAACATTTAATTAACTTTCAAAGTAACATACTCCACTAAAAACTACAACACTGCATATTGGAAAACAGCAATGCAGGAAACTTTTGCCTGCATAAGTACTTATGGGACTAGGTCCAGAATGGAATTCAGAGCATAGTTTATGTAAAAGACAACTCATGTGAGATTACTAAATTGTTTACAGTGGGATTCATACAGCTATGCAATCTAACTGAAGATGCTAACGCACAACTCCTCTCAACTCTATTCTGAGAAGGGGAGAAGCTTTTGAGACAGAGTTAGGTGGGAAGAGAAAGATAGGGGTGTAGTAGCCATGGCCTAAAGGGGAGGGGGGAAAGAGTAAAATGATGTGGGGGAGGGGGAAGAGGAAAGTAAGATGCTGGTCCCAATATCTTAGGAGATAAACTAACTTCTCCCACTTCCTCCTGTGGTGTATGTCCCTTTTGCACCTCCTGGATTCTGGGTCTGGCTAGCCATGTACTTGGCCCTCACTGTAAATTAGAGCAGCCTCAGAGGCTGAACAGATAAAATAAAAATAGATGGAAATGGAGAAAGTGGGAGAGAAAAGGAAGGGAAAAAATGAAAAAAGTACTGTATATCCCTGGTAGAAAAGAGACGCTAAAAGGAAGGCACATACTAGGAATGGGTGGAACAGACATTTCACCTGGTTAACTTATTGTTTTACATTTATGAGTGAACTCAGTTGTCATGAATGTGATAGCTTGAATCAGGCCGTACGTAAGACAAACTGTGCTAGCTTTCACAAACAGGTTTTTCATTCTACTGCATTTCTACCTTACAGTACGCTCTACTTTTTCAGTTATATGGCCTTTCAGTTATATGATGATGTGTGTGATGGATAAATGGGAAGAGAAATGAGACCTCCAAACTCATTTTCTTTCTGGCCCTGTGTTAGAGGTGAAAGAATAGTGTATTAAGTTATTAGGGCTAGATGGTGCCTAAGTCCTGCATAAGGAGTCACATGTAATTGCAGCAGCCGAGGAGCATCCCAGGGATGGAATTCCTTCCTTTCTTCTCTACACTCTTCTTTCTCCAGGAAGGGGAACAGTCTCCTATTGGTCCACCCCAATAGCAGATTACAACAACTCTTACTGTGCCAGTTGGCATACTGTGGGGGTGTAGTCAAGATCCCCCCACATTCCACTATGCTTCTTTGCCCATTCCCTGTCCATCTATGCAGGGCTGAGCATACAGCTTACCCCTCTGGCATACAGTAGAAATGCAGGGATGCTACACAGCAGTATGTGTGTAGGTTTTTATGTTCCCTTATGCTGAGCTATAATCTGGCTCTTTGGATGATATGAGTGCCTAAAACTTCCTCCAACCTAACAAAATTCCCATTGGCTTCAAGGAATTCCGAACTGGGTGATTAATTCTTCTGGTGGTGGGGTCTATAGATCAGTGCTGGAAATAGCCAATTAACGGAATAATGCTCTGCCTGAACAGATTGAAATGGGAGTTAGGTGCCCTGGCACTAATAAAAACCCTCTAGGTGTCTGTGCGCATCTTTAGGCTTGTAAAAATGTTGCCCTTTGGCACTTCAGGGCTTCAGTCTCATTTCATTGCAAGTCAGTGAGACTTAGGCTACCTGGGCCTGATCCAAAGCTCTTTTTGAAGCCAACAGAATGACTCCAATTGGCTTTGGATCAGGACCAGAGGGCCCAAGTCACTTTTGAAAACTGAATTTAAGAGCCTAAGTCACTTAGAGGCTTTTGAAATTTTTACTCTTTATCTAGTTTTATCACTTGCTCATGCCAAGATCCCTTGTAAGATATGATGTTGCATTCTTGTTATCAACTTCATTCACTTCCTAATTTTGCTCACTTTCCTAATCCTGAAGGATCCCTTGACAAACAATAATTTACAGAAGATAATCCAGGGCCAGTGTAGCAGACAAGCTGAATTATTATTAAATCTTTATAACTGGCATTCTGCTCAAGAAGTCTGAAAATGAAGGAATCACAAAATGACCATGAACTGGTTTTTAAATTAATTTCCATCTTAACTGTAAAACATGGAGAAATGTAGCAGTTTTTGTGTGTAACTATGCTATAGTACATTTATCTTCATTTGTGAGATAATATCCATTCATAATTCAGTTTTGACATGACGGATTTCCTGGATGTCTTCCAACATTATTTGGATAACTGTGTTATCCTATGATTCTACTAGTTAGTTTACTGATTCCTTAGAAGATATGCTGGCTATTGTTCCCCTTCTTTAAGTGCCAATGTTATATCTCTGGTTAAGTAGATAAGAAATATACTTACGGTTCCCCCCCACTGTGTATGTTTTCATGAGCAAACACAGGGCGCTGTGGCTGTAATGAAATGATTTGAAATGTAATAAAGATTTAAAATTGTTACTAATTTAAGTATAATTTGGATACTGGCATGATACATATTCTGTTTTAAAAGATAAAGAAAAGAGCAAGCACTAGAACTTTTACAGGTTTAAAGACTAGATTATTTTGAAGGACATAGTGAAAATTAAAAAAAGAACAGCTTTTAATTTATCCAGTCTAAATCTTTTCATGCTGAAGGAAAAGGTCAGAGTTGAGCCTGATTACTTTTTCAAATATCACTAACAGTGCAGGAATGGAGATACCATGAAACTCAAATGCAAATAATGCCTGTTATACAATCTTTGCCTGAAGTGTGTCCTCAGACAAAACAGGAACCAAAAATCATTCTTAACAGTGAAGTATGAGCATCCATTCATTATGATTTATCTAGACAAACAATATTCCTACATACACTTTTAAAAGAATCAAACTAATTATGTCAAAATGTAACATTTTTAGTTTAGAAGGGAAAAGTTGGTAGATATTTCCAGTGCAATGACCTTTTAAGAGTTACCTTCCTTTTTAAATTAGCACCACCCCAATATGTAACAGATGCTTTTAATATTGGAAGTGAAAAACCTTAACTTCCTAAAAAAAGCACACCATGTTATGAACAAATAGAAGCCATTTGTTTATATCTATCTGTATCTATATCCACATTAGACTCAATCCAGAAAAGATGGAGGACATGCTGGTTGGAAGAGGAAAGCAATAATTAGGATTGTGATTATGCTGTCTTTTAGTGGAGGCTGCCCTCCCCTCACAAAAGAGATCTGCAGTCTGGAAGTACTTTGGAAACCTTAACTGGTCTTTGATACCTAGGTACCAAAGATAACTCACACCATATGTTCTCCTATGATTTAATTAAGAGTTAGTGGACTTTTATTTTTTTTAATATCATGGACGTTATCATATTTGTCCATACTTTTGTCTTCTCTAGGTTTGACTATTCCAGTCCACTTTATTTTAGGTTACTCTTGAAGCTCACTATGAAGCTTCAAATAGGGAAAAACAATGTCTTGTTTACTTGCACTAATGAAGAAACACAGTATGATGTCATTGCTTCTGTGCTCTGGAACTGCACTGGTTTCTCAACTGCTCCTGATGAAATTCAAGAGGTGGTCTCCTTTCTATAAATGGTTATATATTTAGGGACCTGCCTACCTGAAGTGACTACTCAAGCGGCCAACACAAATTTGTGCTTGTTAAAGATGGTCTTCCAATAAAGATGGAATAGAATGGTACACAGTAGTTTTAAGGATACCGTGGGATAGTCTCTAATAACAAGTGATTGCCAAATAAGAGAGTGACATCTTGTCCAGATTTCAGTGTATCTCAAAAAATTGGTAATTTTTAAATGTTTATTCTGATAGGGTTGCTGCCTCTCAACAGCTACATAAGCATCTGGGGCACTAAGGAATAAAGCCATGGGAGACAGTGCCTTCCTGATGACTCTGTAGGTGGGGTGGTATCCTCCCCAGCAGAGTGGGCAAACTACATAGCACGAGTTCACTGCCGTCAGTTTCCATATGGGACTATTTCTAATTATAATGGACACAGAACCCCGGCAACCTCCTACACCACGGCCAACTCCTGGAACAGGCTAACGTGCCCCTGTGGGGGCCATGTGGCTCCGCGCACTGCCCCTCTCTGCAGGCACTGCCCCCCACAGCTCCCATTGGCCACAGTTCCCTGTTCCTGGCCAATGGGAGCTGCAGAGGCAGTGCGCGGTGACCTCTTCCGGGAGCAGGAGCCTGCCTTAGTGGCAGCCCTGCTGCACCACTGTACTTTTAGCAGCTGAAGAGCGTGATTGACTGGGAGAGTTTCCAGGATCTACCAGTCGATTGCTATCGACCGCTTGGTGACCACTGCTTTATACACTGACAACTCTCAATCTTAATTCATTACTAATAGTGCTGCCAGAGCTAAGCAAATCAAACTAAAGGGTTCAGAGACAGCCAGCCACACACCTTTTAAAAAAGATAAACTACTTCAGTGTTCTCCTCTCACAGAGTTTCCTCACAGCCATGTCTAATTTTTCCATCTGATTTAAAAAAAACAACCACCAAAAACATGCATCACTAGGTAATTTTAAAGCAAGCTTTTAGGTTAGGTAAAATGATGGTCTATCACTCTTGAAAGAGTCCCCTTAGCCAGTTTTCAAACTGGAATGGTCCTATGATTTGACAATTGCATCTATAATAGAAACTGATCCACCACATGAATATACAAGATTTCAAACAAAATAGTTATTTAAAGGTGGTGGGTTTTTTCCTTTTCTTGAGGAGCCCTCTGTACCTTGGGTGGCTAAATACAAATTCTTCCCTCTACAAACACTTCGATCCATTTCAAAGCCCCCACTCCTTGTCTACTATCCTTATCGTTGAAGAAGACTGGACAAAACTCTCTTTGCAGCCCAATTTGTCATGTGATTCTAGACAACTTTCTCCTTTGTTGCTAGGCACATGACTGCCTGAGTATTTTGCAGCACTCCCAGTGCAAAAATCATAACATAAAAAACAAATTGATATGTAGTGTTGCTAGCTGTCTGAGTGGAATACATACAGATTTATACTGAAGCTAACAAGTTAAGCCACATTTTGATTAAGGGTTACTAATTGCACATTATAATCATCACAGTTTTTCATGTAGCTAAAATTACACCATGTTAATGTTGCACCCAAGGTTATTTTTAAATTAGTGCACACAATTTATTGCAGAGAACATTAGAATCAGTCTCAATTTCATGTTTATAGAGTTTATGGGCCAGATTTTCAAAGGTATTTAGTTGCCTAAAGAGACAGTGGCATCTAGTGGATTTGCAAAAGTCTATCTCCCATAGGAGTTAGACACTTAGGACTTTTGAAAATCCCACTAAGCACATAGCTGCATATTTAGATGCCTAAATATCTTTGAAAAATCTGTCCCTACATGTCTGTCTATCCTTCCTGATATAAATTCTGTTTATGTGATATGCATAAAACATTCTTAAAGTATCTTTGTTTTTATGTCATCTAATGGTGAGAAATTCAAATGATAAAACAAAACATATTATCTGACTGTGGTAAACACTCATCAAAATCTGACTGATCAAGCAGAAATGGGAACAGGTATTGGGACTGGATTCAATACGTGCTCCTGACCTATGCTCTATCTGCCCTTCCGCAAACCCTTGAATGTGATTTGAATACCAGTGGCAGGCTCCATGTACTTCTCTTTTAAACTCCTATTGATGGGGTGTTGTTAATTTGTTTTGGGGTTTTTTTTGCAAACAATAAAGGGTAACATCCTTAAAAACAATATTATAAATGACTGAATACCTTGAACATATGCCAAAAGAGGAAGAAATGAGTCAAGCAATGTATAATACTACTGTGCTCTTCTCCATGTAATTCCAACATGTCTCTGTTAAATATAGTATCTCTGCTTAAGTCAGATAATGTTGACATGACAGAGTGTAAAATGCATTGGTACTCAAGGCAAGAGATAATTTTACATTCCAGACTTAATTAGAAATAATAGTATTTAGCAAATACATAATACTTTACATATTCACAGAACTGTAGAAACAATTAATAAAGCATCACAATGCCCTTGCAAGGTAAATAGGGACTTTGATCTCCATTGTTTAGATGCAGAAACACACACAAAGGCTAGGCAGAGACTAGTCTATGTCAGGTCAGGAGCAGAGCTGGGATGACAACCCAGGAAACCTAGACACTCAGGGCTTGGCTACACTTGTGAGTTGGAGCTCATTAAAGCAGCCCTGGGCGCCCTAACTCACCACCCGTCCATACGTCTACACTGCAGTTAAAAACCTGTGGCTGGCCTGTGTCAGCTGACTTGGGCTCGCAGGGCCTGGGCTAAGGGGCCACTGTTCCATTGCAGTGTAGACTTCTGGGCTCATGGTGGAGCCTGGGCTCTAGGGCCCTCAAGGTGGGAGGGTCTCAGAGCTTGGGCTCCAGTCCCAGTCTAGAAGTCTACACTGCAATCAAACAGTCCAACAGCCTGAGCCCTGCAAACCTGAGTCAGCTGGCATGAGCCAGCTGCAGATTTCTAATTGCAGTGCAGACATACCCTCAGCCAATAGAGTGATTGGGGTCACAGAGGGACTTAGGCCTTGGCTACACTTACACGTTATACCACAATAAAGCCTCTCAGAGCGCTCTACCTTACTCCCTGTCCACACTGGCAAGACACGAAGAGCGCTCTGACTTCCCGGCTGGAGCACTCCTGGTAGTCCACCCCCCCAAGAGAATTAACAGCGTATTGGGTGAGACGCTTCAGTGCCACTGTAAATGAGAAGTAACATTTCAACGCTCTAGTTGACCTCCGGAAACGTCCCATAATTCCCTTAACTGAAGTGGCCTCTCTTGTCTTTGAACTTGGGACGCGGAAGTGCCCTTTCAAAGCTCCGTTTCAGAGTGCTGGCTGCTTATCTGGTCTGAGGAAAAAAACAAACTACTACTGTTTGCTTTGAGTGAGTGAGAGAGAGGCAGGAGAGGGAGAGGGGGTCTGAACTTCCAAGACAGCGTGTTGACACACACTCAGCACCCCAAAAACGCACTCTCTCCCCCCTACACTCCCTGTCATACTCTACCCATTTGAAAAGCACGTTGCAGCCACTTGAATGCTGGGATAGCTGCCCATAAATGCACTGCTCCCAATGCAGCTGCAAGTGCTGCAAATGTGGCCACAACAGTGCGCTTTCAGCACTCAGTGTGGACAGACTGGAGCGCTTTTCCTAGTGCGCTCTCTGAAGGCTGGTTTAGCTTAAAGCGCTCTACAGCTGCAAGTGTAGCTAAGCCCTCAGAGTTTCTAGATTCCAATTCCCGTGGCTCAGTTTACTAGACCATATTGCCTCCTGTGTAGGAGTAAAAGATTTAGGACTTTAATTTCAACTGTTTTTTGCATCCTATCATGCGGAGTACCATAGGACCTAAACCTTCTCTCTACTTTAGTGGGAATGGAATCTATCCCCTAATTTGCCTCCTAACAAGCAATATCACTGCCCCCTACTACCTAATTTCTGGTTTGTCTTTTTGTGATGTCTCTGGTACATACCAGTTCAATGGAAATAGGGTTGCCAACTGTCTAATTGCACAAACCCAAACACCCTTCCCCAAGGCCATGCCCATGCCCCTGCCCCTTCTGAGGCCCTTCCCCCACTCATGCATCCTCACTCACTTTCACCAGGCTGGGGCAGGAGGTTGGAGTGTGAGAGGGGGTGCGGGCTCTGGGAGGGAGTTTGGGTGTGGAAGGGGGCTGAAGGAGGGGGTTAGGGTGTGTGTGGGTGGGGGGGGGGTTCGGCGGTGCTTACCTCGGGTACCTCGGGGGCGGGGTGGCATGTCTGGCAGCAGCTCCAAGGCTCACGGGCGGCCAGGCGACTCTGCATTCTGCTGCTGCCTGCAGGCACCGCCCCCACAGCTCCCATTGGCCATGGTTCCCCGTTTCCGGCCTATGGGAGCTGCAGAGTTGGTACTTGGGGCGGGGGCAGCATGTAGAGACCCATTGGCCACCCCTTCTCTTGGGAGCTGCTGTCGGACATGTCACTGCTTCCAGGAGCAACGTGGAGCCAGGGCAGGTAGGGGGAGCCTATCATAGCCCCGCTGCACTGGCAGACTTTTAGCAGCCTAAAATCTCCCAGATTGGCTTCAGTAGCCTCCGGGAGATCAAGCCCGATTCTGAGAGACTGCTGGCCAAACTAGGAGGGTTGGCAACCCTAATGGGAAACAAGGATCCAGCAAAACAAGGGAAACGCGAATATCTTGTCGGGGGAGGAGAATACACCTCCCCTATACACAGCAGACAGAGGGAGGGAGACAAATGTAAAATCAAAGGGCAACTACACAGCAAGAGATCTCTATGCAGGGCCAGCTCCAGGCACAAGCAAACAAACAGGTGCTTGGGGCGGCCAATGGGAAGGGGTGGCACATCCGGGTCTTCGGTGGCAATTCATTGGCGGGTCCCTCAGTCTGTCTTGGAGTGAAGGACTCGCTGCCAAATTGCCACCAAGGAAGGAAGCGGTGCAATTGAGCTGCTGCTGAAGTGCTGCCGATCGTGGCTTCCCCTCCCCCCACCCCTTCATTGCTTGGGGCAGCAAAAAAGCCTGAGCCGGCCCTGTCTCTATGCTCCCTTGCAAATCCATTCTGCTATCAACAGTAAGAGGCAAAAGCAGTCTCAGATGCTTTTGAGACAAAGCATACTGAATGTTAAGGTACACATGTAAAGCATTTTGGTCCTAACCAAAAAACCCAGCATACTATAACAAACTATATTTTCATTTAGAATCTTCTTGAATATTAGAGCACAAAATATAAGACCAATACATACACTCTGTAAATAATTTGATCTTTAGGTTTAATACAATAGATGTATTACGTATAATGACTGTTATGAAGGGAAACGCTGAAGAGAATCACAGTTGCAAATAGCAGTGCTGGGGAAAACATAATATCAAGTCAGTGCAGCGCACACATTGCTATGGCAACAAAATATTTTCAAAAGAAGAATATGAATGCAAAAAAATCAAGGAATATTGAACACATTACAAAAGCCATATTACATGCAATTAAAGGCTAGATTTTTTTTGGCTATAAAAAGGACATTTTAATAATCTGGAAATGCTTTGAAACAAGAGGAGCCATTTAGAAAATAGTTAGAAAAATAGACTAAATTGTGTAAAGAATTCTGTCATTTTTGATGTTTTGCGAACACTGGGCAATCCAGTGGAGATACAATACACAACAGAACTGTAACATAAGGTGCTGTCCACAAAGAATTTCATTATGATTTTATGCAAATCATGTTTGTAGTTTGACAGCAGCATTGCAGCACAGCAGGAATGAAACACAGCGTACTGATAGTATTCAAACATATGTTATCAAACAAAGAACGGGAGACTAGCTATTTAAACTCCTTATGCTAGGGGAGAATGCTGACATCACACACTGGGCATTCAGTACCATACCCTGTGTGAATAGCTGTGACCTCTGACAGGTGAGTTGCAGGATCTCTTAGTCATCACAGGGCTACGAGGAGGTTTACCCATAACAAATATCTCTCTTTTTAAATCAGCCTGGAAAAACCATAAAAATTGTATAAGTTCATAGCTTAAGTACAAAGCCCTACAGGGGATTTTTGCTGCTTTGTTTGCGCATACAAATTGGACATGCTAATTCTTTAATTAAAGAATTAGCATGTGTTAAAATGCAAAGAACAAGCTGATCTGTTAGTCCAGCACACCTGTGCTTTTGCTATTGTATCACCTGCAGCATTGTTTAGTTGCTCTGGCTGTTACACTGACATTTACAGCTCCAACTTGCAAGATTATTCACCCATGACCCTTTTTGGGATATGATCTAGCACTGCAAATTTAAATATTGAAGTGACTATTAATAATATAGAACACTCAAAAGCACACAGCAGAAGGTTCATAGCGAACAGGGAAATACTAGCAACTGATATTATAGCCCTTTGACATTAAACTGAAAGCACTGCTGACATCTGACTTGCTTTCTGAGTGCATGTTTAAGGCAGTGGAGGATGATAAATAAAAGGATATCAGTTAGGCTGGTGCCTATGTAAATTAGCTTTCAAAGCTAATTGTTTCATGGAAATCAAAACTTGTAAGACAAAGGGGATGTGAAGAAAATGAGAATTATTTGTGAGGAAATGGTGAAGTGTAATATCCTAACTGGAAGCCTGGTCCTTTGGATTTTGTGAAGAGTTGTCATTGAAATGTTTGTACATGTACTCGGAGTGAACAATGGGCTCCTTTTACAAACTGGAAGAGTGAATAACAAAGAAATGAAAAAGAAGCCTTAGACAGGGGCCAAGAAGGGAGAAAAACGCCTTAAGATTCCCTTTGTGGGGTTTCTTCTGATTTCTTCCTTCAGAAAACGAGGTTTTCTCCACCATGGAAGAGTTTCACGTTTGTCTTCCAAGCCTTATGGATATCCAAGGATCTGCTGGAAATCTCACACGAGGCCTGGCTCCCTTAAAGGGGGTTCCACAGTGTGACAGGTTCACTGCTACATACTGTGGATGTGGAGGATGTGTTGCATAATGTTCTCCTTGCCCCCAAGCCTGCCCATTGCTTGGGCCACATGCTCTCTGCTCTAACATCCAGGACTAAGAAACATAGTGCTGCTTAGGAAACTGACCTGCCTCTCACTGTGCGGGCAAGGGGGGGATCAGTTTGTCAAAGGACTTTTCCATGTGTGGGTCAAGAGGGCATATGCTACCTTTAAATACTTACATTCTCCCTGCAAGATATAAGGCTCTAAAAGAATGAAAACATTAAAGACTTAAAAATCAAAGAGTTAAAATAAATGTTCTAGTTTTGTATATTTTTAATGAGACTGGCATAGACTTGATTTGACTTTCCACTGTCATCTCCCCAATGCTTTTATAATCACACAGGGAAGATTTTCAAAGGACAGATAGGCACCCAACTCCCACGAAAAGTTGGAAACCTAAGACACAGAGGCCTCATCTTCCCTGTGAAAAAAAGATGCGTCTTTGAGTTTGCTAACACATGCTAACTAATTCAAGGTAAAATCTTAGTGACTACATAAAACAATTTGTAGTTTTCACACAAGTTAAGGCCTATGGGGGAGCCTAATCTTTGAGTCAACTCATGTGAAAACTACAAACTGCCTTGTCTTCACTAGGATTTTACCTCAATTTAGTTAATTTGTCATCTAACTTGAGCTAAAACTACACCTTTTTTCCAGTGATGGCGAGGCCTACTGCCCCTTTAAAAATCCTACCTACAGTTTCTTGTATTTCACTGTCCTTAGTCTCATCTAAGGGTATTGACAAGCTTCTACACACATCTGTGAACCAATCCTTTGTCTGACATGAGCAAAATTATCACAATATCAATCCTATTATTCCCTTTACCTTGTAGGGCTTTCCCATCTTGAACAACTTTCCCTCATCTTGTGTATTTTAGTTTTGTACTCTTTGATGTAATTAGTTGTTAAGAGACTTAAATGCCTGGCTTCTTAAAACAGTAGCCATGCAGTGTTCAGCATGTTACTCACTGATATACACAAGTGGAATGGGAATACGAACTACCCCTTCTTCTGAAATCCAATTCACAGCCTAGAGATAGGGGGTTTGTGCAAGCCAAATGGATCAGTATAATGGTAAGCATTATACTTTTGACTTACTAAGAGTTGCTGGGATGTTAGTTCACCTGCCCATTGCTGTGCTCAATCTTTGCTGCTAGACATAGCAGACATTGCCTGCTTATCAGAGGCAGGAAGTGTTGTCTCCAGAACAGATACAGATGGCTGATCAAAACTCATCAGTTAATGGGAGTCTTCCCATTGGTTTGGGCCTATGCTGATGACATTCACAGGGGGAATTGCTCAGTGGCCTTCAAAGATAATCTAGAGTATGGAACAGGCAGAGAACGGGAGACGATCAAAAAAAGACACTGAAGAGTTGTGGATAGACCTCTGTAAGAAAAAAGAAACGGTTCTCTAGTTCTTATCATTGCTTAATCTTCATTGTCTTAAAATGAGACAATAAAATGTCCCTCTCTTGATAACTTGCACTTCTTACCCTTCACCACTTCCAATGAAAAGCAACAAAATAAAATCCAAAGTCAAAATTCGTGCCCTGAGGTGTATGAACTTTCAGCTTCTTGTATCATTTAAAAGAGTGCATATTTGTATTTCCTTTCATTTTGGATTAATTTGCCTTGTTAGGATTTATTGATGAATGCTCAAATAACATGAAAAATCTCAAGATCCCCTAGAGATAATTTCAAAGACTTTATGCTAGTCGGTAACATTTCCTGAATTTTATTTGTTTTGATTCAGAATAAGTAAAAGCACTCATCTATAGGCTCTAAGTGCCCTGTCAGTTATTCAAAATTATATAACCAAAATGCAATACGATTAGTTCACCCCTTCTAGCAAGGTGCAGCACATGCTCAGTTATTATCAACCACATACTATGGCCACTACTACAATCCTCCCACTTCTCTTCAAAACCAACAAATGGCCCTTTTAGCATGCCCTCAAAGTAACCAAATCATGGCAATTTTTAGACCAGACAGGAGATTATTTCAGAGTCCCTGGGTCCTGAAGGAGTACACCCCAACCTGCAACTTCCTCTCTATTATAGGAAGGGGATCTTGCAACAGCATCTCTACTTACTGCAGATACACTAGGTAGTGTATCACAGGGAGAGAGGTGGTCTCTTAGGTGAGAGAGCTGAAGCTGTCAACAACATCTCTTTCTCAGTGGGGGAAAAATGGAACACCTTAAATCTTGTTTAAAATCAATCATAGTGTTTTTATGGTGATTTTTCTCTTTTCTGTTTAAACCAAATGTAATGCTCATGAAATGAACATCTCTGGAGCTTGACTCCTTCTGTGTACCCACTAAAGACCTAGAAAGCAAGTGACAATTTCAGACTTCTCTGCTATGCCCCGCCACAGTGCTTCAACCCTCATCTGGAAATATGTCTTGAGAAGAGAAAGTTCCCTAAACTCTATATCTGTTCAATTTTTGGCTAATGGGACTGACAACAAGAATGCTACTAATGGGTGATAAGTGTGATAGTGGTTATTGTGAAATACACATCTGCCCCTTAGGAATTGGACTGAAACTACAAACTCCTTTAGCACAACATCTGGTAACTTTTCAGTGGCCTAATGACCTAGAGCCTGATTCATCTCCTATTGCCGTGATCAGCAACCACCCATTGAATTCAATGAGAGCTAGATCAAACCATTAGTGTGGATTCAGAAACATGATCTAGAGAGTAAAAGCTCCTACATCCTATACCTGAGCTATCCAGCTAATCCTTCCCTGAACTATCCAGTCCCTTCATGATAGTTTTTTCTTACTTGACATTGTTATTGAATCGGAAAAGGCACTACGCTGCTTATAACATTTGAGCTAGCTACATGCTTATGCTACGAATATTATATACTCAGAAATTATATTTAAAAATGTAAAAAGATCAATCTCAGCATTGTTCCTTCTATTTGTCAAACACACATGGAGACATGCAGCAATTCACAGTCAACAAGTGCAGTTACCTTTAACTTTGCTGAGTTTATCTCCTGTCGGTATGAAAGTTTGGAAAGGAGAGGAGGTGAATGGGGAACAGCAGACTGGGAAGATGTGGAGACAGACTGAGAGGGAGGTGCCTTGGCAGAGTGAAATGGAGGACTAGAAGGAAGATGAGAAGGAGAAGCAGAAGGCCCTTGTGTCCCAGAGGAAAGTGGGGCTGGCTTAAACATTTAAAAAAGACAACAAGTAATCATGCTGTACAACCATCAGTGAAGAACATAAAGTGCAGAGAGAGAAGTAACACACCACTAACAAGCAAAGACAGAGAGACCCCTAACTGCTGTACTCAGGCTGATGTTACATTCATCACAAGTCAGTAAATCTAATATTCTGAGGAGAAATCACTCATAGTCTTACCATATTCTACTTACTTCCTACTACTACCCTGTCTTTAGGCTCATTCATTTGAAAAACACAAATATGGGATGGGAGTCAGTGTATTTCTTGTAATTTAATAACTGTATTCTTGGAGGCACCCTAATACGTCTTAGCCTTGATTTTGCAAGTGCTCAGCAATGAAAGTCGAGGGTGCTTAGCACCTCACCCAAGAGCTCAGTATCTTGAAGGATTGGGCCCTACATGAAGGTCTGTTAAAACTTCAAATGAAACCTGCCTTTAAATACATTATTTATAAGGGGCACTGTTGAGTTAAATTAAGTCCAAATTTTAAATGTTATCAAAAGAAACTTTTGCAAAACCTAATACTTTATGTTTTTCAGAAATTACAATTAAAGCAGTTCTTAGTTAAACATTCCCTCAAATATTGAAACAAAGAGAACTATCATTCTCTGTTACATGGTACCCTTATTTTCTCCAGTTTTGCTTTCTCTGCTAGATAGCTGCCATCACAATCATTTATCAGAGAGGTAGCCCTGTTAGTCTGGTTCTGTAAAAGCAGCAAAGAATCCTGTGGCACCTTATAGACTAACAGACGTTTTGCAGCATGAGCTTTCGTGGGTGAATGCCCACTTCGTCGGATGCCATCCGACGAAGTGGGCATTCACCCACGAAAGCTCATGCTGCAAAACGTCTGTTAGTCTATAAGGTGCCACAGGATTCTCTGCTGCTATTACAATCATTCTGACCTGAAAGGCAGAATATGTGACTTTCTTCGTTGGCTCACTAGTGCTACCCTTTGAATTATTTGACAGAGTGGAAGCTCTCAAACATTGCAGAAATAAGACCCTGAACAAGACACTACCTATAAAACAGAGCTCAGACTGAATCAACTAATTTTCATTGTGCAAATCAAAAGAAATGCAAGGAAGTGAGAAAAGAGGGTACACTGACAAAATTGAATTTTTAAAAAAAATCTTACAATTTTAATAATGTAAGTGTTATTAATATTTTAAGTAAATGAATGTGTTTGTTAACAGCTATAATTTTTATACTGGCAGTGTCCCTTGAAATAACCACAGCAGTTTGTTCTCAGGGTTACATTGTAATTTTTAAGCCATGAGAACAAGTTATGAGTGCTGCAAAGTGTTACAATCTATCAGGGATCACCTATTACCCATATATCTGTTTTATAGATTGGTTTTAACCAGATTAACTGCTTGAACGGTCTGACTGTTGAAACAAATCTTATATATATATAAAAAAACAGTTACTAAAACTTTGCTTGGAAACATTAGAATTAATTTTATATAAATGTGTTAATTAATTCAGGGCCATCTTGTGGCATTTAGACATTGGCATGCATTAGGGGCACTACAGAGTTGTGCTGGTCCAGGGGGAGGGATCATGCCTTAGAAAGCACGCATTTCATGGCCAAACTTATTCTGGCCCCTAGTTATTAGTCACATTCTTGTGACATGAACACACTATAATTAGTTAGATGGCCAAATGACACATCTGAGAGGTGAATTGCTGAGTCTCTGTAGGCGATTCCTCCTCACACTTTCAGGAATGTGTGGATAGCCCTGCTTTTGGGAGCTCCCATTCTGTCAGATAATTCAAAGAATAGCACTAATGGGCCTGTGAAGAAAGCTGTGCATTCGGTCATTAAGGTCAGAACTATTGTAATGGCAGCAGAGAAGGGAAGACTGGAAAACAAGGGCACCATGTAACCTAGAATGGTATTTCTTTCAGTTTCAGTAAGAGAGAGATTTGAGATGGGAGTGCCATTTTCTCTATTATTAAGAATATCATATATAATTTATGTAATAGAATACAACCCTAATTATAATACTGTATGTATATGTATAGATACACAAAAATATGTTAGAAAAGACTAGACTAATTATACTAGGAGTGAACTGTATGAATGTAGAAGCTAAATCTTAAGAAATTAAAATACCTCTTTATTGATACTTGATGAATGGTGTCCTTCATAAGGTATCATAGGCTCGCTTTTAATTACTATTGGAGATTTTATTCTGTCATGTCTCAGTGTCTCTATATACAGTCCTGGCATTTGTTCTGTTACATCAGGTGCACATCTGTAGAAATATGAATCCTGACATTTTGGCTGACCCTCTTGGATTATTGACAGGTGCTCCTCACAGATTTCCTCTTCCTGTTCATCAATTGCTGCTAGCATTCTGGGTAGGGAGCCACATTTAGAAGGCTCAGAGACAGCAAAAGCAGTGATCATGGTTCCATGTGCTTTTGTAGAATCTGATAAGCTTCTTGTTTCTTTAACAGTTGGAGATCCAATAATCTCTTTCAGATCTTTATATTTTCTTTCATTCATTTTGATACCATTTGTTATGGGCTTATGTGCTGTGTCCTGAAATTGGATTGTTGGAGGAAGTGATACAAAAGTACATGCAGGGAAGGGCTGAAGAAGAGATTCAGAAGACCTGAGAGAGGTCTTTGTTGACATAAATGGAACAAAACGATCATCCTTAACTTGGCAAGTGATATTAGCAGGGGGCATTGGTATAGACTGGGATGCTGTTAATGCCAAAGAGTTGAGTTCCTCTAGATCACAACGAAAGCTGTCAGGAAAAGGTGGAGGAGTTGGGGCAGGCATGCTTGACAGTGGAAAACCAACAGTCAGTGACAACCATTCATTGGTGACAGCCTGGAGATTCCCTTTATTAGAATCTGACCAAGGAGAGGAATGATATCTGGGAGGTGGGGATGATGCTTTGGAAGCCAACTTTAGAAATAAGGAAAAGCATAGGAATTAAAAATAAACAAACAAAAAAAATTGACATTGGACTAAGATATGAGTAGCTTAAGCAAAAAAAGTTATGTGCCATCTTCTGGATTATAGGATATTATTTCAGTGAGCACAAATGTCTGAAATCATTACTGCATGAATCAGAATAGCTGAAAAGATATTTGAAAAGTGAAACTGTATCAGGTTCTGGCCTAGGGCTTAAATGTCAAACATCAAGACAGATCTGAATCACGGAGTATGAAGGGAGCCTAAATTTGATCTGCTAGGATTATGTTATTTACTGCTCTATGCAAGTGAGCCTATCACAAGATGTTATATAGTACACTCAAGTCAGCTTTGATTTCCCCAAACCATTATTTTCAGAATAGTCATACTGTTAAAAGCACCTTGCTCACTGGGTTCCATTAAACACTAATACAAACAGAACAAACCAAATAATCTCTAATTTTCCTAATGTTAAATGTTTGCTGTACCTTCTTGTGGTGATCTTAAAGAAACATCTTAAATACATTGCATACTTTTATTAAGGCATCAATAGCTACATAATGCACTTTTTATTTAAAATTGATGTAATTGTGAACAAATAAAATTACATTTTTAGTTAAGGTACATACACTTAAATCTAATAGAATGTAGACAGTAAACAATCCTTTTTAAGATGGTGACAGCACAGTACATAGCAATATATTTTGAGTAGCATTACATAATATTGATTGAAGTATCCTTCTGGTAAAAGAAAAGTCCTTTTGTAAGAATGATAGACTGGTGAGTCATACGTACACTGCATCTGTAGATATCCATTGCTTCAGTAAATACTGAAAATGTATTTTTTGTTACTAGTAATCCTCAAAATTAAACTGGCATGAAAAAAATATTTTAATTTCCTTGTTAGAATAATCTAAAACAACTCTAGATTTCACATCTATTTAATTATCTGGCTACTTTAGATTTTAAAAATTACTGTAAGAAAAGAAAATAAGGCTTTATTACTTATACAGAGTTTGAACCGGAGAGTCATAGACTGGGGAGAAGAGAGCAAATTACTTACCTCCTACTGAAGTTTTCTCAAGGTAGATGGCTTTATTTTTGAGAAGTTAGATAATTCTTTGGTATAGGATTTCCTGATATCAAGTCCTCTTGCAAAATTTAATAGTTTTGAGTTCCTTTGTTTTTGACCATGAACAGATCCCACATAATGCAAAGACTATTGAATTATCTCTCCCCACCTCCCCCACCCCCAAACAACTGGAAGAGCCTCTAGAGGCAGAAAATGATATAATGGGTAACATGTTATATACATGAATAGGAGGAAGAATAAGTAGAATCCTGAAGTGAAGCCACTGATCATGCTAAACCCTAGTACTCAGTTGGGAATGCTTAAGTTTACTAAAGCCTCTCCAGCTACTGTAAGAAAAGAAGACTTAAGACACTTTTTCCACACATGTAGCCTCTTCTGAATATATAGAAGAATTAATGGATGAGAAGTTGGCTTGAGAGATTTCAGTACAGTATTTTTTCTTCCATTTGTGTCAGTGCAGCAACTGCTGCAGAAATTCCCTCTATTACATAAAAGACCCTTGATTTTTTTTCTTAGAAAATAGATACTCACTGACATGCATGTGTGTAGACATCTGTTTTAGACTCTGTGGGCCTGATTCTTCACTTCATTACAGTTTTATAGAGAGGTAACTGACAGAATATACCCATGTTCTCACCCTACACACTATTGTAATAATCGTTGTACAAAGTAAGGTATCATTTGAAAACTCACAATTTGCTCGTCAATATTGTCCTGATAAAATATGTGTGGTAACATTGTATGTGAAGTTATAAGATTCTAGTGCAGGGGTCGGCAATCTTTCAGAAGTGGTGTGCCAAGTCTTCATTTATTCACTCTGATTTAAGGTTTTGCGTGCCAGTAATACATTTTAACGTTTTTAGAAGGTCTCTTTCTATAAGTCTATAATATATAACTAAACTATTGTTGTATGTAAAGTAAATAAGATTTTTAAAATGTTTAAGCAGCTTCATTTAAAATTAAATTAAAATGCAGAGGCCCCCAGACCGGTGGCCAGGACCTGGACAGTGAGAGTGCCACTGAAAATCAGCTCGCATGCCGCCTTCGGCATGCATGCCATAGGTTGCCTACCCCTGTTCTACTGCATGGTGTTATTAACACATATCCAAACCGAGGTTGGCAAACATGTCTGTCTCAGACAAAGGAATGTGTGCTCTCCTTCATTTGCATTTAAGCAGTAAACAGAGTCATCAAGCAGGAAGTGGGAGATAAAGGAAGCTCAAACAGGTGAGAAAAAAGCAGCAGGGAAATGTTCCACATAAACTTTTTGTCTCCTGGTACCCAGTTGGAAATGTTTTTCAAAAGGAGGACTAAAAATCTAAAAAGGAAGGGCAAACACCCTAAGGTACCCCACCTCTCTACTTGCCCATTGATTCTCTACACCTGACACACCAAAAGAAGACTTCATTGGATTCTGGGAGAAGGGGTCCTGACCTAGAGGGTTTGGTCAGTAAGACTTCAGAAAGCATATGGTGAGAAACTTTGCTTGAATCTGATATGGTTTGTTAAGTTATGCACCAGTAGCATTTTGACTTTATTTTCTTGTAACTATTTCTGATTTTTGTGCCTCATTACTTGTACTCACTTAAATTCTCTTTCTTTGTAGTTAATAAACTTGTTTTATTGTTTTATCTAATCCAATGTGTTTAAATTGAAGTACCTGGGAAACTACATTTGTGGTGGCAAATTGTGTGCATATTAATTCTATTAAAGTAGTAATGGATTTTATATAAACTTATATTATCCAGCAAAGAGTCCGGTGGCACCTTATAGACTAACAGAAGTTCTGGAGCATGAGCTTTCGTGGGTGAATACCCACTTCATCGGATGTATGCAGGGTGCATCCGACGAAGTGGGTATTCACCCACGAAAGCTCATGCTCCAGAACTTCTGTTAGTCTATAAGGTGCCACAGGACTCTTTGCTGCTTTTACAGATCCAGACTAACACGGCTACCCCTCTGATACTTGTATTATCCAGTTGATGTCTGGGCAGTACAGGGCGTACATTGCTAGGGGATAATCTAAGACTGAGAGTCTGTTGGGGTCACCCTGCAGTATAACCAAGGCTAGTAAGAGCCATGGGCTGTCTGCAGCACACAAACAGATGTAGTTGGGAGTGACCTGCATGCTGGAGGCTGTTTGTGAGCAGTCCAGGCTAGAGGCTACAGCAGAAAAGTATTGTAAAAGGTACCCCAGGTTAGAGGACAGGGTGACACAGTGCTCATCAGTCTGGACTGTACCATTCTATGTCACAGTAACTACATTGATATCACCATAAAACTGGTCTAACAGAGTGGAGAATAAGGCCCAGTGATCCTTATTGTTATATCAGAAACATCAAGTGCCTCTTTCCTGAAACTTAGCCATTTTTAATTCTCCATATTCTCAGAGATTTTGTCAAACCTGTCCATTGCTACCTCTCTTGTCAAACTCCTATGAAGTCATTAGGAGAAAGAACATGTGGCATCTCTAGGTGCCCTGTTCCTTCTTGGTCAAGGAAAGATGCTTTATTGGAGCAGTCTCAGGGGAAGATCTTCAGCTGGTGCAAATTGCCATAGTTCACTGGCACTTAGGGAGCTATGACATTTACATCAGCTGAGGATCTGCCCACTGCTATGTTTAGTTTTCTATCACAACAAGGATAGTTTGAACTATCCAGCAACTAATATGAAGAAATATAGATCAGGGACAGACATTCTGTTTTTTTCTTCAAGCTCCGAGAGATAGAGACCCTTCAATACATCCTCCAAACTCCTTCTGATTCCAATCTCTTCCCCAAGAGTTGGTCTTTTCAACTTGTGAGGGAAGATGTAAAATATTTAAATATCAAAGAATTACTGGGTGATTTTAACTTAAACGTGAGTCTCTCATGAACTTATGCTTTGAAACCACAGCCCAGCTCTCAATGGAATGATGAGAACCTTAGCAATGAGTTCTGTGATAAAGAGTTGGAACTAGGGGGATTTGAAGATGGCTAACTACTATAAAACTTAAATTGTTGCTATCTCCAACCCAAAACTTATTGGGTGGGGAAAAAATAGCAGCTGGCATCCCTGTTGACACACATTTGAAGACCAAGAACCATCTCCTGATCAAGAAAATCTCACATTTGATGCTATTAGTGTTTATCCATAGGCACAAAATTCAAAGGTCAGGCTTGTCCATCAGAGACACATTTTGGTAGCAGTTGGAAATCTTTAGGGAAAGTTGCGAAGCTTCTCCTATTCTAACATTGTAACTTAGCACTAATATATGAATAACTGTCAAAATATAGATGAAAAGGAGCAAGGTAATATATTAGTGACATCATGAAACAAAAATACACCAATAACTGAACAAAGAGAGCTTACAAACTGCACACACAAAAAGAACATACTCTAAAGAGATAAACAACTAAGGAAAATGAACATTTGAAGGGTTTTTTCCCTCCTTGATGTTCAAAAGTTTTAGACTGATAACTCTCATTAACAGTAATTGAAGCCACATACAAAAATCTTCATGCTTCTACTGCCGTTAAAGAGACTGTGTGCAAATCTTTGTGAGAGGGTAGTTTCAGCAACTAAATAACTGATCAAAGTCTGCTCATCATCAGAAAAGAACAGAACTTTCAATGGAAACCAATTTTTCTCCCATCAGCCAACATAATTTGTGATGGTTGCATAGATTGGGATGGAAGGGGGGTTCAAACACTCCTGAAAGGTTTGAGAGTGTTCATGACTAGGTGTAAGAAGCTGTAAAGAAGCTTGGTTTCAGGTTATAGCTATAAAGATCTGAACCTGAACTGTATTGCAACGTGATGACATTTGCATCATTATAACTTAACACAAGTGCTATCATAAAAGCAGCAAAGAGTCCTGTGGCACCTTATAGACTAACAGAAGTTTTGGAGCATGAGCTTTCGTGGGTGAATACCCACTTCATCAGATGCATGTGTCCATACATGTATACATGCATCCGACGAAGTGGGTATTAACCCACGAAAGCTCATGCTCCAAAACTTCTGTTAGTCTATAAGGTGCCACAGGACTCTTTGCTGCTTTTACAGATCCAGACTAACACGGCTACCCCTCTGATACTTGACAAGTGCTATCATGTTACAAAATCACCCCAAGGAGCCGGCATTATGACAAAAATCCATTTCTGGAGGGTGGGTGGCAAAAAGGAGGCCAGTGACCGAAAAAAAGTCATTGGCTGACTCCTTCTCCTTTTCCTTGCACCCAAGGATGGACAGGGACTGAAAGATCTTCTGCGTGGTGTCATTAAAAAAAGATGTTCATATTGCAACATAACAGTCCACTGAACATAACTCACAATGCTCCAATCTGTTCCAAGTTGCCAAACATGTTTTGTTCTGGTGGGATTGATTTGCTGCCCAAACTCTGCCTGGCCATTCTCTAGATAATGTAATAGTTAATGTCTAGACTTGCGGAGTTTGGGATCTACGAAGGATATTTAAAACATCTTTGGAATTAAGCCTTTTATGTCCTAGGTTTTACACTTTGAATTTTATAGACTTAGTGAAAACCAGGAAGAGGCTTAAATGCCACAGCGTATACTAAAAAATGTAAAAAATTAAGTTGTACAATGAAAAATTTGGCAATGCAACTCTATCTTCAGAAAAAGATTGAGTATTAAATATGATTTCTGTGGGTGGGATGCGTGAGTTGTTAAAAATTTTATATTAAACTATTTATTGGTTATTTTACCAAAGATGTACAAGATTGTATTAACATACTCTAGGCATGATGGAAAAACAAATTGTCCTTACCTTAGTTGAACTTAAATGGTGTATTCTATCACTAGAATAGCTTTGGGGTATTGGAGGATCAGGGTAGTCACCAGCACCTTTTGATGCATTCTTTTTGATGACTTCTACATAGGAAACAGGGAAGATGCCTTGTCTGTTGGTTCCTGGTATTTTACCTTCATACCAGTTTTGATCAACTCGCTTAAGAAGAATTACTCTGTCTCCCTGTAATGCATTATCAAAATTAATTATCAGTGGACAAGTGATAACTTTATTTTCTGAATAGTTTATATTTTTATCTCAACATATCACAGTATTTTTCATGGGGGTCCTTTGTGGCCCTGGTCAGAGCCTTCAGAATCTCCCCCATTTTCCCATTAACTTCACATAATGCTATCGTTCCAGCAAGAGAGGGCCTGTGTTGGTCCGTGAATGCCATTCCTATACCAGATACTAAACAACAATTGAGGTGCACTTTGCTCTGCTCAGTGGGCATCTGAGTTCTGAATTCAAGCTCAGAACTTAGATGCCTACATGGCAAAACGCCATTGTTCCATTAGATCACTGACCTGGCCCCTTCCTGCAGTCAGTAATAGCGACTGTTGTATTAATTTAAGTGTTTTGCTCATCACATTGTTTGGTTTTGTATTTTTCTTGAAAATCCAGTAAAGATTAAGAAAAAGGCCATACTAAAGTACTTTTCTCCTTATTAAAATTTTATGGACTCCTGTTTGTTTTATGTAACATATATTTTATCATGTCTCCTGCAGGACAACTTTTTTTCAATCCCCACCCTCCCAACTCAAAGTCCTCTTAGTTTTATGTGATTTTGTTTCTGTTGTTGATTTGTGAGTACCATAAAAGCATCTCTAATTGAACAAACAAAAACAAACAAGTGCCAGCTACTCTTTCATCAAAACCAGGCTCAACTCCTGTGAATATAAAATCCAGGAGTTATAAACATGAATGTTTACAATGTTTATAAACAGAAGTTCACATTATAATGCTCATGTTTAATATTCACATTAAGAAAATTAATCCTTCACTTCCGTCTTCCTGATTTTAGGGTATACTAAACATAGTATGGACCTGATTCAGCAAGACCGAAGTAAATGGAAAGACTCCCAGCACCTTCAATGCGTGCTGGATCAGTCCCTGAATCACCATCAATAAGATCATGTCCTGGGCTCAGTCATGTCAGATGAAAAATAGATCAGTGTATTCCTTCCTACCAGACCATCTGGCATCAGCCTTTTTTCACCAGGAAAGTGTGAATGAGGCAGAATTGCCCTATGGATACAAATTTTTCTATGTGTTACCAGTACAAAATCTTGTTTTGTTTGAATAGTCCTAATGGCAAATGTTTTCAAGCCTGCATACCTAATGTTAAGCATCTGGATAAACAACTGATTTGAAGAGATACTGAGCACTCTTCAGCTCCCAGTCGCTTCATTGTGGGTTATGAATATCACTATCATTTATTTTCGATGCTAATCACGGCTTGTGGTACCAAAATTTAGGAACCAAAGTTTGAAATTTTACATTTGCTTTACTAGTCAGTGCAGTAGGTTTTACATGGAAGATGTTTTCATATCCATATTTTTGTAATCTTTGTTCTATGTATGAATAATGCCCTTTCATCACCCGATCATCTGGGGATTAAACATTTTATGATAAAGATGTATCACTTGGTGAAATACATTAATATTTAATATCTAGCTATGCCTAATTTGGAATTATTCCATAAATATGGTTAGATGTGTAGATTTATGTTTAAGAATACCTATTGTAAATTACAATATGTTGTTGAAACAGCAAGAATTAGTATTACAATTAGAAAGAAAATTTTGGCGTTAAATCCAAGAAGAAATATTTCTTTAATTAGAAACTTGCACCAACTATCTTACAGCCATGATAGTAGATTCCAAACAGCACAAGTCTGTATTATAATAAAACTTCTTAAATAATACCTAAGTGTGTGACAATAATATGAGATTCAAACTTGGAATTATGGAATAGTATTTATTTAATAAATTGCTGTGACATTCAGATTCCAGACAACCCAAAGGGAGAAGGTGTCTGAACCCCAAAGAATAAGCAACTGAAGTGGTTGCATATAATGTTATAGTGTATAATTAATTATATGTCAAGTAAGATCTTTTATGAAAGCATATAATGTTCTGAACTTGATGGCCATTAGGAGATATTTATACAGGTTATGTATATGTAGAACATTGTAACTATAGCTAGGATGCAACTATAGCATCACTTCACAATGGGGGGTGGGGTGAAGCCAGGAGGTAGGGAGGGGCACCTCTCAGGCTAATTGTTTACATGAAACTAGCTCCAAGCACCTAGCATTGTACAACTCAGGGAAAGACAATGGTAGTCTATTTAAGTTAATGGGAAGACACTGAAATTGAAAAAAAACCCAGCCTTGGAAAACTCAGGCCTTGTCAACACTACACTACAGGCCGACTTACAGCCACTGCAGTAATTACTGTGGTTTTTCCATGTGCACGCTACCCTCTTTCTGTCAGTGGCACGTGTCCTCACCAGGTGTGCTTGCACTGACTTAAGAGGAGCAGTGTAGAGAGCAGAGAACCCTGGCTGCAGCCAGGCTCCAGTTGGGAGTTCTGTAGGGAGCCCACAGCCTGGGCTCTCAGCACTACTGGGGTTCACAGCTGGAACACCTTTCCCTCATCCCCCATCCCTCACTTTCCCCTACCCCCGCCACACTCAATTTAAAAAGGAACCCTACCAGCAGTGAAACTGACACTCTTGCTAATTTCAGAGCTCTGGCTGTCAGCCATTCTGACAGCCAACAAGTGATGCAAGTAACACAGTAGCTATACAGACACTGCACTGCACAAATTATGTTGACCTAAGCCTTATGCCTCTCGTAGAGGTGGATTTACTAGGGCGACGTAGTGGGAGGAACATTGTAGTGTGTATTTTTACACAGTTAAGTCAATGTAAGGTGCCTTACGTTGACTTAACTTCGTACTGTAGACAAGCCCTAAGGAAGAAGGGAGTTTCCCTGCACTTTGTAACCATGAATTACCATAGTCTGAGAGAAAGAAGAAGTAAAAACAAACCCACCAACCCTGCAAATCCTGTTAAACAGTAAGGGGTTTGAAGTGAAAGCTATCCAGAAATGGAGATCCAGCATCTAAGTGGGGTACTGTGATGAAACACTGGATCCTCTCTATGGCAGGGGTTATGCGGGGAAACGTCACAGAGGCAATAGGTAACTTGTATTAGAAAATGGAATTTAGCTAACATAGAAGCGTAAAGCCTGAGATTGTGTCTTCCTGTTTATTTTCTGTGCAACTTGTATTCGTTTGTTCTCCCTTACTATTTAATCTTTGACTTTTCTATTGAATAAACTTTTTCTTTATTTTTACCCCAAGCAGGTCTCTGGTATGCAAACTCTGTGAAGTGTGTGCGCCAAAGTGAACTGATTGCTGGGGGCAGGTTTTACTCCTTCAGAGGTGTGAAACCAGAGAGGGAAAGTCTGAGTATCTTGTAGTTAAGAACTCAGGGAGACAGATCTGCGGGGACTTGGGATCGGAAGGGGTTGCTGAGGTCATCCTGCAAAGAGTAACTAGGCTGGTGGAAGGCAGGGTTGAGACCTATTTGTAGGCTGTCAGGGTTCTGAGTCATAGCAGAGTAGTATTAAGGAACCCAAAGTTATAAGGCAGGCTGTGACAGAACTCCTTATTGGCTTGGGTAATCCATAAAATGTCACAGGGGCTTCCAAAAATGTTCATAGACAAGCCATCAGAGTTTTAAAAATCTCCTATTATATACCCAAAACAGTGGGTGCACCTATAAAATTGCAGGCCCCACAATTGTGGTTGAGGAAAGAGGCAATTGAAAAATGTGTAGATGGGTAATGTACATGCAACTTGGGCAATTAGGCACCCAATTACCTGATTTGCACATGCAACCTGATGTTTGCATGTGCAAATCAGGCAAGTACAACCTAATTACCTGTTTTGCATAACACATTTACACCATTCACAAATGTAGAGATAGATACCTGGAGATATGAAGCAAAGAAGGTTAATTAAGTTCTCTGCAAATATCCCACTACTAGTATTTTGTTTTGTGTGTAGCCTTTCTGTGATTTCAGAGTAGGTGAAACAATCGCATTTACATTCAAGTTTTTAAGTTTTATTTATAAACAGTTATTCAGTGTAGATGTTTTTCACTGAAGATAACTCTAGATGTTACCTTTCTCAATGATAGTTCCACATTTGTGTCTGCACTGAAATTATATTTGGCAATAGCTTCTCCAATCTCTCCAACTTGTGCTGGAGGAGGTGGCCTGGCAGGCTGTGCTTTTTCTGGGGGAGAAAGTTTCTGAAAGGAGAACATGAATTTTTTTTGCATTATTTCCATGTAATTTGTGCATCTATTTTAAAAACTAATCCCAGAAATTAAAACAACAGACCAACCTCAACATAAGAAATTGGGAAAATTCCAACTCTTCCATAGTGCTCTCCCTCATACCAGTTTTGATCTATTTTCCTGAGGATATAGACAGTATCTCCTTTCTTAAAGGACAGTTCCCTGTAACAGATTTATTTTAGTCAGACATTTTCAGATTTGTGATTGAGCTGCTTTAATTGCTTCAGAAGTTCCAGTGCTGTTTACACATGTAATTTAACAACAATTATCTGAGGAAGGAGCATCATAGCCATACTGCGTATCCCAGTGGGTAATATATAATAAAATAATTGTAAACTGCAGATTGGCACAAGCAGCAATGTTTGGATTCAGAATCAGATCTGAATCTGAAACTTGGGGTATTTGGGTTTGGATTCTGGTTTTGGTCCACTAAAGAGATAGGCCTGATCTACATCATAGCCCCAAATACATGTGGATCTTCATGCAAGTTCGGTGTCTTCTGTCCCTCCTGTGTGGATGCTACTTCAGCTGCTGATCCATAGGTGGATAGGAGAGCCTTTTGTTGTTCCCTTTTATAAAAGCAGAAAGGTTCACTGCACTGCACATTCCTGCCATATCTCCATGAATTACCCTACCCTACCCCAGCAAGTTGGCTCAGGCACCTTCTTGCCCTGACCCACTCAGCCCACTCTGCATGGTTCACTAGTGTAAAGGACAAGATTATGTTCTGTATAAACAAACATTCAATTTACTGTGCATGAAGATTCAGTCAATAGCTATCTTTGTGTGAATTACTAATACAGGTGCACATAACAGTCCTTTATATTTAGGTCAAAAGGGCATCAAAAGACATGATGAGAGGTCTATGTCATTGTTTACATGTAAAGGGTTATTCTCAGGGTAGTTTTTGAATAGCTTTTGATCTCAGCTATTTGTAATACTCTGAGAAATATGAAATAATTTTCCTTTCCCTATCAAATTTGTCTTCTCTTCTTTAAATACAAGTTCAAATTCTATTTTCATTTACACCCACTTAACTCAATGAACTTCAGTGGAGTTGTTACTATTAATGAGAGCAGAATTTGGTCCACTCTATTTTTTTTGTCTTGATTCTCACAGAATATACCCCTTTGAAATGGGTCTATGTTGAAAATCTTGGTCAAGATTTTAAAAGCTGGCTAGTGATTTTGGTTGGCTCAGTTTTTGGTGCCCAAATTGGCAAGTGCTTAGCACTTTCCGAGAATCAAGTCCCTTTAAAGTATCTCAAGTTGGACACCCCAAAATTCAGGTATCCAATATCACCAGTGACTTGAAAATCTTGGCCATTGTCTTCTCGCCTATATTATCCCTCTACTTTTCAAGCTCCACATCCCCTAACCTACTCCCCACACAGTTCCAGATGCCCTTAAGTTTAAAGACCAGGAGCATAATTTAGGTGACAATGTTAGCCCTTCATTTATGAAAAAAATGGGATAAACACTGGGGATCTTATGGGACAACATGGATGATGGAATGTAGGTGCTCTTTTGGATCTTTTATAGTTCACAGCAGGGCTCAGCAACCTTTCAGAAGTGTTGTGCCGAGTCTTCATTTATTCACTCTAATTTAAGGTTTCGTGTGCCAGCAATACATTTTAACATTTTTAGAAGGGCTCTTTCTCTAAGTCTATAATATATAACTAAACTGTTGTTGTATGTAAAGTAAATAAGGTTTTTAAAATGTTTAAGAAGCTTCATTTAAAATTAAATTAAAATGCAGAGCCCCTCAGACCGGTGGCCAGGACTACAGGGTAAAAATGTGTGCTGAGGATGCATAGCCACTCCCACATTTGAACAAATATTAGTGTTTCATCATTCAAACATTTTAAATATGAAATGGCTTCTTACACAGCTTACTTATTCATGGGCTACTGCTTAGGCAGAGCAGAGTTCTGGGTAGCTTCTTGAGGCTGGTATCCCTCAACAGAAATGTACTGCTGACACTGTCACAGTCTTTGACCATTGGTTGAGACAGGTGTCTGAGACAGGTATGAAAAAGGTTGCCCTTGCATTCATACATACTCTTAACTAACAAAACTTTAATACTTACTTAGAGGTCTGAGCCTTAAAGTCATATACAGCTCTAGCTGGCAGCCTCTGAAAAGCAGGCAAAGTAATTAATACTTACATGTAATATTATCATATTATAAAAATAATGTTTAGCCTGTAAAAAAATAAACCAAGATTTTCAAAGATGGGTGCTTAAAGGTTACACTTCTTTTAAATCCATATTCAAACACTTGCATGCGTGAGTTTATTTTCAAAAGCATGCAGTACCCTCTGAAGCAAATGGGAATTGCTGAGTGCTCAGGACTTTTGAAAAGAAAACCATTTAGTTAGGTGCCTAAAAATAGATGTAAGAACCTAACATTAGGCAGACATTTTTATCTTTTTATTTAAAGTTAGCAAAGTCAGCATACTTATGCAATGTTCTACTTCTCTAATCTTTTTCCGTTAGAGTCATCTTAAGGGTTGCTTATAACATTAGTAGTTACATAGTTTCAGACTGAAATGTGATTTTCAATTTGATTAGGAAGGAATAGCAGAACATTGTCCCTGCACTTGGAATGTACCTGTTTTCCCATTAATTAGTTCACACTGTGGCAATTTCTTTCAATGAAGGACAAGAACTAGACTCCTCTCTATTTCTCCCAATAGGAGTTACATAATAGTGTTATGAAATCTAGGACCTAGTAGATCTGATCTCAAATCTGCTAGGTAATAACATTATATGCTACCATTAAACCAGCAGATTGGCCCAAAGCAAAGGTTCTTAAGCTATGGTCCCATGACCATTCATTGCCTGAGGAGAGCTGATTGACACCCTGTGACCAACTCACCTTGTTCTTGGCTACTAAATTACAATACAAGGCAGTTTAAAATAAATTAAATACTTTCTTACTACTAGTCTCCCATGTCGTGAGAGGGAGAGAACATGGTCTGTCTCATTGTGAAGGACAAGGTAGTCAGTCTGTGAACTCATGAGTGAGGGGGAAGATGATACACAAGATACATCTCTGTATAAATGTGGCTCTATGAAAAAGTTGAACAACCTCTGGTCTAAAGACATTGTTTGGTTTATGAGAATTTACCCGCCTCCATTACAATGGGAGAAAAAACCTCAAAAAAAAAGTTTGAAGAGGTTCTTGGTTCTAGAACTAGAAAAGTTCGAAAATAGACTACATAATACATTCCAGGGTCTCCCATTCCATCTACTATGCTGGCATTTCATGCTGCCTTTATGCTTTCTCTCTCCTTTTAAGGTTTTAATTTTTTTTGTCTGAAGCATAAGCAATCACTATGTAATTAGAATAATCAATCAAAAATTTTGCCATAGAAATTAGGGACAGTGCTCAAAGTACTCAGACTCTTACATAGGAAAAAATAGAAGTGATTTTGGAGCAGAAATCTTCTTCCTGGCAGCCCTAAAACCACCTGAGACAGGATATTAGCCTGCACAGTCATTGGTTTTCATCAGAGCCTTCACAGCTAGAACTGCCATTTTCCTCTAGATTTTGTCCCATCTGCCATCTCTCAGTCCTTTCTGACATAAAATATCAGCAGACCCCCTGCAGGAGTGTCCTGGTCTATTTAAACATCAGCAGAAAATACAATTTCATCTTAAGTACTAATCATTACAGAAAGATAAATCTGTTGTTCTTCATGCAACATTAAAAACAATTTCTATTACCCTCTCTTCAGGACTGGTTGTCTAAATGCTCCTATGATTGTCATCATTACAGTTTCTTAACATCACACAAAACTTTATCTTGTAAATGTTATTGGATTGTCTCAGAAATGCTCTTTTGGCTTTGGATGCCGCTCAGTTATTCATTCCTGTTTAACTACCTCTCTGTCTGGAATTCCTCTTCTCTCCCGTGGAGTACATCGACCCACATCAGTCAAAGCAGAAGAATAGCTCCCAGGAGACTCCTGGTCTACTGCAAATAAAATGTCATTGCATGAATCTCAAGTCGGAAGCAAGTTAATTCTGCGGTGCTGCTACATTTTATTTAAAGGGAAACTACACCTAGAAATGGAGTGCTTGGGTCTATTCATTCCCCTTTAACAGAAAAATTACATGACATTAATGATTAAAATATCCTTTTTAAAGGGAAAAAACAGACAATAAATCCCTACCAAAAATGTTCATCTGACCCACAGTAGAGATGGAGTATAGTTTCTGCACTACCAACATAAACAAATACATCTTGGGTTCAAATACAGAAGGGTTCAAGAAACATGTCTGAGTGACAACAATGTAAACATATAATTACATGCATGGACGGTGTTTAAAGCATGCCACAATGAGAGAAAGATTAACAAGATTTTTTTCTGCAATATGGATTTCCCTTTTACCTGAGGCATTCATTAAGTTGCACGTGGAAAATTAAAAGTCTGTTATTGTCATAAAATAACTTTTTATGTTAAGATACGGAGTATAAATCATTACTTACCAATCTGAGTGGCATATTTGCTGTAAAGCACAGTTTGCTATTGTCATTATGTGCATATTTATTTTAATACATTTTGAAAAAATAAAATAAAATGAAGAGTTCTTAAATGAAAGTCTTGCACTCAATATGGTCCTGTGGGCTGCTTGTGTGAAATTAAAACAAAGGGAATTATTTCAAGCCTGTGGAAATTTTGGAGATTGAATGAACCATCTCCTCTTACTCACGAGAGTTCCTCTACTGTATTTTCCTAGTGCCACATTGAAATCGGCTAGTGAAGAGAACAATAATAATATTTGCTTCTCTTTTCAGGTATTCTCAGTTCACATGATCTGTTCCTACCCAGCCTATCCCTCTGTCAAGAAGTACTACTGGAAACAAAGAACTGAAAGCATTTAATTCATCACTTTGGGGTCAAACTTTTGACTCTTACAGAAAAACCTCAATGCTGGTGTAATGCACTCTAAAAAGCATAGCTCTGAGGTGACTGATGTATAATGGAGGTTTGTAGAGCAGTGATGAGGAGCAGAAAGGTGTATTAATTGCTCATCTAAACTTACTCACAGCAGCAGGTACATTGTGGCAATTCTGGAAATCCCTTAAACATGCATAAGTGCTTTCCTGGATTAGGGGTACTTTCCTGATTGTGAGCCCATGTTCCCTGCACAGGCATAAAGTCTCCAGGTGTTGGGATATATGCACTATATCTTTAAAACTATAGTAGTAAGCCAGGTAGGAAGGGTACTGAGAAGATTTTGGCCAGAAACACTGCAGTGGAGCAGAGCAAACACTGCAGCTTAAGGAATAACATAGTTTAGTTTATTTCACTAAAGCTCCTTGTTCTAAGTTATAAGAAGGCCTTCTGTGATTCTTTATGACATGACACCAGAGACCCCTGCACAGGTGTTCTCTTCCCTTTCTTTCAGTGCAGCTATGCCTCACAGAAACACAACGGGTCCCACAATATATAGCATGGAACGAAGCACATATTAGCATAATGCTTTGGTTATCATCAGCTTGGGTATGAGGCCAATGGAACATCCCGCTAACATGCATTGTATACTATTATATTAAGGAACTGAGTGTCACTGCAATACTTCCATCTTCATCATATCAGGTCCTGCATCGTCACCGAAGCCATTATACGCAACGGTTATTTTTTAAGTGTGAATTTCCAATCTGTTAAGGTTTGGATTGGTGGTCATTTTATTTAAGCAACCCTAGCAGTTACACAAAATAGCTTTGGAATTGTACACATCTATCAGTATTAGTAGGAATTTCTGTCTAATCCACACAATGGGCACTGAACTGCCCTTGCTCTTTTGAGTCACCTTTGTGTGTCTCCCCGAAGGGGGAGCAAAGCAGTAGTAGCCAATGGGAGGGTTACTGAGCCATTCTACCTGTGCAGGGAAAATTGCTGGACGGGTTAGAGGCAACATGTTGAGCAGTTACTTCTTACTGCTGCTCCAAAATGGAGTGGTGTGTGCTCTGTAAGGGTCGAGCTGCTGGAGGGCTGAGCGTACCCCCAGGGGCTGGAGACACCCTTATAGTGGGTTAGTCAGTTGGCAACCAATATCTTGTCCTGTTCCTGCTCTGGTATTCTAGGGTGCTCCCTGTCCCCTCTTCACCAATATCACATGTATGAAAGACAAGCTATAATTTAAATCTCTAAATATTATGAGGGAGGGGAGACACAATACCTGATAGGTCATGTTTGATATGACATCCTGTTGACTAGGGCAGGATTCTAAATGGGGACTGACATACTATGGAGAGACTGTACTTTGCTGCTTCTCAGAGCAAGGAGAACAGTACACACCCAGCTATGCTTGCCAGTGACAGCAACATGCTTGCTAGCTGGCTGGGCTGCTGGACATGCCCCTCTCCCTGCAGTCAATAGCCTATTGCAGACATTATGGATGGACAAGAGGGCTAGTTGTGATACCTCCTACTGCTCTCAAGTCCTGGGGAGAGATCCCTCTCTCCTGCTTTCTTTGAGGATAGACGCACCATAGATCCTTCCCTACCCTTGGGCAGGATTTTGCTGATAATCTGAAGTGTAGAATTTCAATATCAATATATTATGAAAAGTGCATTTCATATAAAACGTATAGCTCAGCTAAAAATAATGTGGATTGCAAAAAATTATTTTAAGAAACACACAAGTACAGGACCCAAATGGTAAAGTTCCTGAGATCATTATTTCTAGAAGAAAACCTGTTTGGAGCTATATTTGAAAAAATAGGGACAGATTGAGCTCTCATTTACTTCAGTGTAAATCCGGGGTAAGCCCAGTGACTTCAGAGTAGTTACTTCCAATTTGTGCAAATACAAATGAGAGCTGCATCTAAATCCTTTTATACACATTTCTGGTTCTGTTTATAATGACTCATTATGATTCAATGCCAGTAAATAATTAAAGACATTTCAAAACCATGGCTGATGAAACTAATGATGTTTTGCAAGAGAGGTTTTACTGACTCCATTGTGTATTTTATTTAACTCGTTAAGATAACGCAGCAGTCAGCAGAATACACTTGATATTTTTTGGCAAATGTGGCACTAGCAAAAATTTCAGCACAGGTCAAGAACGTTAAAGAAAAAATAAGAGGAGTATATTCCACAATTTATATTATAAAGCCATAGATTTCCCCTTTCTTCAATTACATGATTTCAGGAATAGCCTTATAAAGTGATCATCATAATAACTGAAGAGACACCTTTAAAGAGGCTATGTCTAAAACCAGAATTCTTTGGCAGTCCATTTTGTCATTCTTACCTTGAGTAGTCTGATCACTTTTTAAAATAAAAAGCTCAGGTTTGAAATGTCTTTACAAAAGACATTCAGCTCTCTGAGTCTGCCAGTAGATAAATCTGTGCACACATGCTGTTACAGTAGTTTGCTTACGGGGAATATCACGGTCAGTCAAACTTTAAAAAATATTTTAAACTCAAGCAATGATTAAAAAAAAAGAGAGAGAGAAACAGAACAATAAACTCCTCATGGTATGAACTTTAAAACAGGATCCCTGTCAAGAGAGATCAGTTTCTACTCGTATTCACCTTGACAGTATCCTTCAAGTTTTGATTATTTTCATTTTCTGTTTGCCATTTCGAAGGGATAGTGTCTCTCTCAAAATTTAATGGAGACATTTTACATTCAATACTTTTGCTGCCATGGAAATTGCAAAGTGTGTCATTTGAGCAGTGGAAATGGAACCTTCACTAAAAATAGCCTAGAGTTCTATTCACAAAAATGTTGTGTTGCTCAAAGGTAGCATAATTTGTGACAGAACTGAATACAATTTTATAAAATGGACAGAATTCATTATAAAATGTTCAGATTTTCATCTGTTGTACATAAAAATAGTTAGTATGGCATTATTTATTAATATGATTAATGTGCAGTGCACATTTGTTATTATAAACAAAATGGAAGAGCTACTGCATTTTTTTCCCCGTGGTCATCACATTATGATGCATATATTTATTATACCATGAAGCCCTTTTAATTATCAGAAAATCTTTGTCATTGTAAAGCTCCAATTATTGAAAACAGGGATTCTCCCTTAATTTTTTTATTTTACTGCATTATATTACTTTGCTGTATTGATCACCTAATTGTAAAATAATGCTGTCACCATTTGATAACCAGATTACTATACTGTTGTGGATAGACAAGTACTCTATCCATCTTATATTATTTATCACATATAGCTATGTAAAAATAATACCCTTTCTTCATCATGCCCTTTATATGGTAAACACTTATTCTAAACTGCATAAACAAATACTCAAAAATGAAGTGACAAAGGGTTGGAAATGAAAGGAACAAGGGTGAATGACTCAATCACAAGAATAAAGGAAAGGAAGGTAATCCACCTTGGAAACACAGTGCACTATCATTGTCTTGCTTGTTGTTGTTGGTTGTATCCATGTCTTGAAAAGAGGCACTAAGAGGTAGTCTTCCACAATCATTTTGGTACAGTGGACAATGAATGGCACCATCTTGAGGCAGTGGATGAAAAGGCTGGTGCATGGGACTTTTTCTAAGAGCTTTAAGAGACGAATTCCTTTCGGGTATATCTGGAAGCAATTCAGTAATAAGTCTGTGTAATATACTGTTGTCAGGCAAGCTTCCCCTTCTCTTTTCTGCTTTAATTTGGTCACAGATATCTTTAAGAGCAGAATCTAGTGCCTCGAACACAGATGATTTGCATTTAGTCTTCTCAGTCTGTTTTTTAGGGGCTGAACTTTTTTTCCTCCGGAAAGGCACTGGACTGACTAGGAATGCTATCTTAGAGAGGCCAGATTCTGCTTCTTGTCTCCTTGGATCTTCAGTACTTTCCGGTTTAGCCCTTTCATGCTTTAACATGGTGGTGAAGCGGGTGTAGGATGCTGGGCATCGCCCCTTGCAGGAGCTGATGAGATGCTTGTGGTGGTGGTGGTGATGGTGGTGATGATGGTGATGGTGGCCTGATCCATAAAAACTCTCAGAAGACGTAAAGGAAAAGTGGTCAAAGTCACTTTCACTACAAAAGGATGAGCCTTCTATCTGGATAAAGTCACTGAGGTCAGAGACCACTCCATCTTGATCACTGTCAGAAAACTCCAGATGCGATCTTTGTGGTTCATCACTGGTCACTTCAATATGAATTGGCACCAGAGTTTTAGGCTTGCAGTTGCGTTGTACTTGAATGGCATGTCTACCTTGATTTTCCTCCTCCAGCAGGGACTCGATAGAAAATCGCCGATTTGAACATAAGCCATTTTTAGGAGGCTCTAGTGTTACTGTTGATAATGCTTCATCACCTAAATTCGGCATTGATTTTGATTTTTGAATTAATTTTTCAAATTCAGATATCCTCGTAGGCACCATGTCCCTGGGCACCTCTTCAGTAGAAGACTCTCTCCAGCCCTGAAGCATACCTTTGTGCTGTTCTTTTTCATACTGTAATATTCTGGACTTTACAGAACAAATCACCTCAGAATTCATCAAGTCCTTGCGATTGATGCGGTGCATCTTCTTGTACATTTTTAGGAATCCTGGGGTATCATGTGCAGATCTATGACGAATTCTTGACCGACTAGTACTGCGGCTCTCAGGAACATATGGGGAGGCCCAGGTCAATGAACAACTGCCTTTGGAATCCTCCTCGCAAATGAGAGATACCATACTTTCAGACTTGGCCTGTGCATCAGGAAAGCTATCATGATCATCTGTTAACAGATCATCGCAGCTACGAGATTTCCGCTTGGGAGAGGCAGTTTCTTCTGTGCTGCTCCAGACTTCTGCATTCTGACGAGTCATTTGCCAGCCATTCTTATAATGGATTGCCCTTCTTGAATCACTTGGAACAGCCAAATGCTGTCTATAAGAGCTACAATAATCTAATTCATTTGAAGTGTTGTGGTTGTGCACTGAATAACTGAAAAGGGATGGATACACTTGACTAATATCTCCACCTTTATAATCCATTGAGCAGCATGGTAAAAAAGAGACATTGCCAGAAATTAACAGGTTCAAAAAGTTGGAAATAATGTCAGTAAATATCAGAAAGAACAGAAAAGAGAAAGCAGCTGGTGTATCTAATCTAGCAATCAAGCACAACATACACATTCCTAAAGATTAGAAGAGAAAAGCAAATAATCCATGCTAAACAATTATTTAATTTTCCAACTGTAAAAATGTACTCTATATAATTCAAACATCAGAAAGGATTTAGTGCCATATGTTTCTATTAATAATAAAACACATTTAAATACTAGAGTGTTAAGACAGTGCACATCTTTACATTAAAAGTACCACATATAAAAAGGTGCCATTGGGTCTGAGGCTGGTAGAAAGGCTATACAACTACAGAAGAGGTAGAGATGGGGCCAAACCAAAAGTCTGGATCTGAAGACACCCTACTTCTGGGAAAGCATGAATCCAGAGGCAGAACTGAACTTTGTCTCAGGCCCGTCTCAGGGACAGGAACCATAATCTATTGTTTGTACAGAACCTACCACTATGGCTTTCAATCTGATCTGGCCTTTAGATACTACCAAACTATAGATGTTAAAGAATAACATCAAAAACAAATGCCAAAAATGAGCAAATGTAAATTTATGTTTGACAAAAAGTTCTTGTTGTACACTTAGATTTTGACTTTTGCACACATTTGTATTTGGTCTAGGATGGGGGTAGGCAACTTATGGCACATGTGCCGAAGGTGGCACGCGAGCTGATTTTCAGTGGCACTCACACTGCCCAGGTCCTGGCCACCGGTCCGTGGGGCTCTGAATTTTAATTTAATTTTAAATGAAGTTTCTTAAACATTTTAAAAACCTTATTTACTTTACATACAACAATAATTTAGTTTTATATTATAGACTTAGAGAAAGAGACCTTCTAAAAATGTTAAAATGTATTACTGGCACGTGAAACCTTAAATTAGAATGAATAATTTCTGAAAGGTTGCCGACCCCTGGTCTAGGATGAAAGAGAAAACAGTGTTGTGTATGCAAATCATTTAGCACAGCTGCACATTTAACTATGACGACTTAGAAAAAATCTCTATATACGAATGGATGGGAGATTTCTGGTCTCTCAAGTAGCATATGTGTGATGAAACTATGTGATGAATGGATCTTGAATGGACTAGGAAGGAACATTACAACATAATATGTGAACAATGCAGCCGCTTCACTAGACACATTTCTATGTGTACTTGTGGGTGTGTTTCCTGCAGAAAACGTCCCAAAGTTCCAGCCATTTTTCCTTTTATTTCTCCTACTTAGCTGACTGTGCTTCTGAGTGAAGCTGGATATGGCTGTTTCTGGAACCCATCAGTGTTGCTCCCCAGCTGTCTGCCAGGTTCACTCTGCAGTGCTCTTGCCCAAGTAATGATCTGAGCTTGAATCCCAAATGTGGCCATCCACATGGCACTATGTGACAACTACCTTGAGATGCTAACCTGTTGTTAAGCTTTCTGATCTAGAACTCCAAAGTGCAACTTCATAACTCATGCCTTTTTAGAAAACCGACTTCTTTGCTATTAAGAGCAGCCTCTGTAACAATGGCTCCTACTTACTCAACACAACACATTTACATCCCTATCTGCTGTAGATAAAATGTTTTTACTAATTTTTTACTCTTCTTACACTCATAGGACCAATAGAAGAAATGAGCTGGATTCTACTTTGTTTGCATTATTAGCAGAAATGATAGCTAAATTCCAAATGAGATATTTTCAAAATGCCCAAGGATTTATAAATAAAAGTCAATGGAATTTGTGCACCTAGATCGCATAAGTGCTTTTGAAAATCTCTCTCCAAGCTGAAAGGCCAGTCATTTATATCTCTGAAGCAACAATGGAACCAATGGGTTTACATAGGTGTCACTAAGGGCATAATCTAAAAACAATAGGGTGCATTGCACTGGTGTAACTGAAGATATAATTTAGCCTGCAGAATCTGGGGATGATGGGCAAGAACCAAAGAATTCAACTTGTCTTTCAGCTCCAGGGTTGAGTTTTCAGGCTGAAAGTTAGAAAAGCCATACTTTTACTTCTAACCTGGAAGTCACTGAGAGACAAGTCAGAGTCACTTTTCACAACAGAAACGCTCTTTGAGTAGAAATGAGCTGAAGCTACAAAATTCAGTTCAGGATACAGATTTCAAAGAACCCATAGTCTGGGTTGGTCAAATTTGAACAAAACAGAAATCACCTGAAAAATTAAAATCTGGATCTGGATTTCGAACATTTGCAGAGGTCAGGCTGTTTGGGTCTAGGGTTTTGGTTCAGACTTCTCTCCACTCATTATTTTTACCTAAAATACATTAACTTCATATGCCTTTTAAAGATACAATCTGAAATGATATGTTGATCAAAAATCTTACAACACACTTTTTACTTGAAAGAGTACTTGACTTCAGGAAATGTAATATTTTTGTAGCTTTTCATTTCTTTATGAGACAATGAAATATAGTGTTGCTCCAGGCTGGATACCCATATAAATAATACTCAATTTTGTGGCAAAATACTCGTACCTTAATGCGTGCTGTACTTAGCTATTCTTGCTTTCCTATTACTCATCCTCCAACATCTTCCCTACTATTTGTTTGCCTTGTCCATCTGTTATGTTCGGTTGTAACCTAGACTGTAAGCTCTTATGGGCTTTTAGAAGTTTATACAGTGCCTAGCACAATGAGGCTCTGATTGGAAATGTCAGTCACTACTGTAATGCAAATAAATGAATAATAAGAAGAGGATTATGAGGGAGGTGCAGAACTGTATATTTACTCCCAATGTAAACAATCACTGTTGTACCTTGAAACCTTTTGTCTTACTTTAGAAAACAAAACCTGTTTACAGGTAAGAAATACTAGACATATAAGGAGGAGAGCTTTGAGTGACTGGCAATTAAAAAAGAACCATCTTACATAAGAATCAGAAACTACATGGGTTGTATCCCACCCACTACTGAGTTTTTGACAAAATCTATCATCTCAATTTCATACTGGGGCACTTTCTTTTTTGAATTAGATTCCTAGAACTTATCAGCTGCCAAGAATCAGAGGTTTGAAGGAGGAAAGGAAAGTTTTAAGGATTTATTTGCATGGCAGTGATCTTGAATGCTGTTTCTCTTACTCCACTACATACTGGAAGAGTTTTAAAAATTACAACAATCTCATAAGTGCTGGCAAGAAAGCAATGTATGAAATGTAGTTTTATGAATTTATGTAAAATTTTACATATCACATTCTTTTTTGACTGATTTTCTTTGAATAAATATAGATACTCCATATAAAAAATAAATCCAGGTTTGAATCAGCCTGAAACAACACAATCAAGAATGAACAGGTTAACCTTTCATTAGAAACTATAGGCTGTTGTTTTTTCTTTAGTGAATTGTGTTCGAGCAACAGCATATAGTACCTGGCAGTTATGACTAACTGCAATAAGAACTCAGTATTAAACAAGGTTATTGTCTGTTCGCTAATCTGCTTGTCTCTTACCTTTTGCTCTTGATGGAGAAGAAGGAGAAGAGCTAGTTAAAGGCTTTCTAAGGGTAGTGTATGTGCCCTGCATATCTGCATGGCCCAGGCTAGTCCTGTTTGCATTTTGATCACTGTGCACCTTCTGATGACTTACAGCAGGCTCCGACTTCCTCCTTTTTCTGTAGTCACTTGCAGAACTAAAGAAATAATCAATATTAGTGCCAGTCTAAACCCTGTGAGCAGGGCTCATTTGAATACTTTCTCTTCAGGGATCAATAAGCAGGCCCCTTAGCCATGACCCATTTAACAGTCCCAACACCGCGTGAATGAATAGACTAAAAATATAACAGGACAAGGCACTGTTCGCAGCTCCCCCAAGAACTGCACACTTCGCAGAGTGAAGCCCCATTTGTGCTAAAGCTGACTAAAAAATGAAAATCTATTTTCAGGAAAATTTTCAGAATTTTGAAGCCATTTCATCTTTAAAGGTTTTGAAAAGTTTGACCCCCTTCTTTTTTTCATCCAAAATTTTTCACTTTCTTCCCTGATATTTTTTATCTAAAACATTATCAACACAATCAGAATGTTTACTGAAACATTTCCATAAACATTTCAGTGTTTTCAAGGGATTATTTTGAGACACTACATTTTTCACAAAAATGTAAAATTTCAACATTGTTGACAAGTTTTTGCACAAAAGGTCATGTTTTGACTGAAGGACTTTGTTTCAAAAATTTCAATCTCTAGTTTTGGCAGTTTGCTTCTTCCCAGGCTTTGCTGCTCTGCCAGAGACACGGGCAGCTTTGCCCCTGCAGCCTCTCTTGGTGCTGGGAGGCTGCCCTGTGAGCTGTCTGTGGCACAAGAGCTACATCCACTATCTGATCGTAACCCAGTCCTTCATCTTATACCAGGGATCGGCAACCTTTGGCACACGGCCCATCAAGGAAATCTGCTGGTGGGCTGGGATGGTTTGTTTACCTGCAGTGTCTGCAGGTTCGGCCGATCGCAGATCCCACTGGCCACAGTTCGCCGTTCCAGGCCAATGGGGGCTGCGGAAAGTGGCGGCCAGCACATCCCTCGGCCTGCGCCGCTTTCTGCATCCTCGCTGGCCTGGAACAGTGAACCACGGCCAGTGGGAGCTGCTGCAGGTAAACAAACCGTCCCGGCCCGCTAAGACATTTCCCTGATGGGCCATGTGCCAAAGGTTGCCGATCCCTGTCCTATACAATGATACAAATGTTAGCTTTCAACAGGGGATGTGGTTGTATGTCCCTTGATTCCCTCCAAAGAAAGCTCTTCCCTCTACTGCCTGGATGGGCACATTGGCTTGCTCTGGCCTCACTCAGTGTCTCTCTTTGTCCCCGCCCCTTTGCATTGTCCCACCCTTAGTTTACCATGCCTGTTCAGAACTAGTAAGCAGAGGAACGAACTGCTGGTGGCACTGAAGCAGCTGTAGGCAGTTCCTGGGCTGTGTAAGTGACTCTGGCCCTGCTTGGGATAACTGTCTAAGACAGCCTGTAGGCTTCAGCACCTGCAAATGAACAGTCCCCATGCTACACAGGTTTGAGATAACTAAATTTCCCAAAGGGAAAACAGGATGCCATGTGGTGCAGGCCTGAGTCCTTCCCTCTGTTTCCCCCCCCCCCCGCCAAGGGAATGGCCCAAGCCACTCGCCTGAGCCCACCCTTCCCATGCATGGGGCTGGCACAAGCCCCTTGCCCAAGCCCCTTGCCCAAGCCCCGCTGGGGGGACAGGCAGGGCTCAGGTGAGCAGCAACGCACATACTAGATAGGATGACTGTATTTCCCAAAGGCTGGGGCTGGTGTCATCACCTGAGCTATATCTGCTCTGCCCTCCCCCCATGTGAGGCTGGGGCTGGTGTCGCTGCCCTGCCTCCCCCCTCCTGTGGTGGCTGGCATTGCTGCTAGCCCCCCCTCCACCGGCACGTTCCTTCACACCCCACTTTTTTTTGACAAAAGTGGACATTTGTCCTATTTGCTCTTGCCAACTGATCAAGTCCGCAAGAGTCAACGGGACAAATGTCCACTTTGGCCAAAAAAGTTGGGACAGCTGGGACAGGGCTTAAAAAAGGGACTGTCCCAGCCAAAACAGGACATATGGTCACCCTACACAGGCTCCTTGCCTGCACCGTGCTCTTTGCCCTATCACTCCCCCACCCTTCACTTTTGCTGCTAGCAATGAGGAGCACCAAGGTGCAGTGATTGCAGCAGCAGTAATCAAAGTTCCCATGTGAATAGCACAATCCAGCCCAGCCAGGAAAGCTTCAGGTTTCAGAGCCAGTGACTGGAGGCTGGAGCAGACTGCCAGGTACCTGGAGCTGAGTACAGCTACAGCCAGCAAAAAACTTTCCCAGGCTGAATGCTGGGAAGGGATGAGGGGATTGCGGAGTTCCTTTAGAGCAGGAGCAGTGGTAAGGATATGTGAAGTTATCATCCACAAGAGATATTATGTTATCATCATCCTCCACATGAGCCTTAGACCCAGTGCAGACCTGTCTTCGCCTCACATTTTCGCTCTTTCCTACACATTTTGGCAAGCCCTCTATATATTTGGTCTCTATGGCAGGGCTACACTAGAAAAAATTGCTGGCAAAAACTGTAATGTAGATGCAGTTATACTGGCAAATACTATACTAACAAAATAACTCTTTTGCTGGAATAAACTGTCTATACGAGGGGGGTTTGCCAGTATATTCTACAGTATATTTATACTGGCAAAGCCTGTTTAAGAATAGATAAGGCTTAGAAAGCTGAGCTATGATACAGGAAATAAATAGCAGCCCTGGGGTACGCCTAAGAAAGGACAGATTAGAGGAAACCTTTGAAAAAGGTCAGTAGAAAAGAATGGGGTCTCATGCACTCAAGTGCACATGGATCTTGCTTCGGGATCCTATGTCAGGGCCTAAATAGACAGATGTATCAAACAGCCACAGGTTGTTTTGCATGATGAGGAAAAAGTTAATATAAGGTATTGCAGGGTTATTCTTTTTTCATTTTTAAATTAGGTAATAGATTAAATTTAAGTTTAATACAAGTAGGTGTTGTGAAATACAGGCATTTTAAAGAGGGATTTGAATGGAGAGAGTCTGGTACCTTTGCACACTGGGATGGGAGTTCCAAGCACAAAGACGAGAACAGGGAATCATATGAAGATAGAAGTGAGGTTGGATGCTTGAGTGAAGCAAAGAAGAGGCGTAATAAAAAATGAGTGCAAAGATGTTGGGAGAGGTGGAGTATTGTATGCAGTGCATTGAAAGTGAGGGATAGCTACAAGTTAATACAGAAGGGGAGGGATGCCAGTGGAGGGCTTTGAAGGATTGGGTGACGTTCTGAGTAGCAGGCAATACAGCCTTCTAAAACAGAAGGAAGAACTGCAAATCTCAAGAGAACCCACATGATATTTTGTCATTATCCCATATGTGGGATGCTGTAGGCTGTATACCAAGAAGTGCGCCCTCAACTCCCACTGACTTCAGAATGCTCAGCAGGCCTGTACCCTCTGTGAGGACTGGTCAGCTTGTCTGTTGCAAGGACATATCATGTTTCTTACCTAGAAGGTCTGTCCAGGCCTTTGTCTGGAGAAGGGTGATATAAGGAGATCTGTGAAAACAAATAGGTCAATCCGTTAAACTTTTGCACTGGAAAAAAGTGTGACATTTTCCAGGGATATTGTCTAGGACCATTCATTAAATTAGTGACCCTAAGATGAGCCTCATAAAAATCAGACTATCATGATTAATGTCCTATGCATTGCAGACTACAGGTTCAATGATATTTCAGAACAGAATTTATACCATTTTTAAAAGAGCTCCATAAGATTTCTTACCACACTTTCAGTTATATCTTACAATTTAAAATACCAATCCAGGACTTTCTATTTGCTTTTTCATAATTTGCTACACTGTAATTGAAATTGATTAAAAGTGGAAATATATAAAATCTAAAAAGAAAATTTTCATCTGCATATAAAGACCTGCAGAATTTCCTCCAATTACTCACCAAAGTATCGATGTGAATTAAAGCTGGAAACTCTTCGAAAAAGTAGCTGAAAGAGCCATCATTTTTGTGCCATTTGCTGGCCACTCTAAATTCATTTTAAGAACCGTTCTTTTCACAAATGCCTAATGCCTTTTCATTGCTTTAACAGTAGCTATTGCATGACACCTGAAAGATGGAATGCAGTGCTACCCTGAAATATTTTAACTTGTCAATGTAAATTCAATCTTAAGTGACAAATACTTTTAAACCATTCACTTAATAGGTTTCAAGACTGCAGCCAGAATTAGAGTTACATAGCACTAGTTTGTGGTCGGTAGAAAAGGCATTGTCTTGTCCCCATGGTGCCTCTTCATGGGCACAAAGCTAGGTCAATGAAATGTTAAACATTTCATGCTATATCATTTCAAAGATGACCCAGTTAGCTGTAAATAGAATTTTCACATGGCTTTATATGCTGCAGGATCCACTTTTTTCTGTATAGAAAAAGTATAGGGTGTGCTGCAATCATATAGAAAAATTATGGTCTTCTTAAATGCTTTGTCAATGCATATATCAATTTTTAAAAAATGATTGGATTCAAAGTTCAACAAAAAAAAAAGTACTGTCAAACTAATTTTTAGTAACTGACATGTAATCACACCTCTAGAGGTCGTCCTTGGTTTAAGAAACATTTAGGAATAGATTTTGCATTACCACAGACATTCAGCACAGCATGAGCATTCTATAATCACAGTCAACAATACCTAAATATAATGGGTTCTATAAGGACCAGATATACCCAAGATTCTTCAGAGGCAGCAGTCTGAAATTAGTTTTCAGTAGTCCTCATTCTTTAAAGATTCAGATCACATACTAAACAATTCCACCAAACACAAATGAACATAATTTACTAGATGATTCACTAAACGTTATTACATTTTAAAAGTGGAGAAAGCCACACAAATTTGGATAAAATATGAACATAACATTGCCTAAAACTCGCAACTGATCCCAAATTTTTCTAGACATTTTAAACAGCTTCGTTAACATGATTCAGAACTTTTTGGTTTTAGATGGGAATGGAAGCTGAGATGGAAGTAGCTGAAAATAATTGCAAGATCAGTTTCAGAGGAAAGAGCTTCAGATTAGCTCTGGATGAGGACCAAAACTTGTGGATGTTTATCTGAAATAAACTTTTTGCTTTACTCATCAATATTTATTTGTATTCATTTATTATTATTATTAATAATAAATACCTATATTACTGTAGTGTCCAGAGTTCCCAATTGGGATCAAGGTCCCATTGTGCTAGGTGCAGTACAAACATATCAAAACACAGTCTCTGCTGCACAGAATTTACAAATTGAAGACAAGGATGAAGAAAGAGGATACCATCTACTGTGTACATTTTTTATGCATATGAAAAAAGTTTTGATGACTACAAATACATAACCTAAGTGCCAACTATCATCATCTTGCCCCACAACCAATCAACAATTATTGATTTTACTTTTATATGCATGATGGCAGAACTGGATCCAGTGGAGATCTTTATTATTTACAGTGTATAATCTAAGGGCTGTACCCTGCTATCAGTTTTTGCATGCTGCTCTTGGTCAGCTGATTTCAACTGGGAGCTCCACAAGTGGATCAGTTATATAATGGATCAGGATATAATGTTAACAGACATGACTGTAGCAAGTCTGAGGTTTCACTGGAAGATAGTATAGCCTCGTGGATAAGGCATTGGCTATAGACTCAGAAGACCTAGATTGTATTACCAGCTCTGCCACTAGACTGCTGTGTGACCTTGGGCAAGTCACTTCTCCGCTCTGTGTTTCAGTTTTTCCCATCTATAAAACTGGGATAAAGATAGTAAGTATCTTTGTAAAGTGCTTGGATATGTACTGATGAAAAGTGCTATAGAAGAGTTAGCTACTGCTATTTCTAGTCACTGCTAGATTTAAATATACTTATCAGCTATTGAGCTGAACCTGTTCAGACCAGGTTGAACATTTTTCTCAAACTTTTTTTTTTTTTAAATGAAAACTGGCTTTTCAAAGGAAAAGAACATATTTGTTTTCTTCACAAATTTTCTGATTTTTCAGTGGAACATCTAAAATTGAAAATTTTTAGCAAAAACAAAAAAGGTTTTGATTTAAAGAAAAAAATCGCCCAAATTTGCAGAAAATTGAGGAAGAATTTTTAAAATTTCCCATTCAAAATGTACACGTTTGACTAGCTTTCAAAATATATACAGCTATTCTCATTTTGTTCTCTTCCAATTCATTCTGAAATGAAATGGGCTGTGGGACTAAATTGTGTGAAGTGTGGGAATCCTCCATGAAAACTGTTCCATTTCAAACTTTTCACTATTTCTGTATTCACACCAACTAATCTTGCCATCCAGGCACAGGCAAAAAATACTGCCAAACTAAGAAAACAAGTTTTCTACAGGCCATATGTTCCTACACTGGGGTACTCTTGGGGACTCCTTGGAGTCTCTTTGTTAAAATTCTGTCACCACACTGAAGGGAGACCTGGGGCAATTTCATTACTGAATCCACTACTCGGGATACTGTTATAGTAACTCAACAAAGATGATTTCTCCCTAGGGCTCTTAAACTGCTTCGAAAGAGCAAATTGCATACTGTTGACATGCACCAGATTGCACCTAATGGCAGGTATTTTCATTTATTTTAAATTGAAGGGGAAAAAAAGAAAAGAAAAAAAGGAACTGAATCCTTTGTCCCTCATCCTTCCTCTCTGCAGTGCATGCAACATTGGAAAACAAGGTTTATCAGACTAAGGGGAAATATTTTTGTGGAATACCATGTTAAAATACTGGTGGCATACCACTGTGCTCCTGGGCCACAGAGAGAAGAGGATAGCTGAAAATGAAAACAAAATAGAAGGCCTATGCACTTGTGCTACACAAAGGGCCTTGTTTGGGTGTTATGCCCAAAACAACCCCAAAGCATATGCAACAAGAGAGCATGATGGATGTACATGCAACCACAAAGTGCTGTCTGATACACAATAGGAAGAAGTAGGTGACACCACTGATACCTGGAGTAAGTTATTACAGGAGCTAGGCTTTGCACATTAACATTGCCTCAGGCAACATTAATTTGCAATGTGTGGCTTATACATATAGCAGATTTCTCTATTCCTCATCCATTGCTCCTACCAGCTTTGGTCATAAGGCACTGTGCTGAAGAATACACGTTCATGGAACGATGGATGGTGTGGACCAGTGTTCCCAGAAGTATGGGTCTGTCCACATGGCATGACTGCTTTAGCAATGGCCCTTTCGGTGGAAGACTGTGCCACTATTGCTGGCCATGCGCCCGGCTTTTTCTAACATTAGGAGCTTACATCAGCAAAGATGGCTTGCTACGAATTGTGTCCTTTTCCCATGAAGCTTTTTCTGTACCCCATGTACACCCTTTCTCATGAGAGGAGAGCTTTCAGCTCTTAGAACATAGTCCTTTTTGGTTGTGACAATACAAATAACGCTTTAAATTAGCTACTCTTTTGTTTCTTACAGACACTTTTTTTCTGCTAACAACGGAAAGACATTGCTTGCAGGTTTCAATGTCTCAGAGAAAGATGGGTCTCCAAATCTTTTTGTCATCTGGCTTGGTAATGTGTTAATTCATTACTTTATATTATTGCCTGCTGCTAGCTGATTAGTGTAATGCATTTTGGAAGAGATAAAATAATTAGTGAATTGGATTAAAAAACTGAAAAACAGAAATAGATGAATGCAGACCAAAGTCTCTGAGGCCTGATAACCCATATGAAGAAATCATTTTATCTGCAGATTAGAGTGAAGCTTACAATGAGAAACTAGTCCCAATAATCCATGTTTTGCAGGGAATAAAGCATCACAATACAACCTCTCCATATGCTGCTGAAATAGAGGACTACGTTTTTGAGCCAATCTATTACCAAGCTCTATTAATAATACTTTAGTGTTTTCATAGATATTAAACCTTTTTATAGATCTCAGGAAATTGTCCTTATTTCATTTTCTAAAGATTTGGAATTAATTTAGGGCTGATGAAGAATGCCACCCTGGCATGTTCAAAAATCGTGAGTCAGACAGTTTAAAAACATTATAAATCTTGACTGCTTTTTATTTGCTCCCTGGTTTTTGAGCCTTTATGATTCATGTTTTCAAGCTTTTCTCTGCAACCATGAGGGCTAAAAACTTACTTTTTAAAAAATGGAGATTGAGATTCTCAAATAAAGTATCTGACTCCAGGAGCTGGGATTCTAAGAATATCACCAAATATTGCAATGCATGGAATACAATTGTGAGAATTTGCCAACACTGAGGAAGTAACACTGACAGGCACAGAAAGCAAAGTTCTCTGTTTATTTGCATAACATAACAGAGCAAAGTCCTCAGTAGTTTTGTATGCTTTCCCATACTGTCCCACTGACGCATGTCAAGCATGTGGAGGAACCACATTTATATGATGTAAATGTAACTTAGCTCCCACACCCAGTCTTGGTCTCAAGACTGACAACATGTGGCTGTCTAATCTATATTGCACCAATCATAATCATAGGTAGGCACCAATACAAGAGTTTGAACTTAAGTGTGGTCCTAGTTAGAGCTATATTCACTGCCATAACAGTTGCAGATTAATACCAAAGGTGGATTTTCTTATGATAGCCACTTTCCTCTAGAAATCAGAGTGAGACCATCAACTCACATGGTATTAGTCACCAGACACAGAGAGCGATGACTTTAGATCACTTGTAGTGGCCCTTCAAGGACTGCAGACTGTGGGGACTACAATGCAAACTCCAGCCAAACCTGAACCAAGGAGGACAGAGCCCATTACAAGTGTAAAGAACTACTATGTCAGCTGAGGCTGGTAGTTGAACAACGTTTTTTGCTACCCAGCATTGGGGCCAGACTGCGATTGGATGAGACGTAACCTCTCACCCCCGCCTTGGTCCACAGAAGGGCCCATCACAATAGCAGTCCCTGTGAGTAGGGACTGTTCAAGTTTTTGTTCTTTCCCAGGAGCAAATCATCAGGGCTCGAAGTAGGGAGGAGGTAGGGTCTTGTCCCCCGGTCAGCAGCCTAAAGTGCTTAAAGTTAAGCATGTATCTGATTGTTTTCCTGACCAGGAGATGTTTTGCCAAATCTGGGCCTTTATAGTGACTGATAACAGAGCTAGGAAAAATTGGTGAATGTTTTTGTGTCTCCCCATGAAAATTAGTGTTGATTTTTGGCCATTCATTTGGCATGACTTTGCTCCCCTGAAATTTTGTTTAATCCACTAAATTTCACAAACATGGTATTTTTGAACAAAGTATTGTTGTTTTAAATATTTTCACGAACACCTAAAGTGAAAAATATTTGAGGAAATATTTTTTTCAAGAATCACAGATACTCACTTTAAAAAACAGACATGTTTTGTAAATTAAATATACATGAAACCAACACATTAGTTATAAATATTTTACCCAGCTCTACTGGACACAAACTCCAAAAGATCATATCCTGGGTAATTTAAATGGCTTCCTCTGTTATCGACTGAGTGCCCTCAAGACAATCAAGAATCATGAATGACTTAAAACCACATTGTGACAGGACACTGTCTTGTGCTCAAGTACAACATGACATGGGACCAAAAAATGAAAATCTGGATCTGTCCCATTTAGTGCAAGGCAATGGCAGTCAGTCCTGTACTTAATTCTGATGTTATTTAATCAGAATCATGACAAATATCTATTCTTCAGTTACTAATTTACAGCCACAATTCATTGCTGGTTTTCCTGGCTAGGAAACCTAATTTCAGTGAAAAAAAGCTCATCCAACATGACTTTCACTTGAAGGCTATAATTTGCCACCAGATATATTAATCACAAATCCTGTTCTTTTAGACTGGGTTAACTGGTATCTAAAATCAATGCATAACTGAGGAAGCGGGAATATATCAAGATTTAGAAACGTATGGTTTATTTTGTAATTTTGAATGCGACTCTCGCGGTTTTGGAACATGGACTCACTTTCTAATGTAATAAGAACAACATCCATATGCACTAGTGATCTGGAAAGATATAAAGACAAAGATAAAATGATACCAAATTATGAATGGCCCAGGAGTTATTGGTAGGAAACCACTAAACATTAAACTCAGATATGACTAGTGAGTGTCATGCTCTTGTTTCTCAAGCAAATCGTCTGAACAAGAAAGAATGCTTCATTTACCTCATTGGAAACAGCGGGAGAATTGTCTTGAACATAGTCCAAAAGCTTTTTAGGAGGCTGCACCATATAAGCAGAAGTGTAGAGATGAAATGGAGGAGTATCAATGGCAGCAAGGAATGAAACATGTGGAGAAGGTGACATAGTTAGAAACTGAGTGTTGACAGCATCAGATACAAGAGTGACACATATGCAGCAAAATGGGAGTTCACTGGAAGGAAGAGTGTGGTACAATAATTTTGCAATAATATCAAGCATCTTAATAAAATGTTAGTAATTTTAGCGAGTAAAACTTCCAACTTAAAACGTGAATAGTTGTATTAATACCAACTGTTTAAAAACTGGTGAGACAGAAGAATGTATAATAAAGGATTGAGTATTTATGGCCTGCTGGCGAAATTTCTATATGGACTTTACCTTATAGAGGATAATAATGACAACTAGTGATATTTTTGTCTCTAGATAGAATTTTTTTTAGCCTGCCTACGCCTTGCCTACATATGGATGAATGATGATAAAAAGAGTTTTAAAAGCTAGATAAAATGAAATTAAAGTTAGTCTGTTTGATGAAAATATAAGGATGTATTGCAGACTGTTGGATTATAAATTAAAAAAATACTTAAATATCAAATGCATTGTTTCAGTGAAAAATTAAAAATAGGATTACATATCAAAATAATTGAATGGTTTGTATTAATATATATGGGTTTGCAGTCCTTGTCAGTTGCATATACAGGGCTTGCTTCTGCTTTCATTGAAGTCAATGGGGGTTTTGTTATTGACTTAGTGAACACTGGAGCAGACTCGAAGAGTGTGCAGTTGCAAGTAGATGTCTAGTTTAAATTAAAACTAACAACACCTTTTTAAGTATAAAATTATATATCCTGCATGTATGTGTGTGTGGGCGAGAGAGAGGCACACACAGATAAAACAGGCACCATTTAAAAATGCAACATTGGTGTATTTATCACTGTAACACTGCAGTTACTGTAGATGCCTGTGTCAATAAATGTTGAATCCCCCCCGCTCTTTGAATCCCAACCCTCCAAAAGTCAACACTTATTGCCACAGGCACCTGCATTAACTGTAGTATCTACTATGCTTAGGATGGAGATTCCATAGTGACAAGCATACCAATGTTGAGTTTCTAAATGGCGCCCATTTTCTGTAGGTGCGTATGTGTATTAAAAGTAGACACATTCCTTCATACAAAACTGAGTGCTTTTGGCTTTGGAATCTATAATTTTAAAAAATGTCTTCTACTCTTGATAATTTAATCAATCTAATGCAAAAATTTAGTAAAAGTCAAAAACAATTCTGTTTTATATACAGCTGATATTACACTTAGCAACAAGTATATACCACTTATACTATGTAGTCTATGCACCTTAATTAGTGATTAAAATCAATGTTTTGGCAGATTAAGCACTCAATAAAGAAAATGGCCGAATGTATACATTGGACCCAATTCTCAGGTAAAACTCCTATGGACTTCAGTGGGCTATTTTCCTGAGTTGTGAATCAAAAATTGGGCCCATATTATATAGAAACATGTTAGCATACACTGATGAAGATGTAATACTGATGATGAGTTTAATGTAATAAGGAAGATAGAGGCACATCTGTTTGGTATTTGGTGAATTGTATTTTAGCAATATATTATCCTAATGTTTAAATATTAATATTCTATCCTCACTTACCGGACATCCAAACTCCAGTTCTGAAAAGAATTTATACCAGGGTTCATTTTCTAAATCTATGTCATCTGGGTTTATGTGATCAGTCTGGAGCCGTTGTGAAGGAAAAGGGAAGGAAAAGGCACACACTGAGCAAAGTGCTGGAAATGTTATGTCACATTAACACCACAAACACACACACACACAAAACAAATAATAGGGGGAAAGGGAATGAAATAAAACCAAAGAATGAAGATGGGATTCCATATGGAACATGTTTTTGTTCAAGAGCAATCACAGACTAGCTGTTTTAAAATGCCTCCTTTTTCAGCTTGCTCTTCCAGTGGTTGTTGCATAATGTTACATAGAATATGGAAAATATCAAGCACTTTAAAAATAATTTTTCAAAAGCTGAGTATTATCTTTGGCAGCATGAACAATTAGGATCTAAAACCTATTATGTGTCCTGTAAAAGAAAGGAGCATAATTATAGAACAAATGTAATGGCTGTTTTCTTTAGAGTATACAAAAAAGTGCCCAAGCTGACTAAGGGGTAAATAGACACACATGATTTTAGCCATGTTGCTTTCAGCCACTCTTGGTCTTCTTATGAAAGAAGGTATGTTAATTCTGTATCTTTTCAACCTGAAGCTAAGCACACAGCACAGATAAGCAATATGCATCATGCAGGCATGATTATGTTAAAAAGCCATTTCAGCCTATGTAATGAAACTGCCATCTATTTAAATCATCTTGTTTGAAATTTATATTAGTAGTAATTATGGATTCTGAGTGCTTTTGGTTTTATTTTAAATCTTTTGATTTCATTATTTTTATATTGTCGATGCATTAATTTTCATATGAAAATTTTCACATTTTGCAGCAAAAAATGGGAACAAGTATGAATTACAGCTAGTGGGCTGCCACCTTGGCCAACACATCTGGGACCGAATTGCGGATCTCCAAAGTTAAATACATGAGCTGCTACAGCTTGAGCTAAAGAATCATGGCTCTGTAGCTCGAGGCTGTATCACCTCTCGTCCTCTGTGGATTGGCACCGAATGGGACCCTGTACCACGCACACCAGTGGTATAAAATAGCATAAAGCAGGGGTCAGTAACTTTTCAGAAGTGGTGTGCCGAGTCTTCATTTATTCACTCTAATTTAAGGTTCGCGTGCCGGCAATACATTTTAACGTTTTTAGAAGGTCTCTCTCTATAAGTCTATATTATATAAATAAACTATTGTTGTATTTAAAGTAAATAAGGTTTTTAAAATATTTAAGAAGCTTCATTTAAAATAAAATTAAAATGCCGATCTTATCAGTTTAGTGTGATCCTTTTCCTTGCTGAGTTTTCCAATGTGGGCTACAGCAGGGAGTGGCTGAGGCCAGGAGCAGAGTCCAGGGCTGGCTACCGGTACCCCAGGCCAGCAGTGGGTTGAGCGGGGCTGGAAGTCTGGACACCGGCTGGTGGGGGGCTGGCGGCCGGAACCCCAGACCGGCAGTGGGCTGAGCCTCTCAGCCTGCCACTGGCCCTGCTCAGTCCACTGCTGGTCTGGGGTTCCGGCAGGGGTAAAAGTAACTTAAATTTCTTACAGGTACTGTCGTATTACTGGGACAGTCCCGGTTGCGGCCGGGTTACCTGGATGGTGGATGGGTCCCTGCCCCACGCTGTTCCTGTTTCTGCCAAGGGAGCTGTGGGCCAGCTGTGTGGGGGCACTGCATCTGCAGGCAAATGGGGGGCGGCGGCAGAAGACCAGGGCTGGCTCCAGGCACCAGCCCAGCAAGCAAGTGCTTGGGGCTGCCAACAAGGGGGGGCACGTCCAGCTCTTCAGCAGCGGGTCCCTCACTGAGGGAAGGACCAGCTGCTGAAGACTGAAGCGGCGGCGGTAGGGCTGCCGCAGACAGCGATTGCGTCTTTTTTTTTTTTTGGCTGCTCTGGGTGGCAAAAATGCTGGAGCCAGCCCTGCAAAAGACCCTCTGGCCTGCCACTCCCTTCCCCCAGGGGGCTGCAGAGACGGCACGTGCCTGCAGTGCCTTGGTGTCCAGCCACAGTGGCGAGAGAGGGGCAGCAGGACAGGCTGGGGCATGGACACCTCCACTGTGCCTCCCGCCGGCCCCTTTCACTTGCCTGACTGCCTGCTGCTTCGGCCGCCAGTGCCAGCCTGCAGGAGAGTTCCGGCAGCCAGCAGCCCCTGAGCTGGGAGTGCGCCACGCGCTGTGCCCCAGCATTGTCCGGCTCTGAGCTCCGGCTGGGTTTCGGTTGCGGCTGCTGGCCCCTTGCCAGCCGGGGTCTCAGCCGCCGGCCTGCTCAGCCCACTGCCAGCCTGCAGTTCCGTTCACCCAGGTTGAGTGGGGCCGGCGGCCAGGACCTCGGTGTGCCATAAAAAAATCGGCTTGCGTGCCACCTTTGACCAAATGGGACATATGGTCATCCTACGCATAGCGCTATTTTTTTCCATTAAAAATAGCACTGTGGTCTGGACCATTTACAGTAATTAAACATCCCATGGCATTTTTCTAGCAGAAACCCAAAGGGTTTGATTTAATCACAACAGATCACCAATCTGTTGAACAATTAACAGCACTATTGCCCTATCTTGATCTAGGTATTTATAAGATATTACTATAGCAACTGAGCACTACCCAACAGATTTATCCTCACAGCACTCCTCAGATGTAGGGAAAACGTTATTCCAGTTTTACAGATGGGGAACTGAAGCCCAGAGATAAATTACTTGCCTATATCACGTACCAGAGAAGGAAGTGATTTCAGATCTCCTGAGTCATACTCTTAGACTCCAACCATAAGATCATCCTTCATCTCTACAATATTTGTAGTTCAATATTACTATTGGCAATCTGCTGTGATTCAATACAACATATCTTCCAAGACTTTAACAGAAAACTTGCATTGAATTTGGCTTCATGAATTGCCCAGTCCAGATTTGCTACTTTTTTAGTCTTGAATTAAATATGTCTATTTTAGAAGAGCACAAACTACATTAGTCTAGTATATGATAACTGAAGAGAGATGAAGACAATACAAAGGAAAATGCCTGAAAAAATCATGAATGCAGAGAACTAATCAGTAGTACATCCTACTCTTCAAAATACAATATTTGGACTATTCCATTTTTTGCACACCTTTTTGAAACACACCATGATTCTGAACTAGATAACCTGGGAAAAAGATAAAAAAATACTGGTTTGTCCTCATTCCCATAGACTAAAGGCTTGTCTACGTAGTGGGGTAATGTGCTCTATAGCAGTATGGTTGCTAAAGTGTACTAACATACTGTGCATTAACTGGGCCATGTAGATCCTGCTGGTGCTCTAACAGTACTATGTTAAGGTGCACTAGGGAACCTTTAGTGCACAACAGGAGGGTCTGCATGGACCAATTAATGCACAACATGTTTGAGCATTTTAGAGAACACACTTCTGTAAAGTACATTATCTCATGGCATAGACAAGCCCTGGGTTACACTATATTTAAGACAGAAGAGCACTTTATATAGATTTTCATACCAAAGAGGGCATTTTCCTTAAAGTCTCATTGACATATGGAGTAGCTTAATAGTTGGTTCAGGAAATCATAGAGCTAACCTACAATGAATCAGTGTGCCCTGGATAACAACATTTCCGGCTACACCAGCAAAGAAGTAGGTGGTGTTCCTTTTAGAAAATGAATCAGACAGACACTTGGGTTCTATGCTGCATCTTCTGAAACAGGGTGGCAAGAGAGGGCAGTGTGGGGCCACATATGCCAGTCCAAAGCAGCTTCAGGGATTGGCTTCCAGACTGTTATGACCCACCAAAGCAGCCCGTAGGGATTGAGGTGGAGCCCAAAATCTTACATTCCGTCTCATCATCCTAAAATGTCTTGATTTAGAAACAAATAGAAGGCTGTATTTCTGCTTGTTCAGAGAAAGCTGGAAATGACAGATTTGTCTGGAGTTTCACAGTCTTTGAATTGTTCAGGACCCTTATACAATATCATGTGAAGAACAGCATGGGTACACAAAGAACTAGAATAACACGAGGCTTTCTTCATGCGGGTAAGACGCATTGTTTTGTTTACATATTCAGCAGCAGAGGGCAGCAAATTTAACCAAAAGGGCATGGTGCAAGTGGTGCAACTACAGCTAACATGGTTATAAGTTTTTTGTAGCTATTACAGTGAGTTTGCTGGATGCTGTTCTCTGCCTCTTTTCAAGTATTGAACAGAGCTTTGGCCACACGACTCCAACTGACTATAATGGGAATCATTTGTCTGAAAAGTCTGTTCAGGGCTTTGAAAATGTACATCTTAAACTACATCCTGCATTTCATGTGTTAGAATCATGTAAGGCCAATTGCTTTCACCTGGCTGTCAGTACCCCCTCTGCTGAACAGACCTTTTTTTCTTTGTTCTTCTCACTATGATTCTTAGAAAGGCAAATCTATTTTGACAGAAGAAAATAAATGTTGGCTTTATCTCCTAACTTAGGTTTGAATACATCCAGGGGCATGTAAATCCTAGAAGGGTGCTATTCCTTTTATGACATGCTAATTAACACAGACGACATTCCTGTACCTTACACTGTAACTTACTCATTCAATACATTTTTAATTACTTATAGCAGGTTGAGAATTTCTCCCACAATGCATAAACATTTAGGAAGAATCTTTATTCTTGTGCCCTTTACAAAGAGTATTCAGCAAAACATTCTATCAGTGTATTCAAAACATAGGAAAAATTACTGGACAATATGGACTGCATTTTCAAAAGTGGCTTCTATATTTTCACTTGGAATTTTGCCTGGGTGACTTTGATCTATATAAACATGCATTTACAGGCACAAACCACATGTATATGTGAAAAGTGTGTAGCTAAATGGCTACTGACCCAATTTCCTTGGATGGATGGAACCACATTCTGTGGATGGATATTCAGAGGCAAGGTTAAGGTCTCTTTGGAAATATGGCGAGTGTGTTTATCATGACTTCGTCTTAATTTGCCCCTTCTATTCTTGGTCCCTAAAAGGAATCTCTCTTTCTACTTGTTTTCTTATGGCTGTTTTGGCTCCAGGTCCATTACAGGTCGGTTAGTTCTTGCGTCTTTGTGACAATAAAGCATCTCTTTAATGTGCTAGAGAGTTGAATTTCTAATTCCAGCTTAAAGGAATTTAAAATAACATTCCTGGCTGACACAAAGGGCCATTCCAGTTCAAACACTGATTTTATGTGTTGCAATTACAAGCTTGTAAAGTCAGAGCCAAACAAATCTGCATGCTGTAGGTTAAAAAACAGTCCCAAATTTCTCAACACAGGAATAAAAAAGTTGACTACTCCTTGCTGTTACTGCTAAAGGACATATAGTAATACTTTTGTATTTCTGCCCTTACTAAGATTAATTGGTTCTTCTGCATCTGAAGTCAATGTGAATTTGCATTTAAAACAACTGCAAGATCAGGCCCAGTGTGAAAAAGTTCAGACCTGAAATTGATATAACATGAAATTATCAAACTTTGGTATTGATTGCCCTTCTATAATGTGCATTAAATACCTACTAAAAATCTACCACTTGTCACATAAAATTTTTTTTATAAGCACCTTTTTTGTAGGACCACCAAAAACTTTCTTTGTTGGCTTTATTGCAGATGTAGACTAATACAATTTTCTTAGAACTAGCATAACATGAGTGATGCTGGTGTACAAATAAGCAAAGAACATCACCTTTAGTTCCATTAGAAACCTAGGAAAATATATTTGCCAAATGCAAAAGGATGAATTTGGTAGAGGACAAATTTTTAAGTTTATAAGAGTAAAATAAATCCAAAGTATTAAATAGTAATTAACTATCTTATTTTAAATTCGTAAGTGATAATTCTATGTACTTATTAGGCTACTGAATCAGATACTACCTTACCTGCTATTTAGCTCCCACCGCCTCTGCTGGAAGACTATTCCACAGCCTAATACATCTCACTGTCAAGATGCTTTTCCTAAAATTCAGTCTAAATTTTATTTTTCTTAATTTCATTTCTATTGTTCCTAGTTATACTCTCCAAAGCAGCATCCTAAATAATTCCTCTTCCTCCTCTTGGTTTATAAATATTGGTAGACATCCTCAATAGTCTCTTACCAAGCTATGCATATTCAGTCATTTTATCTTTACTCATAAGCCAATCCGCTCCAGTCCCTGATCATTTTGTTGCTGTTCTCTGGACTCTCTCAGCTTTGTCAATATCTTTCTTCTATGTGCCTAGAATTGAAAGCAACATGCCAAGTATGTCACGCTAGAGTCATACAGAACGAACCTATTACCTCTCTCTTTGGTGACGTGAGGCTGTTGCACATATGATGCTGCAACCTTAAATTGCATTGGCCTTTTTGTATCCATAGCACATAGCAAATCAGACATGATTTTGCAATCTATCACTCATAAATCTTTTTCAGCATTCCTGTTTCCCAGGCTGCTCCCTATTATTCAGTACATGGCCTCTGAATTATTTATCTGCAGACATATTAGTTTGAATTTTTCCAAGATGAATTTCATTTTGTTATTTTCTTTTTATGTTTCTAATCTCTGTAGGTCTCTTTGGAATGGTCACAATTTAGTATCATCTGAGAATTTCACTAGCATTCTGTTCACTTCCTCTTCTAGATCACTGAGGAAGATGTTGAATAATACTGACCCTAACATAGATTTTAGCAGACTGTTCTACTCTTTCTTAACTTGATACACTGCCATGTATAATTTTCCATTGTCTAGTCTTTTAGCCAGTTTTCAATTGAATTTGCCATTTAAGATTTAATGAATACAGTATACAATGCTTTATACAATATATTTAGATTTAATTATTGCATACTGCCTTTCCTTCATCCATTAATATTGTAATTCTGCCAGAAAAGCAATATATTACTTCATGTAACTTAACTTTTATAATCAATAGCAGTTACTCTCTGGAAATTTCTAAACTGATGTTGTGCTGATAGCCTAGCACTGTGTTAATGGATTTAGAAGCTGCTCAAAAGGAAGCCATCTTAGGGGCAGCACACTATATTTTGCATAAATTCCTCATTACCATTTTGAAAACTGAAATACATAGCATTGAAACATTCCCCTCCCCTGAATTTATTAATACTGTAGTTCCACTTTCCCACTTCGAGAACACTTGCTGTGCAAAGAGATGATTGTCTGTAACTACATCAGCCATGTCTGATCTTGCAACCTTTTGGTGTAGTTCACTGACTGCAAAGAGTCTGTATCAGTGAGTAAGGATTACTTGCGGAAGAAAAGGTTGCAGGATTAGGCCCCAAGTCCTCCCCATCCAATCAGAAAACAAGAAAGCTTTTCTACTGGAAAAGCTTATTTTATTTGCTTAAGAAATTTCCAGCAATGGTCAAATATTTTTAGTAAAAAAAAATCACAACTTATTTCATCGTATCTCTTTAATAAAGTTGAAAAATTATATTATCACATTCCTCAGCATTGCAGGTCAGTATGAAATTACTCTTGTTGTTTATTTTTTATATCACAAAGTCAAAATGTATTAGAGATGTGTGTCCTCACATGAAATAGCTCTGTAATTTTCAAAAAGCCAGTTTTTACCTTCAGCCTGCCACCTCTCACTTGCTGAAGATTGTTTGCAATTGAAATGGTTAGTAAATGACCCTATCTGTAATACAGCCACTGTGACAGAAAAATCATTCAGCAAAAACAGAATTACTTTTTCACAGAACTGTTTGTAAATTCAGCTAGACGATAAACTACCAATTCTCATAAGTCAGAGAGATTTTGGTAAATCATTAGAACTATTAATTAGTTCAGTCAGTTTAAATGGCCTGTGCTGAAAAGAGAAATTTCCCTTTGAAAGAAAGTCCCAGTTCTGTAGGAGCCCTATTTCATAGAATCACACAGCTTGCTATAGAAGCTAGTTAACCGGACCCATATTATTACATAAACCATAGAAAAATATGATGAAACAGAGCCATCAGTGCAATTATTTAACATACTGTTGACATACTATATATGCCACAATCCATGCATGCAATACATTTATTTATTTTTAGATTAATAAAATGAGCCCTCTGAATTTATGTATAATAATACTAATATAATACTGATATTATAATATTGTAATACTATGTATAATAATTACATTAACTCCCCCTTTAAAAATGACTCCATCAACCATTCCATCTCACGGAAAAAAAAATAACATGATATGCATCAATCTCCATAAATGATGGGGTATTGGAACCAGCAGGGGCGGCTCCAGGCCCCAGCACGCCAAGCGCATGCTTGGGGCGGCATGCCGCGGGGATGCTCTGCCAGTCCCCGGGAGGGCGGCAAGCAACCAGCCTTCAGCGGCATGCCTGCGGGAGGAGGAGCCTGCGGGAGGTCCACCGGAAGAGCGCCCCACGCGGCATGCTGCCGTGCTTGGGGCGGTGAAATGTCTACAGCCGCCCCTGGGAACCAGGGTACAGTAGAAGAGCTGGTTGCAAATGCCTTTTCAGTGAATGGAAACTTAGATTAGTGATCATTTTGCAAGCATTAGATTTCAGCCTTATTAGACATGCTTATGAGGAATATCACAACTACAGACATATGGCTCAGAAAACAGCAAGAAATTTTTTTTAGTCACAGGTTAGTGTATAGGCAACCAATGTTCTTGAGATGATACCATTAGGCACATATCCAGAAAACACACTGTAGGATTTTTTTTTCTGGACTATCTAGTGACATACCACCACAGGCACGTGCATAACTCCTATGTTAATCATATGTGTTGATAAAATTATTGTAAACAGGTGACAAAGTGACTGCTGGATATGCATTCAAATTGCAACAAGTAGCTTCCATGAATTTACATCTAACATGTGAAATCTAAAAGGAGTTTAATTTCTCAGTGATTCTTTGACTTCTTTTTAATGCCAAAGAAGCTAAATTGAACAAGTAAATCAAACCAATTTCAAATTATCTACACAACCATCCAGGAGGATCAAGGCAGAATTTACCACGTGAGCTGATCAAACTCCAAATACAAAAATGGATATTCAATACTAACTAGTTATAATTTGCAGTTAAAATAATAAGCAAAAATTTAACCCTCACTAAGCCTTTTGTTGTGGGAAAACATTTCAAATACACCTCTTACCGGTCTTTCATGTTCAAGAATTGATGATTTCCCCGGCTCGTATTCAAAAATACTTCTTGGTTCAGAACGGAATTTGCGGGTATCTACTTTTCTGTCAGGAGGATCCCAGTCATTTCTAAATAACAAATATAAACAGTTGAGTGGGATTGTCTTTTCCATCAACACTGCAGCTCTGTAAAAGGCATATACAGATGTCAGGAGTTACACTGCACCATACAATTTGCATGAATAGGATATTAAGACAGAGACATAACCCTCAAGGGAAGGAATTATGAATTAGGCAAAGCTTAGCCCCCTTAACTTACTCCATGTGTCTATGCCTGTGTCTGCACTAGCCTTTTTCTTTCCTACTATTGCTAACACTGGTGCAGTTTTACCGGTGATAGCAATAGTGGGGATGCTAGTGTAATGTTTGTTGCACAGTAAATCTGAAATTTATATAGAGGTTTTTATGCATTTGAAATGTACATTAAAAGTAGCAAACATTACTAAATCTCCTCACAATATTATTATAGATATTGATTCAATTACTGATATACATTTCCCACCACTGCTGTTCCATATGTCATAGCAATGGTGGGAGTGGTAATGTAGACAGGATACAGCCAGTATTTTTACCACTGTATTGGGTGTACTAGCTCTGAGCAGGTTGAGATGACACGTGGTTAAAATGCTGGTGGCCATCAGAAGCATTTATTTGATCATACATACAAATCCAGTAAAACTTAAAGAAACGTTAATTGTGTAGGTAACACTAAATGCTTTAGTCACTGGACAAAGCTTTCATAAATACATACTGATTAAATTATATAGTTAGCAAAATGTTTCATGCAATATTTAAAGAAAATAGTATCATGGATGCTCTGTATGCTGATCTGTAGCTGTATTCTTCTCACTTGTTTGTGTCCAGATACACTGTTCAACTGGAAGTTTGCTTAATCAAATAAATGATCATTTCAGTTAATCTTTATAAGCTCTTCAGGTCAGGCACCTTGAGTGCAATTCTGGTCCTACTTATTCAATGGCAGTTAACTTCAATAGAACCAAGATTTCATCCATTATCTTCATAACTATAAATTGCCTAGCAGCTTGTTGGTGCTATCCACTAAAATCACTTGTATTCTATTTTAATTAGTTTCTTATATTGCATCCCTCACCATAATATCACAGCACTTATTTGGACTACATTTCATTTGTGGTTGTCACCTAGTTGTTATAATGGCAGGAACTTTCATTTCCGGGCAGTTTTTGCCATCACTAGCCTTATTGTATTTAGGATGACTGCAGCCTACATGTCTTTTTAATTAGAAATGTGGCAAATGGCCCACCAGTAACTCATGGGGGAGAGTCGCTGGTAATTGCTGCATGTGTTCACAGTAAGAGCTAGCAAATCCTAGTAAGTTATGTCAGCCTATGTTACATCATATGATGTGACATAGCTTGAAGTGACCTGACATTAAGCAAAGCACATGTCATGTTTTATCATGTGCTTAAAAAAAATCTATACAGTAGCTTTTCTGTTGAAAGTGCACAGCACAGGTATGTTTGTAGGAGCAAGTGCTGGGATACAGATATCTCTGCTGTTGGACTGCTGTACTTTTTAAGCAAAGTAAAACCATTTTGTTCACTTACTTTATATTTTAGCTGGGAAGAAATTATGGTTTCAAAGCAGAAAACTGAAATTATGCCTCCCACGAATGAATGAGAATATGGAACTGTTCTGTATAGGCCGCATTTTATTCAAAATAACTCAGAGAATTTAATTTTAAAGACAAAAAGATGTCATTAAAATTTAGATTCATACTCATTTTACTTCATTTACAATTTTTAGCCCTTAATCCCTTATGTGCTATGACTTCTGGTGTCTGAATGATAATGTGAAGCATACCATATCTTGCCTCCCAGCTCCAAAGATGTGATGCATGTGGACCCTAAACCTTCTTAGGTGAGGGTTTAAATGCTTTCATTTCATAGACAATTAAAAATATCCTAGTCGCAAGAAAAACTCACTCTTTTAATGCTGGTGCCATGGCTGACTGGGCATTACAGCGGTCATGAGTACACAAAGCTAAAGACTTCAGAATTCCCCAATCTGGAGAACTTGGATTTCTTCTGTCAGTCTCGTCATCCAGCAGAGTAAAATAGATAAAATGGCTGGAATGGTTTCCTCCAGGCAGAATGAATTGCAAGAGACCTTGGTTCCTGGCTCCTAAAAGGATCTTCACTCTATCTGGCCAGATGGCAGGACTATCACCACAACTCCAGAATTTGGGTAGAGGTAAGCAGTTCTACATTTCTGTATCGCATGCTAACAAAAGCCTACACTGTAATCACTAGTACAGGTTCTTATCTTGCCCTGGCCAACCAGACCATGGCAACAGCCATCAAGCTTAAACTTGGGAAAAACTAAGGCCCTAAGGTACAGAAGATAGACAGGAATGCAAAAGTAATTTATTTTCACCTGATATAAGACATTTCTTAAAAGAGAAACCAAACTTGAGTTCGAGTGCTTAGTCCTGAGTGGTTCATTCGAGCTGTTAGAATCATTATTATATGATCTTAGAGTATTAGACTATTATGAGATTAAAATATATTACATTCCACTCCTTGCTCACATTGATAGTAGAGTAAAAGAAATTAGTTATCCTTTGGAATGAATTTATATACAGATATTTTGAAACACTGCAATGATAGGATCAATTGGTTGAATATTCAAAAGCTCCTAATTTTCTCTTCCTAAAATACATTCTATAGATTACTAAGGGATTTTTTGTTTGATTGCCGTTTTTCAAATTCAGTGTCTGATAAAGTTTATTATTCATTGCATAGCATTCCTGCTATCAACAAGACAGAATGGGCCAAATTCTGCTCTCATTTATATGGTGCATCCAAGATACTGGAAGCTGCATCCATAACTTGGAGCAGAATTTGGCCCATTTTGTTTTCTTAAAATGCATTGCTGTTAATATTTAGAAATAGTTAATGTAAAACTGGATTTTGAACTAGTACCTGTACATTTCTAGGGTCTGCATGTATGAAAATAAAAAGTTTGCTCCAGCACTGGAACTTGTAATTGCAATAAACAGTAAAGCACTTTTCATTTAATCTGATTTCCTTTGACTAAAGGGATAGGGGATTCTTTCCTGAACAAACAGGATTTAGCTCTTGGCGGGCTGAGTATTAATTCCAACACTAGGATTTGTGCTACTGCAGCAAGAGAGGCAGGAAAATGGGGAGAAAATGCCCAAGTCCCTTCAATCAGAAACCCTTCTTCTCCTTCAAAAGAAGAGATAGGGAAGTGGGAGGAGGATATGAAATTTTCCTCATCATGTCTCCAAAGATGTGCCACACAAACATCTCAGATGGGGCTGGTCCACTTACTGTACTGTGTTACAATTTTGCTTGCAATTTGCAAAATCACTTACATCCTGCTCTCTGCTAGGAGGTTTCATAAAAGGGCTTTCTATATGTTTACGCGGCGGGAGGGGGGGGGAACATCCCGCAGCAGCAAGTCTCAGAGCTTGGGTCTACAGATTTGGGTTCCCACAGCTTGTGCTATGGGGCTTAAAAATAGCCATGTAGACATTTGAGCTTGGGCTGGAGCTCTGAGTCCCACCCATCTCACCTGGTTTCAGAACCCAACCTCTAGCCTGAATGGGAACATCTACACAGCTATTTTTAGTGCTGCAATGTGAGGCTGGTGAGCCAGAGTCTGTAGACCCAGACTCTTAGACTTGCCATCACTGGTGATTTTTTGGAGTGCAGATGTACCCAAGGTCTCAAACTACTTTTATGCATCAGCACAAAGTCATAGTGAGAAATGGTCATTGCAGCCTGGATCATTCTGAAATACAGGAGGCAGGATAGTCCCATGGAAAAGAGTGGATGTTCAATCAAGGTATCATTGGCATGAGACTTCCTAGGTTCCTTAAGTACCAGTGCCAGACAAGACAGCATCAAGCACAGTGCCCACACTGAAGCAATAGCATCATTTAATATCTGAATGCCCATTGAGTCATAGCCTTGTTTTCATAAGAACATAAGAATGGCTATACTGGATCAGACCAATGGTCCATCTAGTCTAATGACCTGCCTTCTGACAGTGGCCAATGCCAGGTGCTTCACAGGGAATGAACAGAAAACAGCAGTTTATCAAATGATCTATGCCCTGTTGTCCAGTCCCAGCTTCTGGCAGTCAGAGGTTTAGAGCATGGGGCTGTGTCCATGATCATTATGGCTAATAGCCACCGATGGATCTATCCTCCATGAATTTATCTAATTCTTTTTTGAACCCTGTTATAGTTCTGGCCTTCACAACATCCCTTGGCAACAAGTTCCACAGGTTGACTGGGCGTTGTGTGAAGAAATACTTCCTTATGTTTGTTTTAAAGCTATTGTCCATTAATTTCATTGGGTGATCCCCGGTTCTTGTGTTGTGTGAAGGGGTAAACAACACTTCCTTATTCAATTTTTTAATACCATTAATGATTTCACAGACCTCTATCATATACCTCCTTAGTTATCACTTTTCTAAGATGAACAGTTCTAGTCATTTAATCTCTCCTCATATAAAAGCAGTTCCATACCCCTAATAATTTTTGTTGCCCTTCTCTGTACTTTTTTCAATTCTAATACATCTTTTTTGAGATAGGGCAACCAGATCTGCAAACTGTATTAAAGGTGTGGGCGTACCATGAATTTATAGTGACATTATGATATTTTCTGTCTTATTATCTATCCCTTTCCTAATGGTTCCTAACATTGTTAGCTTTTTTGACTGCCACTGCACATTGAACAGAAGTTTTCAGAGAACTATCCACAATGAATCCAAGATCTCTTTCTTGAGTAATAACAGGTAATTTAGACCCCATAATTTTGTATGTATAGTTGGGATTATGTTTTCCAATATGTATTACTTTGCATTTATCAACACTGAATTTCATCTGCAATATTTTTGCCCAGTCACCTAGTTTTGAGATCCCTTTCTAATTCTTCACAGTCACTGTCCCCCGCTTGGACTTAACTATATACATTTATTTTGTATCATCTGCAAACTTTGACACCTCTAGAGCCTTTTTTAAAAACCGGCACTACATTAGCTATCCTCTAGTCATCCGGTACAGAGGCAATATGTAAACTATCACAGTTAGCAGTTCTGCAATTTCATATTTTATTTCCTTCAGAACTCTTGGGTGACTAACATCTGGACTGGTGACTTATTACTGTTTAATTTATCAATTTTTTCCAACACCTCTTCTCTTGACACCTCAGTCTGGGGCAGTTCCTCAGATTTGTTACCTAAAAAGAATGGCTTAAGTGTGGGAATATAAAAATAGGCAATATTTAGTCAGCTCCCTTCATGTGATGTAATTGAATGGGACTCTTTTTCATTTGACTATTTTTCTTCAATTCCTGCCTGTATTTTATCAACTTCTATCCAGTCCTCTCTAGTAGGATACAGAATATGCCTTTTAATAAATCCCCTCCTAAGAGTGTGTCTGTTTGATTCATGTGATCCTCCACACCAGTCAACTTTCTCCCAGCTGTCTACAACCTTTTTAATTTTCCATGCCAGTAATCTGGTTCCATTTTGGTTTAGGTGGAGCCCATCCTTCCAGTACAGGCTGCTCCTTTCCAAAAAGGTTCCACAGTTCTTAATAAACCCAAATCCCTCCTCCAAACACCATCTCTCATCCACGTATTGAAACCCCGCAGTTCTTCTGCCTGTCTAACCAGCCCTGCAGGTGGAACTGGAAATGTTTCAGAGAATGCTACCATGGAGGTCCTGGACCTTAATCTCTTACCTAGTAGACTAAACTTGGCTTCCAGGACCTCTATCCTCCTTTTCCTATGACATTGGTACCTACATGTACCACGAGCACTGACACCTACCCTGCACTAAAAAATAAGTCTTTCTATATATCTCAAGAGGACCACAACCTTCGCATCTGCCAGGCAATTCACCATGCAGTTCTCCCGGTGATCACAAACCCAACTCTCTCATGCTACTTCTAAATCCATTACTTTTATTAGTTGATTGTAATGTTGTATTTACTATAGACTGTTTTCCCCTCCCAGTAAATCTGCTTACTTTTCGGATGTAGACCTCTCTCTTGGACGAAGTGGTGGGACTGGAGGTGGTACATGTGGAGGAGGTATCGGGGAAGAGACCTTAAAGGCATCAGTGCCATTGTCAGAAATGCTTTTAGACAATGGTCTGTATGTCTGTGTCTTTGCAGCAGGGTGTGACTGAGCGGGGAGGGATGGGCTGTAACTACCTAAAGTAAAACAGAACACAGAAACAACCAAAATGCATCTTAGTAAAATACCAAACATTCATTTAATAAATCTGGGACATCAAAACCTTGTAAATTTTAGAATCACATTGGTGAGTATTGTGTGCATTTTCAAATAATTATTATAGATCTAAATATATGGCCCGTCTTCCCTGCCCCACTCCACAAAGGCTCAGGACATTTCATGGGAATTAATCACAAGCTGGGGGGAGATAATGTCTGAGGTGCAGCTCATGGCAATTAACTGCAATCTCTTATTCGTCCCCCAGAACTGTCCTGCCCTCAGCTGTTATTGGTGTCAGAGGCTGAGAAGGAAAAAGAAATAGACACATCTTTTTCATTCTTTTTAATGAATGTTCTTTGGGTTTGTATGTAAGAGCATCTCTACGTAATTAGATTTGTGGACAATTACCCAGACAAATTTCTTGACTAAGATCTCAAGAGTCCATTTGGGTCATGAATCTTGGATATACACACATGTTCTTGATAATACACAAAATATCAGCATGGGAGCCCCATTGAAAGCAATATGAAAATTTAAATTAAAGAACTCTTAAAAGTGCTTTTTGCATAACACACAATACTTTGTATTGTACATTTCATTCACATGATAAGGAGTTTTTGTTCTAGTAAAATATCACTGCAGTATGATTTCTTTCTTCTGAAAGATTTGAAATTTATACATCTGTCATAGGAATAATATTTTACTTTTTTAGTGCTAAATAATGTCAATTCAGTATGAAAAATTAACAAGATCACAAAATAGAAGCATCATAACTAGGTTTTCTTAATGTAGTGTAATCTAAAAATATGGCAGTTGTATACAACATACTGCACAATGCTTATCATCACCTGTATACGTAATTACACAACTCTTTCATACTGCACTTTACTCTTTAGTTTAATATTCAAGAGTCAAAATATACATTATCATTAGTGAAAATAAATATAATTTAGTCAGAGATTACAACATTACAGTATATCCCATCTGCACTGAGAGGACATCTGCAGTATATGTCTGATTAATTCTGTAGTAAGAAATAAACCAAAATGAGGCTTTGCCACATTTGGTGAACGAAGACACAAACAGAGATCAAAAAGAAAGATGACATTTGATGACAATGATGACAAACTTAATAAGAGCAGGCCTGAGTGGTTAGCTACCATTGTTGCTCGCTGACACTAACAAAAGATTCATTGGAAGTGAGGGAATAACTCCTACCAGTATTATATGCATATGCAGCATTATACATGTCTGTGCCGTCATCTATAAAGAGAAATATATATGTTACAGTAGTGCACTAGCTGTCAGTATATCATAACAAGCAGCTTTGTCTTTGCAAATACAAACAGAAGATTAGTAGGCAATCAGCTCTCAGCCCTCGTGTACATGTTTTCTGGAATCTGTCTTTGCCCTTTACACTTATCATGGGCTATTTTTATCATCCTATTCTGAGTGGCATATTGTTGCCATGATACCCAGATTGCAGAGTTAGTGGTTCACACCAAATTGTGAGTTATACTCATTCTTTTCTATTCAACCCTCATCTCCTCCCAGCCATTCCCTCTCCTGTCTGTTTCCCCTTATTAGAGGACAGTAACGTATCATTCCTACTATGAAAATCAACTTCTTACATCTAGCAATGTTGTCCAGTGGCTAGAGCAAGGGACTGGGAGACATCATTTTGGTGTTTTTCCATTCTTGATTCTGCCATTGATGTCATGTATGACCATAAGCAAATCAACCTAGCTACATCAATTTCCCCATCAGTAAAACTGGAATATCATCAACTCCCTCCCTCACTGAGGTATAATGAAGCATAATTATTGTTGTAAAGTGCCTTGACATCCTTGGATGAAAGGGAGAATAAGCAAAAATATGATTATCAGTAAGGCTAATAATATGTCAGAGGTTCCTTTCCTTCAAAAATAATTTATTTACAAATTAATAGGAGAGAGGAAAATAAGTAGGGGCAGCGTATTTCCTCATTTAGTAGGCTTCATTGTCCTAGCGCACAGGGGCTCTGTAACAGAAGGTAGCAATGACCACCCTGCACCCAGCCAAGTCCTGGTCGCTCAGACTGAAGATGGGTACAGGCAAAGTTCCTTGCTACTCAGAACATCTCACTGATCTCTTGTGCTGTACATGATCAGATATAGGCTTTTATCCTTTATTTTTTGTTAGTAATAAAAATAAGTCCATCAGAAAAGTATGTAGCCTTTTGCTGGAAAAACACTTCTGCTGTAATAACATTTATCACATCAACTTAGCTTGGAGAAATTCCCATTGGGCTCTATTCAGTATCTACAACTCAGTGATCATAAGCTTTGTTATGATCAGCGAGCAAGCCACCAGAATGCAGGGAAAGTGCATTTCTTAATGCCACTATGAGTTATGTAACAAACAGAAAAATGTATACTTACCAGGCTTGTGAACCATATGGATTTGCTTGAACATTGTCTTATACCAATCCTTTGGCCGGTCAACTGTCTGAATAAAATACAGTTTACAACAGTTAGCTAAAGAAACAAAAAGATCAGTGGTGACATATTACAGCAAATTCATCCTTGCTGTAATTCCACTGACTTGTAAAGAGATTCTGTAGAGATGAATTTGGCCCATTGTGGTCAGTCCCTTATTGATCCCTCCCACACACACTCTTGCTCATTCACTCTACAGCTGCAAGGTCTCCTGTGAATCTTTGACTCAGCCCTAAATATCTTTCAGAGTTTGGAATCTGCTCTTGGATACAAAGACAGTATTTAAGAATATAGGAATTGCCATACCGGATCAGTGGTCCATCTATTTAATGCCCTGCCTCTGACAGTGGCCAGTACCAAATGCTTTTATAGGTAAGACCCTACCAAATTCACAACCATGAAAAACGCATCATGGACCGTGAAATCTGGTCTCCCCTGTGAAATCTGGTCTTTTGTGAACATCCACCCTATACTATACAGATTTCACTGGTGTTTCTCAAAGTGGGGGTCCTGACCCAAAAGGGGACCATAGGGGGGTTGCGAGATTTTTGTAGGGGTGTTGCAGCATTGCCACCCTTTTGTGCTGCCTTTAGAGCTGGATGGCCAGAGAGTGACGGCTGCTGGCCAGGCGCCCAGCTCTGAAGGCAGCGCTCTGCCAGCAACGGTGCAGAAGTAAGGGTGGCAATACCATATTATGCCATCCTTACTTCTGCGATGCTGCTGGGGACAGCGCTGCCTTTGGAGCTGGGCTACCGACCAGCAGCCATCACTCTCTGGCAGCCCAATTTTGAAGGCAGCGGAGCCACCACTAGCATCATAGAAGTAAAGGTGGCAATATCGTGACCCCCCTACAATAACCTTGTGAACCCCCCCCCCACACACACATGCACACAAACCCCTTTTGGGTCAGGACCCCTACAGTTACAAAACTGTGAAATTTCAGATTTAAATATCTGAAATAATGAAATTTACAATTTTTAAAATCCTATGACCACAAAATTAACCAAAATGGACCGTGAATTTGTTAGGGCTCTATTTATAGGAAAGTGCAAGAAACCTAACAGTAGGCAATTACCAGCCCACAGGAAACATTTCTTCCTAACTCTAGGCAGTTAGTGGTGAACATGAAATTATCTTAAAATAAAATTGCTACTGAATGCAGCTGTAGAAATTTTCATTACCTGTATAAATGTCTTTTTTTAATGCTACTAGGAATTTGACCTGCATGACATCTTGTGGCAATGAGTTCCATATGTTACTATTTTTACATAATGCATAATTGTTTCCTTTTATCAGTTTTACATTTGTTGCCTTTTAATTTGATTTAATTTCCCCTGGTCCTTGTATCAGGAGAAAAGATAAGCAGGAGCATTCAATTTACCTTCTGAATACAACTCATTATTTGGTACACCTCTGTGACGTTTCCTCTGGAAACTGAATAGTCCCAATGTTTTCAATCTTTTTTCTTATGGAAATTTCTCCAGGCCTCTAACTACTTTCACCACCCATCTTTGAACTCCTTCTATTTCTGCAATATCTTTTTTGAGATAGGATGACCAGAACTGAAACAGTATTGTGAGTGAGGAGAGATCACTGATTTATATAATAGCAAAAAAATGTTTTCAAGATTATTTTCTATCCTGTTCTTTTTATATCCTAGCATTTTGTTTGCTTTTGGTGACCATTGCTGAGCAGTGAGCAGAGCTTTTTATTCAGATGTCCGCAATGAAGCCCACATTGTTAGATGAGTGGTGATAATCAATGTAAAGCCTCACAATATATACAAAAAGTTCAATATATACCTTACAATGCGCATTACTTTGCATTTGCCATTGTTGAATTTTATCAGTTATCATGGTGCCCATTCACATTCACCTGCTGAAGTTCCCCAAAGTCTTCTCTAGTCCAAATTAACCTACAGAATTTGGACATCTGAATATTTATCACCTCACTGTTCACCATCTTTTCTAAGTCACTAATAAATATTTTAAACAGCAGTTTGCTTACCTATGTTAAAAGAGGCACTTTTTGTTGTTGTTTTAAATGCTCCTTGCTACAGTCATTACCTTATATTTCACTCTTCTATTCTGTTAACCCCTAAAACTGCACTTTGAGGAGCTATTATAATAATAACTGGACAGAAACTGCTCCCTATCAAAAAACTTGTCTGCAAGACTTTTTGTGAAAAAAACATTAGGTCTCACAAAATTGCTAATTTATGGCATAAAATATCACTGTATATAATAGGCCAAATCAATCTCTCTAGTTTTTGACCTGGAGATGAAAAGAGCAAACACTCAACTGAAAAGGCCAGAAATCTGTTGGAGGGAAAGGAGTTGACCCTAAGCCGCAGTAACTTCTGCCCCACCTCTGAGTGCAGGGAGTTTATCTGACCTGAGATTTGGGCTGGTTGGTTTGCATGGAGTGGAGATGCTCAAGGAAAAGCTGCTCAGTGTGGCATTATCCTCCCTCCAATCCCCATCTGCAAACTCACAGAGATTAATTCTGATCTTGTTAACATTAATTCCCAAGGGTTGGTTATGTCTCTGTACTTGCAAGACTCTGGGGAGGGATAACTGAGCTTGATTTATGAAGAAGCCATTGGATCCATGCTACCAACGTCTCCCTGCTTGTGATGGGCCAGAAATGATCCTCCAACTGAGTTTGGATGCATGGTGGTGAAAATCTATGGGAATTAATGCAAAAGTATCAACATTAATCCTTATGGTTATGTCCTCACAGTTTGCCAGAGAATGAAAGTGCATAGATGTCTCCAGGCCCAATTCCCTTGCTGACAGTCACATCTTCTCCAAATCTATGGAAATCCAATCATGCAGAATACATGTGGAGAGGCTTTCATGGGGCCAGCGGAGTGGGGGGGGAAGCATGATATCATTAAGTTTCAGTTCTCCTCTCCCAAACATATTTTTGTACTTGAGTAGGTTTTGCCCTTCAATTCTCTGACCCTGTGTTTTGGGCAATATTAAATGAGTTGAGGAGGGATAAATCAATTTTTTAAAATATAGTATTTCAAATTACATTAGCTAACTCCATAAGCCATCCATTACACTGGGAATTATCCACGTTCACCCATGCATCTGGTCATTTTAGATACCATGCTGATTCACGTGGACTACATTTATTGCAATTAAATGGTGAGAGACAGTTATTATATTTGAATGAATAATCAGGGAAAAGATAGTAAAAGAGAAAAGAAAAATCTGCAAGTAGTACTTGGGAGACTCTATAATCAGGTATCTATGATTCTCAGTGGAGCTTTTATCATTTTGCCCTACATTCTATTTCACATACGAAGCAACCCATAATTAAACAGTGCTTTGTGTTAAAATGTTTCCTAATTAACAGTGGGTAAAATCCATTAAAAGAAATCAGTTCTAGCTGGAATGTTACAACATTGCAAAAGGAAAAGAAATCTGGTCAGACTGCATTTTGTTATTTACACACAAAAGAAAGGCCTCTTTAGTATTCAGAATAATTTTATAGTTAACTGTGAAACAATTATTTTGGATACTGTAGTTAAAATATGCAGTCACACTACATTTTAATGACTTTTTTCTTGGTTAGATCCATAGTAATGGTATTTAAATCTAGCGATGTCTAGTACAGTACTTTAATTTCTGCTTGTGGATACAGTTGATACTGCACATATAATATTTATTACTGTATTTAGGAAAATAGCCTAATTCACTTACTGCTTGATTTAAAAGTTCTGTTTCTTACTGACACAGAATAATTGCATTTTGTGTTTGTAAGTTCTTATTCCCAAATATTGGTATTTTATAGAAGCAGAAGAAACAGATTTCCAACAACATAGCTAATGCTCAACTTTGAGGACATACATGATTAGATTCTTAGAGCTCTCTTGTTTTTCCTCATCTTTGTAAAAATTCAAAGGCTTAGCAATAACACCGTATAGATACTATTTTGCTCCCAAACTAGCTGGAAAATTTGAAAATTGGATTAAAAACACAGCTAATTTGACTGAAAACTCTTCTGAGAGAGTTCCAATTTGATAATTCACTTCCAAAGTCCAATTTTTCTGCCCTGGCATTTCAAAATGCCTGGGGCTATTATGCTGGTAGTTTGGTCGTATTGCAAGGGTCTGAGTGACAGACTTTGGCTTACTCCCATGCTTCCTGGTTTGGCAGGGGCTGAAATACTATCGAGGCAACAAGCTCAGATGCTGGGAGTAAGGAGAGCTTTGCAATGACTGCTTCCAGTTTGAGAGACAGAAATATTAAGGATGGATTTTGAAGACAGCTCCAGCCAGCCTTTCTTGGCAGGACAGCACTGAGCTTTGAGGACTGGGGGTGTAAAGGAAAAACGAGAGGAGATCATCAGCGGTACATGCTGCAAAAAAAGTTTGTTTCTAAACCCTCATTTGAAAGCCTCTCTTTGTGCAGCACAGGGTCTCAATATGCAATAGTTATGTTATTTACAATGATGTGCAGTGGCTGAGTGGTCAAGGTGCTTGATTACAATCCCGGAGAATGTGAGTTCAAACGCACACTGAACGACCCTCAAGTTCACCCAGCTACAAAATGGATACCTGATCCATAGGCTTAGAGAGACAAGGTGGGTGAGATAATATCTTTTATTGGACAACTTCTAACCATAGGGTTAAGGAAGTCAAAGACGGCTGGATGCAAGGCTAGTCACATAACTCCCTTGTGTACTGTTAGCTATGGAAACAGATACAGATGTGCATTAAACCATGTCAGCGTGATGAGCCATCTGTGGCTTGGAGCAGACCTTTTTAATGTTATCTACTACACTGGAACTCACGTTTACTGCACTCTGCAGGCAGCTGTCTTTTTAATCTGTACAAGAAACTTTGAAACTTTCATCGTATTGCTGAGATGAGCAGAACTGAAACACCCAGATCCCTCCAACAGAAGACTGAAGGGTGAGCTGGATATTTGGGTGCTCAATGACCGTTAGAAAACAGAGCAACTGCTACTCTCCTGTTTTCCCTTGCTCACTGAAAACGCTGCTGTGGCACTTCTGCTCAGATCTACATATCAGCCTCACTTTGTTTAAAGTGTATGCTCAGATCAATACCTTGAGAACTGAAACTGTGGGGTGTGAGGGAAGTGGCAACACACACACACACACACACACACACTCACTCACTCTCTCTCTCACTTACATGGTATAGTCCTAGCAGACCATAACTTTTAACTCACTCTGGTCATGAGACTCATTTACATAACAGTAACATTACAAGCTGCATAAGGTTTTGATGCTGCAGCACAGAGCTGAAAAGAAAGCAATCCCAAACTGGAAAAAAAAAATCCAAATGGCATACATGAGTTTCAGAGAAAATTGTAAGAGACTGACACTATCCCAGATCTGGAAGTTAAATATACTGTTGGCAGCTTGCCAGCCACATTAAATACACTTGAGGGATTTCAGTTATACTCTTATATAACTAATATCCACCCTACGGAATCAATCTGCTATTCTTAAAAAAGCACAACAAAACAATAACTTCCTATACAAAAGGCAGGGCCGTCTGCTTAGCAGGAATGGGAAGCTATAGCTTAGTTCTAATGCGAGTTACTCCTTTTTTAAAAGCTTTCTATTGTATCATTTGTATATGCCAAAATCAAAGGAAAGGAAAGCAAGAAATGATAGAGTTTCCCTCCACCACCTTATTCAAAGTATCCCAATCTTAACACTTATTCTGAAATCTTTCCTATTGCTTTTCTCCATCAATTCCTGTTTCCCCCCTAATTTTTCAATCCAGTGAAGCAGCTCTTGGCAATTACACAACCCCATATGTTGGTGTTGGCAGGCAAAGTATATCCAACAGCTGCTACATCCTTGCACCTCACAAAGATTTCACCTGCAACGGCTCTGCTGCTTTCATCCTGGCTCCCACTCTTCTTACTCTCGCCGTCTAGCACAACACCTCTCCTCCAGCCGGGAAGGCCAGTGAGCTGCTCCTTCGTAGACTCACTGCTACTGTCTGGACCAGCCAGAAGGGGCTGCCCTGACAGCAGCGTGGAAAGAATGCTTCAGCATAGTAAAAACAAAACCCTTCAGTCTGACATCCTGGGACTGCTCAAGCAGTGACTAGTGGCAAGTCATCAAAACCGGACTAATCACGACGAGAGGGTTTCCAGGCTGCTCATTTAAACATCATGAAAAAGCATGGAGGGTCCGTGATGCATTTCATTGGGATAGCAGTCAAACAGGTTATTATTGAAACAAGTCTGTTAATTTCAATACAGTAGCCATGGGAAAAAATAGGCACCTGAGGTTTATTTGCTAATGGGAAAAATTAGCAAATTTTGTAGGTTTAGAATGACAAGACAGACAGTAAATGAAATTACAGCATAACACCACAAAGGCCAGGGAAAATAATAGAAACAAGAATGAAAACTGCAGTTCTGACTATTACTATGGGGTTGCCCAGTTATGCTTCCTGCAACACACAGTATTATATTCATGAGCCCTCTGATTACACATGCTCTATTCCACATTATATAAGACTAGAAGAATGTGAAAAACCCATTACCGACAATCAATTCATTGTCTGAGTTCTCTCTCTGTCACTCTCTCTCTCTTACACACACACTTCCTGGCATTTCCTACCGTTCTAATTGCTGTTGGGATTCCAGATTCATCTACCGGGCCAATCCCTGCATAATGTGGTGCTCTAATGACTGTGACTTTCTTCTCTTCCTCTGAAGATCTACAGATTGGTATTGTACTGGGAATGGTGCTGCTGCCAACAGACTGACCATACTGTGAGTACGTCTCTGTGGAGTCTGTAAAGATAATGCAACAGAATGCTGTATAACGATAGAATAATCATACTTAGCACCTATAGCACGCTTTACATTTTCAAAGTGCTGTACAAACATTAAAGGAAATTTGATAAACACATACATACAGAATACCTGATAATACTACACGTTAGCCTGAGCAGCTGGGTTTAGTAGGATTTCCACTGCAAAACCTTCTACTCAAGGAGTTACACATATGTGGATTATTTTATTAACCTCTGTGCTGAGCTCAAAATCTCTCAGGTTAAGAGACTTAAAGAAAACGTACAACATTTGAAAACTAAATTTGCTTTTCTGCTTTTAAGGTCTGGCTGAGGGAAGAGAGACAAACACACAGACAAACAAAAGTCTTAGCAAAGCTAGTGGAATAGACACTTTTTTTCTGTAAACTAGACTTGTCACTTTGCCATCCATACTACGAACGAGTGCTCTGTGGTAATGTGAACTCTTCTGCTCCCAGAAGCATGGAAGAGTTGAAAACTATTTCTATTCTACATGTGTAGTAATGAATGTACTCAAAGATTCCACAGAGATTTTCAGTACATATGTTGGATCCTGCTTTTATGCTGTGAGAGTGTTACCCAGGAATCTCCCTTTAACGTTACCAGTTTTGGAACTCGGATGAATTATGAGGTCTATTATGTATTTTACAGATTCTTTTCATCCTTACATTTATATTAGTACCTTTATTTAAATAGCTTTATATGATTAATATGCCATCTGCACATCAATAACTCTGCCTCTCCCCGTAGCAGGCATGCCAATGGGCCACCTACATTTATTGAGGTGAAAACTGCAGGCTACTACGGGTTTTTGGTGCGGAGGATAATTTTGCAACTTCCTCCCCAACTCTTCTTTTAATTATTGAAATTAATACTAGCTACTACTACCTACCTCTAAAATTCACAGCAAGTCATTAACAAAAAGACACAATGTTAAGATGCTGGGACATGCCATATGAAGCCTTGTACTGTCATAAGGTGATGTGCTTATATGTAATCTTGCATACAGAAGAAACATAATAAGATTCTCTAGTCATTCAGGCAACAGATTTCAGTGGCTAATTAGTGGGCAGTTATGACTATCTAAGCATGGTTTGCAACAGCAGGTACTGTACTACCCACGTTTCTGCTGCAAGATGGCTGAAATTAGGCATAAAGCTAGATTTCTGGTACTGCTGGTGGAGACTATGATTTCCCTCCAATGCAATAGGTGTTATAGTCTTTAATGTTTAACTAGAAGATTTGTGATATACCGCAACAAAGGAGACTGATGATTTGCAACTCTGAGTGTAATGTGAATATTTTCTCTCCCTGTTTATTGGAAAGAATTTGGATTTAACACAACCTTGATGCTAAATTTAGAAAACTTTTGAAATCTGATCTTACGCTCCTTGCAGGGCCCAATCTGCTGGCATCAAAGGGTTTTTGAGTGTACAAGGAATGTGAGATCTGGCCATTGTTTTGTAAGTCTCAGAAACTCAGAACCACCCTGAGATAATGCTCTTAAATATCATGTTCAAAAAGGACCGGTTAGGGACAATTTCTGAAGCATAGTTAATAAAGACTCAGATCTCTAAATCAGAGATCAGGTGTCTTTAAATGAACCTGTATTTTTGTCTGTGCAGATACATGTGCTCAGTTTTTGCTCTTATCACATGTACACAGATAATATACCATTTATACAATTCATAGATTTCAAAGTGAGAAGGGACAATTTTGGTCATCTAATCTGACCTCCTGTGTAACACAGGAGCAAACTCATTATGCATATTCAAATGTTTTTGTGCATATAGATTCTGAGTATGCAAATGTTGATGAGAAAACTGGAAAACCCACGTGATTGCACATACAAAGATTAATGGAGAGACATTATGTTTGGTCTTATATGTGCTTTTTTGAAAACAGAAATCATTTTAGACTATATTCCATGGGGCAGAGATCTTGTCCTTATATGTTTGTAAAGTGCGATTTATTCTTATGACCCTCTAAAGAATACATATGAAATTTTATTTGGCAATGCTTTAAGCTTTTAAAATCTCAGGACCTCACAAACTGTGAGGAGATGACTTCCACTGCAAATTGAGGGACCAGTCACTCAGCACCATGCAAAACTGGACCCTAATGCCTTAATGAGGTTGAGGAACACCTAAGAGGATTTTGATCCACATTCAGGAATATCTGAAAGTCATGCAGTTTTAATATATGATTTCACTCTCAAGCTAACTAGTGGAATGATTGCAAGAGGTCATTCACATATGTAGAAGAATCTTGCTTTAAAGTAATAAGACTGTAGTAAATCCAGTTTAGGAAAGTTATTGTGTCTAACAATAAATTGTGTTGTTGCTTGTAATTTTCCCAAAGTACATGACTAGATAATACCTTTATTTATGTGGAATGCTCCGTAACTGTTTGCAGTCCTTGCCCCACAAATCAGAGCATGTTGCATGATGTATAAAGTAAACATTATGTGAAAGGCTTACCCATCTTCCTGCCATGCTGCATGATAATGTTTGAATTGAGTGAAGCTGGTGGAGAGTAAGCTGAAGAAGGGGAAAAAGGTCTTTGAAAGTGACTCATTGGACTGGCAGCAGTGCCAGAGTTCCCATTCACTGTTATCTGGGCCTGAGAGAAACAAAACAATATCCCATTAAAGTACACACAAAGTTCTCTGAATACCTTCGCAAATAAAGGGTGATGTAAGACCATCAACCACATGACAATGCCCAATTGTCAGGTACTTAGCCGCAACAGGAATCAGTATTCACTGAAATACAAAACTCATCACAGGAGTGCAATGTGCTCCGTATGAATCTCTGCCTCCTCCTTTGTCCTTATAAAGGTCTTGTATGAAGAATGCTGGAGTCATGGGAAGGGAACAGCAGGACCATGGTCAAGGCAGCAGGATGAACTGCATAAAAAATATCTGTATGGATCTGACATCAGTATAAAATGAAGGTGGCAGTAAAATTTACTCTCATCATGTAACAAAGGCTGCCTTAGATCACTCACTTTAAAGGGACACCTCATTCCACATACTTAGCTCCGGCTGACATTAATGGAACTGTGTGTGCAGACGGAAGGGGAAAGGACATAGTCAGCTGAAACATCTTTGAAAGGTGGCACTTAGCACATGGGCAACTGTGAGATGTTTGAGTGTAATGCATATTATAGCAAAAAAAGGTGCATCAATGCGTCTTGTAAACAAAAACGGAGAAAGCAGTACAACAACGGATTCTGTTGACATCACAAACCACTTGAGTTTTGCTCTCAGAGGGTTTCTCTAAGGCAAGGTGTCCTATCCCCCTCCGCACCACATGGCTTTAGATCCCCACAGCTGGACTGCCACACCACAGTTGGAGAGTTCTACAAAGATTATAGAGTGGAGAATCTGAGAAGATAAATCCATTTTTAATATCCAGTCATTATTTTCATTTAAAAAAGATGGCAAGGCTGCAGTTTTCTGTCTCTTTTTCCATGCAATTATTTTTAAAACTCAAAACAAAATTATGAGCATTGAAAAACTCCTTTGTCTAGTTTTGTATAATAAAAGAACAATTGAAGAATGGATTTATGTTATACACTGCTACCCCGCTATAATGCAACCCGATATAACACAGGTTCGCATATAGCGCGGTAGCAGTGGGGCTCCAGCGGCGCTTTAAAGGGTCCAGAGCTCCAGCTGCTGCGGGAAGCCCAGGGCCCTTTAAATCACCGCTGGAGCTCTGCCACCGCTACCCTGGGGCTCCGGCAGTGGGGCTCGGGCAGAGCTTTAAAGGGTCCGGGGCTCCGGCTGCTGCGGGGAGCCCCGGGCCCTTTAAATCACCACCAGAGTCCTGCTGCTGCTACCTCGGGGCTGCAGCAGTGGGGCTTGGGCAGCGATTTAAAGGGCCCAGGCTCCCCGCAGCGGCCGGAGCCCAGAGCTCTTTACATCACCACCGGAGCCCTGCCGCTGCTACCCTGGGGCTGCAGCAGCAGGGCTCTGCCACGATTTAAAGGGCGTGGGGCTCCCTGCGGCTGGAGCCCCGGGCTCTTTAAATCACTGCTGCAGCCCTGCCACCGCTACCCTAATATAATGGCGTTTCACTTATAACGTGGTAGGGATTTTTGGCTCTCCACGACCGCGTTATATCGGGGTAGCGGTGTACTTCTGTTGAAAGCTGTAGTTATGAAATGTGAAGGTAGGGGTGTGAAGAAGAAAAGCAAGGAACAAGAAGCCTCCGTTTTAAAAAGAATGTACATTATTGCTAGACTATGAATGAAATGTGGTTCACTCTCTTCTGTGATATTAGAAGTGATAGGCTTCACTCCTGTAGTTTAAGAAATGGGTATTTTGGGGATGAGGAATTTTAGGCTTGTTTTTACATCTCACACCCCCATACCTCCTATCACCTCAATAAGCAGGGCTGGCTCCAGACCCCAGCGCGCCAAGCGCATGCTTGGGGCGGCATGGCGTGGAGGGTGCTCTGCCTGTCGCCGGGAGGTTGGCAGGCAGCTCCGGTGGACCTCCCGCAGGCGTGCCTGCGGAGGGTTCGCTGGTCCCGCGGCTCGGGTGGACCTCCCACAGGCGTGCCGCCAGCATGCCCCCCGCGGCGTGCCGCCGTGCTTGGGGCAGTGAAGTTACTGGAGCCGCCCCTGTCAATAAGAATTGCAGTTGTGTAAGAAAAAGAAGATCTAGCTCCTAAGTATATGTCATCAGAACTCCTGAATACATTCATTTTATGGATATCTTTTAGAGGTGAATTGAGTAGGTATTTGAACTTAAGGTTGTGCCAATGTGTCCATTAGAGCTTGCCTGCTCAGATCTGTTCCTTTAGAAATGCAGGAACAAACATTTAAAGAGATTTTTTAAAAAAATGCATTTATATATTGTAAATATGTTTGCTGCTAAATTCTTTAAAAATAGTTACAATGAAACAACACAAATAAAGGTCTGATTTTCAAAATATCAAAATCCTAGTGCACATGTGTGCATGCTTAATTTGAACTCACAACTGTCAAATTTATTCACACACGTCAGGGGTTTACACATGCAACTGTCCAGTAGGGTGTCTGCCCTTTTATTGCCAGTTGTCAGGCCCCAACTGGCTGAGATGACCATTACACATTCTAGTATCACGTGCATGGCATTGTGTTTTAAAAAGAACCTGAATATGGTCACTGGGATATAGGCCTTTATCACTTTACGGAAATGCTATCTATCAAAAATGTCCACAGACCCAGCAAATTGTAGCCCAACTCCTGACAGGACACCTGAGCAATAGTATTTCACATTGGTGCTTCATGCCATTCACTGACTCTTGATAGGACTTCACATTCAGGCTAAGATCCTACACCTGAGCTACTGAAGAGCTGTCTCACTCTATATAATCCTCCAAAAATACTTCTAGCCATAGGAACACAAGATCTGGATGAGCCCAGGGAGACTATTTCAGGAGCTAGGAAATGGTTGTTTTCAGCTGTGGCCCATTGGATGTGAGGCACCTTCCTTGTTCCTAAAACCAGAGTGAGCCCAATCTCGTCTCTTATAGAACTAAACGCAACTATCTCTTTGAGAAGACCTGTTCCCAATAGCAAAGGGTATGCACACATACACATGCCTACAAACACCTACACCATACACACTTCATAAGATTTTCTTCCTTTGGTTGGAGGAACAGAATTAACAGATCATTTGTGGACTGGAAAAAATTATTCCTTTACATTTTTCTATTAGACACTTAGGTTCTACAGTGATGGACACTTTACAAATGCCTGTGACAGACAGTGAGAAGACAGATTGGACAGATGCCTCAATACTGTTTGTACTCAGATATAATGATAGGGGGCTTACTTAGCCAGACAGACATCAGGAATGACTGTACATGACCGACATAAAAATGTGACATACTTGTTCCATTGTTACCAAGGAAGGTGGTTGCCTTGCTGACATGAAACATCAAATCAGCAAGGCTATTGGTGTTGTGGAAGCTCTCTGGAAGCCTCTGTGGCATCAACACCACATATCAACTTGGATAAGATGTGTATCTATCAAACAGCACTGGCTTCTGTCCTTTTGTATAGTTCTGAAACCTAGGCCACTGCAGAGATGCAAATGGGCCAGCTGGACATTTTCAAAATGAAACAGTAATGATGAATTGAAGACATATGGTGGTTTCATTACATTATGAATGAGGATGTCAGGCTTTGGACCAACCAGCTTCCAATGTCTTCCCGGGCGACTCAATGCCAGCTCAGATAGCTTGAGCATCTGTTTCATACGTAGGAGTTCATACCAGCCTGCCAGCTTTATGCATTTGATCCAGCAAAAGCTGGATGGAGAGGACATTGCATATGCTGGAGGGATGGCATGGCTTCCATCCTTGCCCGCCTCAGCCTTAATATAGAGCAGACTGCAACACTGGCAGGAAACCAGGCTTACTGGAAATGGGTGATCTGAAGTATACACTCCAACAGCAGGAGAATGAATGAATAAATTATTGTTCTTTAGTGCTAGAAATCTTACAGGATATTAATATTTGCTTATATCCCTCAGCTAGAACTACTTGCTAGTGATTAACAGAATTTTCCTTTGAGCAAATACAATGTGAACATTACCATTGCTATTGGGCTTCAGCGTCTGATGCATCTTATACCCATGAGAGGACTTGTTTTTTAAAAGCTAGCTGTGAGAAGTTGTCAGTCAACAGTGCTCTGCCCTCAGAATCACTGAGTAACCAATGAGGCTTTTTCGGATATGATGCTTGTATTTTAGGGCCTAGTCCTGAGTGGTGTTGTGTGCCCTTATCTCCCATTTAAATAAAAATGTGTGTATGCTGTCTGGTAAATTTTAGATTTTGTTCTCATACATATTTTTTTAAGAAGGGTGAAAAAGGCAGAGAAAACAACCAATTTGTCACCAAAATACAGAGGTAGCTGGGGCCTGCTAGAATCCCATATTCCAAATTTATCTCAAAATTATGCCTTTTCTCACTCTCGCCCAGTTCACTCTTTGCCCCCTGACACTACATCTGGGCTCTCCTTGTGGAAGAGCTTTCTACTTCTGTTGACTGTTAGCCAAACTACCTAGGTGCAGGAACCTCCCAACTAGGTGACAGGGCAGAAGGCTGATCTTCTCTTCATCTCTCGTGCCCCGAGCCAGGCACCTGAATTAACTCTTACATTCAGTAGGAGCAGCTGCCTTCAATTCCCACTCAGAACAGCTGAGGTGGAGCCAGGTGGGACAGGAGCTACCTGCTGATTCTTAGAGACAGCCAGCAAAAGGAGAGAAGACTTGATTACAGAGGTCTGAGCAGCTGGAGAGGTGTGCAGCAGTACTATAGCCAACCCCAGCATCCAGGACATTGGCTAGGATTGAAAATACTCAGGATCAATTCCCCAAGCCTGGGATAGTCTTAGCTAAACTGGGTTTTTAGCAGCTACGGTAAGATACAACTCCTCTCATACATGTCACTTACGATTTCTTGTGTTTTCATATTTTAAAACTACATAAACAAAAAAGATTCTGTGAAAAGAACTTTAAAGAGAAATCTTTATAATAGGATTAAACTTGAGAGCAAATTTGCAAAGCTGTTTACTTTGCCAGTTATTCTCTGTATTTTTTATTACAATTCCAAAATATGTGCACTTGAATAAGAGCTTTGCTTTACAACTTGTCTCTTGCCTCAGGTTTTCACAAAGACCTAAATCAGTGGCTAAAGCAGGGGTCGGCAAGCTCTGGCACGCGGCTCTCCAGGGTAAGCACCCTGGTGGGCCGGGCCAGTCTGTTTACCTGCCATGTCAGCAGGTTCAGCTGATCACAGCTCCCACTGGCCGTGGTTCGCGCTCCAGGCCAGTGGAGGTGGTGGGAAGCCGCGGGCAGCACATCCCTCGGCCTGCGCCACTTCCCACAGCCCCCATTGGGGGAGCGGTGAACCGCAGCCAGTGGGGGCTGCGATCAGCTGAACCTGCCGACGTGGCAGGTAAACAAACTGGCCCGGCCCTCCAGGGTGCTTACCCTGGCGAGCCGCATCCCAGAGGTTGCCGACCCCTGGGCTAAAGCAATAGTTCTAATTTAGCATTGTGTTTGCTGCAAGTTTATGTAGTTAGAGAAGACAGACTATAGGTGAGAGATGGTCCATATTTAAATAAAATTATCTTTGAAAATGATTAGCAAAATAGGCAAAGAATAGTTATTAATAAAGGAAGAAATTCTCTATTTATGAATATATGGTCATCATTAGCCAGTCATTGTCAATAGGAACTACTCTCTGGTGTCTGAGGTACTAGTTTTTCACTGTACTTTGAATAGCAAAATAACTATGGTATCTGCTGGCTAATATGGACTTTATAACATTGACCACTTTAGACTTTAGTGAGTGGAGGAACAGGTTCAAGTAAGATATACAGTGGTCGCTATGAATGTCTGCTTTGCCAACAGTAGCTATACAATGGTGTTTGAGATATCACAGCTTTTCACTACATGTAGAATAGGAAATAACTGTGCTTTCTCAGAGACCGTTTTGTGGTAATGTTGAGTAAATGCTGAACATACTGGGATTGGACACAGCAGCTGTCAGAGAGCTACAAAACTTCTTGTAAACTGTCGGTTGGTGTAAGACTATCCAGGCCCTACTGTTCCTCCAGTGATCATCTCCTCCATGAAAGAAAAGCAATCACCCTTGAGCAGGTTAGTGTCCCCACTTCGGGGGATGGAGTCACTGCCAGAACACCCATGCCTGCCACCAACCTTCCAATCAACTTCCCAGCTCCTGGAAACATTTGCAGTCATCTAACCCTCTTCAATAGGTGGAGAAAAGGGGAGGAGGAAAGGTTGGTAACAGAAGCAGTGGCTCCTTGTCATCTCAGTAGTGGCTCCTTGCAGCAGCCCGCTCTCCATGTGGGGCTCCCAGACTGGTTCTTCTTTATGTCCTTCAGAAGGAGGCTCCTTCTTCCCCCTTCCCCCTTAGGGATGAGTAATTTTTGTTGGCAGTTAAAGGGACAGATGGCACTGAAAAGATGTCTATCCATCTGGCCTCATGCTAACAAAGATAACTTTGGCTAAGGGTGGAAGTGGCTGCCAGATCACAGATCTCCATGAGGGGAAATTGGCCAAAAAAGAAGAGGTGGTAGGGCTAGCAAAAAAAACAGATCATGATCTTTTTAACATACCAACACAAATACAGTTGTTTGCACACAGATAATGTAGGCACCTGACATTTTCCTGAGTTGGTTGGTTAAAGCCTGCGTTGATGCTGTTTTATCTGTGCATTGTCTAATCTTTGCTTACAACTAGGAGGCAGTACACAGATTTGTAGTTCCAATGCTTTGAAATTTTTTTTGTTTCATGGGTGAGAATTACTGGTTTTACTTGACAATGCCCATAATTTTGTCACATAATATAAAAAGCATTCAGCACAGTGAACCTCTACTCTTCAAAGTAATTATTTACAACTTTGGGGTAAAAACGTTCTTAAAAAGACATATTTTAGTTTTAAAGTTACATTTCTAGTAAGTTAAAATTTGCTGTTGTTACTACATGTAAATGATAAAACAAAATCTTTGGTCAAAGTTATAAATATGGCAACGTTATGACGCAGTAGAGCTCTGGTCTCAGCTTATCATCATGTCAGAGAACCCCCACAAAGAATATTTATAGTTTTGTAATTCAGTGATCTGTTATTTAATTGAAATATGGGACCAATTCTGACTCACCTTAATCATAAATGCAGTTCCCTTGAAGTAAACAGAAGTACTCACATGGGTAAAGTGAGCAGAATTTGACCCATATTCTATATCTTTTAATCTATACATATATAAATATACGTATACTATACATTCTATATAAACACATATGTATTTAGACTTGGTTATTTTCCTTGAGTTACCCAGAGAAAGTGCAGCCCTGAACAAACAACAGAATTCCTAGGATCCAAATCCAAGATTATTTATACAGTTCATTCCTGTAAAACGACTGTGCTTAAGAAGGGGAACTGTTAGTTAGAGGAGATAAAACAGAAACAGCTTCATGCAGTCAGTGGTCATGGCTAGCAGAAAACAAGGTTGTGTTAAGTATTCTCATCAACCCCATTAATATGAATCTATGAGGTATATTAGTGCCTGACATATGTACCTCAATGATAGCTGAAAGCTGGTTTTCAGCCTCTCTCAGAATTCAATCTATGCATTCTTTTTGTATGGCAACTAATTAAAAATTTAAAATAGATCTGCTTAAATTCCTCAGTCTGCTTTTCTTTAACATATTTGGACTAAGTGATGAGTGAAACTGGCCATTAGTTGTAAACAAACTGTTCACTATATCGTAGTTGAAGTTAGAGCTGCACAACACATTGCACAATTTTGAATAGCTTTACGGAATCTGTTATTACTGTAGTAAATTATTGTAGTAAAACATATTACCAGACTCTGCAGAACCTGAACAAACAACTGACACCATGCTCACATGAGTAATGAGACAAGACAAGAATTAATTCTTTTCCCCTTTGGCAACCTGTTTGAACAAACTGGAGGAAAAAGGAAGGATAATTACATGAGAAGCGGCAGCAGTGGTGGTTAAGGTGGTGCCATTTGACACAGCAGACATCTGGCTCAAGGTTGGGGAAGGTGTTTCAGAACAGTCAGTAGTATCATAGTTACAAGTCTGCAGCTCATCTAGAATGGCTGTTGAGGACTCACTCACTGTGCGAGAGGAGTACTCACTCATGGCAGAGTCTGTGATTACAGAGGCTGTTTCGTTCCTGTGGATAGTATTTTCAGGAGCTAGGAAAGGGTATTTATATGAAAAATGTGAGAGGGCCAGGGTTTTATAAAAGCGTGAAGGCAAAAAATCATCAAGCGTTGGCAAAATAAATGATGATAGGTGGGTGCCACTGTCTGGTGAGAAAAAGGTTCTGTTAACTGGTACCACGGAAGGAGGAGGCAGTGAAGAAACTTCTGTTGCTGTTTGTCTGTGTGTCTGTGAAGCATTTACCTCCATCACATTGGCAGTTATTTTCTGGTTTCCAAGCTGAGTTATGAGAAAAAAAAATAAGAAAAGAAAACATATTACCAAATTAATAAAAACTTTCCCTTTGCCTTTTGCTGTGTGTAGGCAAGCTGCAAAACACATGCTTTTAGCTGTCCTAGGAAGTTCACATTCACATGGATTAGGAAATAAATCAACCACACTCTATATTAAAGAAGGAAAACATGAAGGAAATAAACTTGTCAAGTATTATTGGAAGCAAAGCCAGTAACCAGAGTGTGCTACGATGAATATTCATAATGTGTTCTATATTTTCAGTTGAGATTTGAATAGGATCACACTTATATACATTGGAAAGTGTCGCTGTTAATTAATCAGCTTGTTTGATTATCATAAAATGCATCTTTCCTCCTCTGCAAATAATAAAGGTTTCCATCGGATCTTTTTGAAACAGGGTATAATATGGATTAAAAGTGGATAGAATTAATTCAAACACTAATATCAAACATTCACATTAGTTGTGAGAAATGGATTGTGGAGTTTTTGCTTCTTGGAACCCATTACTTTTTTTTTTCTCCCCACTGCCTCACTGACAAAAATAAATTTTGATAGTCCTTGAATATCAACCCTGGAGGCACCCTGTAAACCTACTGGAACACCACATATATGAAGGAAAAGAGCCCAGTTGTTAGGATTATCTGGTTTAAATGCGAGATGAAGCAAGAGGGAGAGTGAAAGAGAGTTGGACAGGGAAGGTTTAATATCAAAACAAATATATTGCTTGGTTGGCTTCAAAATTATAGTGGTGGTGTTCTTAAGAAAACAAGGGAATATCTTTAAATGACAGTGCTTCTGAAAATTTGCCACACACGTGATGAGCTTTGTTTTCTGACAATTGGTAACAGAAACAACATATTGGTCTTGAACTAATCCAGAAACTCACATTTTGTACCAGCTTCTCCCCTCTCAATTAAAGGTGCATGAAAATCATACTGGCAACAACCCCTTGTTAAGCGGGCATACAGTACCTCTCCATGCTGTCTGCCAACCACACATTTTCTATAAGTTAGTGACATATTATATGTCAAACAAACTTTTTTTTAAAATGCTGCTTTTTTCAGCACTAATTATTTCATTTCTCAGAGGGCTAAGGAGCTGCTGAATCACTCTAGAGAAGAGATACTGAGGATATCCAAACAATATAAATTTTAGGACAATATTATACCATACACTGATTACCATTAAAAAATAATCAACAGTGACCACACTGTTGTCAGAGATACCACAGTTATTTCCTATCTACAGGCATCTGTAACTCATCTTTTGAAAATGTTTTAATCAGGCAGATTTTCCTGAGCATTTGAAATGGCCCTTTAATCCACAGTCTGAAAATATCATTTAAAGCCTTTATAGCATATTTGGTACAAAACCCAAATTGTGCTGCTTATGAGAGTTCATTAAACGTCCAGTTTTAAGAGAGGAAGTTACTCAGTTTGTGCAGTAACAATAGTTCTTCAAGAGATGTGTCCCTAAGGGTGCTCCACTGTAGGTATATCTGTGCCCCCTGCGCCTCTCACTGGAGAATTTTGGTAGCAGCGTCCGTTCGGCCCGCATATGCACCCTCCCCTACGTCATGGTCTGCCCAGAGGCTAACTAGTGCTGTGCTGGCAAACCACCCGCAGTTTTTTCTCCACCACAGAGCGCCTTGTCAAGAACTCCGAAGTAGAGGAGAGGACGACGGTTTGGGGCGCAACCATAGAGAGACACATCTCGAAGAACCAATTGTTACTGCACAAAGTGAGTAACTTCTTCTTTGAGTAGTAGTATCCCTTTGGTTGCTTCACTGTTGGTCACTCCACAGCAGTAGCCTCCCTGGAGGGCTGGTACTTCGGAGTGGAGTCTGTTATTGACAACAGTATTGTGGAGCAGAAATTGGCATCAGAGGCAGAGTCTCAAGTAATTGCACAGTGTTCTGCGAAAGTTTGGACAGTGGCCCAAGTTGCTGCCCTGCAGATTTCTGAGATGGGGACATCATTAACAAGTATGACTGGCGGTAGAAACGGATCTCAGAGTGCATGCAGATTACTGATGGGGGCATGTTAACTGTGATTAATGTTAACTGTTAACTCTCATTTGGAGAGTCTTTGAGCTAATATTGTGTAGCCTTTGGATTTTTCTGAGAACAAAAGGAAGAGTTTAGGGGACTTGCTAAAGTCCTTAGTCCTGTCCAAATAGAATGCTAGGGTTTTCCTAACATCAAGCAGATGAAGAATTTCCTCCCTGTTGTCACAATGTGGTTTTGGGAAAAAGGTAGGGAGGTGAATGAGTTGGTTCATATGGAAGGACAAGGTTATTTTGGGGAGGATTTTCAGTTTTGGTCTCAGGGTGACTGTCTTTAAAAAAAGGCCATGAACGGTGGGTGTGCCATCAATGCTGCTATTTCTCCTATTAATAGGATCACAGAATCATAGGACTAGGAGACCTCAAGAGGTGATCTAGTCCAGTCCCTTGATCTCCAACCTAAACTACCTTTGCTGCAATTTAAGCCCATTATTTCTTGTCTATTCATCATACAGAGGTAATAGCCATTAGAAATGCTGTCTTCATGGACAGGTGTGGAAGGGAGCAAGTGACCATAGGTTCAAAGGATGGTCTAGTTAAGGTTTTTAGAACCAGACTGAGATCCCACGTTGGTGTGGGTGGTCTAATGCGTGGGAAGAGGTTTAACATGCTCTTAATGAATCTGTTGTTGGATGGGAAAATACTGAGCATCTGTCCACCTGATAGTGGAAGGCTGTTAAGGTTGCTAGATGTACTTTCAGTGAGGTAAGAGACACCAGTCCTTCTGAGGTCTAGAATAGTATCTAGGATCAAAGGGAGGGAGGAAGCTGTCAGAGCCACTGGTTTGGAATTGCACCAATTTTGGAATTTTCACTTCTGCAGGGAAGTACAACAAAGCAATTTCCTACTGAGCAAAAACATCTCTTTCACCTCCTTGGAGCATTCACTCTCTAAGTGCTGGAACCATGAAGAAGCCAAGCCTGGAACCAGAGGTTGGGGTAGGTTGTAAGTAGGTTGGGGTGAAGGATCCATTGGTCGTTTTGGTAGAGCAGGTGAGGAATGGGTCGAAGAGGAATTGGAGGACATACTGCCAGCTGTGCAAGGTATTGGTACCACAAGGTATGGGTTCCACACTTGTCTTGGTCAGGAGGGGGCAATCGGTCTGTCTTTTGCTCTCTCTTGCTGTATTTTAATAGGACCTCTGACATCAGAGGGAACGGAGGAAAGGTATAGAACATCTCCCTGCCCCATGGAAAGATGAAAGCTTCCCCTAGAAACGGTTTCCTCAGTTCAACTCTGGAACAGTAGTGGAGACATTTCTTGTTCTGGTAGGTAGCAAATAGGTCTATTGTTGGGGTTCCCCATAGGTTGATCGCTATGAAGCGCTGCTGGGTTCAACTCCCATTTGTGGTCATAAGAGAAATTCTGATTCAGAGTGTCTGCTGTCACATTTTGTATCCCTGGCAGGTAAGTGGCTGAAATGAGCACATTGTGGCAGATGCACCAATTCCAAAGTTTCAGTGCTTCCATGCAAAGGGAGCATGATCTGGCACCTTGGTTGGTGATTTATGTAAAACATGCATGCTATATTGTCTCATGACTTCTGTGTGAGTATCCCTGATGAGAGGGAGAAACTGTGCACAGACATTTCTGACAGCTCTTAGTTCCAAAAGATTGATATGGAGGACTGATTCTGTGTGGTACTGCTTGCCCTGGATGGTGTGGTTGTATAGGTGGGCTCCTCAGCCTATAAATGAGGCATAAGTTGTTAGAATCAGTGTTGGTGGGGGGATGCCTGTGCAGATGTTGGATGGTTCTTTCCACCAATCCAGGGAATGTTTGACCCTGGAGGGCATCAACAGTGGCTTGTTCAGCCCATCCTTGTTTAGAAAGTAGACAGATCTGAGCCATATATGTAAAATCTCATACAATCAGGTGGGGGGGGGGTGTCAGGGATAGCTGACTGAGGGATAGCTCAGTGGTTTGAGCATTGGCCTGTTAAACCCAGGGTTGTGAGTTCAATTCTTGAGGGGGCCATTTAGGGAACTGGGGTAAAAAATCTGTCTGGGGATTGGTCCTGCTTTGAGCAGGGGGTTGGACTAGATGATCTCCTAAGGTCCCTTCCAACCCTGATATTCTATGATTCTATGAAATGTGCATGCCACCATGTGTCCGAGAAGCTGGAGACAATTCCTGGCTGGTGGTTGTGGGCTGGCCTGGATTGTGTCTATAAGACTTGTCAGTGTGTTGAATCTGTGCAGTGGGAGGAACACGTGTTTGTACTGTGCTGAGTTTGGCTCCAATAAATTCCAGATGCTGTATTGGGGTCAAAGTTGATTTCTAAGTGTTGAGCTGCAGACCCAGTTGTGCAAATATATGCATGGTCCTCTGGGTGGCTCGCAGGGCATCTTTGAAAGAACAAGCCTTGACAAAGCAGTTGCCCAGATATGGGTAAAGGATAATTCCTAATGTTCATAGATGTGCCGCTATGATACAGAGAATTCTTTCCTGGGTGCTGGCTGGTGAGTCTTGCCTACATGCTCAGGGTTTAACTGATCGCCATATTTGGGGTCGGGAAGGAATTTTCCTCCAGGGCAGATTGGCAGAGGCCCTGGAGGTTTTTCGCCTTCCTCTGCAGCGTGGGGCATGGGTCACTTGCTGAAGGATTCTCTGCACCTTGAGGTCTTTAAACCATGATTTGAGTGAGGACTTCACTAACTCAGATATAGGTTAGGGGTTTGTTACAGGAGTGGGTGGGTGAGATTCTGTGTCTTGCGTTGTGCAGGGTCAGACTAGATGATCATAATGGTCCCTTCTGACCTTAAAGTCTATGAGTCTATGAGAGGACCTTGGAGAATACCGTGGGTGTGGAAGAGAGGCCGAATGGGAGCACTCTGTACTGATAATGGTCCTGCCCAAAGGTAAAATCGGAGGAACCTCCTGTGGGATGGTCAAATTGAAATGTGGAAGTAGGCATCTTGTAGGTCAAAGGCTTGCTCCAGAGATGGCAAAATGGCTGCTAGTGTGACCATCTTGACCATTTGCGTCTTCACATATCTGTTTAGTGCCCTTAGATCTAGTCTGGATCTCCAACCTCCATTTCTCTTGGGAATCATGAAATATCTGGAATAAAAACCCTTACCTCTGAGGTGAGTAGTGACTGGTTCCATAGCCCTGCCATAATAGTCTCTCGCGAGAAGGGTCCCTGAAGGAGGAGGGTCGGGAGGACAGAGAGATGTGAAGTGACTGGAGTAGCTCTTGAAGATATTCTCCGAGAACCATATTTTCCTCCACGCCTGTGGAAGAGTGTCAGGTGACTTCCAAAGGGATGTAGAAGGTCTGCATGTAGCAGCTGTTGTTGCAAGGAGCGGTTGCTCAGGGCCTCGACCAAAGCATCAAAACTGATGTTTTGAAGAGGATGGTTCAGACGCTGAGGATTAGGAAGTGGACAATTTCTGTTTTTGCATCATGGGTCTTTTACGCTGTGGCTCATAATACCACGGTGACAGGGGAAACCAGGGTGGTTACGATCTGTGAGGTGGTTGTGAACTAAATTTCCTTTTCTGTCCTGTTGTGTAGATTCCTAGAGAGCACAGTGTGGCTCCAGAATCCTTTAAAGTGTGGAGGCCGTAGGAGAATGTCTGGTGGGCTCCCTGTGGGAGACACTAGAAGAGCGAGAAGTATGGGGCCTATAGGCTGCTCACTGATCCCAGTATGGCCACTGGTAAATGGCATGGGTGTGGCACCCATGGATGACCATATTGGGAAGACTGGGGATCAGAGCGTAGGTGTACCTGAGGAGGTCCCAGATGCCATAATGGCAGGTTGTGATGTAACACCAGAGAGAAACTGTCACCCTGGTCACTGTCTGACTTCCCGCTGGAATAGGGTGGGGCGGACGGGGTCACTGGAGGTGAGCTCCCCACTGCTGATGGTGATGCTGGGGAATGAGACATGGTTGGTACTGGAGCTCCGGTACTGAGCAGCAGGGATTCTAGTTCCTCTGTGATCATAACATCCCTAGAGAAGCAGGAACTCTTGCAGTACCACTGTTGCGCTTGGTGTTGTTAGTGATTGCCAATGCTAACTCATCAGCACTGATCTTTTTTTTTATGGGAGGCATGTTCCAACAAGGGCTGCTTTGAAGCACTCAGTGCCAAGGATGTTTTTGTGGGTGCTGATTTAGTAGAGTTGGTATGGTCTCTATTCTTGTCTCTGGCAGGCAGTGATACTGTTTCAGAGCCTTTGCACCTCAGATCTTTAGGCACTGTGGCAGAGCTCACACCTGGGGGTCTCTGTTTCTTTAGGGTCCTGAGCCCCAGAGCCATCGGTGCTGCAGTGACCCAACATGCCAGGGATCTCTGTGGCTAGTTGGGAGCTCTGTTTGGGGGCTTGCAGCCCTTTTTCTGGATTCTCTGTGGAGGGAGTCAGCTGACTTTGTCTACAGTTCTCCATCTCTGGAGGTTGATGGGTTTGGGGACGAGTCTTCTACAGGATGCAGATCAGAACCAGGGTCAAATGTCCATTTAAGAGCACCCTCCACGAGGAGTTTCAGCTTTAGCGCCTAGCTCTCTAGGGAACTATCTTTCAGCTGCTGGCAGAAGGTGCACTTCTGTGGGATGTGTCCCTCTCTGAGGCACTGGATGCAGCGAGAGTGTCCGTCCACCACAGGAGTTGCCTCGCTGCAGGAGAGGCTCCTTTTAAAAGCGGGAGAACCGGGCATGCCCTTAGGGGGGCAATCCCACAACAAAGGCGGGAAAATGGGTCAAAAGATTTTTTTTTTAATTGAAGAACAGAAACTTTAAAGCTACTGCAACAAAGAATGGAAACACTAAAAGAGCTATAAATTAACACTATCCAAATATAAAGTAAGTGAATAAAGTGGACTGATATTTGCTCCATCTCAGGCCAAGGGCAGTTGAGAAGGAACTCAGGGTGGATCGCCCATGCAGTGCTAGATAGCCTTGAGGCAGACCACGAGGGAGGGAGGGCACATATACGGGCCGAAGGGACACCACTATCAAAATTCTCCGATTAAAAATGCAGAGGCACCAATACACCTACAGTGGAGCACCCATAAGAACACTACTTGAAGAACCACCCTTATTCCCCCTGAGAAGAACTTATATGAGCAGTCCCACTAAAGTAAATAGAATCACTCCTATGAGTGAAGGTTACAGAACAGACCCTTTAACAGGTGAATAGAATTTACTTGTTCCAAATGAAAAAATCATTTGCCATTATTGGATTAATGGTACATACAAAAATAAGGAGTTATGACAGTGGAGCACTGCATCATATGAAATTAAGAATCATAACTTATTCTGAGTGGTATTTCAGGGCTACACTCTAAAATGAAATCAAAATTCTTTCACTTAAAACAGAAAGGTTCCTATATAGAAAGTCCATGGCTTGCTGAGTGACTAAAGAGAAACTTGATTTTTAGGGATGATTGATTTATCAATGAAACTCTCTCTCTCTCTCTCAAAAAAAAGGGGGCAGCCAAAAGAATAGCTAGGGCAATTGTGAAGATTAATCTATATTAACACCCTATCCCAATAAAAACATTCACAAGCAAACCTGAAACAATATGTTACATAGCAGAAAAATTTCAGGTGTTTAAGATATATAATGGTTTCATTAATCTGTTTACATAGTTTTCTCCATGTACTCTTGGATACACAGGTAATAATGGAAAGACAGATCCATCATTAGTGCTGATGAATACCAGGCAGGTCAATTCAAGACCCTTCAGAAAATTTAGGTAGAAGAAATAATAAATCTTAAGGCCCTGAAAATAGGGAGCCCTAAGGTCCATGAGATTAGGTGTCCTCTAAGCAGCCAAAGCAGAAGAAATAGTTAAATGTCTTTGAGAGCTAAAAGGTCTACATTACCGTATAGGAGATAAAGGCAACTAATCAATCTAGCGAGTCTTCTGACTCCTAGCTGGGATCACTACAAGCATGCCTGAGAAAAGGAGAGGTCATAGGTGGACAACACAGGGAAAGACATTCAGGGTGCATCCAGAGAGAAGATGAAATCAGTCCCAAAGAGTTAAATTGCCTGACAAATGATCATAGATTTCATGAAACAAAGATGTAAATATGACTATGCTATCAAAGAACATAATGGTGTCAATCTAACACCACTGGGTGCAGGAGTAGTCTTGGAATTCTAAGCACTGCTCTTTAGTGAATTCTCCCATTGTGAAGTTTCTCAACTCTGTTAATGAAAACATTAATGTTCTGATCAGTACCAGAGTTCATTTAGTAGGGATAGCCATTACCCTTCCTTTTAAAATGTATCTCAGCTGATATAAAAAACATTATTTTTGAAGATGGACTAAAGAATTTCTAAAAGTCACGAATACCCCTCAACATGGAGTGTTGGTAAACTGTAAATATTTTAACTACCCAGATTACTACCTACCCAGAGCACATTGTCATCTTTTTCTGTTCCCTCATAGTTTGTGGACACGCTCCTAAAAGTACTATGTTGAAGACAATACTTCAGGAAATTTGTAAATACTGATTTATTGATTTGGACTATGGATCAGGCCCATTATGGCCATATCCAAGAAGTACAAGAATTTGTTCAGTTGGGTCTATCAATGGGCAGATATTTTGAATATGTATGTTATAGATGTTGAAAAACTGCATGAACAGAACAAGATATCATGGGTTGTGGAGCTACTAAATGTGATCTTCACACTCCTGCTACTTGTGAAAGAAAAAGAAATGAAACATATTCCTCCCCTTCCCATTAAAAGTCCCAAATAAAGTGTTTTTTACATTTGTTCACATGTGTTCACTCTACATGGCTACAGCAGATCACCTATATAAGAGTAATAGATAGCAAAATGTCAGGCATGAAATCTATAGCATTTCTATAATCAATATAAAATAGGCAGATGACAACTACAGTATACTCTTTGAAGACAGTCACCTGGTATTTCAAAATGAGTTTTTTTGAATGGTGCAAGTTTAATGACACCAAATTGCTGGCCTTGGCTCAGTCAAGACACAAATGAGAAAACTCAAAGATAAGTAAATGAACTCATTCTGTTAATAGGTAGAAGAGGATAGTACACAAAAATCAAGTTACACCCATACTCTTACAAATGGGTAAAAATACCTCTTATTTTTAATTGTTAAAAGCTGAAGCCAAAATTTCCAAACTTGACTGCTGAAAGATAGGCTCCTAAATCCATATTTAAACACCTAAACTAAATGAGAATTGTGTGTGCTAAGCACCTCTGAAAATCAAGTCAGTTATTTAGGGATCTCAATATGATTTCAGGCACCAATTTTGAAAACTTTGGAGAGACATTATATTTGAATGATTTTTGCAGAATTGCTGGTAAACATCAAGGTAAGTGTTGCCATCTGCAGTTAAATGCATTTTAAAAAGCAAAATCTGATTGGCGGTTTAATTGTAATAAAACAGTTATTTTAATCTACTTTACTGTAATCGGAATTCTTAAAAATTACTGATTGTGAAGCAGTTGGAGATCTACTCATGGCAAGCACTACATAAAAGCTAGGAATTACTATTATTGTCATGCATGATTTTGAAGGGATCATTCTCTACACATGAAACATTTAATCATATTCAGGAGCAGTAGTCAGAGCTGTGTGAAATTGCCAGTTGTTCCCTGCCAAATTGCTACTGCAAGAATAGTGAAATATTGCTTGCATGATCCTGACACCCAGTGTAAAATTTATACCTTAAGACTGGTAGAAAATTTTCTGTTAAAATTGATTTTCAACAAAAAATTGGGCTTTTAACCAAACTGATTTTTGGGGCAAAACATGTTTGATTTCCATTGATTTTTTTGTCCAAAACCTGAGCTATTCTGATTTGGAATTGCTGCTGCAGTGCCTCCTAAGAGTTACAGTTCAGCTGACTACATCTCCCATGATGCACCATGGCCAGGGTCTCCAAACACTGCACTCCTTTCCTTCTCCAAGATGCAGAGACTATGGTGCATCAGGAGAAATACAGTCTTACCATTTACCAACCTACAGTGGAGACTGGGCGCATGACGCACTCAAACCACAGCTCTTGTAAATCACTGCAGAAGCATTTCCAAAGCAAAATATTTCCATTTTCAATTTTTTGCTAAATAATTGTGATTTTCCACAGGAAAGATACTCATTTTCTGACTAGCTCTATTATACATAGCCTGGGCTTTATCAGCCTGTTAAGACATGATGCTGAAGAAAACTTTTAAAATGTTAAATCTTCTCTGAGCACCTTGTATCATCCGAAAGTCCCAGTTTAGTCACAAAGCATCCTTCTGAACTAGCTGAGTGTACCACAACAACACTGAAGCCAGTAGTTTAGCATGGAATTGTAATTCAATTTCTTGCAAGTCTTTACTTCCAGGAGTCTCAATAAATGTTTAAATAAATGAAACACTCTCCTCCATTGTGCCATATTCTTTGTGTCATCCTCCAACTTCCTTTCATCTCTCTCATACAAAAGGATTTGTGATGCTTTCTATGCGTGATGCCATATACTGTTAAATTGTTGAGATGGTTGAGAACTACAGGAATTTCAGCCTGTTGTTTCTTTGGAACTCTATTCTAGATGCACATGATCTGATGAATAATGTAGCTGAGACGTTAGATGTACACTTCTTGAACTGTGGTGTTTTATCAGGTTTCCCAAAGGATGAGGGAAAATGCAGACCAAATAAAAGAAAACTAAACATGTAAAAAATAGTTTAGGCTTTGGGTCTCTACATTTGCCTTATTTCAGCCCTGGAGATGAGCTTCACCCAGCATCTGATTTTTGTCCCCAAAGTGGCCCTTAGATAGCTCTTTGGCTTGCATCAGACAGCATCAATCCCACAAATAGCTACTACTGAACTTTGAGCACTGCTGCACAGAGCCTGTGATAAGCCAAGGTTTTAGAGCTCTGAAGGCTGCTAGCTGTCTTTGTCAGGGCTCACAGATACATGGCCCTTTTAGGAAAGCTGCTCAAGAACAGATCAACTATCTCTTGCCTCCATCCCTCTCCTCCCTTCTTATCATTTGCTTTGCTGAGTTAAAAGCAAAACTAAACACCTGCAGGGAAATAAAACTCCTTTAAAGAATATATCTTTTAAAAATCTAAAAGAGTATTTATTTATTTGAGCCACAGATTCACAGACTTTAAGGCCAGAAGGGACCACTATGATCATCTAATTTCACTTCCTACATAACAGGCCATAGAATTTCACCCAATAGTTTCTGCATCAAGCCCATAACTTCTGGATAAGCTATAGCTTATCTTTTAGAAAGACAATTTTCTTACAAGAGGAAGGACGGTGAAGTGGGTGGGCCTCAGAAAACCTGGGCTCAGCTCCTTGCTTGACCAGAGACTTCCTGTGTGATATTGGGCGAGTCACTTATTCTTGTTGTGCCTCAGTAAGATAGGGACAGAAGCACTTCCCTACCTCACCAAGGCACTGTGAGGATAAATACATTAAGGACTGTGAAGTGATGGGGCCAGATAAGTATCATAGATATACAGGATTCTGATTTAAAGACTTGAAGTAATGAGGAATCCACCCTAGGATGTTCCAATGGCTAATTATGCCTACTGTTAAAAATGTTCACTTTATTTCCATCCTGAATTTGTCTAACCCATGTTTACATTACATTGTGGTAAGGGCCCTCAGGTTGTAAATCTGCTATGTCTCTGCACTTCACAAAGGGAGGCCTGATGGGGCCATACAACACAAAGAAAAGGGTAACCACATATACAACTAAGACAAAGGAAAGTGGCTGCCCAGAAAGATAGAAACGATGGACGCGTGCACACACACATTTTATGAACATCTCCATGCATATGCAAATTGTTGGCATGCATGCACTCCCCACATGCCCTCCATGCATGTATGCACACATGTACCCTTATACTCCGTCCCGGACATGTATACTCACATACCCTTATAGATACTTGCATACACATGCACATGTTCATACCTTTGTCCGTGCACAGATTCACCTTGCTGACTCTCCCCTACCCTCCCAAAATATTAAGTTTGAGATCCTTTTATTTTCTTCTTTTACTTGTAGGTGTAGCACTCCTTTGCTTGCCCAGTAACTATGTAGAACAAGGGCCTTTGGGGAAGTAGCACTGCTTAAGCTAATATTTCACCTTCACTCTATTTGCCCTCTGCCTTTGGTTAGTACCATACCTTTTCTGGCTGTCTAGTCTTGTCATCAACTATGTCTACAAAAATGTAAATCAATGTAGATCAGTATAAAACTGAAAATTATACTTCCCTGTGCTGCAACATAGAAATACACAAAATGCTATAGTCATCATCTAACACCCTTTCCAGAAGAGAGACAGATGGTATTATCTATTTAATCATAACCTTTACAGCTGGATAGTGGGGCTTTTTGCAATGTGATTCCTTGGCGTGAACTGGACTCAAACACACCCATTACAAATTGCTGGTGCAATTTAATAATGTACAATGAGCATAATGCAGCCCACAGGAAAATATGGCTTCATAGTAACTATCCTGAAAAATAACAGATGATACCATGAAGGTTGTAGTGGTGGATGGTAAATACCACACACCCCTCTTGGGGAATACAGCCATACAGGCCATGGATCAGATCAGTGTGCAGTGTCAGAATTTTATTTTTGCAGTACAAGTAGCAAAAGAGGGAGTCCCATGGACAATTGAGACCATTTTAAAAGCACATGGAAATGTTTTCAAAGGTGACAGTTGCCTCAAAGGGCAGCTGCAACTGGAAGTAGACCTCAAAGTAGAGCCCGAGTGCATACCGTGAAGGAAAATTCCAGTGTCACTACATAATCCAGTATGCAAGGAGCTCAAAAGTTTGCAGAATAGGGGTATTGTAGCACCTGTAGAGACCAATACCGCCTGGGTAAGCAGGTGGTAAAGAAGTCATCAAGCAAATTATACATTTCCATAGACCCAAAGCCAACTGAACCAGGCACTGAAAAGATCCACTGCCCACAATTGATGACATCTTGCCAGAACTTTCCAAAGTCTGGATCTTTATACTGTGATGTGAGGAGCAGGTTTTGGCAGATAAGCCTGGGAAGAGCCCAGCCTGCTGACAACCTTTGCAAACACCATTTGGTCCCTACAGATAGTTGTGCATGCCAATGGGCATAAGCCTGGGACTAGACATGTTCCAAAGGAAACTCACCCAAGTGCTGGAAGGACTGCCTGGTCTGAAAATAACTACAGCTGATATCCTCATTGTAGGTGAAGGAAGCAATGATACAAAATCTGAACAAGACCATGAGAGAAAACTACAAGCTTTTCTACAGAGATGCAGAGACAAGAACACAAAACTCAACCCAGAAAAAATGCAACTCAAATAGTGCGAGGTGACATATATTGGACATCTATTCACAGCAGAGGACTGAAAGCAGATCCCAACAAGATCAAAGCAGCCAAAGACATGCCAGCATTAGTGGAGGTAAAAGGGGTGCAACGCTTCAGAAGAATGATAAATTTTCTGTCCAAATTCTGTCCACACCTGGCTGTAGCAGCAGAACCCAAAACAGCTCACAAGGCAGGATGCTGAGTGGTGCTGGGCAGGTCCTCAACAAACAAGCATTTGACATGCTGAATTAAATGCTAAGGGGTGCCTCTGTCCTGAAGAAACGGACTCCAACGAGAAACTGCAGAACTGGAATTAATTTGCAAACTGGACACCATCAAATTAGGCCTGAATAAAGACTGGGAGTGGATGAGTCACTACAAAAAGTAATTTCCCTCTGCTGATACTCACACCTTCTTGTCAACTGTTTGAAATTGGCCTCATTAGCACTTCAAAAGTGATTTCCCCTCCCTTAGTATTCACCCTTTCTTGTCAACTGTTGAGAATAGGACACTTCCACCTTAATTGAATTGGTTCATTAGCACTGACCCCCCCCCACTTGGTAAGGCAACTCCCATCTTTTCATGTGCTGTGTATTTATACCTGCCTACTATGTTTTCCACTCCATGCATCTGATAAAGTGGGTTTTAGCCCACAAAAGCTTATGTCCAAATAAATTTGTTAGTCTCTAAGGTGCCACAAGGGCTCCTCATTGTTTTGACACTCCACTGTGAGGCATCAGAGAAAGGAGTGGATATAGTTCTGCAGGTGCAGCTGGACACTTACGCCAGCGGAGCCCCATCAGAGACCAAACAGGGATACACACAACTAGAAAAGGAGTTTCTGGCTATGGTATTTTGAGAGGAGCAATCCATCTGTACACCTATGTCCATTCAGTGCAATGAGACCACAACCCCTAGAGAAAATCATGGCAAAGCTCCTTCTTAATGCTCCAAAGAGATTGCAGCACATGTTGCTACTCTTCCAGCGCTACTGGGTAGAGATCAGATATTGTCCAGGATGATTACTGCTGTTAGCTGACACCATGAGCAAGGCACACATACCCAGCATCAGTGAATTGGAGGAAGGTGATCAGGACTTTTAAATCATTAACATCCTGCACTATCCCACTTTCTACAAGAAAGCTGATGGAAATCCAAGGGGCTACAGAAAAGGACATCCAACTACAGACTGTCAAGAGAGCAATATCAGCAGGGTGGCCAGAAGACAAAAGCCAAGTACCAGTAGGAGCAGGACTACATTTTCAAATTAAAGATCAGCTGAGTGCGCAGGATAGAATCATTTCCAAGGACACAGAGCAGTTGTCCTCACCTCATTATGTAAGGATGTCATGCAAAAAAGACATGCTTTCTGTTGGGCACTGACAGCTGTCTTATAAGGTTTGAAGTGTGTGTTTACAGGCTGGTAATGAATACACAAGTCTGTTCCAGTGATACAGCTGCTGCTTGTGTGATAACCACCAGCAGAAAGGTACTTATGTGACCTACCCACCCAAGCATGGGAAAGGTGGGAGCAGACTTACTAACCTTCAGTGAAAAGCAATACCTGATTACAGTGGGCTACTATTCAAATTTTTGGGAGGTGGATGTTCTGCCTCACACAAGAAACAAGTCAGTGATTGGCAAACTGAAGGTCCAGTTTGCTAGAGATGGCATCACAAACACTGTATTCCCCAACAACAGACACCAATTTGCCTTGGAAGAATTCAAGGAATTTTCACAGAAAATGGGAGTTTGACCACCATACCCCTTCCCCTCCCAGCACAGAGTAATGGTAAGGTAGAAAAATCAGCTGTAGAAACATCTAATAGACTGTAACCCAAGGCTGGCTCAGATGCTGTGTTAGCATTTTTGGCAAAGAGGAAAACACCATCACAGGGATGCCAAAAATGTCCAAAGACTATTTAACCAGCAGAGTCGGGGGGGGAGGGTAAAGACAAGACTTCAACTTGGCTATGTTAGTAACCTCTAGCCAAAGGAACTTGAGATGGGGATCTGGGCCTCAATTATTTGTTTTTAATGTTTTTATTAAAATGTTTGTAAAATAGGGAAGTTGTATCATTATCAGTGGAACTGGAGTCAGAAGGTCCATGTTCCCTGGAGGGACTGTTATTGACAGGACACTGTGGGTACAGGGAACTAGTAGAGTTAGACTGGAAGCAACTGAGATGAGACAGAGCAGTCCACAGGGTTTAATATAATTATTTGTTCAGCTTCACACTGTGAGAATAAAATACTATAACTCTACCTTTGGTTTTTGCTTAGTCCCTGTCCCAAAGAAATTACAGGCTTACAGTGTGTATCTGTCTATCTTGTCTTGTACAGTGCTTGCTACATTGTCAGTGGTTAACAAATATTAATGTCTCCATTTTCTGAAACTATATAGAAACATTTTTAGGAATTCCAAGTTCATTTTCCCATGCGGAAAACCTACTTACATAATGCTTTGAAATGTTTTCACCAGAAAAAAAAAAAAAGAGCACAAGAGTTTTTATTCTACCATGACATTGGTACTAAGCATGTACCTATACATTGGGATTAGATCTCAGTGGGATTCAAACAAATAAGACAGCTTGTTTTTGGATTCAGTTTTGCAGACCATACTCTATGCACTTAAGTTTTTTGAACCAGTTGTAGAACAATGAGGGACTGGGCACAAAATGAGGACTTCAAGGATACACTTTTCATATTCCTACCTCACAGGTGAGAAACACATAACACTTTGTCAATCTGGAGCAATGTCTCTCAATGCTTAACCACAAACCCTGATTTGCTGTCTCCCTCTGCTGCTTTCCTTTAGCCTGTAAACAGTTTGGACATATGTACTTTCTCTCCAAAGGTCAGCTCTTCAGAAATCCTGAGTTCCCTATTAAGATGGAATAGACAATTTTTCCCCTTAGATTTTTTGTTAGTACCCTATGGAGCAGCAGTATCTTTCAAAACATTCTACCAGATGAAGGCCGTAAGGAATGTAAAAAACAATACTAACCACCTGGAATGCTTCACTTGTTACATGCTATATAGCTATATATTTTTGAGGAGTTTAACCTTTTTCTGAGTAGGTGTGTTTATAAACTGTCATTCAGTGAGTCATACCACACTTCTGCTTGCTCTTAAATTCTAGCAAACCAGCCTTGAAATGAAGTGTGAATAAAAGTCCAGACGTAACAATAAAACTTTGATATATTCTGGCTTACAGCAAAGCTGTTGCGCATCACTCTTGGACAACACGGGACTGTCTCTTATTTACACTCAATCATACTTTTCCATAATATGTGACATCACATGTAATCAGTACTTAGTCTACACTATCTCATTTGGCATCACTTAGGAAGTGTTGACTACCCCACTCCCATGCCCACCTCCACTTCACTCTCCTTCACATGCACAAGATTAAGGATTTTGCAATGCTATATAGGATGTGTTCCCTCAGGAGAATTCCTGTGGTAGCTCTGAAAATTGCTCACAAAAAGCTCACAAAAAGCTCCAAAGGCATGTCAGGTGGACTTAATCTGATGCGAAGCCATTTCAAGTTGGCACCTGTGAGCTAAGTATGTATGAAGGAATTTGTGCATTTTATGGTTCAAAATCCTGTAGAATCCACAAGTCTATCGAACTTTTAAAGTGATGTTGCTGCACTGCATATGCATGAGTTTTTTTCTCTCTCAGACACTTGCTTGTGAACTATAATACCACCATAAGGTCTTGTTGTTAAAAGCATAGGGTGAGATCCTAGCCCCACAAAGTCAATGGGAGTTTGGGCACTGATTTTAATGGAGCCAAGATTTTACTAATAGATTGTTTTATAAGTGTATTTTTAACATCAATTTCCCATAGCAATTTAGGTCAACTTGCCTCCCAAAGCATATCCTGGAGTGGGACTGATCTACACTAACCCTCACATTGGCTTGTGCCTCAGTTCTACAGCAGTACCATATATACAGCTGGTGAAACTCACACAGCTTACGAGTCCGACTACACACCCAAAAATTTGAGGAAGTGATAAATAATGAAGAACACAGGCCACTGTAGAGAGTAATCTGGATTGTTTGGTAAACTGGTTGCAAGCAAACATTATGCATTTTATTCATGTATTCATCTAAGAACAAACAATGTAAGCCATAATTACAGGAATGGGGGACTCTGAGGAAACAGTAACTCTGAAATAGAATTGTGGATCATGGTGGATAATCAGCTGGAACACAAGCTCCCAATGTGATACTGTGGCCAAAAGAGCTAATGAAATCCTTGCAGGCACAGACGGGGGATCTTGAGCAGGAATAGAGAGGTTATTTGACCTCTGTATTTGGCTCTGGTGTGACAGCTGCTGGAATACTGTGTCCAGTTCTGGTGCCCACAATTCAAGAAGGATGTTGATGAATTGGAGAGAGGCCAGAGAAGAGCCACAAGAATGATTAAAAGATTAGAAAACATGTCTTATAGCTTCATCTATTTAGCTTAACAAAGAGAAGGTTAAGGGGTGACCTGATTACAGTCTGTAAGTACATACATGTGGAACAAATATTTAGTAGTCGCTCTTAAATCTGGCAGGGAAAAGCATAACACAATCCAAAGGTTGGGTAGGAATCTCCATCACTGACAATTTTTAAATCAAAATTGGATGGTTTTCTAAAAGATCTGCTCTAAGAATTATTGTGGGGAAGTTATATGGCCTGTGTTATACAGGTCAGATGAGATGATTAAGCCGTCCCTTCTGACTTTGGAATTCATTAATCTATTATTCCAGCGGTTCTCAAACAATGGGGTGGGCCTTCCAAAAGAAGTGCAAGCTGTGTGCAGTTTGTTTTGTTTTGTTTTTGTTAAATAAAGAACTCTGGCTGTCAGCCCTGGGTGGCTGGGGCTCGTGCAGAAGGGCCATGCACACCTGGGAGGCGGGAATAAAGGGGACAGCTGGAGCCCCACCGCCACGGGGCTGACAGCTGGAGTCCTGTCACCTGGAAGCAGCCTGGGCTCTCCTCCCACCTCACCCCTCCATTCCTCACTGGAAGGCAGCCTGGAGGTGGCCGGGCTCTGGCTGTCAGCCCCAGTTGGCAGCAGTAGGGCAGAAGTAAGGGTGGCAATGGGATGCTGAGTCTTCTGTGAAAAGTGATATTGACATGTCGCTTTTCACATTGCCTCCCTTACTTCTGTGGTGCTGCTGGCCACACTGGGGCTATGCTTGGAGAGTGGGGGAAGGAGGGCATAAACAATTATAGACACAAAAAAGAGAGGCCTTATCAAATAAGTTAGTGAACCATTGTATTAATCTAATAAAAATCTCAGGAGGAGCAAGTATGTGACCATGCTCGCTACACAGTGAAGCAAGGAGAAGGCAGAAAAGGAAGAAGGTAGAATTATCAGACCAGTATAAAAGAACACTGCTTTTTATGCTGATATTCTTTGTCAACCCATCATGGATGACAACAACAACAACCCCAGAACAAATTCTAAAATTTTGGACATACTGCGAAGTCCATCTTTTCTGACTGTGCTTAGCAGGTGAGTTATTATGGGTAATTGTGATTATATTTTGGACAAACATTATTATGGATCATTTGGGTACAGACTATTTAGTGTAATATGTTTTTTAATTGTCTGAAGAGCACGCTGAGTTTAGGCGAGACTCTTCAATTTACCTAAATGAAAACATATGATGCATCAGCTATTTAACGGTGTGAGCAACTATGATATAACAGTGAGAAGAAAAATGTATAGGGACATAATTTGTATGGTCCACTTTGATACATATTCCACTGTGTGATGGTATTTTTTTATATAGATTATAAAATTGATAAAAATTTTAAACACCTTCCTGTCTCTTACAATTCTTAGGTTTAGCTATATCAAATGCTGGTAAAAGCTCTGGCTCAATTTCCTTTATTGTCTTTGACTTGTTTCTTCATTTTTGGTGTCACCTAAACTGTACTTACTCACCTAGATAAAAATCACTAAATCAGAGCCTGACACTGTTAGAAGTATCAGCAATAAGGTATCAGCAGAAGCTGCAGCAGTGAAGTATTGGTGAATCAATGTACTAATTAATACTGTGACAAAGTTCCTCCTCTACCTTGGTGGGTCCTGCACTTATTGGCAAATTTGCTCGCCTCACAGATTCACCCTGTGGTTCGGGAAACAGCCCAGAGACCTTCCCCTCTGGTAGAAGCCACAGTCCAGGTCAATTCCTCCTGTGTCTGATCAGGAGTTGGGAGGTTTGGGAGGAATCCGGGCCCACCCTCTACTCCGGGTTCCAGCCCAGGGCCCTGCAGCTGTCTAGAGTGCCTCCTGGTACAGTTGTGCGACAGCTACAACTCCCTGGGCTACTTCCCCATGGCCTCCTCCCAACACCTTCTTTGTCCTCACCACCGGACCTTCCTCCTGATGTCTGATAATGCTTGTACTTCTCAGTCCTCCTCACTCTCAGCTTCTTGCACACCTCTTGCTCCCAGTTCCTCACACACACTTCCTCTCCTCTGGCCTGACTGGAGTGAGCCCTTTTATAGCATCAGAGGGGCCTTAATTAGAGTCAGGTGCTTAACAGCCTCACCTGACTCTTAGCAGGTTAATTGGAGTCAGGTGTTCTCATTAGCCTGGAGCAGCTCCTGCTCTGGTCACTCAGGGAACAGAAAACTGCTTATCCAGTGGCCAGTACATCTCCCTTCTACTACTCTGCTGTTCCCAACTGGCCTGAGTCTATCACAATAGCTATTACTTATTAAGAGCAAGAACTTTCTAGCCTAACCCCATACAGTCCAACAAGCAAAGTTGAAGCCTAATGCTCAAATTTAAGAGAGCTACTATACATCCAACTGTCCAGTCTATACCTACATAGCCACCACAATCCTCGGGATATGGGTCACCTAAAAAAAAGCAGAGAGACTGATGCATTCAAAGCCAAGCATCTAACATTGCCCGCAATTTCCTTATACCCATATGGATGTAATGGCAAATAAAAATCATATTTTTAGAACTGGTGTGGCAAGTTACCAAATGAGGGGAAATCCTGCAAAACCCAACAGTTTTGCTCTGAATTGTGGAACAGCAAAATGTTGGCATTCACACCTCATTTTTTTCATTACTGTGGCGAGGCAGTGATTCTATGCAGAAAAAATGGCCACTCTGCCTTGCTAAAAAACTGCCTGTGTCGCAGGCTTGAAGATGACAAATTTTTGGGATGGGGAATTCTAAACCCTGTAGGTCTTACTATTTGATCATTAATTATTATTATTTGTTAAAGGACAATACTGTACTAAGTATTATAAAAGCCTTGTGCTAGACCTAGCTTGTTCTTCTAGCCACTTCTGCATCTGTGACAGAGTTTGTTTAATAGCATGCCTGGAACAGTCCCTGCTGAGGATGATATTAAGCTTTAATTAAGTCTCTTAATGTAGACACAGGAGAAAATGCTGGAAAACTAAAAAAAATTCTCTGGTGTATCTAGTCCTCATCTGAGTGACGAATTACACCTTCCCCAGGATAGAACAATGTATTCTTCTCAAAGGCCCAAAATCTCACTTAGGCTGGTAGGGCAGTGTATGACATCTGTCAGATCACTATTTCTGCCCAAGATAGCCCACAGGAGCCCATCACCTCATGCACTGTTTGGGCTGGTCTATATGGGGAGTACTAAGGAGGAGGGTTTTCAAAATGTTGCCATTTTAATGTCACAGAGCTGTATTCTGCATACAACTTTTCTTTTAAAAGCTCCTACAGCTAGTGTAGGTGTTTGGTGCGTCCAGAGGCAAAGATCTGGTTAAATGCAAAGTTCTGAAAACATGACAATGTCAAAGAATAGTATGGTTGTGATGGATGAAAAGTACAGAGTTGTCTGGGAGCTTCAAGTATGCAAGATATAGAGCCATTATTTATCCCTGGAGTAACTCTGTTGACTTTAGTGGATTTACACCTGTGATGAATGTGGTTCATAATGTGTAAGGTTGATTTCCTTTGTTTCTTCTAGAAACCTCACAAGTTTGTCTCCACAGAGAATTCAACTTTTAACAGTGATGGGTCTGAGCTGCATTATTTGGATCTGGACCGGGACTATTCTTTATTCAGTGATGTCTGGGATCAAGGGTTTTAATTAAGGTGCATCTACAGTTTTTAATGGTTTCCACTGTGAATGCTGAAATGGGTTTCACAAGCGGATAGCGAGTCTAAACAATGATATGCTGAAATATATATAATTCAACCAGCATAAACCATAATAATCTGTTTTAACAATATTTGGGGTGGGGTTTGGTTGGAGGAGATATTTAGGCATAAAATCAATAACATTCCACCTGCAGGTTTTTCACCCATGAACCAGTAATAAGTGCACTCTGTAATAAGTACACTGTGTCCAATCATAATGATATATAATGAAATTGCATGGAGTGCATTCCCTTGTTACCCTTTATTTATTGGAAATCTACTCTCATATGTTGTACATAGTGTACTGTAGATAGTTATGTCAAGTTATTATGACTGATTTAAAGTCAAATGAAAATACAGTACGTTTGGTATTGGGCAAGATCTCTTCTTGTCCCTAATGAACCGTGTTCTATTAAGAAGAAACTTAATGTGCCAAAATGAAGCAGAGGTTTAGATGATTCCAAGAACTCTCTGAAATGTTTTATACCCTTGTTTTTTAAACAAAAAAAGAAGAGAAGGAAGAATCTCCTTTCTGGGTTTTGTAGCACATTATATGGATTCACGTGTACCACACAGCCTAAAACGGGGTACACTTGCCCAGATACTTGGGGGGAAAAAAAGTCCAAACTCTCAGATCTACAAAAGTGATCTCAATATTATTATATTTTTAGCATCCAAAAATGTGCTTACATCTGTGATACTCTGCTCTTGCCATTTGAAACTCCCATGCATGCTAATTGGAACTGGGATCCATGTGGGTTTGAGAAAAGAATTTCAACCTCAACAAACAAAGAGCAATTAGGAAAATGAGCAACATAGAATATGTAGGTCCATGTCATGTCTCATCCTGCAGAGAGGATGCAGATGGCACAAATACTCCTTCCCACCCATCTCTTGTGCACAGGGCAGCTGTAATTTGGTTGCCAGGAGCTGGTGAGTACAGAAAATCAGCATTGCTGGAAGCCCTAGCTGGTCCCAGAGGAGGATGACTTGGTGGAGTGGGGTCATACCAGCACATTGACAGAGCTGCACTTATAGGAATCCTACTGACATCTTTTCAAAGATGCACCAGAAGCCAGTTCCTAGTACTTCCTTCCAACACGAGTGGCAGCATACTACCTTTCAAAAGTAGGATCCCAGCAAGCAGTGCCACTTAGGGTACGTCCATACTACCTGCCCGGGTCGGTGGGTAGCGATCGACTTCTCGGAGTTCGATATATCGCGTCCCATCTAGACGCAATATATCGAACTCCGAACGTGCTCCCGTCGACTCCGGAACTCCACCACGCGATGGGGGAGCCGCGGACTTTGATCCCACGCCGTGAGGACGGGTAAGTACTTCAAACTAAGGTACTTCGAGTTCAGCTACGCTATTCACGTAGTTGAACTTGCGTACCTTAGTTCGAACCGCCCCCCCCTAGTGTAGACCAGGCCTTAGGAGGTGCACCACTAATATAATTATTAATCACATTTATTATGGGAGTGCCTAAGGGCCAATCATGAGCGGAGCCCCACTGTGCTAGGCACTGTACAAACACAGAGAAGTACATGAGCCTCCAACTCACAGCACACCTTTCCTATTGCACATAATTTTACCATCTGTATAATACGATGAGCCAGATAATTTACTTTCAATATGTAACTTAAACCCACCTCCCAACTTTAACTGGATCCGACCTTTTTGCAATACCCTTTTGAAAAATATTAAACTGTTCATTTCTACTTTGAATAGTGCAACAGGTAGTTTTACCCAGAAAACACAAGCTGTAATCATGGTAATGTGAGTATACTAACTAGAAAAGTGTTAAGTGATTCAGGAAAGATCTAAAATAAAAGATGGAAAAGTTTAATATACCACACTGCATTCTGTGGACTGTGCAGAAGAAGGAGCTGTAGACTTTTGTCCCACATCTTTTGGAGGCATCTGTGGATTGTCTGGAAAAAGCCTAGGTGGATGTTCTTGGATTTCAGGCTCTGCTTTATTGTCAAGGAGGGGAGCTATCTGAATGGAAAGAGATGCTGTGTGTATCTCAGGCACAGGGTTACAGGTGGGTGAAACAGGCCTTTGTGAAAATGTTGGCTCTTCATTAGACTTGGGCTGCTGCTGTGTATTATGAGGAACATTACTCAGTGAGTCTTGTGTCCGGGTTAATTTCAGAGTAGAAACTCTGCGTTTTTTAGATGCTTGCCTGTGGCCTTGATGAAGAGTAGCTCTAATGCCAGCTACTGCTTTTGTGCTTGTGTTGGAGACTGAGGCCAGTGGTTTAGTAATTCTTTGTGCATAGGCGATGCCTGTGTTAGATTTTTTAGAATACATTGTCCTCTGGATAGCCTCCTCGTTAGTACAGTAGACAGTATCTGAGGAGAGTTTTTTAGTTGGCTTGGTCATTATTGACTGGAAATTAATTTCATCCTTCATGTGATTAGTTATTCCAGATCTATGAAAACTTTCTTTTCTAGGGGGTGGCAGAGGTGCCTTATTTGCCAAAAGCATCCACACACAGCAAAATAACATTGAAGAGAAACAGAGAGAAAGTAAATGTTAGCAGAAAAAGTAACTTGAGTTAGACTCGTAACTTCAAATGAAAGAACAAGGGCCTGATCCAAATTCCATTCAATACAATGGAAAGACTTTGGATCAGATACTGCACTGTACCTGATAATAATATTGTATTTTGATGTCTAGGAAATCACAGATTCCATTTGTTAATTAAAAGAGTGAATTGTGATCCAAACTGAGTCCATAATATCAAATATATTTTATTTTGCACCGACACTACTGTTTGAGAATTATCACCACATTTTAGAGATTTAAATAGTTCATAAAATGTACCTGACATATCATTTTAGCTGAAAAGCTACTATTTATGAGTAACATACATACATATTACACACACACACACACACACACACACACTTTCTCTTAAAGCTTTTGGATTAAAATAGTAATGCAAATACTATTATAAATATGTTTCTGAATTAAGCCATATTGTTTCGTGGCATTTTCTATAATTGTTATATAGTTTAGCAAAGTTAGTTGAAGAACAATACTCCTGGTTATTCTTAAATTAATCTAATTCAATTTTACAATCAGTTATTATTTGTTCCATAAAGAAAGTATTTCTTTGGAGTGTAAAATATTAATCAATACTCTTTGAAGTCCGAATACAATTATATAAGGGTTTTGATTGAACCTGGCCTATTTTTATTTGCATACAGCCTTGCTCTTTGAAAGTAGTTTGTTGTGTTACTGAACCAGCTGACTTGTATAGTGTATGTTTATGTGTACAGCAGAAACAGATAATACAACACGTAATAAAAGGTGCAGGTGCTACCAGGAACACATCTGGATAATGCACTATAGGGTATCACAACTGCATATAATGCACTCGTAAGCTAACACTTATACTTAATACCAAAGGATGAAACTGTGTGTGTGAAGGTTTACCTGAATTGGCGACTTCTTTTCTTGTAGGTTTGGCCGGACACTTCTAAAGCCTTTTGCTGCAAGAGATGAACTACTAGCGTCTCCATTCAATGTCTCTCTACTTCCATCATTGTAAGATGTCCAAGCTTTTGTGAGGAAAAAAATCAAAACAAATTTTTGGTAAATAGTCCCTATGTATCCATGGTACCATAATAAATCTACCTATTGAACAAACTGTTGAAATTACAACTTTCTAGTCAGTAGCTACAATTACTATCGACAATATATACATCAAAAGGAGAGTTAAATGGATAAGCCTGAAGCTACAACTTCTCAAACTGTGATTTTTGTCAGCTAGATGAGCCTAGATCAGTATTGTTACTATTTTACTTATATTGTGATAGCTCCTATGATATTCATGGATTCATAGACATATAGATTTTAAGGCCAGAATGGACCATTGTGACCATCTAGTCTGACCTCCTGCATAACTCAGGCTATAGGACTTCCATTCATTCTTGCTTCAAGTCCAATAGCTTTGGTTGAACTAGAATTCCTTTTTAGAAAAACATCTCATCTATATTTAAAAAGAGTTCCAGTGATGGTCAATTGTTCCAATAATCTGTTCTTCATTTATAATCTGAATCTGTCTTCCAACTTCCAGTCTCATAGACTCATAGACTTTAAGGTCAGAAGGGACCATTATGATCTTCTAGTCTGACCTCTTGCACAATGCAGGCCACAGAATCTCACCCACCCACTCCTGTAACAAACCTCTGACCTATGTCTGAGCTACTGAAGTCCTCAACTTGTGGTTTAAAGACTTCAAGGTGCAGAGAATCTTCCAGCAAGTGACCCGTGCCCCACGCTGCAGAGGAAGGTGATAAACCCCCAGGGCCTCTGCTAGTCATGGGATCCTGTTATTATACCTTTGTCTTTTTAGATTGAAGAACCCTCTATACTCATATTTCTGTTCCTCATAGTCTAGTTATTGTCCAAATATAAATGAAGACACATTCCTGACCTGAATATGTGATAGACTGGAAGATAAGATGAAGGGTAGGGAAAAGGAATACAATATGCAAGCATGGTTCTCAGGGTAATGATTGGGATATGTATTCCCTGTATTTGCATGGTTGACTTCAAAAGAAATCTTCAGTGCTATTGAAATGCATGATGGTGAATCAGTAGGTTGCATCCTTCTATCTGAGTAAGTTTTTAGCCAATACTATTGTATTACACTACTGTGCTGCTGGAAATGCTATCTTTTGGATGAGACCTAAACCTGAGGTTTTAATCACTTGTAATTATTAAAGATGTAGTGGCACTTTCTTTAAAAGTAGGTGTTAGACTCAGTATTCTGGATAAATTCCTCCCTGTATTCCTTCCCGACAATTTCAGTTTGATAAGACATTTATCACTTTCTGTCCTGATCTGTTGTGATGCATTGTTAAACCATTGCTGCATTTCAGTCTAGAGGTGGCTGCACTAACTAGTGAGCATTCTGTATTACACATCCCACAGAAACAGGAACAAAAGAGACTGTATGGTATATATGATATCTAACTAACTGTTGGACAAAATTGTCCTGGAAGCTTTGACATCACTTCGAACAGGTGGTTGTCTGCTGGAGGTTCTCAGTCACAAGAACATAAGAACATAAGAAAGGCCGTACCGGGTCAGACCAAAGGTCCATCTAGCCCAGTATCTGTCTACCGACAGTGGCCAATGCCAGGTGCCCCTGAGGGAGTGAACCTAACAGGCAATGATCAAGTGATCTCTCTCCTGCCATCCATCTCCATCCTCTGACGAACAGAGGCTAGGGACACCATTCTTACCCATCCTGGCTAATAGCCATTTATGGACTTAGCCACCATGAATTTATCCAGTCCCCTTTTAAACATTGTTATAGTCCTAGCCTTCACAACCTCCTCAGGTAAGGAGTTCCACAAGTTGACTGTGCGCTGCGTGAAGAAGAACTTCCTTTTATTTGTTTTAAACCTGCTGCCTATTAATTTCATTTGGTGACCCCTAGTTCTTGTATTATGGGAATAAGTAAATAACTTTTCCTTATCCACTTTCTCAACATCACTCATGATTTTATATACCTCTATCATGTCCCCCCTTAGTCTTCTCTTTTCCAAACTGAAGAGTCCTAGCCTCTTTAATCTTTCCTCATATGGGACCCTCTCTAAACCCCTAATCATTTTAGTTGCTCTTTTCTGAACCTTTTCTAGTGCTAGAATATCTTTTTTGAGGTGAGGAGACCACATCTGTACACAGTATTCGAGATGTGGGCGTACCATGGATTTATATAATGGCAATAATATATTCTCAGTCTTATTCTCTATCCCCTTTTTAATGATTCCTAACATCCTGTTTGCTTTTTTGACCGCCTCTGCACACTGCGTGGACATCTTCAGAGAACTATCCACGATAACTCCAAGATCTTTTTCCTGACTCGTTGTAGCTAAATTAGCCCCCATCATGTTGTATGTATAGTTGGGGTTATTTTTTCCAATGTGCATTACTTTACATTTATCCACATTAAATTTCATTTGCCATTTTGTTGCCCAATCACTTAGTTTTGTGAGATCTTTTTGAAGTTCTTCACAATCTGCTTTGGTCTTAACTATCTTGAGTAGTTTAGTATCATCTGCAAACTTTGCCACCTCACTGTTTACCCCTTTCTCCAGATCATTTATGAATAAATTGAATAGGATTGGTCCTAGGACTGACCCTTGGGAAACACCACTAGTCACCCCTCTCCATTCTGAGAATTTACCATTAATTCCTACCCTTTGTTCCCTGTCCATTAACCAGTTCTCAATCCATGAAAGGACCTTTCCTTTTATCCCATGACAGCTTAATTTACGTAAGAGCCTTTGGTGAGGGACCTTGTCAAAGGCTTTCTGGAAATCTAAGTACACTATGTCCACCGGATCCCCCTTGTCCACATGTTTGTTGACCCCTTCAAAGAACTCTAATAGATTAGTAAGACACGATTTCCCTTTACAGAAACCATGTTGACTATTGCTCAAGAGTTTATGTTTTTCTATGTGTCTGACAATTTTATTCTTTACTATTGTTTCAACTAATTTGCCCGGTTTCAAGTTTCACCTGAGATAGTTTGCAAAAATCAGTAAGGCCTGTAAGATGAACTGGGATCCATTTGGATGCATGATGCTATATAAATGGAAGATTGCTATAATTCATACATATACAATACCAGTACACTTACGCATAAAGAAAATAATGTTTTATTTACCTGAATCTGGAGACTGAGAATCAGGTCCTAAAAAAGAAATAGCAAGTTAGTGTCTGCTGGAAATTAAAATACTGTAGGCAATTCTGTTAGCCTTTTTGGTGATGGAACAGTATGCTGCCTGTGACACTGGGTCTGGTTCTACATTCCTTGCACACTCAAACCTCATATTGACTTTGGGGAAATTTTAAGATATGCAAGGATTGTAGAACTAGGCTCACAGTATACTTTGATAAGAACATATATTTTTTAAAAAGACAGCGATTTTGATCAAATTGTAGTAGGTTGGGTGATGTTTTGATGGATGTGTTTGTTATTGTTCTGTGTATGTGGTGCCAAATTCTGTACCGATTTATACCCACTCTGGCCCAGCAAAATCACTAGGGATGTGCAGTGTAACTTGGTCAGAATTTGATCCATATTGTCTTATCAGGTGAAGCCATTTTCTTAATAATCAAAATCACCGATCCTAACAATATTGAATCATTCTGAGTACTGGGCTAATTAAATAAAGGTATCTGAGAGAATCTAATGGAAACTCAAGGATAATAGTGGTGGTGGTGCTTTTTAAAGTCTGCAGCCGCTGCTGCTACCAAGAGAATTTAGCCATGAGGTCACACACTCAGTGAGCCTCCACCACAGTCAAACTAGCCTTGTCATAGAGAAATTGATTTTAAGCTATATCTATATATATCATTAGTCGTTTTTCCCCACAACTTTAATTGCCTATGCTTCAATATGCGAGGATATTTTCTAAATGCATCGACGAGTCTTCTTTGTACTGAATTAAGATAATTTCATAGACCATTTTAAAGGAGTTGATGTAACTGTATGTGTAGAAATTAATCTAATTTAAGGAAGCTCAACAGTAATTGTTATAGTCTCAGAAGAGCCAGTTTACACTATACAGAAAAAAATTGTTTCTAATAAATTTCCTCTGATCTTGCACAATTGGGAAAGATCTATATAATAGGTACTAACTGTTTTATTGAAATTATATACTCACAACTTGCCCTCTGTTACCTATATATACACACACACCTCTGAATATTGCACTGTAAGTAACCAATGTTTACTGCTCAATTAAATTACATTTTATCAAGGATTATATTGTGCTATGACAATTACTACATTGTGGTTATTTAAATCACTGCTACATCAGACAAGGAATAAAACAAACAATATTGTTGCCTGGTTTTTCAATAAACTCTATAATTTGTCTTATTAAATCTAGATACCAGAAGAAATGACACTGCTTTAAGAGGGTATGGAGAAGCTTCATTCAAAATCAAGGGGGCTATACATGGGTGATGTGAGATTTTTGGATGGTGCCAGAATGTGGGAAACTGCAGGATGTCTCTAGAGTATTTGGCAAAGAGAAAGACAGAAATTCTGTCCACATATACAATATATTGGCATGGGGTACGTTTGGGTATGTGATTATTAGATGATCTAAAGGAGACTAATTTGAAAAATGTTATCCACATGTATGGAATTCTTTTTCCTTTGGAAAAAATTCATACAGATTCTTCATGTGCGACAATCCAACCACTAGGTTAATAATCCACTAACCAAAATTATCTAAGTAAGAATTGGCACTATGGACCATCACTACCTTTATGGACTATTAAGTACAGTAAACAAGACCTTTTAAAGTCTCAGTTTGCAGGTTTACATGATAAACCATACTGACTTTGCAAGAGGTGTTTTGAAACATCAGTCCAATAATATGCATTTTCTGAAGTCTATAATGGATACACACAAAACAACCCCCTAAAAGCCCAATTCTGCTACCCTTATTCACACTGAGTACCATCTTATTTTGAAGTAGTCCCACTCATTTCAGTTAGATTCTTGTCCTTGTGGATTAGATGCTCACATCTGGACTTCTTGTGAAATTTATAAAAATAAACTTTTCCTATTTTGTATTTATTTTTAGAGCTAGTCCACAATTTAGACCATCTATAAACATAAAGCTAAAAATACCAAAAGCTGTTTGTGTGTTGGAATTGTAAAAAATGACTGTTCTTTATTTTTTGTGCATTTTAAACACACCAGAAAAGCTGACAGGCTCACAGTTAGCATAGTAAGTATCAGCCAGGAGTGAAATTTTATGGCCAACCTAGTATTTATCTCTAAATACAGAGGTTTACATTTTCTGACAGCCCTTTAACCAGAGCTGTGCAGATGGAGACTCTTCAATTGAATGTGCTAGTTTGCATTCAGGATGAGATATATTGTAATTGCTATAGTAGTATCACGTTGGTGACAAAGTGTGGAAGCTACTTTTGAAAATCTGTTGAAACATCAAAAAGAACAGGAGTACTTGTGGCACCTTAGAGACTAACGAATTTATTTGGGCATAAGCTTTTGTGGGGTACAGCCCACTTCATCAGATGCACAGAATGGAACATATAGTAAGATATATACACACACACACACACACAGAATATGAAAAAGTGGAAGTACCCATACCAACTGTAAGAGGCTAATTAATTAAGATGAGCTATAATAAGCAGGAGAAAAAAATGTTTGTAGTGATAATCAAGATGGCCCATTTTAGACAGCTGACAAGAAGGTGTGAGGATACTTAACAAGGGGAAATAGATTCAATATGTGTAATGAACCAGCCACTCCTAGTCTCTATTCAAGCCCAAGTTAATGGTATCTAGTTTGCATATTAATTCAAGCGCAGCAGTTTCTCGTTGGAGTCTGTTTTTGAAGCTTTGCTGTTGCAAAATTGCCACCTTTAAATCTGTTACTGAGTGATGAGAGAGGTTGAAGTGTTCTTCTACTGGTTTTTGAATGTTATGATTCCTGATGTCAGATTTGTGTCCATTTATTCATCAGTATATATTATGATAAACTCCTAGGTGTTGTGAAAAATTGTGCACTCATTCTGTGAAGAATCTTTACAGTTCTACCCTCAAGGTTTTTGACAATTTTTTCTAGTTGAATAACCACAATGATGCAATGGAACACTGGAGTAAATAAAATGGGGGTCTTGCTGAGGGTTCATCTTAGACCTCTCATTCCCTCACTCTTCTGCCTCCTTTGTGTATTACACTTGTTTGGAACAGCCACTGAATGCCAAACTAGTGCAAGGTAATCACATAGGTTTTCTGCCCTATTTATACCTAGCATGTAATTTACACTGTGATTTAAGTCACCACTGAATATGGTCAACAGATATGCATTCAAGTTTTACTTCCTTAAACTAGCTCTCAATATAGTCCTCTAATTAAGAAATAGTTTTGCCTCTATTGAATATTTTCTGTGTTTTTATTCTGTTTTTAAATGTCTAGAAACATTCTCTTGAAAATAGGATTTTTGTTTCATAAAAGTATTTGGCTCCTATTACTTATTTCATAACTGAAATTATAATCTTCCATTTGTGATAGCACAATAGTCTCAAACTGGTTGAAACACTGGGAGCAGAGAATTATAGCTTTCACAGAAGCCACTGAGATATTAAGAAACAAACCCCAGTTTTCATGCAAGTTCTCCTATTAACAAAATAGGAGACTAAGATTGGGCAGGTACGAAGAAAGGGAAAATACCCAAAATACTTGTCAGAGAGGCAAGATTATTATTTTTTAAATTAAATCAGCTTTTCAAAATTTCCCAGGAGGTTTCACCTATCCTTCAATGACCACCACATATAACTAGATGAAAAGTAAGATTACATTTTCAGAAACAAAATACGTTCAGAGATGTTGGCTTCATAAAACTATATAAATTAGACCTTGCCAGTGGAGTAGCCATTTTGATTACCCTTCTGGCAAACTAATTCTACAGAAACATATAATGTTACAGAAAGCCGTTCAAGGGTGATATCCCACTGGTTAGTTATACCTGAAGCCAATAGGTTTGGAGAACTTTGAACTCTCTTCACAGCTGTTAATGTGACAGACATTGCAGCACGTTTGCGAGCACAGCCACCGCTATCTGGAAGCACAAAACGATATAGACACAGGCCCAAGACAAAGGAAGCAAGCACATGCAACATATTACATGGTGTGAGACATGCCAAACGTACATCAAAAACATGTGCAGTTAGGAATTGCTGCTGATAGTTGTGTGTTTTTAAAACCCACAAATTAGCAGAATACACTGTAGGTTACCTGGAGCTCAGGATATCTAATATGGTAAGTATTCAGTACATAATACATTGTGACAATGTGTGCATTCTGGTGCTAGAAGGGCTGCTTATGCGGAGTAAGGCTACGAGTTGGTCAGAGAGGTCATGGATTCTGTGATTTGATGTGATCTCCACGAGTGGCTGAGGGGCTCAGGCTTCCGTGATATATTGTTTATTGCACACATCCTGCCCATAACTTTTACTAAAAATTGACAAAATCTTAGCGTTATGTATAGCTAATAATGCACAAATAGTTAATCAAGATGATGGATTAAAAGCTGCATAATACTTGTCAATAATCAGCATTGTAAAGCCATTTTATTGTTGGCACAAGAAAGGCATATTCACAAGACAGGCTTATGTTTTATGGCATGACAGTGTTTTTGTAGTGCACTTTTGATCTACAGAGGATATTTTAAACACAAGTGACAAAAATTGCTCATATTTTCCTAGGTATGGAAGAGGAGGGAGACTATATCCCTGTTCTTCTTTTTAAAGACTCCTCATTCTGGCAGCTCTTCTTAATGGAAGATTGATGTTCTTGCCTCTGGAGCCCAGTAATGTCCTGGGAGAATAAGTGGAGATTAACGCAAGGTGCTCTCTCTACTATGACACAAAATAAAAGTTTGGGTCAGATCTAAGATCACTGTGAAGAAATCAGAACACACAATTGTCTCCCTCCTCAGCACTTGAGGTGTTAGGGGAAAATCTCAGATCATCCTTTTCTTCTCCATTTATTCCCCTCTTCTTTCTCTCCTACTGACTGAGGGCTGGAAACAGTATGGAGATTCTGTGCCCATTGGCACTGTATCACTGTTATTGGCAGCAGTTAGCATGTCATGGGATTGGACCTTTCATTATGGGGCAATCACCGTTCTCTATCATATTTGCAAAAACAGTTCAGAAAATATTCTGCTTGAGCACTTCTAGTTAGAATCAGCTTTTTCTCTGCTCTTTGCTAATATTAAAATTCTTTACCTTATTCTTTTTGGCTGAAATTTTCAAAGGAGCTAAAGTCAATGAGACTTAAAATAATTGGGAGTTGGGTGCCTTAAAGCCTCTTGGAGAATCCCACCCTACAATTTTCAGAAAAGCTCTGTGATAGACAATAATGTTTAAACATAAATGATATTTATCTATCTGAGATTATTATATACATCAGGTGTGAGCTGAACCACAGGGGCATCTTTAACCTAGGTCAAAAGGTTAATGCTCCAGGTATCTGTAAACTGACTCAGACATTCCAATGGAAATTTCAGAGTGTATTGGCATTGAACCTTGTGGCATGTGTGTTAAGCTGATGCTGACAAATATCTGAGTTGCTGTCCTCAGGTTTAAGTCTATCAAATCACCTCCAGTTCTGAGACATGAGGCAAAAGGTCAAGTGATTTCAGCCATCTAATAAGTGGAATAATCCTAAACAATGTATTGCTTGGAATTAATAATTTGTATTATGCATCTGAAAGAAAGGGAAATGGCCATCACACCTGCACATTTGCTGGAAATTACTGACATAAATATGACAGAGACATAATTTACTATAACGTTTCTCATTCTTGTCCTTTCCCCTCGACTAACATGAGATGACAGATCTCATTGCAACTGCTGATCATAGAATTCAAAGAGTAATACAGTAAGTCCTTATTATTTCATTGTATTGTATATTTTTCTCTAATATGAAAGTATTGCAAGTATCATGTTGAAAGAATACTCTATTTGATTAGTAAATGCCAATAGTCTGGTATTTGATTTTGATGTGTGTTGTCACATTGTCTAATCAAATGGAATACAAGCTTTATTCTATTTTTCTAGAAATGTTTTAATTTAGTTTCAGAGCAGGAAAAGGGGAACAGGGATGTAGACTGCCATTCGGGGAAAGACACAATGCTGCTGACACTGTACGAGAATGAGGCAGGTTGCACCACTACATCTCCAAGCCAAAGTAAACTCAGCAAATAATTACAATATGTCATTCTGAACAAATATTTCACTATTATAATTTCAAGAAACACTATCCCAAATACATTCCTTGTAGAACTTACACTCATAGAATTTAAGGCCAGAATGGACCATCATGAGCATCAAGTCCAACCTCCTGTACATCATGGGCCACAGAACCTCACCCACCCCCTCCTGTAATAGGCACACAACATGGGGCTGAGCTACTGAAGTCCTCAAATCTTGATTTAAAGACTTCAGGTTATAGAGAATCCATCATTTACTCTTGTTCAAACCAGCAAGTGACTCATGCCCCATGCTGCAAAGGAGGGTGAAACCCCAGGGTCTCTGCCAATCTGACCCAGGGGAAATTTCCTTCCTGACCCCAAATATGGCCACCAGTTAGACCTCTTGAGCATATGGTCATGACCCATCAGCAAGACATCTGGAAAAGAAATCTCTGTCTACAAAACCTTGGCAGAATCAATGAAGTTATATAGCAGGGCTCTATTTGGCCCATTATCTAATGATATGTTTGACATTGCCTCTTACATATCCCATCATCAATCGGAAAATGTATACATTGCAATATACAATGTATGTATATGACATGTATCTATATAAACACAGATATCTATTTATAGGAATACACTGTGCATATATACATAAGCAACATTGAACTAGATATTGACTAATGTTGAATACATCAAAATAGAGTACAGATATATATTCTACATATTTGTATCATATTAGATTTTTAAATATTTTTCTTTTATTAATCTTAGACACAATCTTGCATTCCATGCTCAGGGTCTCTGACTGAATTCAATGGGAATTTTGTCTGAGTGAGGACTGGGGGAACAGGCTACTTGTGTATGACTTTCAAATTATACAACTATCAAACAGCTCATTCTCATCTTCTAGGCCCTACATTACTCCACCGCGCCTACATTGCAAAACTTATTTCATATTGCATCATCCCACACGTCTCTGCTCCACCAGACATCCATAAACATTTTATGCACCAATAATTCTGCTTATGGAATGCTCGTGTTTGTTGGATAATTCGTAATTACAAATTTATTTTTAAAAATCTAAGTCTCTGCAGAAATTGGTGGAAAATTAAGCAACTGATACAAGTCAAAGTTTGGTGTAAGAAATGGTATGTGGAATCACCATCACTTTTCATCATATTCTTAAATTGGATGTTAAAAATGGTAGACAAGTTGAAGGGTGTGACATTGGGTGATCTAGAGTTATGCTTTTCAATTTATGCAGATGACATTGTGTGATTGGCATCCACATTTGAATTAATGATGATACTCTTCACAACCTTGGAACACTGGTGTAGTCAACTTGGATTTACAATAAATGCCAAGAGAACAAAGTGGTTGTATCTTGGAAAAGTGCTGAAATGCAGCAGCAGTGAAGTTGTAGAACAAGTAAAATCTTATGAGTATCTAGGAAGCTTGATCAGTGCCGACAATTCCATCAAGAATGAGGTTAAAAGGAGATGTGCTTTAGTTACAAGTACTGTAGAGGAATTGATGAAATTATGGACTGATAAAATCCTTTGTTTGGTACCAAAGTGAAAATTTATCAAACCAGTGTACTAACAGTTTTATTGTATGGACTGAAAGCAGCTACATTAGATGAAACAAACGTCAGAAGCCTGGAGGTGGTAGAGATGAGAGTTTTTTGAAAGATGGCACATAGAATGTGAAATGAGTTGAAGACAAATGAAGTTAGAAGCAGAGTAGGATGGGAAATCACGGTACAGGATTGGCTGCAATGGAAAAGATTACAATGGTGGGGACACTGTAGAAAACAAACAGATGATAGGATGCTAAAGAAAATAATGAAAATGCAACAAAGGTCAGTCAGACCTAGAGGCCGACCACTGACTAAATGGTGGGACATTGTACACAAAAAGACATGATCTGGCTGGGCTTAAAAGAGGATCAAGCCATGGACAGGAATGAATGGTGATATTGTACTGCTTCCCAAATCTGTAAAGATGCTTTGGGATGAGAAGAAGTCTCTTTGTAGTTAACTCACAAACAGGAAGACAGGCTTAATTCATTGATTGATTACCCATGTCTGCTGTAACCCCCATACTACTTAACTTCTACGTTGAGGGGCAAATGAGGATATCTGATACTTATATACACCTATTTAAAATGTTTATATGTGTATAAAATTATACCCACGTATCTTTTATTTATATATACAATTTCCATCTTCTCGGTCCTTCATGTCTCTTGTTTTCTTATAAATCCATTGGGTGTAGCAATCATATCTTCTACAACACCGACATAATGAGCCCTGATTCTGACTAGTCTTCTAGGCACTAACACAACATAAACATTAAGTAGTAATTCATAACTGGATAACCTATTCATTGAATAGCATGCTCAGCTCTGATCAGGATGAGATCCTATCCCATTTTGATGAGATGCTATCATAGGCTCTTGCAAACCCTCTGCACATGCCACTCCCATTGAAAGAGGAGCAGACAAAATCAGCTTTAATAGGTATTACAACTTTGGGGATGGGAGAAAGGAGAGTGAAAGATAGCTGGCGGCACCCCTCTGCTCCCTTGTCTAACTCTGTGCAAGGATGGCCCTCACTTTCCTCTGGGAGCACTAGGATCCATGTTGCATCCCCCTTTCCTGAGTCATATGGGCTGTGGGAAGAAAGAAATTCTAGGCAGAAGCCAGCCGCCAAGGGTCAGAGAAACAATGGCTGGTGGGAGCAGACACAGAAGCAATGGCAGCAGATTCTGTAGAAGGAACTGTTGGATATTGATGATGTTATTAGACTGTTTTTGCCAGTTTTTGCTCTGGACATTGACTGTTTGTTCCAGCCCCCACCCACAGTCTCTTCATCATCTCAGTCTTACTTTACCTGCCCTGAGTGCTCCCCTCCTTCCTTCCTTCGATCCCTCTTCTCCCCTTCCTAAGCCTCCCTCCTCCTTTCCTTTGCCTTTCTGTTTAGCTAATCTTCCCTTGCTAATCCTCCACCCAAAGAATTAAAAAGAAAAAACACCCTAACCCCACCAACCTTCTCTCCCCAAAATAGTGGCCCTAACATGACATTTGCCAGCCATCACTCTGTTCCTCTACTTGTATGTTGCATCCCTTTTCCTCCCCTTGGTTTGTCTTGTCTATTTAGATCTTGAGCTTTTTGGGGTAGACACTGTCTATTACTTTGTACAGTGCCTAGTGAAATGGGGCCCTGTTCTGAGTTGGTCCCTAGGTCCTACCAAAATACAAATCATAATTATATTAAGTTCTATGGAAGAGGGCTGACTTAGAGGATCAAGATAATATAATTTCCTTCATTTAACCAAAAGTGATTTTATGGCCGAGTCAGAGACTCTACAGGGACCAAGTATTTCTGTTCTTGTCTCCCAGACAAATTGGATAAATTGCTAAGAGGTACATCATGTGATGACTTACATTAATAAAGTTAATGCACCTATGTTTTGCAGCCTTCCAGAATTGCGTACTCTCTTCCCCTGACTGCTTTTTATGTGCTTCATTTGCTAGCAGCTGACTTGTTCAATCATTTTAAAATTAGATGCATTTACCAAGCATATTATCCCTGTAAAACTCATGACTAAAATATTTACGGGTGGACACCAAGGATTTGTTTTTGCAAATTAACTTGGACCATTCATTATCCATCTGTGCCAAAAGACAATATCAACATTTGCATACTGCTATGAAATATGCGATATGTACATTTATTCACTCTGTAAATCCACAGCAGTTCAGCCATTGTTTTCTTAGGGAAAGATTTCACCCTGACCTGAAAGAAATCTTTCATGAACCCCCCCCGCTCCGTCCCCCCTTTCGGGCCTTCAAACAATCCCTCAATTTCTCCACGCTCATTATTAGAAGCAAGATCTCCTCAGAGCAGGACACACCAACTCAAAGCATGAGCAGACCCTGTCAGAACAACAGACCCCAAACCTGCAGACATATTTCCACTGCTAAAATGATCAGCACCCCACACAACCAGAATTGCTAACTTTCTATTAGAGAAAACCGAAAACCCTTGTCCTGCCCCCCTGCCCCACCCCTTCCCTGAGGCCCTGCCCCTTGTCCGAGGCCCCATCCTCAATCACACCATCCTTCCTCCCTCCATTGCTCACTCGCCCCATCCTTGCTCACTAGCCCATTTTCACTGGGCTGGTACAGGGGGTTGGGGTGCGGGCTCCGTCTTGGGGTGTGGGGTCTGGAGTGGGGCCAGGGATGAGTGGTTTAGTGTGTAGAAGGGGACTCCGGCCGGGGGGCGGGGGGGGCTGAGGGGTTCAGAATGTGGGAGGGGCTCTGGGCTGCAGCAGGGGGTTGGGGTACGGGCTCCAGTAGGGAGTTTGAGTGCAAGAGGGGGTGAGGAGTGCGGGCTCTGGGCAGCACTTACCACAGGCAGCTCCCGGAAGTGGTGACCTGTCCCTCTGGCTCCCAGGTGGAGGGGTGGCCAGGAAGGCGCTGCGTGCTGCTCCCACCTGTAGGCGCTGCTCTGCAGCTCCCATTGGCTGGAGACACATGCTGCTGTTTCTGGGAGCCATGCAGAGCTTGGCAGGGAAGCCTATAAGCCACATTGCACCGCAACTGGACTTTTAATGGCCTGGTCAGCGGTGCTAACCAGAGGCACCAGGGTCCCTTTTCAACTGGGTGTTCCAGTCAAAAACCTGGCAACCCTACCCACAACACAGCTTTCAACATCCACATACCTATCACAACAGGTGGTGTACCTCATCCAGTGCACTACATGCCCCAATAACAACTATGTGGGTGAAACCAGACAATGAATGAACTCACATAGAAAATGATAAAAGACCAAAACACCCTATTACCTGTGGGTGAACACTTGTCACAAAGTGAACAGGAGTACTTGTGGCACCTTAGAGACTAACAAATTTATGCATCCGAAGAAGTGGGCTGTAGAAATTTGTGGATTTCTTTTTGTGGATACAGACTAACACGGCTGCTACTCTGAAACCTGTCACAAAGTGATCACTCTATCTGACTTCTCAGTCCTCAACCTCAAAGGAAACCTTCACAACACTTTCAAAAGATAAGCCTCGGAGCTTAAATTCATTACTCTGCTAGACACCAAAAGTCATGGACTGAACAGAGACACTGGATTTATGTTTTATTACAACAGTCTGTGACCCACTATCCCCCTCTTTTTTGTCCTATGACTGGAAAGGTGTTAAAGGGCCACTCTCCTTTGAATGGCCCCTTAAAATATGTGCTAACTACATATGCTAAACAATCTGCTCCATCTTCCATTTTGCTGTGACACTGGCAGTTCCTTTTCTAGACCCGAGGAAGAGCTCTATGTGACTCTAAAACTTCTCTCTCTCACCAGCAGAAGCTGGTCCAATAAAAGATACTACCTTACCCACCTTGTCTCTCTCATATAAGGATAATGACGCTTATCCACATTTTTAAAGCGCTTAGAGATCTTTAAATGAAAAGCACTTCATACATTTTAAGTTATCATTAATATTCTTCTGATCATTCCTGTTTAGTGTGAGAGAGTTTAAGAAAGCACACATTTGATTAGCAAGCTACCCTGGGGAACATGGAGATGTTCTCAGCTTTACACAGATTTGCCATAATCAGAAGAGAACGTTGTCATAAGAAAACATTGTTCTGAGGCAACATATCCAGGATCTCTCGCAGGCAGCTATTTTGTTCCAGTCTTCACAGAATGTAAAGAGAGAAAATACTCACTCACAAATATTTCCACTGCTTGCATCCGAAGAAGTGGGTATTCACCCACGAAAGCTCATGCTGCAAAACGTCTGTTAGTCTATAAGGTGCCACAGGATTCTTTGCTGCTAATACTCACACAGTTTCTCATAGTCTATAGTCATACATTCTGAAGTGCTTGGCCATTATTATAATGGTGGGTGGTTTTTTTTAGGGCATTCAGCGGTGCCCTAACTCAGTTCCAGTTGAAGTCAGTGGGATTGTTATCAATGCTGAACACTTTGAACAATCCCACCGTACATGGTAAGCGACTGGTAGGCATTTTAAGAAGTTACCGAGCAGGTGACTTGTGAATTTAAAACAAAAACAAAAACTATTATTAGTCTTAAATATAGGTGAAGTAACAATGCAATTACTTCCATCTAGGAAAAATTCTCTCTTCGTCAGATTTCACATGAACTCTGAACACTACTTAACTTCTTTTTAGTCCAGTATAACAAGAAAAATAAATTAAAAATAACACTGCATGCAATTTTGCATACAATTTTTTTTAAAAGATCCTTTTGTTTTGCCTACATACATCTCAATCCTACATTGTTTCCAATTTTAAGAGTTTACCACAACCCTATTATTATCATTATCAATATAGTGTCACAGGTGTGCACTTGACTTAATAGGCACAATATAAAAAATATGTCCTTACACTGGGACTATTGCAATTTAATTAACACAGTAAGTATTTATCCCCCTAGATAACATAGTGAGCGATCACTTATAAATAATCTAGATCAGGGGTAGGCAACCTATGGCACGTGTGCCGAAGGCGGCACGCGAGCTGATTTTCAGTGGCACTCACACTGCCTGGGTCCTGGCCATTGGTCCGAGGGGATCTGCATTTTAACTTCATTTAAAATGAAGCTTCTTAAACATTTTAAAAACCTTATTTACTTTATATACAGCAATTGTTTACTTATATATTATAGACTTATAGGAAGAGACCTTCTAAAAACATTAAAATGTACTACTGGCACGCAAAACCTTAAATTAGAGTGACTAAATGAAGACTCGGCACAACACTTCTGAAAATTTGCCAACCCCTAATCTAGATGTAGTAAGTAGATAAAATAGGTAAAACAATTGTGTAAGGACATCAATCTGAAAGTGGGTTTAATAGGATGATAAAACAAGGGGTGAGAGGAGGACGGTTCAGGGGAGAGAACTGTAGGTTTCTTTTATGCCTTGTGAGCAGGAGGTAGTTTAGGATGATTTGATTTATGTTAGCTTCTCAGGTTTTGTAAACCTGTAATAAATCCATCATGGAGAGGTGTGGGAGTGGCCACAGGGAGCACATGATTGAAGATTAGTGGTGGAATGCTATCTTGCCCTATAAGGAACTCAGACATGCACTGGGGTATCTGTGAGAGTGGTTAGAGAGACTGAATCTAAGTGAATTGCACCGATCGCTAGCCCCAGAAGTGGGGCAGATAACACAAGTGGTGGCACAGATGTAGATATTTTTCTCTGTATACATTATGGAGGAGACTGAAAACCAATGAGAGTTGTGTGTGTAACTCCCCTTCGTGCCTTTGAAAATCTCCCCCTACAACTTGTTTATTTCTTTGCTTTTTACAAAAATGTTTTGTTGCCTTTAGCTGTTAAATTTGGGAAGTATCAGAGGGGTAGCTGTGTTAGTCTGGTTCTGTAGAAGCAGCAAAGAATCCTGTGGCACCTTATAGACTAACAGACGTTTTGCAGCATGAGCTTTCGTGGGTGAATACCCACTTCTTCGGATGCAAGTAGTGGAAATCTCCAGATCAGTGGCACTGCTATGGGCACCCGCATGGCCCCACAATATGCCAATATTTTTATGGCTGACCTGGAACAACGCTTCCTCAGCTCCCATCCACTCACGCCCCTTCTCTACCTACGCTACATTGATGACATCTTCATCATCTGGACCCATGGGAAGGAGACTCTGGAAAAATTCCACCACGATTTCAACAGCTTCCACCCCACCATCAACCTCAGCCTGGACCAATCTACACGGGAGGTCCACTTCCTAGACACTACGGTGCAAATAATTGATGGTCACATTAACACCACCCTATACCGAAAACCTACCGACCGCTATGCCTACCTTCATGCCTCCAGCTTCCATCCCGGGCACACCACAAGATCCATTGTCTACAGCCAAGCACTGAGGTACAACCGCATCTGCTCTAACCCCACAGACAGAGACCAACACCTACAAAATCTCCACCAAGCATTCTCAAAACTACAGTACCCGCACGAGGAAATAAGGAAACAGATCAACAGAGCCAGACGTGTACCCAGAAGCCTCCTACTGCAAGACAAACCCAAGAAAGAAACCAACAGGACTCCGCTGGCCATCACATACAGTCCCCAGCTAAAACCCCTCCAGCGCATCATCAGGGATCTACAACCCATCCTGGACAATGATCCCACACTTTCACAGGCCTTGGGTGGCAGGCCAGTCCTCGCCCACAGACAACCTGCCAACCTGAAGCATATTCTCACCAGTAACTGCACACCGCACCATAGTAACTCTAGCTCAGGAACCAATCCATGCAACAAACCTCGATGCCAACTCTGCCCACATATCTACACCAGCGACACCATCACAGGACCTAACCAGATCAGCCACACCATCACCGGTTCATTCACCTGCACGTCCACCAATGTAATATATGCCATCATATGCCAGCAATGCCCCTCTGCTATGTACATCGGCCAAACTGGACAGTCTCTAATGAAAAGGATAAATGGACACAAATCAGATATTAGGAATGGCAATATACAAAAACCTGTAGGAGAACACTTCAACCTCCCTGGCCACACAATAGCAGATCTTAAGGTGGCCATCCTGCAGCAAAAAAACTTCAGGACCAGACTTCAAAGAGAAACTGCTGAGCTCCAGTTCATCTGCAAATTTGACACCATCAGCTCAGGATTAAACAAAGACTGTGAATGGCTTGCCAACTACAGAACCAGTTTCTCCTCCCTTGGTTTTCACTCAACTGCTAGAACAGGGCCTCATCCTCCCTGATTGAACTAACCTCGTTATCTCTAGCTTGCTTCTTGCTTGCATATATAAACCTGCCCCTGGAAATTTCCACTACTTGCATCCGAAGAAGTGGGTATTCACCCACGAAAGCTCATGCTGCAAAACGTCTGTTAGTCTATAAGGTGCCACAGGATTCTTTGCTGCTTCTAAATTTGGGAAGTTGCCTTTCTAGCATTTGGTAAAGAATTAGTATCAAATACAACAAACAAATCAACCAACCAACCAGGGGCGGCTCTACCTTTTTGGCCGCCCCAAGCAGTCATGCGCGGGAGGCGCCCCGGGAGCAGCGGACCTCCCGCGGGCATGACTGCGGAGGGTCCGCTGGTCGCGCGGTTCGGCTGGACCTCCCGCAGCTGCGGACGGTTCGCAGGTCCGGCGGCTCCGCTTGAGCTGCCGCAGTCATGCCTGCGGGAGGTCCAGCCGAGCCGCGGGACCAGCGAACCGTCCGCAGGCATGACTGCGGCAGGTCCGCCGGCCCAGCCTGCCGCCCCCCCGGGAAAGGGCCGCCCCACGCGCGTGCTTGCCGCGCTGGGGTCTGGAGCCGGCCCTGCAACCAACCCACCCTTCCATACATGGTAGAAAGTGAAAATTGAACACACACTTTGCAGACTAAAATAGCTTCTGGCGGAGATATCCTGCCAAGTCTGGACCCACAGGGGACACTGGACTGGAACACAAGAATGGCCCTACTGGGTCAGACCAAAGATCCATCTAGCCCAGTATCCTGTCTACCAACAGTGGCCACTGCCAAGTGTGCCAGAGGGTATGAACAGAACAGGTAATCATCAAGTGATCCATCCCCTGTCACACATTCCCAGCTTCTGGCAAACAGACGCTAGGGGACACCCTTCCAGCCAATCCTGGCTAGTCGCCATTGATGGATCTATCTTCTATGAATTCATCTAGTTCTTTTTTGAACCCTGTCATGATCTTGGCCTTCACAACATCCTCTGGCAAGGAGTTCCACAGGTTGACTGTGCATTGTGTGAAGAAATATTTCTTTTTGTTTTAAACCTGAGGCCTATTAATTTCAATTGGTGAACCCTAGTTCTTGTGTTATGAGAAGTAGTAAACACTTTCTTATCTACTTTCTCTACACCAGTTATGATTTTATAGACCTCAATCATATCTCCCCTAGCTGTCTCTTTTCCAAGCTGAAAAGTCCCAGTCTTATTAATCTCTCCTCATATGGAAGCCTTTCCATACCCCTAATCATTTTTGTTGCCCTTTTCTGAACCTTTTCCAATTCCAATATATCTTTTTTGAGATGGGGCGACCACATCTGCACATGGTATTCAAGATGTGGGCATAGCATGGATTTTTTGACTGCCGCTGCACATTGAATGGATGTTTTCAGAGAACTATCCACAATGACTCCAAGATCTCTTTCTTGATAGGTAACAGCTAATTTAGACCCCAGCATTTTATATGTATAGTTGGGATTATGCTTTCCAATGTGCATTACTGTGAATTTATCAACATTAAATTTCATCTACCATTCTGTTGCCCGGTTTTGAGAGATCCTTTTGTAGCTCTTCGCAGTCTGCCTGGGTCTTAATTATCGTTAGTAATTTTATATCATCTGCAAATTTTGCCACCTCACTGTTTACCCCTTTTTCCAGATGATTTATGAATATGTTGAATAGGACTGGTCCCAGAACAGACCCCTGGGGGACACCACTATTTACCTCTCTCCATTCTGAAAACGTGACCATTTATACCTACCCTTTGTTTCCTATCTTTTAACCAGTTACCAATCCATGAGAGCACCTTCCCTCTTATCCCGTGGCAGCTTACTTTGCATAAGAGCCTTTGGTGAGGGACCTTGTCAAAGACTTTCTGAACATCTAAGTACATTATATCCACTGGATCCCCTTGGTCCACATGTTTGTTGACTCCCTCAAAGAATTCTAATAGATTGGTGAGGCATGATTTCCCTTTACTAAAACCTTGTTGATTCTTCCTCAACAAATTATATTCATCTATATGTCTGACAATATTGTTCTTTATCATAGTTTCAACCAGTTTGCCCGGTACTGAAGTTAGGCTTACAGGCCTGTAATTGCTGGGATCATCTCTGGAGTCCTTTTTTAAAATTGGATCACATTAGCTATCCTCCAGCCATCTGGTACAGAAGCTGATTTAAATGATAAGGTTACAAACTATAGTTAGTAGTTCTGCAATTTCACATTTGAGTTCCTTCAGAACTCTTGGGTGAATACCATCTGGTCCTGGTGACTAATTCCTGTTTAATTTACCAATTTGTTCCAAACCTCCTCTAATGATACCTCAATCTGGGTCAGTTCCTCAGATCTATCACCTAAAAAGATTGGCTCAGGTTTGAGAATCTCCCTCAGATCCTCAGTCATGAAGACTGATGCAAATAATTCATTTAGTTTCTCTGCAATGGCCTTAACATCCTTGAGTGCTCCTTTAGTACCTTGATGGTCCAGTGGCCCCACTGATTGTTTAGCAGGCTTCCTGCTTCCCATGTACTTACAAAAAAATTTGCTATTACTTTTTGAGTCTTTGGCTAACTGTTCCTCAAATTCTTTTTTGGCCTTCCTAATTGTATTTTTACACTTCGCCAGTGGTTATGCTCCTTTCTATTTTCTTCACTAGGATTTAACTTCCACTTTTAAAAGGATGCCTTTTTGGCTCTCACTGCTTCTTTTACTTTGTTGTTTAGCCACAGTGGCTCTTTTTTGGTTCTCTTACTATGTTTTTTAATTTGGGGTATACATTTAAGTTGAGCCTCTATTATAGTGTCTTTAAAAAGTTTCCATCAAGCTTGCAGAGATTTAACTTTTGATACTGTACCTTTTAATTTCTGATTAACTAACCTCCTCATTTTTGTGTAGTTCCCCTTTCTGAAATTAAATGCTATAGTGTTGGTCCACTGTGGTGTTTTTCCTGTCACAGGGATATTAAATTTAATTATATTATGGTCACTAAAACCAAGCAGTCCAGGTATATTCACCTCTAGGACCAGATCTTGTGCTCCACTTAGGACTAAATCAGCAAAAAGAACAGGAGTACTTGTGGCACCTTAGAGACTAACAAATTTATTTCAGCATGAGCTTTCGTGAGCTACAGCTCACTTCTTCGGATGCATAGAATGGAACAGACAGACAGGAGATATTTATACATACAGAGAACATGAAAAGGTGGAAGTATGCATACCAACAGGAAGAGTCTAATCAACTGAGATGAGCTATCATCAGCAGGAGAAAACAAACTTTTGAAGTGATAATTAAGATGACCCATAGACTAAATCAGCGTTTCTCAAACTGGGGTTGCCGCTTGTGTAGGGAAAGCCCCTGGAGGGCCGGGCCGGTTTGTTTACCTGCCCCGTCCACAGGTCCGGCCGATCGCGGCTCCCACTGGCCACAGTTCGCTGATCCAGGCCAATGGGAGCTGCTGGAAGTGGCGCGGGCCGAGGGACATATTGGCTGCCGCTTCCAGCGGCCCCCATTGGCCTGCAGTGGCGAACCGCAGCCAGTGGGAGCCGCGATCGGCCGGACCTGTGGACGGGGAAGATAAACAAACCGGCCCGGCCCGCCGGGGCTTTCCCTACACAAGCGGCGACCCCAGTTTGAGAAACACTGGACTAAATCAAGAATTGCCTCTCCTTGTGGGTTCCAGGACCAGCTGCTCCAAGTAGTAGTCATTTAAGGTGTCAAGAAACTTTATCTAGGTATCCTGTCATGAAAGAGTCTACTCAAAGAAACAGGCCTACTTTTTCTTTTTTTTAAGCTTAATTTGCCCCAGTCTAATGACTTTACAGGATTCACCAGAGCTACAGTGGACCCATTTATCCTTCAAGTAGACCAGTAGTTTGTGGAATGACCCAGTTTTTACTAGACACCGGTGACAGCTCTGTAGTACCTAATACCTACAGCTGTGTACATGCACAGACTCCTGCTATGAAGCATTAGTAAATCCACTGGTCCAAGATGGTCGCTGCACTATTATTTTGGTTTAACAGCACTCAGGGTGCCATGTGTAGGAGGGCTGGGAAGCGCTATGTAACCAAGTACACTATGTTGAGTATCGCTTATCTCAACCGCTCTCATGCTTAGTGGAAGTGACGTCTCAGTATCCTACTCCTGGGGCTATGCCAGGAATAACTCTCAATACTTATGCTTAATCCAGCTTGGTTTTTTCATGGGGTTGCAGACTACATCAATAGAATTAAATGTGAACTATTACTTTATCTGGGTATAACGGGTCGTGCTCACCACCGTGGCGCCTCCTGCTGGTTGCTCTGGGAATTAGCTCTGTCCATCACCAGAGTGCTTGCCTCTTGTGGTGTCTCACTCTCCATCACTGCTTCTCCACCGTCTCTGCTGTCTGTGGGGACTCACATCACTTCCTGACCACGGCGTCCTCTTCAAGGCATGGCCCTCCGGCTGTGCCCCAACTCCGTTGTCTCCCCACTTCCGGGGGAAACGGCAGTCCTTCGCCTGGCCTATCACCGCAGTGGTGAATTGCAGCCTCTAGTCCAGCCCTTCGCTCAGGGGCAAACTGCAGTCCTTTGGCTAGCTACTTCCCTCAGCAGCCAGTGGGGCAAAGAAGGGGGGCCCAGGCCCACTCATTATTCTGGGCCATCACTCAGGGACCCTATAGCTAGCAGCCACTCACTGCCTCACCTTCCCCTCTCTGCCATTACCTGCTATCCCTGGGCCACTTCCTTGTAGCCCCAACACCTACTCAGCCCCTGTATCAAGGTCTCAGTCTGGGAGCTCCGCTTGCTCCCCTGACCCTGCTCAGCATTGCTCTGTCCCAGGTACTTCTCTCTACAGGCAGCCAGTCCTTCTCCCTCAGCTTCTCTCTGCCCTGCAGTCCTCCTTAAACGACCCAGCCTGGCCTGATTGGCTGCTTCTAAGCCTTCCTCTGGTTGGCTGGGTTCTGCGCAGCCACTCTAAGGGCTGCTATTAATCCTTTGCCAGCCAGTAAGGGGCAGCTGCCCTGTCACATTGGGTGATTTCTTCTTTTAGTGGAACTGGTAATTGTGGACAATTGCTATAGATGTTCACAAGTAAATGATGTGCTCCTGGATTTGTAAACGTGCAGTAGGTTTAAGTTCAGCTAAGTTATGTTTATTTAGGCAATCCTAGGAGGTTTCAGTAGATGTTATCAAAGTGTGCTCTGGAGGCATTAGGATTAAAGTCCAACTACATTGAAACTTGTAGCAAAAATCTCACTGGAAGTTAGAACAACTAACCCATATGTCATAGCTATGATGTCATGAGGAGGCTGTAAGTCACATTTGTGATATTAGAGCAATGAAATGTGACATTTTTATAGGGAGAGAGATCCACAAAATAATATTTACTAGATTTGAACCCATGAGACTGCAATATGCAATCGAATTGTAGTCATATGTGTGATGATGATTAGCTGAGTTACCTCTCATCATAATTCCATCAGCTAAGGAGTGATTCATAACTACCTTAATTTCAAAAAATATATAAATATATGGGTATAAATTTCTACTGTTACTTCAGCTCTCACAAGAAAGCAAGTATAAAACTGGGCAGAGAAAAATTCTGAATATTCTTACAATAAATAGTGTCTTCCTTATTAAACTCTCGTGTGACCCACCAGTTACTGAATATAAAACAATACAAGCTTCAGATGAATAAAAAGTTACTTGAGCTGATTTGCTCATGATGCTTATTACTGTGTTCAGAGAATCCACTATCTCTAGTATCATAGCAAAGAGTAAAACTGATGGTGTGGTATTAGTTATTTATATACACATTGGGTGAAATCATGGCCCCATTGAAGTAACTATACATTTTACCATTGACTTCAATGGGGCCAGGATTTCACTTATCTACTGTACAGGTCAATCCAGCCCCTATTTAAAGACAGTGGCATAACTCCCATTGACTTCAATAGTGTAGGATCAAGCTATAGTTTTTCTTTGTACTTTGTAATAGACCATAAAACAACCATTCTACAATTTGTGTTTTGGTTAAGCCCAGATTTTACATTTCTACCATAGCAGCCTGAAAAATAATGTAAATGTATATGGAATCATAGAATTATAGGATTGGAAAGGACCTCGAGAGATCATCTACTGTCCATCCCCCTGTGCTGAGGCTAGACCAGTGGTGGGCAACCTGCGGCCTTTCAGGGTAATCCACTGGTGGGCCACGAGACAGTTTGTTTACATTGACTGTCCGCAGGCACGGCTGCCCAGAGCTCCCAGTGGCCACGGTTTGCCATTCACAGCCAATTGGAGCTGCAGGAAGTGGCGCGGGCTGCAGGGATGTGCTGGAGGCCACTTCCCAGGAACAGCAAACTGCGGCTTCTGGGAGCTGCGGGAGGCCGTGCCTGCAGACGGTCAATGTAAACAAACTGTCTCGTGGCCCACCAGTGCATTACCCTGACAGGCTGCATGCAGCCCGCGGGCCGCAGGTTGCCCACCACGGGGCTAGACAGTCCCCAACATGTGTTTCTTGAATCTATTCCTCCACTGAGAGAGATTTTACAACATCCCTTGGTTACCTTTTCCAGTACTTATTTATCCTTATAGATAGTTTTTCCTCAAATCTAACTTAGATCTCCCTTGCTGAAGATTAATTCGATTACTTATTGTCCTGCCTTCAGGGGACGTGGAGAATAATTGATCACTGCCATCTTGATAGCAGCCCTTAACATATCTGAAGACTGTTACCAGGCCTGTTTTCTCGAGATTAAACATGACTAGTTTTTTAACCTTTCCTCACAGACCATATTATTTAAAACTTTTATAATTTTTGTTGCTCTCCTCTGGATTCTTTCCAATTTGTCCACTTCTGTCTAAAAGTGTGGTGCCCAAAAACTGGACACACAATTTCAACTGAAGCCTCACCAATGCCAAGTAGAGCAGAACAATTACTTCCTATGTTTTACATATGTCCTGTTAATACACCCCAGCCTGTTTTAAAACTGCATCACGTTGTTGGCTCATATTCAATTTGTGATCCACATTGCTATTTAATAAATTAGTGGCTCTCTCTTTTTATATTCAAACCCACCCTAATAATATACCATGATAATAGGATATCTACAGAAAAGCAAGCATTATAGTACTGTTTTCCAGAGATAAAGGGATGCTATTTTCTCTTGACTATTATGTATGCCGTTGTGCTGCAGAACGTATATATGCATGGTACAATTTTATATATATATATATTTACATAAAATATACATAAACATACACACATATATAACATATACAAACATGCATATTTCATATATACACACATAAACATGTATGTATATTTTATATGCGATACATATAAATATACATATACAAACATACTATTAAAACAACATCCTGTTTAGTTTAATTTCAATATCAGCTTAGTGTAATTTGTGCATGAACATTTAATAATTTGGGCCCTAGTTTGCTTATTAAATAAATGATATACAAGTAAAGAAAAATCTCACAGAAACAGCATACCTGTATTCATTTTGACACTGGAGGTTTTGTTATAAAAGTCTTCAGTTTTCCTGCAGAAAACAAAATGATCTATTAATTTGTCACAACGCAATGGTATGTGGTACAAAATGTCATCAGTATTTTTGGAGGGTGGGGGAAGAGGGAGACACTGGTGAATCAATGTCATATCAAGGCTAGCCCTATTTTAAACACAGGCTTTAATTAAATTGGCATCACTTGTGCCTGCCTCTAAAGTTAAAGTTGAGTCAACACTTCCATTATAACCTACCCTATTTTCAAAGGTTTAGTATCTCAGCTGTAAACATTTGCATTGGCATGATATTTGCAATTGATTTTTGGTCTCCAGATTATCAACTAAAAAGCAGCTCACTTGAAGAAATGTATAAAATAAAAAAGCTGTTTACCAGTTTTATTTGATGCTTTTCCATAGACGGATGGAGATATATATATATATATGTTTAAAAAAAAGTCTCTCTCTCTCTCTCTAGAGAGAGAGAGAGAGAGACTAGGAACACTTTTTTTTTTAAACAGCCAAAGTTATTAACTCTTTCCCCCCAGTATTAATGTGCTACAAGTGTAGCTTTATTCATAATTTAATATGGATATTTTTACTGACATTGTGATTTTCACCATTGGTTGCTGCAGTACTAACTTCCGACTTAGGACCTGTTTCTGCTCCCATGGAAATCAACGGTAAAATTCCCATTTACTTTAATAGATGCAAGATCAGGCCCTAACACAGGAAGGTTTCCAAATGCACCCGGCTGTGCAGAAATAATACGCACAGAAACAAATTATAAATACATTAATTCAGGAAGCAGGAACAGTTTGATTGCCTTGGGCTTGTGTATTCTAACTCTTTATGACATTTAAAAACAAACAACCAAGAGAACAAATATCAACAAATACAAACAAGCAAACAAACAAATATTAAACAAGGAAATAACAACCAAAGAGAAGAAAGGACATCCTAAATTAAATCCAGCATGTTGCCCTTAACACCTGATGCGGTGCCTGTGTTTATCACACTGATCTGAGATAAGGACAAACTTGAACTGAATTTCCCCAGTACAGACAGTTTGTCACAACTGTAATGTTAGTTATTTAATGGTTCAGGGGCTAGTCTCTCTCTTCAGTCTGGTCCATTCAGGATGCTACACAGGCACCTGAAAGTGAGAACAGGCATTCACACGGCACTTTTAAGACTATAAGAACGGACATACTGGGTCAGACCAAAGCTCGATCTAGTTCAGTATCCTGTCTTTCAACAGTGGCCAATGCCAGAAGGAATGAACAGAACAGGTAATCATCAAATGATCCATTCCCTCTCGCTCATTCCCAGCTTCTGGCAAACAGAGACTAGGGACACCATCCTTGCCCATCCTGGCTAATAGCCATTGATGGACCTGTCCTCCATGAATTTATCTATTTTTTGAACCCTGTTATAGTCTTGGCCTTCACAACATCATTTGGCAAAGAGTTCCACAGGTTGACTGTGCGTTGTGTGAAGAAATGCTTTCTTTTGTTTAAATCCGCTGCCTATTAATTTCATTTGGTGACCCCCTAGTGCTTGTGTTATGAGAAGGAGTAAACACTTTCTTATTTACTTTCTCCACATTCAGTCATATCCCCCATTAATCATCTCTTTTCCAAGCTTAAAAGTCCCAGTCTTATTAATCTCTCCTCATACGGAAGCCGTTCCATATCCCTAATCATTTTTGTTGTTCTTTTCTGAAACGTTTCCAATTCCAATTCTGTAGCCAGCATTGCAAAGTATTTATTTGCCAGATGTGCTAAACATTCGTATGCCTCTTCATGCTTCAGCCATCGTTCCAGACGTCATGCTTCCATACTGATGACACTCATTAAAAAAAAAAAGTGTTAATTAAATTTGTGACCGAGCTCCTTGGGGGAGAACTATATGTCTCCTGCTCTGTTTTACCTGCATTCTGCCATATATTTCATGTTATAGCAGTGTTGGATGATGACCCAGCACATGTTCATTTTAAGAATACTTTCACTGCAGATCTGACCAGGGCCGCCTCCAGGTACCAGCGCAGCAAGCAGGTGCTTGGGGCGGCCAAGGGGAAGGAGCGGCACGTCCGTCTCGGAGGGAAAGACCTGCTGCCGAAGAAGAAAGTGGCATGGTGGAGCTGCCGCTGAAGTGCTGCCGATCACGATCGTGGCTTTTTTTTTTTTTACCCCCCTGCCGCTTGGGGTGGCAAAAACCCTGGAGCCGGCTCTGGATATGACAAAACGCAAAGAAGGTACCAATGTGAGATTTCTAAAAATAGCTACAGCAGTCAACCCAAGTTTTAAGAATCTGAAATGCTGGCTACAACAGTGCCATGCGAACGCCTGTTCTCACTTTCAATCACATTGTAAACAAAAAGCAGGCAGCATTATCTCCTGCAAATGTAAAGAAACTTGTTTGTCTGAGCAATTGACTGAACAAGAAGTAGGACTGAGTAGACTTGTAGGCTCTAAAGTTTTACATTGGTTTGTTTTTGAGTGCAGTTATGTAACAAAAAAAATCTACATTTGTAAGTTGCATCTTCATGATAAAGAGACTGCACTACAGTACTTGTATGAGGTGAACTGCAAAATACTATTTCTTTTGTTTATCATTTTCCCAGGGAAAATATTTGTAATAAAAATAATAATATAAAGTGAGCATTGAATACTTTGTATTCTGTATTGTAATTGAAATTAATATATTTGAAAATGTAGAAAAACATCCAAAAATATTTAATACATGTCAATCGGTAGTCTATTGTTTAACAGTGCGATTAAAACTACGATTAATTACAATTAATTTTTTAAACCACAATGAATTTGAGTTAATCACGAGTTAACTGTGATTAATCAACAGCCCTAGTAATGGTCATTTATCACTACTTAAACACACTTTTTTTCTTTTGGGATGAAAAAGGTAGATCAGACAAAATATTCACAACTATTATATACAACAAACAAAAACCCTGTTCTCTATTAGTGTATCATTTGATGGATCAGTTACCTGCAAAAATGTGTTCTTGGTTTTAAGAACCCAAGTGAATTGTGTGAAAATAACTGATCGAATCAAATACTTTCTCATAAGCATTCAGCACTATTTCCACAAGATGGATGGATGCCACCCAGAAATGTAAGGGTCTGATGCTTTTTTCATGAGTTCAGATACATCTCTCTGATTTATCCCCTACCCTTCTCCCAGAAGTACAAAAATTAGCAAACAGACAATATGATTTTATGGCAGACAATTTATTTTCATCAAGTGAATTCCAGAATGCACCCCCTTTATAGTCATCATCACTATAATGGATTCTTTACCTCCTCTGATTCCACCAAAACCATCTTCGGTAAATGAAGCAACAGCCACTTACTACTGGTTGCAGATGGCTAAGCAGCAGTGTACATACATGTATGTGATCTGGCAAGCAAGTGATTTATTTTGTTTTTGTTAGGTAGTCAGCAACATCCAGATGTTTGAAGGGTGGGTGGCGAGGGAAGGGGCTTTCCAGATTTGTGAGAGGAAGGGGGAGTCAGATCTGCATTAATCTTATTTGACAGATTCACCGCTTGAGCTCCTACCAAGGACTGTAGCCTGGTGGATAAAGTATCTCCAGAACTGGGGGGAGAGAGCAAATTAATCACTGAATTTACACCCTAGGAATAGGGTAGTCAAAATCAGTTCAAATACTGTGGAAGCTGTTCTACTGCACTTTCTCTCAACATACTTGAGTCACTACCAGGTGCTCAGTACCCATTTTGCAAATGAGGAGGCAATTGTTTTAGTGGGGATTAAAGAGTCAGGTAATTCTCCTGGCCTTTTCTCTTCAATAGCTATATTATGGTTTGCCACTTTATATATTTAATGGAGGAGAAAGAAAAAGTGGGAAATGTGAGCACTTTCTAAAAATCACTTTTTTTTTTTTAATATCAGAGACAAGATAAATAAGATATTTTTTAATTGGACCAACTTTTGTTGGTGAGAGAGACAAACTTTCAAGCTTACATAGAGCGCCTCTTCAGGTCTGGGAAATTACCTGAAGAAGAGCTCTCTGTAGGTCAAAAGCTTGTCTTTCTCGCCAATAGAAATTGGTCCAATAAAAGGTATTACCTCACCCACCTTGTCTCTCTAATTATCCTGGGACCAACATAGTTACAACACCACAGCATACAATAATGTTTTTAATCAGGCAGCTGCAGTGCACTAAAACCAGTTATTTTGCTGGACTGTATAGCAGTGATGGACTTAACACTAGCAATAGCATCAGAACGTATAAGTAGTGCCAATTGGTGCTTCCATTTCAGGTTTTGCTGGTACCCAGAACTTGCGGAGTCAAAAGTCATGGGAAAGGGTGATGGCTGTTAATTTTATTTTCTTCTTTTAGGTTTTTCCATAATCCTCAAAAGATTTGTTTCAGACCCATAGCCAATGGCAGAGGGATGGGGGAGATGAGACCGCAGCGACAGGTGGCACAGAAAGTAGCATGACAAATTGCAAATGATAAGACCATGTCAGTGGCAACTCACATATGAAGCTGTGAAGACAAGAAATCCCTGCCCTGCCCCAGTTCTCAGAAAATAGGGTGTACAAAGCTATGGTTTATATGAAAATGCATTTGATAGTGAGCTCACAGGCATATCACCGTCATCCAAACCAAGGCAAGAAAAAACATTTCTATGGATTTTGTTTATGCATGTGTATAAGTTAACAAAAAATACTGAAAATGATAAAAATATGAATGTCATAAGAAAAGGTACAAAGAGGTTTTGTTTCTTCATTTGGAATTAGTTAATGTACAGTGTAGTTACACTGCAGCGATGGGACACTGAGAGGGCCTGTGTTAGGCCCCAATGAAGTAAAGCATTTATTTAAGCACATGCTGAAGTATATCCATGGGCCTACTTAGGTGCTTAAAGTTCAGCATCTGCTTCACTGCTTTGCTGGCCTATGGCCATATTGTCCAGTCCTGCAAAGAACTGAGCACTTCAACGCCCATTAAAGTCATTTGGGCTAAGTGGAACCAAGTAGCCAAAGTATCACAAGAAAATGATCTAATAGGTTTCTGTTATTTTAGCTTTCAAATTCTGACTGTGGGGCCAGTCCTCACAGCTGTCAATTTTTGCACAGCTTCATATGTGATTTTTATGCAAAGTATTTTGAAATATACTAATAATGTAATGAAATAACTGAACCACAAGCAAATAATTTGTATATTACCATAAACTTAAATTTAAGGTCAATAAACTCTGTCCCAGGAAGTGGTGGGAGAAGAAGCTGCACTAAGTTGGCAACTGTGGCAGATGCCTGGGTATGGAAAGGTGTATGGTGAGTAGTTGCGTCCCGAGTGGGGAAAATTGGGGCAGCTGGGTTTGTCGGGGTATCTGGGCAGATGATGCAAGCAACTAGAAATATTGGGGGTGAGGGGGAGTTGTTGATATATCTGGGGGTTAGTAAAGGGAAATTGTGTTTGTGTAGATGCCTGGAGGTAAAATAGGAGCAAGATCAGTGACTGGGGTTAAAAGTTGGGGTAAGGGGAAGCTGAGTTTTGTGGGTATGTCCAGGAGGTACAGGATGGCGGTGGCTGAGGGTATCAGTGGTTGTGGAGGGTGTCTGAGTGTAGCTGGATAGCTTAGTAGAGAAGCTTGAGACAGCTAGGTTTCTGGGGAGTATCCATGGGGACAATGGGAATGGGGGAAGGGATTTCTGGGATCTGAGTGGGGAAGAAGGGGTAACTTATGCGGAGCTGGGTGGATGGCTGCAAGAAGATGAGGGATATCTAAATTATATTTGTATTATTTTTACTAAATTACAAGACAAATGAGAATAAAAACCTGAGATGGCCTAGTTGTTAAAGACAATACTAATAATAATGACCTGTTTTTTTCCTATGACACTATCAAAATGCAAGACTTGAATAGCATGTATATGTTATTTTTTTTCCTTTCCCCTCACAGCAAAATGACTGACCAAGGATTATTATTTTATCCATGACAATTGGTTAATAACATAGTAATTGTATCCTGACTGGTTCGTAACTTAGATTGGTTAATATTCACACACTGTGTGATTTAACTATCATTTAATTTAATAATTGGAGATATACCAATCTCCTAGAACTGGAAGGGACCTTGAAAGGTCATTGAGTCCAGCCCCCTGCCTTCACTAGCAGGACCAATTTTTGCCCCGGATCCCTAAGTGGCCCCCTCAAGGATTGAACTCACAACCCTGGGTTTAGCAGGCCAATGCTCAAACCACTGAGCTATCCCTCCCCCCCATGTGCTGCAAAGAGCCCCAGGAGATGCATTAAAGAGCCACTTGTGGCTCGAGAGCCTCAGTCTGAGTATCACTGCTCTAAAGAATTGTAGATGGGAGGTTTTCATCCAATACCATCAGCTTAACGTGCTCTACTTCATGGAGGAAAGACAGCACATCATTCTGTAGATACACTATCAGGCACAATGAAAGTGGTTTCTGAAATGTGCAAATGTCTTTGAGGAAGGAAGCCTTCCCTTCCTTACATATATTCTGTCTCTGCAGTAGGTGGAATGAGTATGTCTAAACTACAATTTCTAGCTGAATGTAGAAGTTAGTGGTTGGCAAAACACACAAAGTGTCCCTCTAAGGAAGAGGAACAAAAAGCAGGGAAGCAGAGCTAAACTGTAGTATATTCTGGAAAAGGAACTTAATAAAGTGTAATCCCTTTCTTCCTCCCCCCAGTCATATGCTCTTTAAAGGAAGAAGCACTGCAAGGCTAGATTTCCTTCTCCCATTAGCAAGATCTTCAGCAAGACCAATAAGACCCAACTCTTCCCCAACCCAGCAGAGCAGATCTTCTGGAGGAGGAAGTTGATCACTATCTGAATCTAGGGGAGTGGGTATGTGAAGCAGGGTTTGGTCCTTGTTGGTGGATTAGCTATTCACATATCAGGAATCATTTCATTCAGCTCTCTCAGTAAGCAACGTGTAGCCCCAACCAGAGATTCCACACAGGACACCCCTCATCCTAACCATCTTCTCGCTGGCACCCTTACCTCCTCCTTTTGGTGATTCTTCCCAAAAGCAGGGACCAGGAGGTGGAGCTAAAATGTGACTATCCAAGTGGGATGAGTGTAGAAGGGAATTAGGAATTCAGGGCCGGATCCTCAGCCCCTGCTCCAACTGCTTAGTGCTGCTCAAAGCAGCTGGAAGGCTATATTAACTGGCTATTCCAATATGAAGGAATCCCTGGCTGTCAGTGTTGGCATAGCTGAGTCTTACATCATCCTCTCCCAACCCCTGATGAAGTGGATGTGTTATGGGCTAACTGGGAGAAAGTCCCCCCTTGCCCTTGGGGCCATAGCCAACTAACATTCAGGACTAGCGAGCCAAGGATCCAGCTAGCACAGAACTGATCTCAAGGTTGGGGTCCTCCTTTGTACCCCATCTCCAGCTGTGCCCACTTTTGGGACACAATGAGAATCTGGGCCTCAATCTCTGCAATGAATGGCCTAGTGCTGTTGGAGTCACACAGTACAGTAGGCAGGAGATATAGGGCGACACGCTGATAACTGTGTAATATGGGACCCCTAGACAAGCAGGACTATATTTTACCACATAATCACATAGGTGTTAGGCAGTGACTGTGTAGAAGCTTCTCATGAACACATTTACTGTTGAAAGTCACTCTTTTCCCCTTGACTACTTAAATACCATCTATGGGGGATTCTGTACTTTGAGATTCAGTGAAAATGAATTGACTATCCTTTTGGTATCACCCTGAATTGAGTTTTTAAAGGACCTCTAGGTAAGTTGGCTTATTTCAATTACAGTATACAGTATCACTTGCTAAACAACCAACAACCACAAATGCCTCAAGCCATTGCATGGTGCTGATATCAGAGGTTTGTCTTCTCACCTCTATCACTTTATTTATTTGCACTTAAAAGAAAAGTTTAACAAGGCATTTGACTAGCTGTGCACTCAAAAAACAATTTGATCTTGACCTTTGTACTTAAATTCAAAATCTGCAGTTACTGTCTCCCTTATTTCCCCCCCTCAAGATGTATCTCAAACACTTTAAGTAACATGGGGAATTTCAGGATGTATTTCTGAAAATAAACCATACACAAGCATGAGGGAGAAAATTTCAAAACAGCTATACAAACTAACAGGGTTATGTGCAATTTACTGACTATTTTTATAGATGCAGAAGGAAACAGTGACATGAATAAAATATTTTTTACATTCAGAGTCTGCCTACAGCTTTCCCAGTAAAGGAAATTTTATTTAGAAATTCAGTCAGGAGTTTTATGGTGTTAGTGCTTTTCATTATTTTTTATTGTTTGAAAAATAAATAAAGGAAACAAAGAAGATCTCCTTACTTTATTGGCCTGAAATATTGTTCTATATTTCCTTGCCCTTTTCTATTTTGTCATGCTCCCATTATGTTTTTAATTACACAAAATTCATACATTCCCAGCCCTTTAAAAATACTGCATATGTGGTTTAACAGGAACTCACTGTTGGTCAATGGAATTCACTCTGCAGGGCAGGAAATCAGCTATAAGACTGGATGGGTAGGAAGGGGGGGGTGTTTAAACGGCCTTAAATGTAGGCACCTATCTCTTTTACAAATGAATAGAATAATATTAGCAGAGGGAAGGATCAGCATTGTCACTGACAAGAAACAACCAGTCTTTTTGAACCCTTTTCTGGAATGCCAAAGAAATTATCAAAGGGAGGTGATTTCTCTTCAAGTTTTAATTAATTAAATATACTAAACATCTAGGGCCTTCTCAACTGGTGTAAATCACCACATCTCTGTGGACTTCAATGGCACCATGCCAATTTGTACCCGCTGAGAATCTGGCCCATAATTTAATGTAATTTCACTAGGATTTAATAAAAAGCAATGAGAAACAAAACAGTCCAGCATATTTAGGTGGCATGGGTCCACAAGCTCCTGGGTCCAAGCTATTTCTATGTCCCTCAAGAACACAGGCTTAGTATCAGAATAAATCCACCATGAGAATGCAAAAGAATCTTCAAGAGTCTTATATTGTACCAATGTGTAAGTAAACACCTCACAAAAAGTGTAGGGCTGAAAGTGTTTTGTATGTTGGAGAACTATGTTTAAAATTAACAGGTAAAATTTACAAGGTGTTTCAGTGACTTAGGAGCCTAAACCCCATTGACTCATTACTTTTTGAAAATGAGAGTCAGGCGCTTTTGAAAATTTCACTTAACATGTTTATTCCCAAAAGTCTAAATAAAAGAAAGACATCATACAACCAATTATTGGGCAAAAATCAATGTAGCTACACCAGGGTTAAAATTCACTACACAGGGGATAATAAAACTGGTTCATTGGCTCATAGTAATGAGCACAAATAGTAGGAACATAACCGCTGCTTATTTGCATCAGTTGTATACTGGTATTTTGCCAACTACCGGCCATTTCCAATTCTCATGTATTATCAATAGGCGTTACTGGTAGTTTCAACATTCATGTATCTCAGTGTACATTGGATTGGGGCTCCCTCCTGCAGAGTATGGAACTGATAAAACATGTGAAGATAAAACACCCATAAATAAGCATTTCTAGTTATAACAACTCCTCTCTACAGACATCTTTTCGTCTCACTATTCACACCACTCCTATGAGGACTGATGGGAATGATGTGCTTTCACCAAGACGTCATTAAAAGGTATTACTTTCTCTGTCCCTCTTTGCCGTTACTATACAAAATACACATGTCCCTAAGTCACTTTGGGTAGCACTAGCTCCATTCTATAGAGTTAGACCAATATATGTAGGGTCAAGCACAATTGCACAATGAAAACTCAGCTGGCATACCATGGTCACTAAGAAGGTGACAGGTTTTTACTAACTAGTCCATAAAAACAAAAATTATGTATGTAAGATTGTTATTGTATTCCACAACAGTCAAATGTGTACAGTGAATTTATTCAAAATTTAGCACAAATCAGCTAAGATTGACTTAGTAGACATTCATTAGAATATTTGTATATTCTCTGCCTCCCACCCTTTGATCTTTCTTTCCTTTTTTATATAGTCTAATGTCCATTAGCAAAATAGATTAGCTATATGGAATTGTGCTTTAATACAAACAAACATGATCTATCAGGGGTTCCTTTCAGAACAATAAATCCTGTGCGCTTAAGTTAATGCTTAGCCCATGATACCAGAATGAATCAGATTGTGTACTCGGATGTCTAAATGTAACTCAGATATCACAACTTCTGTCTTCCTTTTGTCAAGCTCAATTAAAAACACTAAAAACATTTTTAAATATTTATTTGTATTGTATTGTCATCAGTAGCTCTTAGCTTGTGTTGTGCCAGCTTTAGAGAATCATAAGTGGCATTTAGCACAAGTACTGTACCACTCAAGATACTTGAATTTACCTAAAGTGTTGACAGAAAGATGATGGAGAGTTTAGCAACTGTAACATAATGCTCTCTCAAGACATGGATGAACCTCTGATACACAATACACAAAAATAAAACTTATGTTTCATGTAATATTAGTTTTGCAACTTATTCTAAAAGTGTTTACTACATCTTCTGGAAACACTCAGCAATGCTATGTAATCTCCAAATTTCACTTTAATACTAATGGTCTATTTGACCCCATTTGCTCTTTTGTTCCACATAAGGCCACTCAAAATGACCAGGCTTCTACTGTTTACACAACTGGTATGCACTCAGCTGTCTACTGGTTTCATACCAAATATAGTCCTACATGCCTCACGCCTATTTAAAGCAAAAGAGCTACTATTCTTCCCCAGTATAAATAGCCAAAGAAAACATGACTCAGAAAATTATACTTGGCACAGTGGTTAAACTCACATGATAAACAGTTACTACTAACTACTTATACTTGCTGCATGAACCTCAAAACTTTTTGAGCTTTGGTTTGATTTTAAGTCTTAATGCTTTTAAGGTCTCCCTTTCTCCTATTCTTTAGTCTGCTCATCTCCTACTTTTTAATCTCCAACAGTCTCTTTTAGGTTCCCTCCTATTTAACATCTTTAATGATCTGGAATAAGAGGTAAATGCCATGCAGATGACATTAAACTGAATAGTATTTTTAAAACCAGTGAGGCCAGAGAAGTAATAAGGAGGGACCTGCCAAGACTGGAAATCTGGGAAATAAACAACAAAGTGCAGTGCAGCTTAGAAAAATGCAGGGTAATCACCTGAGAACAATCTAAAACTCAGATACTGAATGAGAATGAGGCACCTGAACAGCACAATTCTGAAAGAGAGCAAGGGATGACAGAGAACTGAGAAATAGATATGAATCTTCAAAAGCAATGTTGCAGCAAAAATATTTGGGGCTGCATATAAACGTCATGGAGCAGGAGGATGATAGCCTCTTTCTGTGTAGCTCTGGTTTCAACTGCACCTGGATCACTTCAGAGCAGGGACTGTATTACTATGTGTACACAACAAAATGGGGCCTCAATCTTGGTTGGGGCTTCTAAGCACTCCTGTAATAAATGATAAGAGGTAGATGCACACTGTGCCTCAACAGGCTGCTGGTGTGCTGAGACCACTGCCTATCCTACTTACTAATATTGTCTCACGGTCTCCTTGTATTCCCTCATTGGTCTGTCCCTATCTGTTGTCTTTTATCTTATAGAAGGGGACTGTCATTTGTTCTGTGTTGTACAGCACCCAGCACAATGGGGTCCTGGTCCATAATTAGGGCTACTGTGCATTACAATGATAACAGTACTAAATAATATTCTAAGAAACAATGGAACTCTGGAAATTTCAAAAAAATAGCCAACCCCACAGAGATTGCCTGGACAAATAAGATTTGTTTCAATCAATGTATAAAGTCTGGTTGGGGAAAGGAGAAAGGGTTAGATAAATGATAAAAGGAAAACTATAAGATATGGGACAGAATGAGGGAAAGGACATCATATTCAAATATGAGAGAAAGATGATAAATTTCCACCAAGGAGCTCATTACAGCCTTAATGGTATTTGCTTGCCCTTTCAGCCACAAAGAAAGAAAGAAATCTACCAGCTGGCAAGAGAAGGGAGCAAAAGATCACAGGAAATGTATTATTGCGAGTTATAGACATATGAAGCGCTGAGAAAGGCCTCACGGTTACTCCCTAATGCAGGGAGGAGATAGTGGTACAATATCCCTCAGATCCTAGACAAAGTTCAGGGAGAGGCCTAATATGATTGACATGTGTTATGACACCCTCCCCTCACTGATGTATGCCAGTCCTAGCCCACAGAAATGAAAGGGTAAACTTATAAACAATCATTATTGTTAAGTACTAATTACTGCTTTTTTGCTTTAAATCTCTAGGAATGTACCTGTTGGTCAACCGAGAGAGCTGATACCTCATTCCCCTTGACCCCAAAATTAGGATTTAACCTATATACTTTAATAGACATAGTTTTGGGGTAATTACCTGTGTGTCAGCAATATGATAATTTTAGACAATTGGCTTATTGTGCTTATCTTGTTTTGCTGCTAGAATCTATCCAAGGGGTTAGAAAAACCCATCCCCATCAATTCTCTCTGCCCAATGAGCACCATATATAATCTATAGTAATGAACTGTTTTGCAGCGTCTCTGAGCCTGATAAGCAAAGTGACATTCCGCCAGCACTGTGCGTAATAAACTCCCGTGCTTGACTTTACACGGTGTGGATTATTGTTCCTTCAAACTAAAGAAGAGCTCCTCTCTCCATTACTTAGACTACACTGTCTCCAATATAGATCAGTCTCTTATCCATGTAACTGCTCAGGATCTCCCACACTTTTACCTTACACTTTCTATTCAAAAGTAATGCTTACTAAAGCATGTAAATGAATGTGAGCCAGCATGATAAATCATCACATTTATTCTTACTGATCAGAGGAATTTATACTCTTATTTCTGATTTCTCCACCTGTGAGAAACCATAATATATTTGTACAGATGGGGATAAATGTTTTATCATCTTATTTCATTCTCTCTCTCCATCTTTTATATAAAAACACTTGAATACTCTGTTCATTCATCTGACTTGCTGATTATTTCATTTTGGAGGACAGAATGGCATGCATGCCTCACTGAGTTAAAATACTAGAATGCATACCATCAGTCTTTTCTTTGTTAACAGCTCTTAATGTTCTTAAAAGGTGGGAAGAGAATCTGTTTACCGCATCGGCTCAGCATTCCAGACAGCCAAGATCAGAAAGAAGTTCATCCTTTACTCTGTCAATACATTATCTCCTTCCCTGATTCTGAATGTGTAATGACAATAGGTTGAATAGTAAATTACACTGAGCAGTCATATCATATTTATAACCACAGGACCATTTCAATGGAATTCCTCTTGTCCAGATCTAGGAGCCCTGTTAAAGTGCACCGATCTTTCACATTTTGTAAACCAACTGTTCTTGTCTGTAAGGACTACTCGGTGCTTGAATCAGGAATTTTTCAACTTGAGCCATCTTTGGCTGAAGGTTAATTGGTTTTGGAGTTTAGTCATTGGAATAAAAATTTTTTTAGCACCTTCTCAGGTGAAAAAGATACTGTATATTTAGTCTCAGTCCCCTTTGCTGTCCTCCCAACTCCCAGTCCCAGGCTTCTCCACCCCTATTGCTAGTTTCAGTTTCCCTTTTCCTCTCCCACCACTCTCCATATCCTCAGGCTTCTTGTCCCAATCTACTTCCTCACTTCAGGTTCAGCTCTTGGTCCCTCTGCATTCAAATCAGGTAGCTTCCTCCTCCATGCTGCCTGGGTGCCAGCACAAGGTGCACTGAAACAGGCTGCCAGTTTTTCAGTTCTGGCTCTGGCCTCAGCACAGCCGACAACAGCAACTGCAAGGAAAGTCTAGATGAGTCCCCTGAAGCCCTGGGCTTGAGCATGCTCAGCACGGATGGAGCATTCAGAGAATTTTAGACGCCAAACTCTAGCATGTGATTTTCCAGATGCTCATAACTTGACCAAAATTTTGGCAGATTTTCACAGGGACTGGAAAAAACACACCCCTGATACAGAGGCTGTGCCCCTGCCAAATTTCAAGCACCAGCTCAAAGTGTGCGCGTGAGCAGGGCACTAGAGCTTCTCAAAGAAAGGGTCACCAGAATCTTTTAACATGGACAAAAAAAGCTTATTTTTTCTTTACTTTTATTCTTGGAAATGGCAAAGATTTTCCAAAAATATTCAGCATGAGACAGATACATGGAAAATTTCAGTCAAAACTTAACATTTGTCAAAATTATAAGCAACTGAAAACAGTCTTACAATGGGAAATCCTGGGCAGCTTCAATAATAGATGGTGCTCACAGCCCCACCCTTAATAAATGAAATAATCTCTCTACATTTTAATTGACTATGTAATAAAATGTCTTACTAAATTTTAAAACCTTTATGAAAGCATTGTCTCTGTTTGTAAAGTGGCACTGTATTATGGTACTTGCTTGTTTTGCATTCAGAACGATATCTAGAAAATCACTAAGGCCATGGTCTAAAGTGCCCTGAAGTCACTGGGAAAATTCCATTTACTTTAATGGGTTCTGAATCAGCCCCAAATGAAATGAAATTTCAAGGATGTCAGAGTTGTCTAAATGTACTTCCAGTTCTTTTCTTCTTCTAATACACACATAAGTGCCATTTAAGGCCATACTGTTTTGAATGTAAGCATCATTGAACTAATTCATGTGGCGCTTAAGCATTAGTTGGAATCGGTTGCAAGAAAATGCGTAGATCAGTTGCATCTATATTTTCAACACAAGCTGTTCACCCATATCAAGTGCAAGATGCTTACTGAAAGAGGGGGTAACATAAGGGAATATTACAAAATGTTTGTTTATTGGTTACCCCCTTGTTTATATAACAGAGGGCATATTTTTAATCATTAATCTGGTCAAGATGTTTTTATGAGATTTTTACAACATGTAGTTTTATTTTTAATTTGGCTGCAGTGTCATCCCCATAGCAGATGTTCTCAGTTCTCACATACCTAATTATAATTTTATAACTATACTGTCACCTATACTACTGTGCATTGTAATGTGTCATTTAAAATCCACTGGTACTTACACATTAATTTCCACTATGTTTTAGACCACATCTCTATTTTCAGCTGTATACAACTCATATATATGCAGAAGAGACAGGAAACCAAACAGAATCTTGATACTGTAACCATGAAGATATTGTTAAAACACGTTTAAACCTATGTTCACAAATAGGAATTAAAACTAAACTGAGATAAATGCTTTTGAGATAGAAGTGCTATGACAGAACATAGCAAAATGACATACTATTTGGAAGATACAATATCTGATTAGACTGATTTGTAACATGGCCCCACAGTTCTCCCATTTTATGAAACAAGGCTTTGATGCTGCAAAGCCTTGTGCACATGATTAACTTTATACATGTGAGAACTTCCACTAAACACAAGCTTTTTGTTTAAATCTTTGTGGGATCCAGTACCAAGATTCCACCCAGCAAGTATTTATTGCCACCTCTCAGGCAACAGAATTAAAGAAGAGTATCAATCGCAGGATGTATCCAAGCATATAGCTAGGCCCCACGATATTTCTTCCAGTCTGCTTTGACTGGGCTCATTCCAGCCCTTTATTCTGAAGTCATTGTGTGGAACATCCCTGGTCCTTGATGTAACACAAGGCTTGGGACATGCCATAGCTAAGGGACAAGTTTATTTATCCCCTGTACAAGGGATTGGTGAAGGGCTGAGGAAAAAAAAAATGTCAGCTCTTTTCCCATGGAAGTTCTCAGCTCATAATTTAACAGTAACAGTGCTCAAAGATCTTTGATTTTCCGAGTCTCTAAAAATAAGTTAGAAAAATTTATTTTGGCAATATATAAAATGATGCATTTCTTTAATTTTGTCATGACAGTAATTTATGGTGAGAGTCCTACAGAAAATACAAATTATACTTGAAAAACTGGGACCATTCAAAACCTCTTGTAGACAACCAGTGCAACAATATTCTTTTTGCTTTTAACTAATCCAGACATTCTTCCTTTAGGTTATAACATACTTATTTCATCCAGTTATGATGAAATAGAAAAGTGACCCAATGAATACATGGATGAAGTTTACCGTCTATGATTCTATTATATTTTAAACCTTTAAAATAGATCAATTTATTGTATTAATCGTTTATTCTATTCATCTCTTTGTATTGACATTCTTTTGAGAGGACTTTTTTTGAGATTTGGAGGATGTATTTATTGGGCCAGTTTTCTACTATGTGTAAGTGGGGGAACTGGAAGTTTATTGTTTTAACAGATTTTTTTTATCAAGACAGAACTATGTATAATGTTCTGTTTAAAAAGTTTCAGTGTATATTTGCAAATATTCTGGTTTGGTGAAATAAAAATATATTCCGTCTGTTTCTTTAAGCAATTTTGTTTCAGACGTCTCTATTCTATCATGTGAGCACAAATTATACTCCTGCAATCTGCAAATTCAAATGGCCTAAACATATTGTGGCTGTCTGCTGTCTGGTTTAGATTGATTAGTCCTACTGCAGTAACAGACTGCGGTGATAGAAAAGGGTTCCAATGGGATAAGAAATCAGGTAAGAAAGATAATTTGATGCATTCAAACTGTATAACAGATGCAATTTTGAATTAAGATATGAGAAAGCACTAGTCAGCAAAACAAAACAGTGGGATAGCAAAAGGATTTTAAAACACCCATGCCAGTTCACTCTAATTAGATTTAGCTCTAAGGCATCGATGACTAGGAAGGATTAAAAAATAATATTTTAGAAAATTTATCTAAAACTTGTCTTTTTTGGTAAATTCTCTCAAGGGTTTTTGGCACTAGATGTTATCATATAACTTAGAGATTATTTTTATAATATGCTTTTTGTGTCATGGTTATCATTTTGGTATCTGAGCACCCTACATATGTTAAAGACTTTACCTTCAAGCAAGCTGTTATGTAGGAAAGTATTAAACCCAATTTTACAAATGGAAACTGGGAAACAGCAAGATTAAGCTGAAAATTTTCAATCCTGGATTCCTAAAGTTAGGCATCTAAATTCATATTTAAGGACCAAAATAAACCACCTCATTTTCAGAAGTGCTGGGCAAACACAGCTCTCACTGAAGTCAGAAAGGCACAAGGAGGCAATCGGAGCTGCCATCTACTCAACATTTCTGAAAAATCAGGGCTAAACAGGTGCACTCAAATTAGAAATGTTTGGCTTAAGTGACTGGCCCAAAGTCTCAAAGAAAGGCTTTGGGATAGTAAGAACCAGAACCCAGAACTTGAGTCACATTCTAGCGACGTAGACACAAAATTATCCTTTGTGCTAACTACAAAGCTTGATACTGAATTCAAACATTTCCAAAGTTGGGAAATGACTGAAGCTGGGGTTTGGTTCAGCCCATTATAGAGACAAAACCAGCTGTGAGGTTTGTTTTCAAATCCAACCTCTATCAAGATTTGGGATATTCAAATTTTGTGCATAAGCACATATGTTTAAATATAATGGGCCAGATCCTCACCCCTATATGACCCCTATGCACTGCCATAGCAAGGCAGAGTGTCAGTAAATGTGTCATAACCAAACAGCTGAAGATTCTTCCATTATTGGGGCATCTGAGGAGTTACAGAACCAGAATAGGTGGCTCTACGCCACCTACTCCCAACCTAGGGATAGGGGTCATATTGAAGTTTTGGTAGGGAACGAGCACTGCTATGCTCTGGCAATGTCCGGCTGGCATAATACCCTATTGGGGCCATTACTAGTAGGCCTAAATTAGAGCACACTTAAGGCTGAACCAGTCTGTGGCAGTCCCGGTGACCAAGAAGAACAAAGAAGACAAACTACTTAACCAAGCCAAAGGGTGGGATGCAAGATCTTTAAAATTGCAGAAAAATCCGACAGTGTTGTAGATGCAAACACATTTTCAAAAACATAGTAGTAACCTTAGGGGGTGATCCTGCAGACACTTCAGCGTGTGTTTAGCCCTGTGCCTGAGTATGCACAGGATCTGAACTGTATATTTCTTCGGAACTACAGTTTCGAAGTTTCCACAACCAGTGTTAAATATGAAATTTAAAATATATGATTAATAATAGCGATGAAATTAGCTCTTACAAGAATGTGAAATGATAAACACATGGCATTTTCAATGAGAATACTGAAGTCAAATGAGGCCTTTTTAATAAAGTTCTAGACTGCCTTTGTTCTTGCAATTTTATTTTAATCAGTTTAAATATCTGACTAACAGCTATGTAAGAAGTATTTGGAATTTTGTTATTTGAATTGATTATGCATTTTTGCTGAAACGACGTGGATGAATAAGGACCTCAAAAGGATATTATAAGTAAGCAGAAAACACAAGGAATGGAAGACGGGACTGATCAGCAAAGAAAGCTGCATATTGGAGGTCAGAAAGTGTAAGGATAAAGTGCGACTTGCCAAGAGTCAAGGTGAGTTAGACCTTGCAAAGGAAATTAAAACAAACAGTTCAAGGTTTTTAGCCATATTTATAAAAAGAGACCAAGAAAAGAAGTGGGACCACTATGCAATGAGAATGGAATAAAGAGTAAGGATAATTTAAATATGGCCAAAAAATTTAAACATATACTTTGTTTCTGTCTCTAATGAGGATCATAATGTAGAACATAGGAGCAAAGACAAGATTGCTAATGGAAATGAGTGCACAGAAATGGAAATTACTCACATCCCAGGTGGAAGAAATGCTCAAAGAACGTAATATGCTCAAGTCATGGGATCTGGATAACCTCTATCCCCCCCACCCCCCCCAAAAACAAAAAAACAACCTAGCACATGAAACTGAAAGTCCACTAGTTGCAAGGATTTTTAATCAATCAATCAAATCAGGGGTAGTACAATATGACTGGAGAATAGCAAACATAGTACCCCTATTTAAAAAAGGGGAAAAAGTGATCTGGGCAACTACAGACCTGTTAGCCTGACCACACTTGATATTATGCATGGGTTTAGAACAAATTTTGAAGGAAAAAATAATTGAAGACATGGAAGTAAATGGAAAATGGGATAAAATAAAGCATGAGTTTACCGAAGGTAGATAGACTAACCTGATATCTTTCTTTGATAAGATGATTTCTTAAGGGAAATGTGGTAGATCTAATCTATCTGAACTTCAGCAAAGGATTTCACACGGTACCAGAAGGGAAATTATTAGTTAAGACAGAGAAAATGGGGATAGGTACAAGAATTGTAAGGTGGTAGGAACCGGCTAAAATTGAGATGACACTGGGTTGTACGGAAAGAAAAGGTATTTGACTGGAGGAGGTTAGTAATGACGTACCTGAAAGGACTGATGTTGGGATTGATCTTATTTTAATTAATGACATTGGCACAAAAAGTAGGAGTGGGCTAATGAAATTTGCTGATGAGTAAGGGTACGATTTAGTCACAGGACGTCAGTGAAGTCACGGATATGACTATGACTTTGGCTTCAGCTGTCAGTGGAGGGGGGGAGGGAGGGCAGAGCCGGGACTGTGTGGCTGACCCATAGCTTCGGCCAGGGCCGGAGTCAGGCTTGTATGTCTCCCCTCCATCCCCTGCAGTGTCGGCCGGGTTACCCTCCCTAACCCCCATGGCCTCGGCCAGGACTGTGCGCCCCATGGTTGTGGGGCTGAGGCTGTCAGTTCCCCCCCCACCCCATGGAGATCCAGGTGTCATTGCTCCCCCTTTTTCCACCTATTAATTTTAGTAAAAGTCATGGACAGGTCAGGGCTCCTGTAAGTTTTGTTTACTAAAAAAGATCATGACAAAATCTTAACCTGGCTGATGACACAAACTTAAGAGGCATAATCAATAGAGTATCAAACTTTTATATAGGAAGAATCAGATGACCTAAAGCACTAGAGTTATAGAAATGTGATGAAATAGTACAAAGTGAAAAGTCATGCATTTTGGGATGAATACTAAGAATTTCTGCTACAAACTAGGACTCAGCAATTGGAAATGACAGATGAGGAGAATTAGTGTATTAGTTGATCACAGGGTACCTATGAGTCACCAACATGATGTGGCTATGAAGAACGCAAATGTGATCCTAGGATATATCAGGCAAGGTATTTCCAGTAGATACAGGGAAGCAATAATGCAATGTACAAGGCACTGGAAAGACTTCTGGAATACTGTATACAATTCTGGTCACTCATGTTCAAGAAAGATGAATCCAAACTGGAACAGGTGCAGAGACGGGCTGCTAGGATGACTGGGGAAGAGAGAGACTATTTTACAACAGACTTATTTTGCCTACCAAAATGAAGGCAGAGAGATGATAGGATTACTCTCTATAAATACATCAGGAAGGTAAACACTACGGATGGAGAAGAGCTATTTAGGTTAGTGGACTATGTTAGCACAAGAACAAATGGATATAAAATCTGACTATGAATAAATTCACACTAGAGACTAGAAGAAGGTTTCTAGTCATCAGCAGGGTGAGCTTATGGGAACAGCTTTCACAATAGGAGTACTGGCGGATAAGCCGGAGCTTGATAAGTGTGTGCGGGGGAAGGTATGATGGGGTTGCCCGTGATATCAGGGGACTGGACTCAAAGATCCAAGAGGACCCTTCCAGTCCTGTTCCTATATAATGCAACAATTTTTGATGATCATTTCCAATTAGTCCATATATATGGATGTGCATGAAACTATGAAATAGACAGCAGACACATAGAAACACATTTTCCTCTTGTAAAAAAAATAGAGGATAAATGCTCAACATTTTAAAGGACCACCATGAAATTGGATGTCTAGTCAATTTAAAAATGAGTTAAAAGTAGTTGTGGGTATTGTACTTGCCAATTTTGTGGGAGAATTTAAACCACTGTTTAAAATATTTATTTCCTTTCTTAAGAGTTAATCGAACAATAAGCAAACTATTATATAGGAAAAACAGTGAAACTGACTATACACAAAATGCAGTCAAGTTAATAAACTGAAGATACAGAAACTGTTGTTCTCTATTCTTTTTCAGATACAGTAACCTTAGATGTTAATTAACAGTAAGAACAAAACAAAAATCAGACAAAGGTGTTAACTGAAATAGTGTTTCTTTAATGCCCTGCTAGGTAAATCAAGTTATAATTGGCTCTGAATGGTACTCTCAAGTTGTTAAATCATTTACCTGATGAACAGTGACACTTATGGAGGTGAAAAATTCTTTCCTGCTTTTGAAATCAAAGTCAAGAAATCATTTCCATGCTGGTCCTTAAGTTACAACTGAAAACCCTACTAGTCAGTACAAGTGATGAGAAAATGCATACACAGCAAGAGCAGCTGGCCTTTGGAAGGTAGTTTTTTATCAAAATAGCTGAGCGTTCACTATAGTGACTAGTAGAACAAAATACCACTCTGAAACTGTTAGTCCTCAAATATGCTTTAAATTATCCCTTACTATTTAATAATGATGTAGTGATTTTCTTATTAATCTAAAATAAATTCATGAGAGGCATACATGGCAAGCAATTTATATAATCTTAACTCAATTGTCTCATATGTTTGTGGGAAATATTGTCATGATTCTAAATTTAAAAACATAAGTTTCATAACTCTGACAATAAAGGTTTTCAAAACAAAAATGTGATTTTTTTTAAGCCACAAAAACAAGAACACAGGTTGTTGGTTCTGCAGCAGAAAGTATCTAATTATTAGAGCACCTCGTGGAGCTCTTACTTGTGTAGACAGCCCCATGCACTTCACTGAGAAAACTCCCACAAATAAGGCTGTAAGAAAATCACAGGCCAAGATTTTCTTGTGGAAACCGCAACTTTTTATACTTGCTGCAAATTTGAGCAGTGTGAGACCCTGTGTGCCAGGTGGCAAACCACTCACTCAAATTAGGGGTGGCATGATGGAGGGGTGGATGGGCCATATTTGAGTGAGTGGCATTGTGACCGGGCAGATGGGGTTGCAATGCCACTCAACTCTGTCCCGGCCACTTCTTTGTCATAGTTGTCATTGAGAGCCAAGTGGGACATACAGTCTCTTCTGTGCTGTTCTATGTTTTGGAAGATAGACTGCACACTTTGAACCACAACTTAAACATGCATCCAACGAAGTGGGTATTCACCCACGAAAGCTCATGCTCCAAAACGTCTGTTAGTCTATAAGGTGCCACAGAACTTTTTGCTTCTTTGCAACTTAAACAAACTGGCTGCAACTTTTGAAGCAAAACCCGCACTAATTTCTTACAGTCTTATCCATGAGTAAGTGCTCACCAAGCTGAGTAATGGCTGTAAAATCAGGCTGTAAAATGACTTTAATCAATCTATTTCTAATCAATTAATATACAGTATTAATGAACAAATGAGCTATTTTAGTTCTGATGCAGAATTAGGTTTTAAAAAGTCTTGTTGCTTCTTTCTACTGTACAGAACTCATGCAACCTGTGCAGGGCTTGTAATTAAATTAGCATAACTAGCACCGTACTGGTCATTGCCCACTAGAGGCCCCCTACACTGGCTAAGAACTCAGTGAGTACCAGTCCATATCTGCCCAATGCAATAGCTTCCTGGCTCTAGACCACACAAGGTACTTTTCTCAGAATAAAGCCTGATTTTGCTTCAGCTAAACCAGAGTATGTTAACAGAGTTATTTTGTTCCATGACACCTACTGTAAAATAACCCCTCTAAAGACCATCACAAAAGTGAATCATAGAAGTGTAAGACTGGAAGGGACCTCAATAAGTCACTCCTCCATCACTAACAATTTACACAGTCTGCTTCAACTGTTGTTTTATTTACAGTCTTCTACCAGGTATAAATTCCATACTATGGGCTCTATTCATAGAATCATATGACTGGAAGGGACCTCAAGAGGTCATCTAATACAGTCCTCGGCACTCAAGGCAGGACTAAGTAATAACTAGTCCTGAAACTAGTTTGTCTAACCTGAGATAGTATCAAAAGCCTTAATAAAGTCAAGAGATATCACATTTATGGTTTCCCCGCCTCATCCACAAGGCGTGTTACCCTGTCAAAGAAAGTTATTAGGTTAATTTGACTTGATTTGTTCTTGACAAATCCATGTTGAGTGTTACTTATCACCTTATCTTCTAGGTGTTTACAAATTGATTGCTTGATTTTTTTTGCTCCATTATTTTTCTGGGTACTGAAGTTAAACTGAATAGCCTGTAATTCCCTGGGTTGCCTTTATTTCCCTTTTTATAGATTGGCATTACATATTTGCCCTCTTCCAGTCTTTCAGAATCTCTCCCATCTCCCATGAGTGTCCCCAGTTCATCCCCTGCAGTCTCAGTCTAATGGCTCAGGTATCTTCTCGGTCAGCTGTTTGAGCATTCTAAGATGTATTTCATCAGGCCCTGGTGACGTGAAGACATCTAACTTATCTAAGTAATTTTTAACTTGTTCTGACCCTATTTTAGCCTCAGATCCTACCTCATTTTCACTGGTGTTCACTATATTAGACATCCGATCACTACTAACCTTTTTGATGAAAAGGAATAAAAAAAAGTCCTTTAGCACTTCTGCCACTTCCACATTTTCTGTTATTGTCTTTCCCTTCTTATCCCCATCCTTTCCTCCACTCCTTTTACTTTCCTCCTTGCTCAATTCTCAGTCTGATTACTGTAACCTCTTTCTTTCTTGTCGCCACTGTGACGGGTTGGATCACAGAAAACCTATTGGGAACTGCCAACTGATGTGCCAACACTACCCCTGAGCCTGTTTCCCCTGGCAGCTTGGGACTTCAGTGCCCTGCCTGGTTTGAGCCAGACATGCTAGCCTGCTGCAAACCCAAACCCAGGTCTGAACTACATCCCACAAACTGCAGGCTTACCCGAAAACAGCTTAAGAAGTGTTCCTGTCTCTAATACTCAAATGCCCAGCTCCCAATGGGTTTTCTGTGATCCAACCCATCACCGTGGTGTAGTAGGCAGGATCTGTGCACAGCTCATTGCTCTGAGATACCGGTAGTGATTTTAAGTGAGTTTTGGGTGTGGTGGCTGGAGAACAGATAAAGTGGTGACTGGTTTGTTATTTTCTGTTTGCTTATTTCAGGTAAGGGAACAGGGACAGAAAAGAAAGTAAAAAAAAAGAGTAAAGATCAGAAGAAGCTAGAACTTCACAGGTTGCAAATTGCCCAGAAAGGCTGAACACTGGGAAAGTCCCTAAGAAGCCCCTAAATGGAGTGCATCCCAGTTTCAGTGAACTGCGGAGGGGGCCAGCAATAGACAGCAGGAAAATGACTACCAGCGAGGCAGCTACTAAACTAGAGCTGGCCAGACTGGAAGCAGAAGAGAAGGCAAAGGATCAGGAGTTTCAGTTGAAGCTCAAAGAAGCAGAGGCAGCTGCCCACAAAATGGCTATGGAAGCAGAGGCAGCCAGGGACAAAGGAGCCCTGGAGTTAAAAGACAGAAATACAGGCCCAGATTGAGGCCCAGAAGCATGAACTAGCTGTTATGGAATGGAGGAGACAAAACCCTCCAGCTGCTGGCTCCTCTTCCCCAAAAATCCACAAATGAGAGAAACTGTGTGCACAGTATGAAGAATCCAGCAATACTGCCAAATATTTCATCACCTTCAGATTACACCTGAAACCTACAGGGTTAAATTCAGGAGTTTTAAAGGAGAATCTGGATTGAGTAATGTGGCTTACATTCCTCTACATCCTCTCTCAGAATTGTACCCTTTGGTCTTGTCTTTGCTGCTAAAAAAAGGATGTGTTTTTACTGCATGAGATATCCCATGGCAAAAACAGTGAAGACAAGGCACTTAATTTTACTGGAAGGTAAATTAGGCAAGGTCAGCACTATACCCCCACCTTGGGTGGGGCTCACCTAGTTTCTACCTCATGGTAAAACTTTTTTTTTTTTAAGCAGTGAAGACAAAGCCCTTGTCTTTCCCCCATTCTTGGTTTCACACCACTCTAACTTGCAACAGCTGCCCATCTCCTCTGCTTCAAGTGTTTCAAATTCCTCTTTACTCCACTTCACTTGTGAAGCCTTTCTATACTGGTTTCATTGGTAATGTGTTCTCACCCTTCTTGCATTCGATCTCTTCTTCTTGAATCATATTTGTCTAACATAGACTGTGAGCTCTTCGGGGAAATACTTTTGTTTTCTACATGTTCTCTAAAGCACCTTGTAAATTTTCAGCACATTATTAATTCTTATTATTATTCATAAATGGTCTTGGAAAAGCCATAGTTATTTGGATAATGTTTCATTATTTCTTTCTAAAGAGTCAAGGTGTACTTGCCATTTTCCAGAAAATGAAAAACCTAATGACTTCCTTAGCGTTTTGAATATTTCCACAAAACATGACTTAAATGATGCAGCATGTGTAAATTTCCAGCAAGGACAACATATACTGCATAGGTAGTCAAATGCTGGTATCTCAAAACAGTGAATTATTTTGAAAGCCACCAACATGATCAAGTTGAATCATGAAGAGGAACAGATATTGGGAAAATTTATGCATTTTTAGTTTGATGTGACAACTACTGGCAGATTTTGATGAATTAGTCATATTACAAAGCTAGACAACACTGGTACATAAGTTTTTCAACAGGATGAGAAATCTGATAAAGTCAAAAACAAAGCAGAATATACATTAAATTATTAAAAAGAGCAGCTGGTAGTATTTTTTAAAAACTTTGCAACTATTATATTAAATTATTCTTAGTGTGATAAGACAAAAAGAATTATATTATACAAACACATTATATATCTTGTCAGCCAATGTGTTTTGCATATTTTATATATGTACTGTAAAACACCACACAGTGCCACAGGAACTCCAGATATTTTCCACTGAAATCAATGAGACGCCAGCTTCCCTCTGAATACTGAACAACAACAACAAAGAACTCAAAATATCAAGATATGTATCCAGTGTGTACACTCTGTTGGGGTTGCTTGCACAATGGTTTTCTTACTCTCCCTCAGGGGTGCTGCAGTAGTATGTGAGGAAAGTTGTCATTGAAGTATTTTACATATTTTCCTTTCTTTTTTGGGAGTAGGGTCCTGGCAGCTAAAGTCCTTTATTTATACACAGGACAGGTTATTCCAAGCAATGGTATTGGAAGCTTCCCCGTTCTCTGCCCTGGTCTCAGCCCTACTTACAGGCCTAAGGCAGACTGAAGTACTTTCTTGCCATGCCCATTCCATCCTTGGCCTCTCTGCTGAATGCCATTTAGTTGCAATCCTGGTTTATGAGACTGGTATTTTGCTAAGCTCTCTGCCCTTAGGTTTTACGTGCTATTCTGCTTCTCCGGCACAGTAACTTCAATATTTTTGATTTATGCAAAAGCTATGTGACATAGCAGCACTGGAAGCCGGGGCCCCCCAAATGAAGGAGAGACGGATTCACTCTGCAAGTTCAGCAGATGAATTGTGAATGACAGTTACAGTATGCACAATTTGCCCACAAGAAGGAACAACAGAGGACCTGGGTCTCTGGACAACAGGGAGATGTCTGCTTCACAATACTGCACAATCTGAAAGAAGGTGACAACAGCCAACATTTTACAAAGCCTAGACATGATCTACCTATAAAGGAAAGCACATAATCTCAAAGAAAAATGACTGTTTATGAAGTCCCCTAAAGCAGGAGCCCATTACAGGACAATCACAATTAAACCAGAAAAAGAACTGCAATTCAGGCATCCAGCCACACAAATGAGTTTAAAATACTTGCCTTAATAGAAGCAAACCCATATCCTCATAACTTGGCATAGAAACAATCCAAGATGTTTGGGTTTAACATTCTACCCATTAGAGAGAAGTCTAGTAACAGTTTTATATAAAGGTTGCAATTAAGAATGCAACATTAGGGAATGCTGGAGGAGATGCATTTTAAAGGCAAACTATGGACTGGTTCTACACTCCTTTTCACTACTAGATTCAATGGGGTTACACCAGCATAAACATGGTGATGCAGAATGGAGGATTAGGCCATATAAGTACTTTAACAATTAATTTTCAACTGGGCATCTGGAAGCAAAAAATCCCAAACAAACCCAACCTTCCCAAATGGCCTGAGGAATCCAAATGCTTCTGAATGTTGAATGTGCCAGAAAACAACAACTCAAGTATACTGATGTCACAACTCTGCCCCCTCTCCACAACTCCCTTCTTCCCGTTCTAGACCCAGCAGACTATTTCCTTTTGTGGTGCACGTGATGGTTGCCAAGTTGCTTGTAATTCTCCCTTCATCCTGCCTGACATCTTAATTGTGTGGGTGGCCCACTTTCTCCTAGGTAAGGTTGATACCCTCCAGTCAGAAGGAAGATGCTGGCTCATGTGTCAGCCACAGCCTCCTTCCCAATTATGTAGTCATGGAAGTAGGAAACTATTTTCTCCAACATGTGCTTTACTATCTGTGAATAAATCTGAATCCGATCCTGCGTCTCTCTTGCGAGCAGTCTTACTTATATAAGGGTGCCAATGGGGCTACTTGCTTACATAAGGACTATTTGTTCCAGAAAGTGTTGCAGGATCAGGCTGTTAGCATGTATGTTTCTCCAGCCATGGACCCTGCATTTATAGATGTATGCATAGAATCATTTGTGAGAGCGCTGTATGGTATCCTGATGAAAGTGGAACCCAGTCAATGCTGTGAATAAATGAAAGTGCACAGGGACTTACTAGGGATAGGAGAACGAATCTGGATGGAATAAGAATCTGCGCAAAGCTTTCTCAAACACTCAGAGTGAACATTTCCCCTAGTTATATTTAATCTTCTTCTGTGTCTCCACTTTCCATTTTTCTTATACTTTGGATAATTTTTTCTCACCACTTAACACAGTAAGGAAGATCAAATAGAGACACCCTCCGGTTCTGTAGAAACAGCAATTCAAGCCCCAAGGGACTATGTAAATAAAAACTGCTGATATGTTAATAAATCATATGAGCACCCACTATACAACAAGACTATGGTTAATATCCTTGGGTAAATCACAATTTGTAATGGCCTGTCAGCATTGTATGGAGAGGAGATTATGCTATTCTATTACAGAGCAGCAGACGGCAGGCGACAGAACAGCTGTGATTGTGTAGAAGTTATATCTTTGTACCCACAGAAGGCTGACACAGGATGTATATATTACAGTCTGAATATTGTTGGAGAACATGAGAAGCTTGCTAGCTGAAGCACTAGGATGCAGTCACTCACCATTCATTGGCTCCAAAATAGTTCTCAGATCCTGTCAGCTCAGAGAATTTACAGTTTTGATTTGTGTGACAGGCACAGTTAGCACAAGATTGACATTACATACCTCAAATTATTTTCTTCGGTGCAGGTTCAGAGATGTATGAGACAAGTAGATTGCTGTGTTTATATAGTGTATGTTAGGAGACGTCAACATATCTCTGGCCACCCAGCTTTCAAAGATCAATACTTCATTACAAGTGAGAATGATTGGGCTGTACCTTGTGGGACCAGATGTGCTGCTATGTATACAGAAATTCTGCTATCCTACTTTTCCATATTGATGCTAATATTTAAACATAGCTTATAGGAACAAAATATGATGCATACATTGTTGATTATCAAATGAAACAAGGAGATTTACTACAGCATTAACTTAATTGGTTTGATCTTTTTCCATTACATAAGAGCCAGCTCCAAACTGGTGAAAACAACTAATGGCATGGTGCTATTTTTGAATGGTACAATAAAGCTTTGTTATCCAGTATGTTGGGGGAATGGGGGGTGCCAGTAAGTCAAAAATTCTGGTCAACTAAGAGGGGGGAAGTTTGGGTGCCAAAGGGGGCTCAGGGCTGGGGGTAGGTGAGTGCCAGATTTGCACCCCAAAACACATCGCGCACTCCAAACCCCTGCCCTGAGCCCCTCCCACACCCAAACTCCCTCCCAGAGCCTGCATCCCACACCTGCTCCCAAAATGCCGGTTTCTAGAGCTTTCCAATTGGGTAAAGTGACGGATAACACAGTTTTTACTGTATTACTTTAACCTACCTTAAAGGTAAAAGAAATATGAATTCTGCTCATGTAGGCTCAAAATCTTTTAAAATCTTTGCATTCATTAAATATGGAATAAATTCCACAACTGATATGTATCAGAGGGGTAGCCGTGTTAGTCTGGTTCTGTAGAAGCAGCAAAGAATCCTGTGGCACCTTATAGACTAACAGATGTTTTGCAGCATGAGCTTTCGTGGGTGAATACCCACTTCTTCAGATGCAATCTTGCATCTGAAGAAGTGGGTATTCACCCACGAAAGCTCATGCTGCAAAACAACTGATATGTTGTACTCTATCTTAGGGCAAGCAGTGTAATTTGTTTATTTCATACAATTAATTTAAACAGACATAAAAATAAGCACCTGATTCAACCATCAAGCTCCGTACATTTTTGTACTTAATCAACAAGCTTCTCAGTGGCTGCTTTTTCTGCCAAAAACACCTCATGAGCCCTCACATACACAGAGACACACTTTTCAAGGAATCAACGTTATCTGCAGAACTAGAAATTTGACCGGTCTTCGTGTCTTGAGGAGCAGTGAATTTAATAGTTACAAATATTATTCCACTGAATCAACCAAGATTAATCTATTAGCCTATTTATATAAAAAACAAACAGACCATGTACAAGTAAATGGAACTGTTTCTGGGACTTTTTGTAAGCAGATAGGAAAAAAGTGATTAAATAAACCCCAAAGTACCCTGATCCCTTGAACTACCTTTAAATCAGCATAATACATACAAGCCAATAGGCTCTTTAAAGACTTTGCTGTATGATTGTGCCTGATCCTATTATAAAAGCCAAAGAACTCACCAAACAACAAGCGAGGTGCAAAATGAAATCATACCTGTGTCAAAACTGCAGTTTAGATTTTCTATTACTTTTTTGGAAATATCTAAGTGCCATAGAGTTTGCAGCTTCTAATCCATCTACCAGGTACCAAAAAGACTAGAAAACCTTTTGCTTTCTCTTCGAAGAATGCCACACTATGGAAAATGCAAACTGAATTATATTGAACCACAGCACTCAGATGCCCCTCAGCTGAGTATGTTTAGTAACTATTTGGTTTCACACTGTTTTGTTTCTATGACTCACACACAAAGTTTATCTGCTTTTAATGTAACAAGTTGTGCTGTTTACAAGAGCCCACTACTGGACTTGCCGCAAAACACTTGCAATAACTGTTGTGCATTCTAAATGCAGATTTCCTTCAAGTATGGCTGGAGGAAATAACAATGGGTGCAACAGGACAGCCATTCATTGTTTTTAACTTCCACTGGATGCAGTTACCAAAAGGTTTAGAGGTTAAACTGATTAAAGATTCCCTATCACTGAGCACAGCTGATCTCTCTTGCATGCTTGCATCACCTTTCACAACTCTGGTGATGATTGTTTTCAGGCAGGCACACAGGAAATGTTTTAATACTAGATGAGAGAGTGGATTGGTAAGAGCCATTGTCTCTGCATTTCTGTACACAGGAATTTTTTTTTTTTTTAAAAACCTATACAAAGTAGCCTTAGGAATTCTTCCCTGGTGAAAATTTGTTTGTGAAATTATGACTTTTTAAAATCAAATCACAAAGACCATAAATGCTAACATCAGGAACATACAAGGGAATTTTACATTGGGTAAGTTCTGAGTGTTAAGATTTTTATTAAAAATAAAGAGAAACAATGCATTTATTACTATATTTTAGATCTGTCATAATTATAACAATATCAGAAAGTACCTGTGCTTAAAAGCCCATAGCTCAGTTTCATTTATATTTCCAGATTTATTTCCAAGATTACTCAGGCTATCGTAATAATTTAACAGTAAAAAAAGTAGAGTATGTCCCTTTCAACTACCAGCAAAATGCCTAATACTTGTAACTTTCATTTGCTGTATGTGCCTGCTGAACAGAAACATAGTTGGGGCTGTTGCAGCGCAGGCGTGCGTGGACAGAGCTCGACCATCAATATGATTTAAAGCAGAGTCATTTTATTTCTCTCCAGCATACATCTTTATACACTTAAAGCAAGCAATCAAGCAATTGCTAATTGGTTAATAAGGTACAAACAAGCACAGCTGTAACTTCATTGGCTATTTAACATCCTGGCCAACCCTTTAATTTATTATTCTGTTATTGCCTCCCAGCAGATAAGAACGAGCCTCATCCTTGAGACTTGCATGTCAGTTTCCCACACTCTTATGCAAAACAATCCGACACTTCCCCCATTTTCTCATAATAAAAAAAAGGAAGGCACAGCAAAACATTTTCAACTTATAGCATCACATTACTACAATCTATTACACAGCAAAACTAAAAGCAAATCTAAACACCAGCTGCCTAACTAAACCGTAACAATATCTTCCGCAGTGCCCTACTTTTACCTATACATCCCTCCTCCAGGTAACACAAGTGGCCCAAGGGGCCAGGAGGGTTCTGCCAATATGCAAACACCCACAAAGCAGGTTTCCAATAAGGGCTTCCACTGCAGCAACATGGGGCAAGCAAAAGGCCGTAGTATTTATGGCACTCTGCGCCAAAATCAGCCAAGGCCGGACCCACTTCGCCGGAATCCACCTGGCTTACTGTCTTCCCATTTCCCATGCACCGTATCTGATCCAGTTAGGCCACCTGGCCTTTGCCTCACTCTGGCAGTTCCCTACTTTCTCATAACAACATTATCTCATCCCTCTGTTCTCGTAATCACGCAGCTGTAATTTTCCACCAAGGCAGCATAGGGAAATTCTCCCCTCTATTCCAAAAACACATAAAAAATTAACAATAACCAATTAAACAAAACAAAACTAAAAGCCAAATAATACTTCCTCAATCTATAAGGCTTATCCATAACCATGCAATTCATAAATAATTACATGGTACATTAAATGCTATACAGCTAACACCAATTTTCTTTAATATCTAAAAAACAAAAACAAAACTACCCCTACTGGGCAATTAATCATTACTTAAAATATACCAAAACCCTATATAGCTAGCAGGCAAAACAAAAAAATTACTTCATCAGGTAAATAATTTACATTAATACAATTGCTTCCTAGCTTACTCCTAAAATTCAAAGCTAATCACAGCTTAAAATTTCTTACTATTAGCTTCTAATTTTAAACACTAAAAAAAAAAAATCACCACTTATATACCCTTAGCCTAATACAATTACAATTACATAGCACAATATACAATCTTCAACTAATGCAACAAAATATTCATGGCCAAACAATTACAAACTAATTTCTTGCCTAAATTTATTTACAAACATTTCAAAACTCCAAAAACTTTTCTCTAAGCATTTTTACAAAATTCAACCTTTATTCCCTCTGGCAACCATAGAGGTAAACTTTTAGTCTCGCTACGCCCTCAAGAGTTTTTCAGCCAGCTTTCCAAGCCTTATCTGTTGCCTGTCCGCTTGGGCCCGATCCTTTTTTCCTCTCCAAATACACTGTCTATTATAATATAGGCCACATCTAATATCAAGCAGTCTACAACGGCCAATAATCAGCACATAACACAAAATTAACAAAAAGTCTAAACAGACTAACAAAAAACACTTTACATAAAAATTCTTAGGGTCACATAAATTCAAAGCCATTCTCCCAAATTACCTAAATTTATGCCTAAACAACACACAACTCCCCCCTTGAGAATACTCAACAAACCCTTTGGCTGAGTTTTCTCAAACTTAAAAAACAAAAAACAATTAAACTCTAAAAAGCTGGGGCAATTAATTCCACAATCATCCTCCCCATGAACCCGGCAGGGTTCGGTATGTAAAAGCCCTCACCCCCCAACTCAACCGGTTTACATGCTGGGGAGGGGCACTGCAAATATTTACACTTTTACTTAAACAGTGTCTAAATATATTTTTACAACTCCAGATCAAATGGTACTCCTAATATATCTGTAAGGGCAGTGGGCTATCCTGGTGCTCAAAATCACTCCAAATGGCCATCAGCTGGCCATTCAAAAATTCAAACATACTAGCTCCCACGGCAATGCTTTCTCAGCCTCAATAAAAGAAGGACATATCATTTACAATCCAATTAGGGTGGGCTATACATACTGAAGGATTTATCCAAAACACAGGGCGCAGCCTGTAGAATAAACCCCGAAATTCAATTAATACCACAGTTCCAAACATAAGTCCCACAAATTTCGTCCTGCCAGTGTGTAATTCTTTGTGTCTTCACCAGGGTCAGTTCTCAATGTCTTTTTAATCAGGAATTTCTGGACTTTGGCAATATCAACAACATAAGTGTTTTTTCTTGTTTTCCACCACCGGCATGGTTCAGCTTCTACGGGGGAAATTTACCAGGACACCATCCCGTAATAATTTTGCTTCTTTCAAAAAACAACAAAAAAAAAAATTCCAGTAAAAATCATGGGTCCAAGCAGTCAGTCTTT